>NC_139249.1:11111647-12311647 GCF_977018435.1 Lepisma saccharinum
CTTCCCCCTCGCCCTCTAATCACCGCCACTGCAAATGAAAGCTGATATTCACCCAAACAGTGATTTATGCACACCCTCAATACCCCTTGTAACACCCTCCAAAATTTTCAACACTTCCCCCTAAATATTTCCACAAAAGGCCAATTTTTGGCCATTTTAGCATTAAATATACCGGGTGTCCGAGAAGTGTTTGTATGAAAACAAAAATTAACGCTATATGCAACATAGACATGAAAAAATAGTACCAAAATGTTCGGAAACTATTCAAGTTTTTTTTTGTTTCAGATTTCTGTACCGTTGCAGTAGTGTAGCAGTGCCAGTGTCCAGCAAACCGGAAATGTACACAAATCAGAAAAAGGCTGAGTGTGTCCTGTGGTTTCACGAGAGCAGGTCACAGAAAACGGTGCAGAGACAGTTTCAAACATCGTGCGTATCTGGGGTAAAGAGCTCCCTCAAGAGGTGAGGAAGTCGACCATGGGCAACCCGAAGGTGAACCTTTGGTGCGCGCTGCTGCATGACAGAATAATCGAACCATTCTTTTTCTGTGAGGACACCGTAACATCTGGAGTGTATCTCGACATGTTGCAATTGTTTGCTGTTCCTCAATTGCTAGAATACCACCCAGATGTTATCTTTCAACAAGACGGTGCACCTACACATTGGAGTCTGGAGGTTCGTTCCTACCTTGAACAGACATTTCCTGGAAAATGGATTGGTCGAGATGGACCGACGGCGTGGCCTGAACGATCTCCAGACATAACCCCTTTAGATTTTTTCTATGGAGTAATGTGAAAGACAATGTCTACAGAACTCCTGCATCCGATCTTGCAACTCTGCAACAACGGATAACCCAAGTCATCACATCAATCCCTCCTTTGATGTTGGCTAATGCATGGCGAAAAGTTAATTTCGACTAGATGTACTCCGTGCTACCAAGGGTGCTCACGTGGAGATTTATTGATTTCTTTCCTATTGCCAATAAAACTTGAATAGTTTCCGAACATTTTGGTACCATTTTTTCATGTCTATGTTGCATATAGCGGATACAGTTAATTTTTGTTTTCATACAAAGACTTCTCGGACACCCGGTATATATCTTTACACCCCTAAATACAAACTTACACCCATTCAGATGGAAAATTCTGGATAAACGCATACACCCAAAACACATGCTCGCGCTAAGATGCCAGGGGTCCCGAGTTCGAATCTCGGCCTGGGCATGGATTTGTGAGTGTCCCTTCATCAATTGCATCATATCATCACTCATCCTCATCATCGCGATCAGCCAAAAGTGGCGAAATAAGCAAATTCAATGAATCTTCGCTCGCAATTAGAAATGAAGTGTGGTTGTTCTAAATTCAGCATGCAACGAAGTCTATACCCTGTCCAGACCTTAGTCCGTACGCTCAATGCACGGCTTGTCAAAATTTGCTCTTGCAGTTTTATCCCAAATATTTCCCTAAGAAATTCTTAAACCAATCGTTCGGACCTGGAGACAAAAATACGGTCCGTTTGCCATGTGCGTTCGGTATCCTTTTCAAAAGTTTGCAACGCTGAGGAGGAAATCGGGTAAATCCCGTCGCCCATTACACAATCCCGTTTCTCTCACTGTTCATTGGTGGAGCCGTCTCGCGTCACTACTTGCGCAGAAACTTGTTCTCGTTCGCCTGGTCTGTAGTTAGCTGGTACGGAGTTTAGCTTCTTTGCCTTAGGAGAATCTATGAAAATTCTTTCACCTTAGCATCCTGAGAATATACATAATTCGAAAGAGTTGGAAAATTTAGTTTAGCAATTTAAATGTCGTAAAGTAACTGTAGAAGTAAGTATTGACATCATTACTTCTACTGCAAAAAGTAACTCCTGTTGCAGTTACTTTTAAAAGTAGCTAGTTAGAGTGTGAATTTCTCAAAAATGGAACTGTCACTTTGATTTAAATACAAGGAGGGTACCTGCCCCAGAGTAATTTTAGATGAACTAAGAGGTGAGAAAAACAAGCAGTTCTACACTATCTTTTAGTCAATATTAAAAACATATGAAAAGATAAATCAACGTCAATTTTCAGCAGTCGTAAACTTTAGTCGTTCGGGCTTAACCAAAACTCTTGCCACCTATTCCCACAAGCAGATTCGGAATACACGTGGCAACACCGTTCTCTCCTTCCACGTACGAAAGTCCTTAGGGATCCCCTGCCCTATCAAACGCCCCCCCCCTCTATTTTCCCTTTCTTCCCGGAAAGCACGCCGGGGACACCCCTCGCTTGCGTGCTCCTTGCCTTGACTGTGTACTTCTTCATTTAATAGAGGGAAAAGAGGGGAGGAGGGAGCCACCAAGACGGCTCAATCGCATTCGGGGTTGATCTGGTCTAGGGTGAAGGGGGGGGAGAGCTACTTCGGTAAACCACTACAACTGTACTTGCGAGCGGCATGGAATATGATTGATCATGACAACACCGTAAAAAAAGATTACTTGACGTACAATTATACAAATGTATCCTGAGCGATGAAGGGGGACGGGTAAACGACTCGATTATAAACGAGTTTCCTTCTTGCGTGTTTCTTGTAGTCAAGTGGGGTCTGCTTGCTGCTAGAGGGGTCTCCTACTGATCAATGTTCTACTCCTAGTCTAACCTGACTAAAAAGCTGTACAGTTCATTCTGTTAGTCTCGCAATACTGTAACGCAGTGGTTCCCAATCTGTGGTACGCGCGGGTACATGAACTACTTGAAGGGGAGTGTTCAGTCTACTCTGAGTGATTTTTCATCTATGGTGTACCTAAAAAACAAGTACCGAAATACACTAAATTTGGAGCCCAATTTCCGCTTGAAAGTTTCAAGTGCACAACCAGACATCAAGAAACTGTGTCAGGCTATGCGGGTACATCCTTCTCACTAGAAACACTGAGCATTTACAATAAAAACTACAAAAATTGTGCGTCACAGTTTGTTTACAAGCTTATTTTTGTTCTTCACTTTTTTTTTCAGGACCCCCGTTGTGTTTTTTCATCCCTGGTGTCATTATGGCATATTATTTCTATTAGAAATTTAATAAAATGGGTTATTTTGATATGTTTGCTAACGTTTGTGAAAACGTCGGCCCCCAGTCCCTCGTTTCTATCCGGCCCTCTGGATTGCTTCCTACTTCATCCCTTAATCTCTCCTTTCACCTCACCCTGGGTGCCATGCGAGCAGATTATATTTGTGCTGGAATTACAAAAGGGGGGGGGGGTTCACACAATAATTTATATTTTTATGTCCCTGGTTCGTTTACACATGTACAGAAAGTGAATATACAACTTGTTAAATGGACAGTACCGTAGTTCTTTAAATCATAACATTCTAGTAGGATATATTGGTTTACTATACGTAGTTATATATATATATATATATATATATATATATATATATATATATATATATATATATACACATACATATACATATTTTACACAGCGTTTCCATTTGTGTCTTGCATAGACCAAATTAACAAATCTCTAAATCAATATAATTGCGCACCTATGGCATAACCATCGGCACTTCCTTTACCGCAGAGTTAGCATAACTATCTCTGTGGGCCTACCCTCAGCTTAAAATATATTCCGTTCCTTACAAATGCGTTTCATTACGCCTTCACTCTTTCTTTTGGGCATCAATTAATCAATACGGAAATATCCACATAATCAAAGCTTTTTCTAAAAGGGGACTTGGGACAGCAACAGGGGCTGGCTTAACCAGATGCTACATTATTATATCCAGTTTAGCCACCATAAGTGGACTAAACTTGAGGAGACGTTCCTCTTTCGTCGATCAATGGGGAAACACTGTTTTTTTTTCTAAAGCCCACTGGCCTTTTTTATAGCCCGGGTAAACGTCCGTGGACGTGGAGCCCGTAGCGTTGGAAAATTCCACTGCAACGGTCTTTTGAAAGACAGCTAGCTCCCCCAACGGGAGGTAAAAAACAGGGGAATCTAACATCCAGCAAAGCACAATCCAATATGCATATACACTTACATGCAATAATAACATAAAAGTACACTCATGGAAACATATTACTTAACCCTACACCTTGTAGCTGGCCAGCAATTAATAAACATATTACCAAAACCGGTAATAGTCAATCCGACAGTTACACGTTTTGAGTAACTTAATCCACCTTAAAGCGCATGATGCTTTGCCAGTAAGCGTTTCTGTAAAAAGGGACGGAAAGTAACAACGGAGAAAAAGTGGCCAAGTCGGACCCCTCCTTTAACAAGTTCCAAAAATTGGAAAACACGCAAAGAAATGTAAATATATGATATGTAGTAAATCAATTACATTCATTGAGCTTGAATAAAGAATATAGATGTACAAAAGTAATATAATACAGACTACCAATATGCTAACTGCGTCAACCGCCCTTTCCATTTGTTGGACATCCCACCTTCTCCCACCTGCATTGCCTTTTCCCTTGAAGCAATATATAAAAGGGCTTTACTAACGAGTAACGACCCTTTGCCTCAATTACAATCGTAATGTTAGGCATTCATTGGGGGTCCTACTTAGGGCATTTTACTCGTGGAGTCTTATTGTTTATACAATAAAACCACACGTATCTTCAAACAAACCATTACCATAATTTCAAAGTACAATACTTACTAGTGTCTAAATTGTAACAAGATTGCTATCTCTCTCTTAATTAGCAAAATTCCCACTGTTGTGCACCGATGTACACAACTTTCATTCACACAGAAACAAGTCATGGCGGACTACAGCACCTGATACTTGCACGTTACTGCTGATACCTTCCCTACACAATCTTTTCGTTATTCTTGACGTGTTTCGTCCATTGCCACCACGCGGCAGCACCTACTTACGGAAACGGGAAGTGACTTAGGGAGTGGGGTCCAGGTTTGGTTATTTTCCTCTATATATGAAAATTAAAGTTTTATTTATATACTTCTTAGGATACATGCGTCTCACATTTTTATTTTTGTAACTAATCATATAAAGATTGTAAACGTAGAAACACCCAATAAATTTATAAACGTATGATTCTAATATGGTTTTCTTTACCACTTTTCTACATACAGCCCGAATGTAATTTTGATGCTCTGTTGCAGATACCTCCACATATCAAAAACGGCCCACCAATTAGGCACACAAAAAAAAAGTCCCAATTCGGAGAAAACCTATGATAGAGGGTAGCTACATTAGACTTTGAGCTACGACTAAAGGGTACAATGAGAAAAAAGTTGGAGAACCGCTCCTGTAGCGCCGTCGGGAAATATCCGAACGACAGGCTTCCCCGTGACAAGTGGTTGGTGACAGCTATAATGAATTTCAGATCTACTTTGCCTGTCTTTCTCAACCGCCGGGCTGGGAGAGGCTGTCCTGAAATTTGTAATTTCCAGCCCGAGCTGGCAACCACCTGCAAAGATACGCTTGTGGTGATGCATCAAACTATCTAACTGGGGGTGTGCCTTGCTTCCCGCCTCCAAATTTGGAAGGTTCACGGTTGGGCCTTTCTCGAGTCAAGAGCCGGAAGGGTGAAGCGACTTGCAGCCAGAGCTGGCAACCACCTGGAAACATTCCATTTTGTTCGGATTATAGGTCTTTTCTATTCTTACGGCGGCCGATCCTAGTTCTGGAAAGGGAAGTGGGGAGCTAGGATTACGCCGCAGATCAACCAGACAACAGCGGTGGCGCCGAAAGTTACGAGGCGGCGGGAAGAAGTACTACGTGAACCTCGTTCTACTGGCTGCTGCATTTCTAAATTTCGTGTTGGATTGGTCGCTTCCCGCTCCCCACTTCCCTTGCCAGCATTAGGATCGGCCGCCGTAACAGTAGAAAATACTTTTAGTAACAAAATAGAATAATTATGCATTAAAGTAGCACAAGTAGCAAAGTATCCACATTTATACAATAATAGTAATAAATTTGGAATACAATTGGTTTATTTGTCAGTTCATAAGAGTTATTATATAACAGCAATCCACAATTTCGATTTCTCCATTTCAACTTCTTTACCCAATGCCTAACATTGCTCACATCCATCACTGCATCGCCACACACCTTTCTCAGTCACGTATGGATGCCAACAGCCGAACAACCCTCTTTCGTCAGGAACTCAATTACTGATTGCTTCAACTTTTCCTCCATGCTTCAATTCGTACAATGTGAAAAAGAAGCACACAATGATAAGAGTAAGGACATGTGCACGACATGTATTAAGCATGTTAGTATAAGTTCACGTAATCAGTAGTTATGAACGAACAGGCAAAAAACGTACTGATGCCCCCTCGTATAATATTGAAGTTTAGTCAACGGCCTGGCCCCCAACTCCCACAAAAATTCCTGGCGACGCCCACGATATAAGCAGGGAACGGACTTATATAAATACACATTTATGTATGTGGCCGAAATCAGTTATATTAGAGGGAGATTATTTCCGCAACATCTTTGGCTGTTATGTATTTGAAGCTTCGGAACGAGTCACAACTCTCGAATCAGCCAATCAACCATGCGAGCCGCTGACGTCATCTCAAGCCAGAACCTATCGCTAAGCCCTTTGCTCCGGCTCTGCACACCCTCTAGGCTCGCTACACAGACTCGCTCAGTCTGCTGGAGATGTTCCGAAAGTAATTGGACTCTATCTACCCTTGCTAATCATTGCACGTACACTTGAAAAATACAGTGTTTATTTTCCATATTTTTACATATATTAGGTTTTGGCTCATATTTTGCTTATTTTAGTAATTTTTACATATTATTTCCATATTTCAGAACATTTCTCAACATATACTACATATTCGCGCAGTAAATACATGTCCTGATGTGACCAAAGGAATTGGGTGAATTTCTTCCGAATAACACAAATTTGAAATAGACTCCCATTAATTCTTGTAACATTGAACGCAGTTTTAGTCAATATAAATCCACAACAGAAGGAAATTCATGTTCGAACACTTGTAAAAAAATTTCATTATTCATTGTTTTGGAAAGAGAAAATGAAAACACATTTTGTGCTTTTACAATTAATGTCAATATAAGCGTACTGTAGTTTATGTAGCTCGTGTAGTGTCATATTATTAAAAAGGTAATTTTTTTACAATTTTAGGTACATATTTAACTTCATATTTTGGTGAAAATAAATATGTATTTACACATTTAGCACATTTTTATTACATATAGTAACAGGCCGAAGGCGTGACTCGAACCCAGGACCCCGGGCGTCATAAATCGATAGTCTACTCACTTCATGAAGGGGGCCCGGTTGAAGAAGCTGGAAAGAGCGTCTTACAAGCGCATAACACCGGCCATCTTCAGCGGAATCCGCTGACATGCATTCTACCGGAAATCGTATGAAACAAAAATAAGTAAACGCAGCTTTATGCTAAAAGCACCGTTGGCGACAGACGCGGTCTCGTCAACGGTTTTAACGATCGGAAGTTCGAATTCCCATTCAATAGTTCGCATGAGAATATCTCAGTCGCTTTCAGTTTTACCTCCCATGTAGTAATTGCGATAGAGCTCCGTTGTTATTGTTAAAAAGGAAAGAGTTTTCGTCGGAAAGTTATAGTTAGAATACCGGGACTACACTAGCGTTAGGAGCACGGAGTTGCGCTCCCTAGAACGTTTCATTTCAGGATAGGACCTCAAATACTAGGACCAGCGGAGAAGAGCATCTCTACGGAACTACATGTATGAACATTCCTTTACCATGTCCTCGCCCAGCCTGTCCAGTCAGTAGAAGAGTTTTATATTAAATGTTGTTAGTGTTCAATCATTTATCTGGGGTGTCGCCCCATCACTTTTGAGCCCCTCTTGCTAAGCAAGCGAGTTTCTTCAGACTGTCGTAGCTTTAAGAAACGATCCACAAAAATCTACCTTAGATTTTGTACGATATTAATCTGTTCCCTTGGTGATAAGTAGGACTCGGAAGCTGAGGAAAAATCCTTTTTTTTTCCCCTTGTGTCCGAAGACGAGGCCCAACATTATATATGTTCATTTTGGGTCATTGTAGGCCAGAAAATGGTGGGTTTTATTTGTCCTATTTTGCCTTTTTCGGCGGTTTTTGGCTTATTGGTCCTTTTTTAGCCTATTTTTAGGTCTTAACGGTTCTTTTTTTGCAACTTCATCTTCTTTCGACTACGTTTTTACTGCCCATTCTCAATTCGAATCATCATCAGTTCATCGCCTCTTAAACATCCTTTCTGTAGTAAAGAAATAATAATAATAATAAAAAAAAACCATCCCTGCAACGAGAGAAAAACATTTTTGGATGACTGAAGCACGTACGGTAACTTGTCTGGAAGGTGTAAGTGGCAACTTTCTCTTGTTTTGAAGCTTTCAGCATGGTGTATACGACGAGACAGCATGCGCCTGAAAAGATCTCAAGTCAGATAAGGAGGTGCCGCGCATATTCATTAAATATGTAATTAGAACTGAAGTTTTTAATTAATTTGGATCACATTTATACGTCCTTTTTTCCGTTTTTTTTTAAATATTTTTAGGTCTTTTTATAGGTCCAACTTTAGAGCCCTAGTGATAAGACTTTCTAGGGCACCCCCCATCAATCAACTCATCGATAAATATGCAATTATATTTTGAAGCGGGGTGTGTAAATTTACCAAGGTCCAGCTCCAAAATGCAAGGAAACCCGAAATGACCTGTGGAAGATGAGAGCTTGAACTTCCACGTGGGCAAAGTAGAACCACGCGGCTACTGTGAGTCCTAATGGGCCGTCACTCAACTTGGCTTATGTGCCAGAAGGTAACGCCCACTGGAACCCTTTTCCATTCAACCCAAGGGCGAGACCACCCCTACTGTCAAAGAGGTGGTCAATCACACCCTTTGAGGCATTCTCACAATCTCTGTTGCCCTCAGTTCAGAAAATAAGGCTAGCCCTTCCATACAGCGACTAGAATAACGTAGTGTGGAAAACGGCATGGTTTTGCTCTCTCTCGCTGGTTCCACTCGAAAATGAAATCCGCTAGAGGCGCTAGTGTTGACACCGGGGTACAGCGCTCGACTGCTTATAATGGAAGTAAATGGGTTTTTTGCTGCAACGTCTGATTCTTTTCTTTGTAACATTTCTTTGCATCAGAAAATTGTTATGATATTTGGTACAGTAGTCGCGAAAATATTAAAGAATATTATGAACCGTCTATCATGACCTGTCCTTGAGTTTTTTATTAACAATACGGAAGAAAACACGTAACATGACAATTGCTGCGAGAATTAGTATTGTGTATGCATTATCCTGAAAGGTTCATTAATATTGTCATTGTCACAAATATTATTTTTATGGAAATTCACACAGACAATACTCGTTTATTTTAATTAATTAATTTATTTATTTTATTATTAATTAATTTAATTAATTTGCGGTTTATTTTCATCAAGTACAAGGTAGACATTTTACAGCCAAGTCACGAGTAAAAATGCACAGTCCTTAACACCAAAGTTCTACTTACCAATCGACACGAATGTAAAGCAATTTGTTGATAGAGATGACAAGGTACATCGTAATCGGCTATTTCAACTCCATGGAATATGAAATTAAATTCTTTCGAATATCTGCATTTCGGGAAAATGACTTGATAATATGTACGCCACGAAACATTTTTTCCCCTTCATGACACTATTTCAATTTTATTAGTATACAAAAATAAACTTGTGTACACAATCCAACGTTTGACGTCCAGCCTCACATGCGATATGTTGATGCTCGTGTTGCGTTGTACATAAAACGTATTTATGTTACTTTTCTGTGTAAATTAATGCCATTTCGTGACTGCAAATCACTCCACAAATATAACTGTTTCCATCAATTCACTTACCGCCTTTCTAGAGAAACAAATCTACACAATATATTCCAAAAACTAACTAAGCCGCATTACTTTCATAACAAAATTAGCCGCTGTGTCGATCGCACTGCCATCTACTTGTCATCGTCTCGGGGAACCAGTTTCTTGGGTCGTTTTCCACACTACGTTATTCAAGGCGCTGTACCCTTCCAGTAAACTTCTTTGGCAAGAAATGGGAAGGTGGTAAGAATACGTAAATATGGAGTAACGCCTTCACTTTATGGTATTTTTCCTTTGCAAGGTCATTGCGGTTCAAATCATCGTCCACAACTCGAACCCAGTACCTGTTGATCTTTACGGCATAACAAATGCTTCGTAAGTCGGAAATTACAATCAGCTAGGGTAGGGAGCGGAAGTTGATGACCTAAAAAATATAGGTATATGGCCCTATAGGATGTCCTAAAAAATGGGGGAAAATGAGGTAAAAAATGACCATCTAATTTGCGAGTTTCAGGTTAAGAATTGAAATGGAAAGGAAATTAAACAAAATGTAATCTTGCTTTTAAAAAAAGGTACCAAATGATACCACATACACATTCAATTAAAATATGCAACGAGGATTTTCAATGGAAACGACCGAATAATTTTAAAACAATATAATGAAAAGGTCGCATACACGGAATGAATAGGTGTACAATGCATTAATTTCCAGCATCTTTGCCTGGTGATGTAGTGTGGTGTGTTTCTGTGGCACTGTAAAGATAAAGAAATTATCACGATCCACGTAAGACAATTGTTGTTTGTTCGTAAATTGCAATCCTGCAAGATATACTGTATATAAGCCTAATGTTCACCTTGGTGAAAAGACTCAAGAATATTACCAAAATGAAAGAAGTGACAAAATATGACGAAACAATACACCGAATATTGCGAAAAATGACGGGAAAATTACCTAAAACCTGAACATTGGCAAAAAAAATTGCACTTCTAAATTACCTTTTTGGAAGTGTAATATTGTGTATATTTAATGGGCATCGTGTTCGAAATGTCAGAAAAAAGATGACATTTCATCAACTTTCGCTCTCTAGTCATGGGTGTTACATTTTCCCTTCATTTTTCTTAAAACAGAAAAGCTAACTAACTCTCTAGCCTTCTTGAACCCGAAGGTTTATGGCTGAAGCAACACAAGCCTTCCATCTGTCCCCATCCTGGGCAAGATCTATCCAATTTTTCCATCCTTTAGGTCAATCTCAACGTTATCCCTCCATCTTCGTCTTGGCCTTCCTACAGGTCCCTTACATTCAGGTTTCCCAACAAGAATCCTGAAAACTCTTCTTTCCTCTCCCATTCTTGCCACATGGCCTGCCCACCTAAGTCTTCTTGTTTTAAATATTCGGCATGAGTTTACAATACCGGCGTTTTCTTCTCTATTTCCATACTCTACCGCCAATTATTACATGCAGATTCGTAATTAGGAGTTCACAATTAGTGAGTAGGCGAAATTTCATATAAATTTGAGTGTGTTCCGGTATTGTAAACTCGTTCCAAATATTCTAATAATATATAAATTATGTTACCTTCTTATCCCTTTCAGGTCCAAATATTCTCCTAAGGATTCTACTTTCAAATATTCTTAATTTACGTCCCTCTTTCAACAGAAAAGTTAGTGCGACTTAATTTTCTTCCCAATTGTAACAGAAACAGAAGTAGTGCATCAATAACTTCCTGCAACCAAACTCACATAAACCAAAATAAAAACTTGTTCGAGAAATTGTAGGAAATATGCTGTCACTGATGTTACCAAAATTTGTGAACTTTCTTTGCAGATGGAAACCTTGAATTAAAAATCTCTTAATTTACCTTATGCATTGATGTATGAAGAACAAAGTAAATCCTCAATGTTTTACTTTTGAAAATATTCTTAAATTGAATATCAAAAACAAAAAAAAATCCTGTATCACGGGTGTTACACTTGTTCTGATCTACAAATTCAAGTTGAATAACAAACAGACATCCTAAAAACTAAAATGAAACAAACTCATTGGATCCATACAACTTCATATCTTTTAAAAGGGTTATTCCCACTCTTCATGGATTTGCTCGATTGTTATATGTTCTGAATCTGGAAATCCAATTTTTCAACCTTCCAGAAACAAGCCTGCAAACTAAATATAGGTATGTATAGTCTGGGTTGAAACAACCCCATTGACTTTCAACGGTATCAAAACAACCCAAAAGTTGTAAACAACAAGTTGCCATGACTACGAATATGCTTACTGGTCATGCTAGGTCAACATCACTGAGGTAGGTGTTCCATGTGTCACTTTTACACATCTACATGTCTCCTCTAAGTTTTCATTAACTGTGGGCCATTTTAGTATCAATTTATTGCAATCAATTGTTAGTCTAGTCAAGTAACAATACTAAATTGATTTTACAGTCAACGAAATTAGTAATAAGATGTGTTTTATACAGCGCATGGGTGCCCATCCCCCCCTCCAAGGCCGTGGACGCATCACCCCAAAGTCGTTCATCAAAATCCCCCCAAAAGAATTGTTCATAACCCCCCTCCCATACACACACTAATATAGTTTGGATAAACAGGCTGTTATTGATTTTTGTTTGAATGTGGATAATTTGATATTTTATAAAAATTAAATTTTCGAAATACGTAAGCTCTAGACAGCGAAAACTGACAGTATTTTACAATTATCTAGTCACTCGTAGCACAGGAACATACACAAGCGAAACTAATCGTGCTTGAAATCATCCAACACTAAAACTGAAAGAATACACCAGGCATTGTTTACCATTGGCTGAGATGCTAACAATCGAAAGGTGACATTCGAAACCTTTCATTGTAGTTGAAATTAAAAGACTAAAGAAAGAAAATGTACGGCTCACTTTCATGTTTGCAAGTTGTATCTGAAGTAGATACTTAGCAAGTCAATCAAACGAAACGATCCCCCCATTTTTGTGTGAAATATGTAGAATTGATAAGTAAACTATGAAATTTTGTCCCCCCAAAATTCCCATGACGCAGGCGCGTCATGAATCCCCCCTTATGGGCACCCCTGATACAGCGTATATTGATACAATTGTAGATTGAATTGTATCTTCTGCAAATATGCTGTGTAAAGAAACAAACTACTGTAGTACTAAGTGAGGTGAGCGTACAAAGGTTCAGAAAGTTCACGAATATCAGATGAGATGAGACATGTGTATTTCACATACTTGGCACAGAGCAAGCAATGAAGCAAATCTGTGCACATTCATTGTCCATTCAATCCAGGTCTATATTCAAATATACAAAAACTATCATTCGGCTGAAAAAGAAATAAAGCTATTTTCTTTATACAGCATATTTGAATAGGGTTACCAGATCGCTGTTAGGGAAATGTAGGACATGCTGTCCCAAAATGTAGGACATTAAGTCAAAATGTAGGACACAACACATTCGCAATAAATAATACATATTTCTATAGAGTACGTTAGAAAGTAGTTGAAAAATTACACTTTTCAGTTTTAAAAAAATGAATTCTTAATGAATTTTTAAATGCAAAATTTCAAGACTTTCAATCATACTAATCAATGCCCCTCTTACTACGTGATTTAAGTGGTACTTCTCTGAGGAGACAATTTTTATCAAAATTTCAGGTTTAGTCAAACTATATTTATGTTAGAGTGGAGAGTCATACTCTTTGAAATTATAGGGGCCAGTAACAGACATTTTAAAGACTTTATGAAAAAATAATTTCTCGTTAGTCTGTTGGGCTGATGGTAATAAAAGTATTCTCTGAACATTTGAATTATGACCTGTAATGTTAAACAAATATTCAGCAATTACCGTAATTTAAAATTCGAGTTTAAAGTTCGAGAAGTTTCATCTTGGGTAGTCTTTAGTTCAATAACAGGGTAGGGTGTCTACCAAAATAACGCATCCAGAATTCTTGACTTTTTCTGGACTTTTCTAGACCTTTTCCCCGTCTTTCTTAACGTTTATTTATCCGACCCCTACTTAGGTAAAATTGAAAGTTACTAATTAAGAAAATAAATATTTATTTGTTGAAAACCCCTACCATAAGGCTAGTTAAGATGAAAACTAAAGCTGAATTTAAGAAGAGAATTAGATCTGCTTTCTCGTATTAATGCATCCTAAACTGTGTTTGGCAGACGAGCAAGGCTTTGGCGTCTGGACTCAAGCCAGTATAATCTTATGTAGGCCTTGTGTCGGTTGTCCCTATATGTTTGTGAATGTCCCTTCATCCATCTTACCTTACCGCCATTCATTATCATTCTCGCGATTAACCAAAGGCACAGAAAAAAGTTAAGTAAAATAAACTAAATCAACCAATCAGTCATTATGATAGCAAAAATTCTTGACCACAAGAATAATTTATTGCCTTTGTATTGACTTCTTGACCTATTTGTTGATTTCTTTACTTTTTCTTGACTACCATGACTTTCTTGATTGGTAGACACCCTGAATAACTTTGTTCTCTATACCCCTGCTTTACAATCAAATTATATTGAATAAGAATGGCCACCTTGTTCCATCAGTATAATCCCTAAGGCAAGATATTCTGCTCAGACATTGAACAGTTACGTTATCAGAAAGTGGTTCCAAAACTTTGTTCATTAAGTGCTTCCGTTTTCCCGTATTTTTAATAGCAGGACAAACTTTTTCTTTTTGTGCAATGACTGAATCAAAATAAATTTCACTATTGAGTTTGGAAGCGCAGTCCATAGACTTGTAACTTGCATGATTTTTTTCTGTTACGTATTTTCGTAATTAATATTATGTGACGCTCAAAATGTAGGACATTTATGATATTTTTCAAATTCCTCCCGGACGCCGGACATAAGGCTAAAATGTAGGACATGTCCGGGAAAATCTGGACGTCTGGTAACCCTATATTTGAACGAGATGAACTTCAGCCAAGACTATTGTGCTACATATTCGAGAATTTTCGGTATACTTCTATTACTCACAGGCAGTGATGTGCGTCTACGCGTAAACAACGATAGTCTACATTCTACACGTAGACTATTTTATACACGTAGATTACGTAATCTATGTAAACAATATGGCGAAAGGTGATAACTTAGCAAAGGGCGCCGTGAAATTAAAAAAAAAATTATACTGCGTATCAGTTGCTGATGTGTGAGGAAAACTTTTCATACGATTTCTTCCAAATTCGAACAATCTCTCTCCTAGGAAATAACCTAAGATAGGAAATATTCTAGTGTTTTATGGGGAAAAGACCACTCTTGCCTCACGACTGCCATCTGTTGTTGTTTTTTGCATACTATTTATCTTCTTCCATAGTTGGTAATAGAAGAGAAGAGAAATTTTGTTGTAAATAGGGTTCTTTTCATTTCGTTAGGAAACAATATAGTTGAAAATGTCACTTTCCTTTCATGAAAGCCTTGAAAATTAATTTTAATGCACTTTGGATTGTCTACGTAGTCTATGTAAACTACAACCCTATGTAATCTACGCGTAGATTACGTGTAGACAACGCCATGTAGACGTAAACGTATACGGCATATCACTGCTCACAGGCACTTTTTCTCTCTTTGTCGTTGAACATGAAAGTTGAATAAATTTTACAAGGTCAAAGTAAATATGTCAATATTGCGTTCTGTGAATTACGCCTGGTTACTGTTAGGCCCAGAAATTCCAAATAAATCTTGAAACATTGTCGCTACCACTGTGAAGGAAGTATGAAAATGGCGAAATGTAACGACAGATGACAATCTCTGATTTCGTCCTTCAAGTGAGACAATCAACAAATAATCGCACTGTGAAGCTTAAAAAAGATATGATTCTAGTTAATAAAATCAATCATAGATGGCGCACTTGTGCATTCTCAGCACTGTTAATCATCACAGTCGTATGAACACTACAAATTACTGCACAATACCTTAACCTTTCTTGCAAAAACACTCTCCGCTTTATTCTCTACAGTTGTGGACACTTACCTGTAAGAAAAAGAAATAAAATCATTAAAAAGAGACATATAACAATGACAAAAGTTTCTTTAAACACTATGTATAGGAATGGTATAGAGACGAGACGAGACGAATCTGGGCAGTTTCTGAGCATGATGTGGCTTATATTTTATGTACAGGGTAAACCAAAAAGAATGAAACAACTTTATACAGTTATTACGACCTAACTATTTAAGATAGAAAATCAAACAAGGCATCAATAGAAAGAAAAACTGTGGAAGTTTTATTCCCACTTGGCGCTCTTATGCTGCTTTGCCATTCCTCCGCCAGGATCGCTAGAGTGGCAAAATGGCGAGTGTCCAGCAGAAGGATTTCATTTTCTATCGTAAATTGTTACGTCATAATAACTGAATATAGTTGTTTCATTCTTTTTTACTTACCCTGTACAAACATATACAACGTGTAACTCCATCAATTTTCACAGTGTATAAAGCTCATCAAGGCACACAATTATTCTTTATTACGTCTTTCTGTTTGACTCCTCGTTCCGACGCCACGAGATCTTGTAAAAGGGGCATTACCCTGAAAGTATATTGACTTCGCAGGTAGATATGTGCTTATGTCTGAAGTCACGCAGGAAAGTAAATTTGGTTTAGGAAATTTTCTCGAATATTATGCAACCAAATTCTCGTGCAACCAAATTCTCGGACAGTAAGTCTCGATCTTGTTTAGTTTTTTTGAACGTCGTCTCGGTACCAATCCTAATCATGTAGGTGATAATGTCACTCCATACAATACATATCGTGTTATTTATACCGTATAATCTATACCCTTGCATTAACCAGATAAGAGAATGCATCATTATTTGTCATAGATTTCTCCTCTCGTCCCCAAACGTGCAAAATCTTCACCGACAGCTCCAAACTCTCATCGCTCGCAGAATAGTATCCTGTAATAGTATTGTTTCAGAGGACTGTATCTAATGGCGTGCCCAATGGGGGATTAGAAGGGAACCATACTCATTGGCCCTGCTTTCCTTGAACGTCAAATGCAGGAATATATGGGCAAACATCGGACTTACTTCTAAAAAAAAACAAAAGCTAGGCATAAACTTGACCATTACGAAATTTCTGGTCATGCCACTGAATGTGTCGTAAATTTCTTGAGACGAACTAACTTTCTCTACTGGACCGAATCTGTATTTCCGCTAGCGTAAATCTCAAACGGACAGTGCCCGCTGGATGGAAACGAGGGGCACTTTTTACTGGTAGCCGAGCATTTACTGCATAACAATACAGAGAGAGCCACTTGTCCGAGAGTTGCAAGCAGTATGAATGTAGACTTTATTTATCCTTTCACTTTACACATTAACTCTCTCTAGCTTGAGCTACATTTAATATGAAACTGCTTGCGCGAGTAATTTCCACGAAACAATCCTGGCGGCTTGTGGCAATTGTCAGCTGTCAACAAGTACAAAATAAATTCTTGCATGCCCCATAATCGCAACGTGCACAGAAATTTTATGTGGGATTCCTTTGTATATTTAACTACTATCTTTAGATTAATCACAAACAATGATGTGTGAGTAGAATGGAAGGGAAGATACAACGAAGTGAGAAGCAGCGTTTGCTTTGTTAAAGGTATAATCCCAGCTTTGATCTGGGTTCTGGAGTGACAGACAAAAGCCAAGGAGCAAGGTAATGCACGATGGGTCTATTTTGGACATCTCTCTCTCTCTCCTTTTCTTTCCCTCTGTCAATCTTTCCCCCTTTCTTACTCAGCAATGCTGGGAGTGATCAAGAAAAGAAAAAGCAATGGGCTAAGACAAAGGATAAGATGGAACTACCTGTTACAGGATGCGCTGGAAAAAGCTGAAATGTGAAACGGTCCTAGGAAGCAGGATCATCTGATAAATTCAGTGGATCGTACGCTGTTGAATGAAGTGTAAGGCATGTGATCGGAAACCATGCAGGTTGCAGAGAACCCCCCCCCCCTGGTGGTTGCAGAGGGAAAAAAAACCATGGTGGTTGCAGAGGGAAAAAAAACCCTGGTGGTTGCAGAGGGAAAAAAAACCCTGGTGGTTGCAGAGGGAAAAAAAACCATGGTGGTTGCAGAGGAAAAGAAAACCCTGGTGGTTGCAGAGGAAAAGAAAACCCTGGTGGTTGCAGAGGAAAAGAAAACCCTGGTGGTTGCAGAGGAAAAAAAAACCCTGGTGGTTGCAGAGGAAAAAAAAAACCTGGTGGTTGCAGAGGAAAAAAAAACCCTGGTGGTTGCAGAGGAAAAAAAAACCCTGGTGGTTGCAGAGGAAAAAAAAAACCCTGGTGGTTGCAGAGGAAAAAAAAACCCTGGTGGTTGCAGAGGGAAAAAAAACCCTGGTGGTTGCAGAGGGAAAAAAACCCTGGTGGTTGCAGAGGGAAAAAAACCCTGGTGGTTGCAGAGGAAAAAAAAACCCTGGTGGTTGCAGAGGAAAAAAAACCCTGGTGGTTGCAGAGGAAAAAAAAAACCCTGGTGGTTGCAGAGGGAAAAAAAACCCTGGTGGTTGCAGAGGAAAAAAAACCCTGGTGGTTGCAGAGGAAAAAAACCCTGGTGGTTGCAGAGGAAAAAAACCCTGGTGGTTGCAGAGGAAAAAAAACCCTGGTGGTTGCAGAGGAAAAAAAAAACTGGTGGTTGCAGAGGGGAAAAAAACCTGGTGGTTGCAGAGGAAAAAAACCCTGGTGGATGTAGCTAGTGCCTTGAAGCGAAAAAAACCCTGGTTGTTGTAGTGAAAAACCGAGGTGGTTACCGTTGAGAGAGAGAGAACTGAATATTCTGAAATGCACCAAAACATTAAATTCTTGCAAGTCTGGTAACACTCGTGTGGTGTACACTTAAAAACAGGATATAGTAGTACTACACTCGTGGGGGTATTCTAACAATGTAAACCAACGTTGATTTCAATCTGTGAGAAAACGGTAACGATTTTCCAGGACAACGAATTTAATAAAATCGTTCTGACCGGCAGTTTCCCGCCTTCGTGGGCAGATAATGAGAGGAACCAGTGCAATTATAAATCACTTAAAATCAAGGCCTTTCTGCACCTCTATACTAATAACAGTGTTGCAGGTTTAAAAAGCGAAACAGCGGGGGATGAATTGAAACGTTATTCCTGGCTAAACGGCCACGAATCATCCAGATGCTTACAAAATGACAGACATTTAGACAGACGAATCACTGAGCTTCTGTCACATGTGGTTTTTTTTAAGGGGGAAGACCAAGGTCCTTGGGAAGGGGGTGGGAAGTTCCCAGCAAAAAGGACGGGAAGAAAAACATAAATTGTGTCCAACAAAACAATTTGACGGGTCGTAAATTTAGCGTCGAGGTTCGTGTCCAGCAATATAGTAGTTACGAGTACAGTCACACGGCCTTCCTCTTTCGCTAGTAACTACCGGAGAAACAGAGGTTTCTTTCAGGTAGTACCTGGTTCCACTGCTCGGTGTCCGAAAAAAGGACGCGAAAATAAGCAACTCGGTGGCAACGCGGAACAGTTTTTTTCTCTCCCTCCCTTGTCCTCTCGAAGCCTTTTCACGAATCTAGACAGCCGAGAACGTACCCTGGTATTTTATTGAGTTCCCCCACTCCCCTTTCCCCGGCAATTTTCTTCGTCTGCCAGTTAAGGTTGTAATTAGTGAAAATAGATGGAGTTCACGCCGAGGGAAGGAGGGGGAGGGTGAAGTTTGAGGGCGAGCCTCATCAGGGTTTGGCTGCAGGTGGGTCGGGAGGAACTGCTTCGTCTATCCTGTCGAACCCACATTCCAATACACCCAAACAACGGATTCAGTACTTATTAACTTTTGGACATGTTACGAGGTGCCTTCGTGTAGTTACAAGATCACGAAAAACGAATGTTTTAAGTGGGAAGAGCGAGTGAACTGGTGTTTCAGGAAGTTGAAGAAAAGCAATGAAAAAATGTCGAATATGGCACGGTTTATTTTGCTGTTTCAATTCTGCTTTCTACTTTAGTACGTTAATCGCAACGATGAGGATGAACAGTGAACTGGTAAATGCAATGGGAGGATTCGAACCTGGGTTCTGCTCAAATTCGTTAACAATCGATATAAAAATCTCAATTCCAATTTCAAAATTTGCTGGGAGAAAAGTTATTTGCTAAAACAATTAACATCAAGACCGGATTTTTACATATGGGCTTCCGGGGCAAGCAATATTGTAAAGCCCGCCCTATACAACATACGACGCTTCAAGTTGAACTGCTTGACTAGAGTGCGCGTCAAATCTCCTGCATATGGCCTTGAACTGCTGAACAGCACCAGCGAATCGCAGACGTGCGGCGTTGCCTAGTTCAGAACCTGTTTCACCTCGCTACTAAATCGTGTACCTGGCGCTCGGATATAAATATATTATTTCAAGTATCAGTAGTTCAACAGATGGAAAGATAATGAATTTGCGAGTATGTACGAAAAACAAGCGTGATTGTAGCTTATACCGTTCCCTCTGTAGAAGCAATGTTATTATAAACGTATTTGCATTGTATCGTTTTTGTTCTCCCTTCGTTCCTGTTGCATTCCGAAACTTTCCGATTAGCGAAGGGAACAGGGCAGGTTCGTTTCCAGTGATGGTAGAAGAAGAAATTGACGAAGAGGATACCGCCACTGTTCGTTTTTCCCACGTCTTTAGTGTGTGTGTGTGCAGCATGTCGTTGAGTAAACCAAGTGGTAGTGATAGCGAGAGAAGAGAGAACAATACAGTGTTGTACGAAGCCAGGCACGACAGGTGATTTTTCAGGTGTACAATTTTTTTAAAAAAAAAATGTTCGAGTGAAGAAGAGATCAGTAAAATTGACTTTAAGAAGTGCCAGGCTCTAACAGCTCAAGCGTGTGGTGTGAATCAAGCTACCGTTTCTCGGATATGTTCGGGGGCAAAACAATGTGGATCGGGGCCTGCTCAAATGTTTCAATCACCTAGAAAGCACATTAACGTACCAAAAAAGAACGACAAACTTACATAACTTTGAAAAAGACGTAGTTCGTAGAACCGTCTTTGAAATTTACGATTGTGGCGAATTTTCTACTGCCAAAAAGATAACGTACTCTTTACGGGACAAAATATCTTACAAAGGCTATACAACTTCCACCTTGAGAATATTGAAACAATTATGCAGTCCCTCTGGCATAATCAGGTATGTTTTTTTCTCCCATTAAGTTTATTATATGTTATATTATCTAATGTTCCGTGCTCTCCGTGACAAGGCGTTTCGCTCAACCACGCTGTCTCTTTTCCGTGTGAGATTTCGACATGGCACCGCTGCAGTGCGCTGCTATTGGCTATCGCCATATGCAGGAGATTTGACGCGCACTATAGGAAGTCAATATCGGATGGTTGTCGTTGTATGCTTCAATCATCAGTATGTCGCGTGCATATTAGCCTGCGCATCAGGACAATGTTCTGGTTGTTTTCCAAGTTACCTCCCCCCCCTTAAGATTTCTCCTCAGATGAAGATAGAATTTATTAGCGGAATCTTCATTTGTTGAAACCAGTTAACAATAGACACTAAAGTCTCGAATCCACAATTAGCCAGCCGAATCTTCATAAATCGTTAATAATCAATAACAGAATCTCGAATCCAGAATTTGTTAGTCTCATCTTAATTTCCTCAAATCCGTTAACAATCGACACCAGAATCTCCAATCCAGAATTTGTTAGTCTAATCTTAATTTCCTCAAATCCGTTAACAATCGACACCAGAATCTCCAATCCAGAATTTGTTAGTCTAATCTTAATTTCCTCAAATCCGTAAACAATCGACACCAGAATCTCCAATCCAGAATTTGTTAGTCTAATCTTAATTTCCTCAAATCCGTAAACAATCGACACCAGAATCTCCAATCCAGAATTTGTTAGTCTAATCTTAATTTCCTCAAATCCGTAAACAATCGACACCAGAATCTCCAATCCAGAATTTGTTAGTCTAATCTTAATTTCCTCAAATCCGTTAACAATCGACACCAGAATCTCCAATCCAGAATTTGTTAGTCTAATCTTAATTTCCGCAAATCCGTAAACAATCGACACCAGAATCTCCAATCCAGAATTTGTTAGTCTAATCTTAATTTCCTCAAATCCGTTAACAATCGACACCAGAATCTCCAATCCAGAATTTGCTAGTCTAATCTTAATTTCCTCAAATCCGTTAACAATCGACACCAGAATCTCCAACCCAGAATTTGTTAGTCTAATCTTCATTTCCTCAAATCCGTTAACAATCGACACCAGAATCTCCAATCCAGAATTTGTTAGCAGATTCTTCAATGTCCAAATTCGTTAGGATTACAAATGTTTGGGTCGTCTCATGTTCACTTTCTGTTCTAGTTCCTGGCATTGGGATTTGTTCACATCGTCACAGTAAAACGTTACACCTCTATCTCCCTTTTGTTTCAACCGAGGGAAAAGGAAAGAGCGATGTGTTTTTGTTCCCTTCGCAGAGGCCCATCGGGGGCGGCAGACTAGAAGAAAGAACAGGTGAAGACAAGCTCAGCCAACCGTAAAGCTTTGTCACGAACCAAAAGGGGAGGAGAGAGAAGGAAGATAGGAGGCGGAGAGTGGAAAATCCTTATAAAAACAGCACGAATACAGCAGAACGTAATATAAAGGGAAAAATTATGTGTGTATGGAGGGGCCGGTTTCAAGTTCCTGCAAGCCAAGAGGGACTTTTTTTTCCCCACCGCCCCATGAATCATAATCATGGGTTTTGTGAACATGTTGTGTTGTGATCTTATTTTAATATGAAAACACGGCGGGGATATACCAAGCGAAGGAATTTCGTGGAACCATAATGAAAATTCTTGTTTCACATAAACTTTTCCTTTGGAAGTTTCCTCCTGTGCCAGCGGTCGCCTAACTTTAGCCAGCCATTCATCTTTTGCACCGTGTGTTCCTTGTAGCGGCCACAATGCAGCAGCTACAATAATGGAGCAGCTCTTGTGTTGTTGGTGACGCACGTTGGTTCGTAAATGATGACCTAGCACCAAAATACAAAAATTTTGAAATAATTATAGCTGGAACATTGACGTCCACGTACTGTAGGAACAATGTACCATATTAGTGTGACGTCACGATGGAAGATTGCGTCCGAACAAAGCGGCCACGTGTTTTTCTCCTATTCAAAACCATTGAATTTTCCATCGGAAGGGGCAGGGGTGCCCATCCCCCCAAGGCCAATGGCGCATCCCCCCAAAATCATGTCGTGCGTCCCCCCAAAATCATGGCATGTATGCACAAAGTATTTAATTACGATAGCGTGTCTACCGAAAGTAACTTTTTCTTAGCTTTATTGAACACTATACGTGATCTGCCCCTCCTCCCTAAACAGGAAGTCAATCACTCAAGACCATCCCTAAAATCGTTGATCATATCGAGAATATCGCTTGTCTTGTAATGCAGCTAATGTATAAAAGCTTCACATTCACCTCATTAAAGCGCCAAACACGCATCCTAGCAACACATAATTTTACATCCCTTTCTTTGCAGGCTTTCAAGAATATAAATTTAGTAGGATGCCAATACTTTCTTAGTCTTTTCCAGCTTCTCCTTTGGCACGTTCGGAGTCGAAAACGTGTAGAAAATCCGTATAAAAACAGCACGAATAGAGCAGAACGTAATATAAAAGGAAAAATTATGTGTGTATGGAGGGGCCGGTTTCATATATTTCCATATCGCTAAATACAATCTCCAAAATGTAATGTTCGAACTCTCTCTCCACTACAGAAATCCCTTGACAATCTAAGGTTTAACACTTTATCAAGAGCTTTCTATCTCCCCCTTTAAATTTCATACTCAATACATTTTAGACTTACTGTTGATATTGAGGAGTGGATATTGCCTCCTCCAAAATATTAATTCTCAGTCTCCACACAAGAATTTCCGCAACAGTCAAAGACAATAGGAATACACAAGAATTGGTTACCTTAATGCTCAATCCCCCTCTAACTAAAGTACTCGCCATAATCTAAGACTTAGTGTTGGATACTGTCCCCCTCAAAGTTTAATTCAGAATCCTCCTCAGCAGCCACGTGTCAATTAAGGTCTAATATGTACGAGTTCGATATCCCCCCCTTCGATAATGCCCTAAACACTTTCATTTCTTCATCTAATGGATTAAATATGGTGCATTTAAGGTGTAAAATTTGTACATATATATTTTGGAAAAGATATAAATGTTGAATTTTATATTATTTGAAGGGAAAAAAATCGCCCCCAAAAATCTCGATGGCGCAACCTGCGCTATAGTCCCCCTCTGTGGGCACCCCTGGGAATTGGGAAGCCTTAATGATTGTGACAGAAGTTATGAAACAAAATTGTGATGTGTATTGTGTGTGATGTCGAGAACCCATTTACGCTTGCTGATTTTCACTAATGGACCGGAATTGAATTTATTTAAAGTTCCTGGACATTTAACAACCCTGGATCGCATGCCCAACTGGCGGCTGACCTACATATATCATCTATCTGTCCACCAATCGTCTTCGAGGGTGTGTGCTTCTATGAGTGTCAACAAACTCAGTTGCGAAATAAAAAGCTCTTGGGGTAACATCGCTCTCCCGTTGCAACGTTGCCAAGCGTACGTCTGTTTTTGTCACTTGTTTTTATTGGTTTTGTGCAGTGTTTGCGCATTTTGTGTACTAATTTTCCGTGCCTTGTGTACTTTATACAACTTTTATGCAGTAACGGCGCAGATCAACTCACTCTCTCTCTCTCTCTCTCTCGTCTTACAGTACGTTTGGCAACATGCTGTGCACCCGACGCTCATTTGTTTCGTCCCGCCAGCAACGTTCGGGTGCCTTGCGACACGAAAATGCCCGATGCGAGTCGAAGAGAATTCAACTGATCGCTGATTCGTTGTTTCCCAGCCGCCCGTTGGAATTGCGAGCGGTATAGGTGGAAGGGAGGTTAATATTTGGGCCACCCCTTACACCCCGAATAAGGGCTTTCACCATTATGACTTTTACGCTCCAGTGTATCCATTCAACGCGAAGGTCAAAGGGCAAGAGGCTTTAGCCGATAAACCTGCTTACAAGAAATTATTTATTATTTCTACCACATTCCAAAAACAAGAAGCTACGAGTACCAGCAACCGAAGGCAGTAAGTACCAAGAATCACGCGCACAGCGAGATACAAAAAAAAAGCGTGTCCACAACACGCACGGTAAGGAGTGGATATATAAATAAACCCAAAATGTTACAGGGTTCTTTTTATTAGCGGTGGCTACACGGCACAAAACCATCATGTCAGTCATGAACAACCCTCCCTTGGATTACAGACATTGAGGCGACGGCGAAGAGGGGACGGGGGTGCAGAAGAGTACACGATATTTTACGATGTTCATTCTTCATTAACTTTCCAGGGGTGCAGCTTAGAGGACCCAAACTTAATTGTACCTTCGTGTTGTTTCAGGTACGTACGCACGCACAGTCTTCACCATTCTCATTGCTTCCATATACTCTTGCAGGAGGGGAAGAACTCACTGGTATAATTGAAAATCTTCACGCGTATTTGGTTTCGTCATTGAAGCTTTTTTTTTCCGCTTCAATTGTACGTATATTCATCACCAAACACCTGCTTTTCAATTTGCTCTTCCACTGTGTTTATTTTGTATCTCATCACTAAACCCCGGAATTTAGGGTTTTAACCTGTTTTTTCCTTTGCAGGTAAATAAGAAATAACAAGTTATGTTAGGGTTTCAATAAAATACGGGACAACTAATGAAAAACTCAATATGCTGACCAAGGCAGACATTTATTTTATTATAAAACAAACTAAACGTAACGTTTCAACCTTCTAGCAAGGTCTTCTTCAGACTATGTACCAAGTACAACATTGTACCAACCAGACTATGTACCAACATTTGTACTTGGTACATAGTCTGAAGAAAACCTTGCTAGAAGATTGAAACGTTACTTTTGGTTTATGTTTCATAATAAAATAAATGTCTGCCTTGGTCAGCATATTGAGTTTTTCATATCATGGAAACAAGGCTTAATGGTGTTATAACTGATGAAGTTTTATAGTGCCTAAAATAACCTATTTTGCTAGTTAGAACCTATTTTAGGTTTATGCGCTAAATCAAACTTTTTTTTAGATTTATATATATATATTAAGGTTTTTCAGCATTTTTATGTCACGCAGTGATATTTTCCCGGTTTGATACCAAAAAAATCAATGACTAATGTGTTTGAAACACATTTTCTGCCGATTTCCTTCCCATTATTTTGCACGCAGCTTTCTTTCCCTTTCCTTACTTTCATTTGAAAATAATGATTTTATCAAAGTTTCGAGAGGGACTCTAGCCCCATCAGCTCCCCCCTGCGTACGCCCGCCAATGGCACGAAAGAAATATTCTGCAACAACGAGTCGAATATCTGTAACACCGCATCTTCACAGTGTACGGAGAGAAACTTGAAGAACAGCTAAACGGCTGAAGCATACAACTTACCTTTCTCGCACAGGACCACCGCTGAAGAGCCCGTATGCTTATTCGCAGCGAAATCACATCAAACGTCACCTCCCTCGGTTGTCGCCTTTTGATTTTAATATTTCAGTCACGTCAGGTAATTCATAATTCCGTGGAGAGGAGATTTTCTTCACTCAACTTTTTCTTCACTCTCTCCCACTCAAGTCACCGGAGCCACAAGTGTTTCGACGATCGCCCACGTAATCGACGGCTGTGTGGGCTTCAATTTTGGAAGTTCGTGATCGCAGAAATGAGAGGAGAATCTAAGGCACGCCTGTGAATTCTACTGGCGCTGTCACGTGACGTAACAGGTGCATACTTGCACGTGACCTTCTGGTCGGTACGTGTGAAGCTGGCAAGACTACGAGATGGGATGGCCTTGCTTGATGCTTCACTTCACATGTAGCCAGACCAAACTCCCCCCCCCCCCCTTCCCACGGGGCACTGCATTTCTACTGTGCCTAGGACTATGCTGTGAGCCAAATACCCCCTATGTATTTTGCGACGAGGGAAGGTTATGGATCCGTATAAGAGACTAGACATGTTAGCTGAGGAGGTTACAGACAACAATTTAGTCCAAAATGTCTGTGTAGACACAGTCATTTTCATAACAGAGAATTATGCAGGTACGCAGCATTGTGCATTAAGATCGGGACTTCTGGGAGGCCAGTTCAGAGGTGCTGGTAACTCCGGAGAACCACGTCCAACCCATCTGTTACGAAACACTTCATTAAGATCAGTGGCGTACACTGAGTCCAAGATCTGGGCTATCTCACTATGTTACGTCGTCCTAGGCTATGATTAAAAAAAAAATTACCAACTCATAAGAAATCAGGTTGCCAACTCGTATGAAATCAGGTTGCCAACGCGTAGGAAATCAGGTTGCCAACGCGTAGGAAATCAGGTTGCCAACGCGTAGGAAATCAGGTTGCCAACGCGTAGGAAATCAGGTTGCCAACGCGTAGGAAATCAGGTTGCCAACGCGTGGAAATCAGGTTGCCAACGCGTAGGAAATCAGGTTGCCAACGCGTAGGAAATCAGGTTGCCAACTCGTTGGAAATCAGGTTGCCAACTCGTTGGAAATCAGGTTGCCAACTCGTTGGAAATCAGGTTGCCAACTCGTTGGAAATCAGGTTGCCAACTCGTTGGAAATCAGGTTGCCAACTCGTTGGAAATCAGGTTGCCAACTCGTTGGAAATCAGGTTGCCAACTCACAAGAAATCAAGTTGCCAAGTCACAAGAAATCAAGTTGCCAAGTCACAAGAAATCAAGTTGCCAACTCACAAGAAATCAAGTTGCCAACTCATAGGAAATCAGGTTGCCAACTCACAAGAAATCAAGTTGCCAACTCACAAGAAATCAGGTTGCCAACTCACAAGAAATCAGGTTGCCAACTCACAAGAAATCAGGTTGCCAACTCACAAGAAATCAGGTTGCCAACTCACAAGAAATCAGGTTGCCAACTCACAAGAAATCAGGTTGCCAACTCACAAGAAATCAGGTTGCCAACATATCACTGATATGAATAATTTTATTTACAATTTCTGATCGATTTTTTCCCCTGTATTTTATTCTCTAGACTTCAGGCTTCGCAGATAGCCTAGAATATACGCTTCTGATTAAGGTATTCTCGCACGGCAATCGAAT
The DNA here is from genome assembly GCF_977018435.1 of Lepisma saccharinum. Taxonomy (NCBI): domain Eukaryota; kingdom Metazoa; phylum Arthropoda; class Insecta; order Zygentoma; family Lepismatidae; genus Lepisma; species Lepisma saccharinum. Next base: position 11,139,535 of record NC_139249.1, read on the forward strand.
AATGGGCTGGTGCTCCATCTTGCTGAAACCAGACGCGAACGATAAGTCCTTAGGCTTGCAGTTGAGGGACAAATCAGCCTCGTAACATGGTGGACAGCACAGATTCGCATACCTACGGGGTAATGGGACTTCTGGCTCACGCTGTAGTATAGAATCCTTCCTTGTGTTGTGGCTACTGTACGTCACTGATGAATGATTGCACAAACACAATAATATGTACCCATACCTGGACCAGGGTTCTGCCACTTTTTCTTATCGAGATGATGATAATGGTGATAAGACGAATGAATGAAGAGACAAAAATGCTATAGGGACAACACAACACGAGGCCCACAGAGAACTATACTGGCTGTGCGCACCAGTCTCTCGCTGGTCTGCAAAACTCAGTCCAGGCATGGGCGTCGCCAGAAATTCTTGCGGGGGGATGGGGGGGGGGGGGGGTCGGGCAAATGATAAAAGTTGAATAGTAGAAAAATAATAAGTATTATTACCACGGTTATAAATTTTTAAACAATAATAAATATTATGAACTAACAAAAGTGATATTATTATTATATAAATGAGGAGAATATCCACCAAACTAGTGTATAATAGAACAACTATTCTCCATTATTTCTTTTAGTATCTTTTAGTATCTGAAATGCATTTTGATATTAACTTTAGCACGTCTCGTTCAAGAAATGGCTTTAAACGTTAGGGGGGAATTGCTTTTCATAAAGATTGTTGTGTGACCTCTCGCCAACAACTGTAATTATTAGAATTTTGAAAACTGTGAAATCATTTGTTCTTTGGATGAAATGGTAGAATATAACCTTCTTCCTGTATTTTCGATCCAATACTAACTAAATGAACTTGATTTCTGTTCTTGACAATAAAAGTAACAAACTTTCGGCTTTCTTGTATCTTTAAATGAACAATGTCAATTTCCATGGGGGCCACCGACCCGTTCGCCCCCCTCCCTCCCGACGCCCATGAGTCCAGGGTGTGCTACGTGAAAAAGGGGTTGACATCTGGGACTGTGAGATCACAATGTTTTTCTGTTAGTCACAGTAGGTGACTAATTTTTCTATTGTGTCAGTATACACACAGAAAACTAAATGCATCATATCGATTGATGCACCAGAATGCATCGATTGATGCACTAAAGTGTGTTTTATGGCTTCTTCAAAAAATGAGATTCACATTTTATGCATTTGGGTGCATTTGTGTATGTCTTGCAAGAAACACCTTCAGTCGGGATGCACTTCAATGCATCAGTTGATGTTCCTTGATGCACTTTCCTCCAAAATATGGAGTTAAATATGGACTTAAAATTATAAAAGGATACCATTTTAATAATATGACAATACACAAGCTACATAAAATACAGTATAGTCGACGCGCCAGCTATGTTAACGACCGGCTGGCTTTCAAGTCCACAGAGCGCGCCCACCAGCTGCAACAATCATATTCAACGCAAAGTGTTGCCACACATCTACTCTACGCCACCTTGTCCCTCCGCGCACAACCACCTTCCCACGGTCTCCACATTGAAGTTGCAAACTACGGCAACAGCGTATCCGCAGTCATGTGACTGAGACTCCACGTGGAGTAGACGAGCAGAATGACAGCTGCGCCCATTGGCTGAAGGTTGAGTGTGATTGGACGAAAACAACTCCCCCGCTGATTTATCCCCACCCACGTTCGTCGCGGCGGCTTTCTTCAATTCTTTGACGTTAAGGAAGTAAACGCATGGATATTGACATTAATTGCAAAACAACACAAAATGTGTTTTCATTTTCGGTTTCCAAAACAATTAATAACAAAATTTTGTTGCAAGTGCTAGAACGTGAATTTCCTTCTGTTGCCCCTTAAGATGAATTTATATTGACTAAAACTGCGTTCAATGTTGCAAGAAGTAATGAGAGTGTATTTCAAAATTGTCAGTCATTCGCAAGAAATTCACCAAACTCTTTCATTCACACGGTGACACGTGGTTATTGCGCGAATATGGAGTATATGTTGAGAAATGTTCTGAAATATGGAAATAATATGTAAAAATAACTAAAATATGAGCCAAAACCTAACATAATATGTACAAATATGGAAAATAAAAACTGATTTTTTCGAGTCTACGTGCCATGATGAGCAAAGATTATATAACTAGGCTTACCATACGTCCAGGACTAGCCGGGACAGTCCTGCTTTTCTAGTGTTGTCCGGGGTGATGTCCGGGACTGCAAAATGTCCGGGGTTTTTAAGAATCTGAACATGAAAATAGCTACCGGTATTGAATATTCACGGCCAATTTTTAAGGTGTTTCAAAAGACTGATATTTCATGTACTAACATTTCTAAAATGGTTGAGTTTGCTGTGTCTTTGTCTGGAACATCTGCTCCAGTTGAGAGAGTATTTTCAATTATGGGGAATATTTGGTCTGCAGAAAGAGATAGACTTCCAGTATCCACTGTTAAACATCTGCTGAATGTTAAAATTAATTCAGAACTTTCATGTTGTGAATTTTATGATGCTTTTAAAACAAACAAGCCATTTCTGAAAAGAGTTATGTCTAGTGAAAAGTTCAACTGAGTCAACTAAGAAATAATGCTACCTAGAACAGAGAGGCTTCCTAAACATCAGAAAATGTATATTCAATTAAACATTTGAAAATTAATTGATTGATTTTAGAAAATAATGTTAATATTTTTTCTTGTACAATTTATAGTTTAATATTCCAATAAAATGTTAAGGCTTTTAAGTAATTTCAATTTATTTTTGTAAAAAAAAACCCAGCAGTAACTAGTTGATCGCCAATATGTCCTGGGTCGGACCCAAAAAATTATGGTAAACCTAAATATAACTGATTTCAGATTCGCACATGACCTATGTATTTACATGTAAATCAGTTTCCTCATGGTTAATGTTGTAGGGAACTGTAGAACAATTTGTACATCAAATATAAGGAAGAATAAGTAAAATCAGATGATTACTGTATTTTTTTTTAGTTTCACTGAAATATTCGCACGACTTTTTGGAACGCCAACACGAAATTCGCAGCGTTCAGAATATTAGAAGTGGTTTAAGATTATTCGAAGCGCGCTCCACGTTTCGCGACAAGAAGTTTGGTTTGGATATTAGAAAAAAAACATTGTAATGAAATTGTATAAAACGAAAGGGGGGGGGGGGGGCAAGAATCACGCCAAGCCACAAACACGACTAGCCCAGCTCCTACGTCCAGATGCTCCACCGGCGACGTCATCAATCTCCAATTACCCTACGCGAAGCATTGTGTTCACGAAAACAATGGTGAATAAAAAAAAAAAAATCTTCACCGAGTAGCCATGGAACAACAACATTGTTCCGAAGACTCAAGAACCACGCAAAAGTTCCAGAGCAGCTCCAAGAAGCGCCCCTCCACTTTTCCGCCTGCTTTCCGTCCGCAGACGTATAAAGAAACTGGTCACGAGCCAGAGAAGAACCCGTCTACAACTCCTGTAGGTGCTTGCACCCGAGTTTTTTTGTTTTTTTAATCCCCTCCTGCTTTTCTTCCAGATTCCTTAACTTCCAGTGCTCTGGGCAACCTCCTAGAGGAAGGATCGCTGGACAATTACGTTGAAGGTTGACCCGGATGGCAAATTATCCGCTTTGAGCCCCAGTAATTACTGCGACGGAGACAAATGAAAAAACCTTCATTTGTTTTTCTTTTTTATCTGGTAAATTTCTGCATGTAGAGTTGCACACGTTTGCTGCATTTTAGCATAGATCCACTGCTGATCTTTATATACTCGAATTTTGAAGTCAGAGTAAGGTAAATTTCAGATCGAAGCAACAACCGACACGCGACACATGTCACTTGGGAACGAGCCAATAAAAATAACCCTCGTTAACACAAACTCGCTTAAGACGAACACTCTGTTAACATGAACAAAATATTGGTCCCGGCAGGGATTGTATTATATCTTATAGAAAGTTTTATCGGCTAACGCGAATTTCGGTTACCACGAATTACGAACTGTTTTTTAGTCCGTTGCGTCATTAGATCTCATTTAACACCAACTTTCAAAGTTTTTCATATTTTTTTTCTGTTGTTCCTCTGCTAAGTATGTAAGAAGTCGCTCAACAATCTCTATTATGTCAACATATAACGTTTCTTCATTTTTTTTTTATTAGTGCAATTTTTATTCTGCCGTCGAACAACGTCAATAACACAAAAGGAGACCAGCAGTGAATTTTTATATTTAAGTATCTAAGTATTTATACACAAAAATACTGTATTAATATTCATTAATGGCCCAGGCACCTGACTTCTGCGGTTTACAAACGAATCCGGAATACACAGATTAGTCAGCTACCGGTATGAATTTGTAGAGATATTAGACCAAACATAGTGGTTACTTCACTGAGCACTTACGTCTTCGATGTAACTACTTGGGTATTAAATTCACTTGGCGATAATCACGCTGTAAAACACTAACGGTGAACACTTATGGGGAGTTGGGGGGAAAGAGTTCGACGTCTTCAATCTTCTAATCCTCCTGTCGTTGGTTCATAGTAAACATGTAGCCTCTCTTCTTTAGTAACCTTTTCTCACGTTCTGGTAGAGATACTGCACAGGCCGATAGTTCACTCACAGTTTATTCTTTAGACACTATCTCTCTTTCCGGCAGAGATCATGGCCGTTAGTTCACTTAGTTTTTCACGACCCGCGAAACCAATAACCAACGTAACACGCATCCTAACCGTATCAATGCTTGACCCAGACTATCTTCTCTGCAATGCACATCAACCGTTCGCTAGAAAAGACGTTAACTTCTCTTGCCGCCCTTTTTTCCCCCTGCGGGGGCGGGTCAACTTTTATAAGGGGTGGATCAAGATCGGTTACAAACAATCAACTTATACAGTATTGTAACCAACAGATTCAGATCAACAATGTGCTCAATATGTTCTTCTATTCTTTAAAACATAGCCAGTACGAGCAACATCAAGATTAAAACTTGGGTGCAATTCCTCGACAATCGCGTCAACAATGAGCTTATACGTATTTAACCAACAAATTCAGTTGTGTGTTCAGATGTGTTTTTCTATTCTTTAAGACGTAGTCAGTACGAGTAACATCAAGTACCTTTGGACCAAGGCATCATTGCTCTTATGAAGAGATTTTATCGTATCTTGCGAAAGCGCAATATAAAGGATTTTTTCACCAGAAAATGACCTGTGAGTACTTTTTTTAAAAGTTAATTACTGTAGTACTGTACTAGTGTTTCTTATGACGACATACATGGTACGTATTGTAAATGGTTAATGTGTAGAAAGAATTGCATTGCAACAATACACGAATTTTTTCAACACGAACTCTTGAATTTTCGGTCCCTTGGTATTCGTGTTAACGAGGGTTTACTGTTATCCACAAGCGACACGTTTCACGTATCTCTTGTTTCTTCGGTGTGAAATCTCCACAAAGCAAAATATTTACCGCACATGCGACAGAGGCGACACGAAGCGGTCAAACAACCAATTAGGCCTAGTGTTTTGGCAATAACCGAATAACGTTAAAAATCATCCTTCCCAAAGCAGCCAGTAGGGAAACAGGTCTGTCAAAATAACCGTTCTGTGCTGTGATTGGACACCGGTTGCTACACCTCATGTAAAGTTCGGCTGTATACAATCTGTCTTATATTTTTTGTCAGACTTTTACGGTTCCCATTTGACTCAGTTTCAGGTAAGAATTTTTGTAGCAATGTTCCTTCATGGAGCAGCTACGGGGTTCACCCAGGCTCTAATAAATGCGTGCCTGGGGAGTAAAGGCGGCCGGAGCGTGATGTTGATAACATCACCTCAAAAATGCCAGAATTGTGAATGTTCGGGGTTCTACCTGAACTTCCTTCTCGTATTGTGAGAAGCGTGCACGGATTTTTCTACAAATTGCCGCGTTTATTTACACATTGCGTTAAATTAATACTCCAGAAAATCAAGGCCCCGATAATAAGAAATAACACGAAGTAAAAGGGGTTAGATGTGAAGTACTGTTCTCATTTGGGAAGTGGTAGGGGTGTTATGAGGTAGAGGAAATCCAAGACTGGTTCTTTGGGTTACGAGCATTAGGCTTGAAGCTTGAATCATTTTTATATCATTTCTGCAGTGTTGCTGGAAGTTCTAAGAAGAAGAAAGGGAATGAGGGGAGGGGTAATGTACACAAAAAGCTGTAATGCAAGAACAATACCCGACTGCTTCTCTGCAAGAACCAGTAACCTTTGCAGGAAGTACAGGAAGAGAGGAGGGAGTCATTCCCTTTGAAGTATCCACGGCCGTAAATAATACTATTACACTTTTGTCATGCTCTTGGCCCGAGGCCAATATTAATTAATTCACATCACGATTTAAAGAGACGTGGAATGTAACAATCTGGCAGCGGCACAGCCAGAGGGCAGGCACTGCTGTAGCAGAAGCTATAGACCGTGTACTTTCTAAAAGGAATGTCCCTTTGTCCGCTGGATCAAAGGAAATTCCATGAATCGTCTTTTTTGCACGGTACCGTTGGAATAACAGAATGACATGTTTTACAAAAAGGTAGGTCACTGTAATATGTGGACCTCTTGCAAGTATTGTACAGCGGTGAAGATTGTTATTGTTTTCTGAGCTGTTCAAGGTCAGATGACACTGGGTTCACCTCGACTGGACGTGGCAATTAGTGTTGCCCACGAGACGAGACTTTGGCCTGTCTCGTCTCGTGGAGTCTCGTGGAAATGCTGTCTCGTCTCGAAAATATTCGTTTGTCTTATGACACATGGTCAATCTCGTCTCGTCTCGAATTTTTAAAAGCCTGTCCCGTCTCGTCCCGTGGGCAACACTAGTGGCAATAGTACACCTTTATAGGTTTCGACCGTCTTGTGATGGTAAAATGATCAGCACGACGAACCCCTATTCGTTGTAAGCAGGAGCTACTGGTCTTATTTTTAAACCGAACAGGGTAAGCTAGTCTACACCCATTCTGCCATTCGCATTGCTCACTTCAGTCTAAAACGAATCATGAGTCTATTTTAATGATAAGTTAGATATTTGTACCTGCCCGTTCAGGGCTGTCTCTACCATCAACAAGTATTAATCGGGAGGGGCAAGTTACATCCCTATTTAAGATCCCCGCGTTCAGGTTGGAACGCTACGTTGGATTACGCTACTCACTCGTAGCACCCCAATTTCCTCACAATGGTGGGTGGTCACAGTTCCCATACACAGGCCGTAATCTCAGGAGGAAAGTTGTTACGATTTCACCCAGGAGACTCGAGCCAGCGCGCAGGGGTCCCGGGTTCGATACCCAGTGAAGGCACATATAGTGGTTCGGATCGCACTTTAAACTATAGGCCCAGTCTCGATTAGCCATACTGTGCACAAAGTGGACTTAAAACACCAAATCAATCAATCAATCAATCGAGGCAGCGCGTGTCCCGCAGCCCGAGCCCAACACCTGGCCCCTTAGACCGAACGGCCACGGTGTAAACAGTAAAGATACTTTTCAGAGAAACTTTACTTGTCTACTTCTCTAAAAAGCGCAAACAAGCTACTTGTAAAAAGTAAGGTTTCCCTAACAAGCTAGAGCAAGCGACTTGTAAACAGTAAGGTTTCTATAAAAAGCGCAAGAAACAAGCGGTTTGTAAACAGTAAGGTTTTTCTCTAAAAAGCGCAAGCAAGCGGTTTGTAAACAGTAAGGTTTCTCTAAAATGCGAGAGCAAGCGGCTTGTAAACAGTAAGGTTTCTCTAAAATGCGAGAGCAAGCGGCTTGTAAACAGTAAGGTTTCACTAAAAGCTCAAACAAGCTACTTGCAAACAGTAAGGTTTCTTTAAAAAGCGCAGTCAAGCAGCTTGTAAACAGTAAGGTTTTAAAAAACGCAAGCAAGCTGTTTCTAAACAGTAAAGTTTCTCTAAAAAGATGCAATTGAATCGTCTTAGAATTTTTGACATTCCATTTTTGGGGGTTTGGCAATGTATAACTCACTCTTCGCTCCTTTAGTGGCTAACAATGGGCTTACCCTTGACCCATCAGACGTTGGAAAACTATACCACATACGCCACTGCTATCTACAACAGTCCATGGGTTCTTGCGTTTATCGCTAAACTTCGCTGTCGCTAATATTCGTTATAAATACCTAACACATCAAAAGAAACACTAAAACAAATACATTTGCTAAAATGTCGTCTCGCATTGTCGTCATTTTGTTGGCTCACAACGCGTAATTTTGCGATTTCTAGCCAGAGTTGCCGAGTTCAGGTATTATTATTATCACAATCAAAATGATGATTACTATCGTCCACTTTCTTCGAAACACTATTGACTTCTTCTTCTTACTGAGTGCTTTTGTCCATTAGTCTTATGATAGTATGACGTCTAAATAGTTGTGCGAGTCGTAAGTGTTTAGATTGTATAGTTTCCGAGCGAAACTATAGAGTATCCAAATAACTGCAATACGAGGCTCAGAGAATAATGTAGATATTGATATCAGATATGGAACCTCTACGCGTAAGAAGTTTTAAATAAAATGTCTCAATGTTGTTAAACATCTCGCATTCAAACAAAAAGGAACCGAAAATATACAGGTTGGTTAATAACCTTTGTGGAATTACAAAATTTCGTCATCTACTACAATTGACGTCATAGCACATGAAGCGTGTTCTGTTTTAATCCATGCATTCTAAATGACTAATTGTGCGTAGGTGGAACAGCCTGAAAGGTTTAGAAGCTGTTACAGTCTTACTCAAAGAGTGTATTCGTTTGACTGACAAGTCACTAATCGCCCAAGTTGCAAAACCTCACGTGGCAGTAGTGTCCGTGTCATACATGACAATCTTGAATAATTAAGACTACAAAGGTATAATTTTAGCAATATACAAAGACAGTCTATTAACGTACATTAAATATATGGCTTTTGTCGATTGTGATATGTCGATACCAATGGCGTGCGGTGACATTTTCCGTTAGGGAAAGAGATCCCGAAAAATGAAGAAAAGCAAGAATTCATTGCTTCTACACAGTACGCTATACTGAAAAAACGAACACACTGCCTGATACTGTTTCCTTAACGTCTCTGGGGAAAGATGAATGTCCTTGCGCAGTTGTTCATTTTTTCGAATTTCAGTTGGTCTGTTGTCAAACGTATTTAATGCACCAGACGATCGCGGATGATTGAAACGATTTTCAAGATTTTCAAACATTGAAATATTCACTTTCGCATCAAGTAGTTCTTTCCATAGTAAACAATGCCAACACAAAGATTTTGAAGCAAACAAATAGAAACCTAACCTAAGCCAATAATTGTGGCATCTCTTTCAGAATACTCATCAAACTGAAGAAACTGTTCTCCATCTGATGTCTTCAAGATGTTTCCCGGAAACGTGATGTCTCTCACTGAATTCACTGTCAACGTTACTCCTAGGGATGTTGCACGAACTATATACACTGCTACCACTGCGCCATCGGGGAGGCAATAAGTGATAATGTAAATCGTGGACAATCGAGTCTATGGCTGCAACTTTAATCCACAATAATACCTTGTAAACACATTGCACTTCTGTTCTGCATGGGGACAAGGAAAACAACTTGCATATGGTCATTCCGGCTTGTGAAGATTGACGGCAAAGTGAGGCTAGAATAGACAGGTCTTCACAGAGCAGGAACGGGTAAAAACTACATGAAAACTGCATGAAGAAAATACAAACAGTAAGTACAAATTACTTCGCGGGATCGTATTTTTACAGCATCTGTTGGGACTCCCAAAGACCTGGCCGAGAGGAACTGCTGGCGAAGACGTGCGGGGAGCGATACGGAACGCACGCTCTGCAGCGATACGACACCGAAGTGGAAGAAACGGGAAACTTGTTCTCTCGTATCGTGCGTCCGTGACTTGCCGTCCTCAGGACTGTATGGGGAGACTGGGATAAACTCCCCCTCCCCCCCCCAAAGGCATAGCAGGTAAGAACACGTGTTATATGGTTGCCAGTCTGAACTGGAGGCTCGTAAGTTATGAAGCAGCAGTTTCGTGACGGTCGAATTTATGTTCGATATAGGCTATCGTACACCGAATGTGGTAGCCAAGGGCGACACATCGCGATCTCCTGCAGGCGACACCGATCCAACACCTGCCATTGCCAATCGACACCGATCCAACACCTGCCATTGCCAATCGACACCGATCCAACACCTGCCATTGCCAATCGACACCGATCCAACACCTGCCATTTCAAATCGACACCGATCCAACATCTGCCATTGCAAATCGACACCGATCCAACACCTGCCATTGCAAATCGACACCGATCCAACACCTGCCATTGCAAATCGACACCGATCCAACACCTGCCATTGCAAATCGACACCGATCCAACATCTGCCATTGCAAATCGACACCGATCCAACACCTGCCATTGCAAATCGACACCGATCCAACACCTGCCATTGCAAATCGACACCGATCCAACACCTGCCATTGCAAATCGACACCGATCCAACACCTGCCATTGCAAATCGACACCGATCCAACACCTGCCATTGCAAATCGACACCGATCCAACATCTGCCATTGCAAATCGACACCGATCCAACACCTGCCATTGCAAATCGACACCGATCCAACACCTGCCATTTCAAATCGACACCGATCCAACACCTGCCATTGCAAATCGACACCGATCCAACATCTGCCATTTCAAACCGACACCGATCCAACATCTGCCATTTCAAACCGACACCGATCCAACATCTGCCATTTCAAACCGACACCGATCCAACATCTGCCATTGCAAATAGACAGATTCAACACCTGCCATTGCAAATCGACACCGATCCAATATCTGACACTTCGAGACGGAAATGACCCAACATCCGACACTTCGAAACAAGGCCGAACAGACATTTGCAATTTCGAGACTAGACGGATCCCACATCTAGTGCTCTAATATCCGTGGCATAAAACAGTTGCAACCCATTCGAAAGGAGAGTAGAGAAACCCATCGGAATCCAAGCCGAAAGAAGGCCAAGATGCTATGCTTGGGGAACCTCAGAAGAATGTTGTCACACAGCAACATATCGACTGCGAGGTTTTGAATTCTTGATTGCGCAGCGCGAAGGTAAACAACCTCAGACACTTCACTATGTCAACACACAGAGATTAAAATTGCAAATGAAGTAAGTGCGCGATGTAAAAATGCGATACTCGGCTTCGTACAAATTTTTATGCTTATGGGCGAGGTGTAGAAATCAATGCGTAACCGCATCGCATTAAATCCTTTCTCTGGCTGGTTGACGATAACGAAAGGAGAGACTCATAAAAAAGGAGAGAGAAAGACGGTGATAGAAGCAGAGTGAAGAAGAAAATTAAAGAGAGGGGTAGAGAGGCAGAGGAGGAAAGAAAGAGAGGAATGGAGTGGAAGAGAAGTATAGAGAAAAAGAGGGGAAAGATGGGAGAGGAAGAGAAGAAAGGAAAGAAAATAGAAAAAGGAGAGGAAGCGATTGAATGAAAGAGAGGAAAGGAAGAGAAGGAGAGATGGGAATGGAGGGAGTGGAAGAGAAGGAAGGGAAAGCAGCCAGAGTAAGAGATGGAAAGAGAAAAGGAAAGAAGGAGATGGAAAGAGAAGAGGAAAGGAAGAGATGGAAAGAGAAGAGGAAAGGAAGAGATGGAAAGAGAAGAGGAAAGGAAGAGATGGAAAGAGAAGAGGAAAGGAAGAGATGGAAAGAGAAGAGGAAAGGAAGAGATGAAAGGAAGAGATGGAAAGAGAAGAGGAAAGGAAGAGATGGAAAGAGAAGAGGAAAGGAAGAGATGAAAGGAAGAGATGGAAAGAGAAGAGGAAAGGAAGAGATGGAAATAGAAGAGGAAAGAGAAAAAAGGAAGAGATGGAAATAGAAGAGGAAAGAGAAAAAGAAAGAGATGGAAAGAGAAAAAATGAAGAGATGGAAAGAAAAAAGGAAGAAATGGAAAGAGAAAAAGGAAGAAATGGAAAGAGAAAAAGGAAGAAATGGAAAGAGAAAAAGGAAGAGATGGAAAGAGAAAAAAGGAAGAGTTGGAAAGAGAAAAAAGGAAGAGATGCAAAGAGGAAAAAGGAAGAGATGGAAAGAGGAAAAGGAAGAGATGGAAAGAGAAAAAAGGAACAGATAAAAAGAGAAAAAAGGAACAGATAAAAAGAGAAAAAAGGAACAGATAAAAAGAGAAAAAAGGAACAGATGAAAAGAGAAAAAAGGAACAGATGAAAAGAGAAAAAAGGAAGAGATGGAAAGAGAAAAAAGGAAGAGATGGAAAGAGAAAAAAAGGAAGAGATGGAAAGAGAAAAAAGGAAGAGATGGAAAGAGAAAAAGGAAGAGATGGAAAGAGAAAAAAGGAAGAGATGGAAAGAGAAAAAAGGAAGAGATGGAAAGAGAAAAAAGGAAGAGATGGAAAGAGAAAAAAGGAAGAGATGGAAAGAGAAAAAAGGAAGAGATGGAAAGAGAAAAAAGGAAGAGATGGAAAGAGAAAAGGAAGATGGAAAGAGAAAGAGAAAAGAAAGAGATGGAAAAATAGAAAGAAAGGAAGACATGGTAAGAGAAAAGGAAAGGAAGAGATGGAAAGAGAAAGAGGGGAAAAAGGGAGAAGAGAAGGAAAGAGAGAAAACGAGAAAAGGGAGGGAGATGAAGAAAAGAAGAAAGTTAGGGAAAAGTAGGGACAGGAAGAAAAAAGTGGGGAAAACAATGAGGGAATGGAAGGGAAACACAATGAAAGAGAAAGAGAATGAGACAAAGTGGGGGAAGAGAATGAAAGTAAGTAAATAAGGGAAAGAGAACGAGAGGGAAAAGAATTAGAGATATCGCTTGATTTATTGAATGTTGCTCTTCCTACAATACCTTAACCGCAACAAGGAAAATGATACGACAAATTAAACAAATAAAGAAGCAAATCTGAGAAAAGAAGAACACAAGGATGAAGTTCTGTTTGTGCTCAAATAAGCTAATCGGGACTGGGCACACAGTTTAAAGTGCGATTCACAAAACATCGGCTCGACCTTCGTGGCAAAGTGTTTAGCACAGCGCGCTACGTCTGCACAGGGTTCGAATCCCGGCCTGGGCTGTGTGTTCTTTGCAAGTGTCCCTTTATCGGTTTCACCACTCATCCTCATCGTCGCGATTAGCTAATATGGCATAAAGGAAGAGTTTATCGGAAGGTTTCGTAAATCGTGGAAAGCGTCCGTGACCTTTGTTAAAATAATCATCACATTAATCTCGAGTAACTTTAAAAAATAAAAACTGAAACAATGAACAGAAGAAGAAGAAATGATAAATTCATGATATGTAAATAACACTGATTATATAGCAAATACATACATAAGTAAGAAATGTGCGACGATCTGGCACAAGAATGATAAACATAAAACATGACAAAGTAAGCGACAGAGCCATCTAGGGAGGATAATACAAAATAAAATAGCAAAACGTGGGTAGATAAAAAAGAGATTAGCGAAGGAAAGACGGTACGAAACAGAAATCCGAGAACAGGATATATTTAGTTTTATCAATATATAAGGAACACACAAAGAAAACAAAACATTCCTTGTTCATGATGTAGACCAGATCAGACTTCGTGACGGAAAAACAATGCAGTGGGTGCAAGATGGAACAATAATGCAACTTACTTGAACAATAGGGAATCAAATTATAGCCTTATCGGATTCATGAGGAGAAATATGTAAGGAGGAAGAACTGATAAGAACGAACAATAAAGACTAATAACAGGAATCTATTGTTAAGCGTGAACTTGGTTTTAAACAATGCACAAATTTCCGACGCTAAATTATATACTCCGTTATGATTCTCTTTTAAAACTAACAATTTATTCTCATTGGAAGTTAGTGTGCCTGTTTCTTTATCGTTGATACCCACACTGTATCAGACAGTAGGATAATTTCTCATTAATATTGGGTCTAAATTAGTTACAGTCCCATGAAGTAATCATGTAATACAGTTAAACAGTTTCAGTAGTAAATCCGACAAAATTCCTAAGAACGTACACGTTCAGGAGGGGCCTCATCCCCCGGTAAGGGGTGATTAAAGAGGAGGGGAAAATCGTTACATCTAATGTATTGAAATTATTTTGCCGCCATGTTTGCGAGCCATTACGAAACCTTGATTTCTACTCACAAAAACTTTGGAATATTGTTACGTTAAACCAGTGGCGGCCGGCGGTAAGTATGATGGGTAGTGCCAACGTGATCAAGGAATCGAAAAAAAACAAAAAACAAGCAATGCCCCCGCCCCCTCCTTGAGGTTGCCCACTGGCCAAGATGTTTATCCTCGTTTGGTAGCGTGGAAAACAGTGTGTGTTTAAGTAATAACACACTAATCCGATTCATCTTCACTCACTAACCTATCTTTATACACTACAGGACACTTCACTAAAAACGCAATTACAAGAGGAAGGGAAAACAAATCTTCTCACCTTCTCCTCCCCCATGCACACGTATTCCAACTGAATGTTGAAAATATTCTAGACATTTGATGTAAAAAGAAATTGTCGAAATGCCAAAGAAAACTCGCATCACCATAGGATTTTTTACTTTTATATTTTTAAAAAGTCTGGATGGCCCTCTAGGCGCATCTATCTATTATCAAAATGTTCATTTAACTTTGGAAAAATACTAGGTTCGTTTCTCCAAAAGTTGGCAGAAAAGTAGATAGTACTATCAATGTATTAATTTAACAATACTTGGGCTATGTATGCATTTCTACTGAGAGTAGTGTCATGGCACGGCGGCTCTCCCCCTTGAGCCGCCGCAGCGTTAGACAATAGGTGATAGACACGGTCTTGGAATTCAACAACACATGGTTGAACGTTCTAGTCTTTTCGACGACAATTGCCACTGTGCCTATCACCTATTGCCTAACATAATAATAACATGTTGTGCCTAATATAACAATATTCCAAACTTCTTTTGAGGAGTGTATATTGTTTTTACAACCATTGTTTATGATAGCCAAGTGATTTAAAAACTAAACAAAACCACGTTCTAATGTTTGTTTTTCAGTGATAATCAGTTCAATGTAGTTGAATTTTTCTTCAGGAACTAGTGATTAAGAGCGAGTCGCGGTGGTCTAGACCAGTGTTTCTCAACCACCGGACCGCGAGAGGTTATGAACCTTGCGGCTTGCAGCCCAAACTGGCAAGACGGAACTGTCCCCCGTGCAGCTTCCAAAATTGAATTTTTCACGCTTGGGTCTTTCTCGAATTTAACTTTGACTGCAATAACACAGTGGCCGTGAGCGATCAAACGATCTAACGGGGGGGGGGGGGGCGTTGTTTCCCGCCTTCAAATTTGGAGGTTTGACAGGACGGAAGCACTTGACCAAAAAGTTAAAAATATAAAAAGACACACAGAAAAAGAAAAATATAGCATGGATGATGAAAACTAATGTAATTTGATTACAAATTATGGCCAGTCACGGATTAAGGTGGGTGCTATTGATGCTGCAGCATTAGGCCCATTCCTGAAATAGGCCCAGATGAAAAAAGGCGAAAATTTTCCGAAAGCTATATTAACCTGAAAATAAATCTTAGAATGAAATTTGGAGCCTAGACACAGCGTTACTTGTTATTAGCGCTCGAAAGTTGAAGACCTATAAATTGCCAAAAAAAAACTATAAAAAGACCTAAAAATATCAAACAAGGATCTAAAAAAAGGGATCCACATTAATTAATAAGTTAAGTTTTAATTACATATTCAATGAATAAAAAAAATACAAAGACAGCGCGTGCTGTCTGGTCGTATACACCGTGCTGAAAGCTTCAAAACAAGAGAAAGTTGCCACTTACAGCGCGACCTTCCAGACGAGTTACGGTTAAAGGATCTTGTACCATACCTGCTTCAGTCGTCCAAAAATGTTTTTCTCTCGTTTCAGGGATGGTTCAAATATATTTATTTATCCTTTTTTATTATTTCTTTACTACATAAAGGATGTTTAAGAGGTGATGAACTGATGATTCGAATTGAGAATGGGCAGTAAAAACGTAGTCGAAAGAAGAAGTTGCAAAAAAAGCCGTTAAAACCTGAAAAAAGACCAATAAGCCAAAAAAACGCCGAAAAAGGCAAAAAAGGACAAATAAAACCCACCCTTTTCTGACCTACAATGACCCAAAATGAACATATATTATGTTGGGCCTCGTCTTCGGACACTAGGGAAAACACGGATTTTTCCTCAACTTCCGAGCACTACTTATTACACAATTATTCTTTGAGCTGTGACGTAACTATAACGTCGTGGTGTTTATTGTTCACCGAAGATTTCAAGTTAATGCTATCAATTTTACGTATCAGGCCCAATATCGTCGTAATCCGGCTCTGATTATGACAGTACAAATTTTACTTTACACAAAGCGTGGGAGGTACGTTAGTGTTACAGTAAAAAAACATTGTTGTACATGAAGAAATGCTCCATCACACGAACACGATTAGTTGGTAGTTTTCTCATTTAAAAGAAACACAATGTTTACTAAACCATAAGCAACCTATTTGATGAACAGAACAGCCAACACGTGAAGCTAAAATCTTCAAATGCAACGAATATAACAGGTTCAGTTCACATTTGAATCCCACATCGAAATTATTTTCGGGATTTAAAAGATGGCTAAATGCTTTAAGAAGCGAAGCCCTGATTTGAACAAATAGGTCGATATTCTGTGTCTATATTGTTGGTATGAAATGTGAGGAAACTGTGTACGTGATGTATAAGTGAACAAATGTTTCATAAAAAAACAGTAGTGGCAGGGAGATGGATAATTTGAAGTACTATGACGTTGATGGATTCCCGCAAGTGTCTGTATTTCAGTTTTCATAAATGGTTGTAATTTTTTGAACTGCTAATTGCCGGTTTTTGTAACAGTTCAGATTTATTTACTAATTTCATATTATTTAGAGCATGTACAGTGGGATCCATGAGTATTACCGTGCAATTGTCCATCACCATGTTCGTGCACTTTATTTTACCCAATAAGTGCTTCAAGAATTAAAAGAAAACTCAAAACAATCTGTTGACAACTTCTGCAACAGCATGCATAAAAATACATCGTTTAAAAGAACACAGAATGTAAGAGATAAATTAATGAAAATAGTCATGGACAATTTGCATGGTAATACTCATGGATCCCACTGTACATATCAGCTTCCATCTGTAGTTCTTAATTGAATGGTCTCTTTTAACCATTAATATAAACCAAAATTGAGCAGGAAAGTAAGAAAGACACCGCAAAGGAACTCATAATTATTGGACAAATTACTGCACATTATCGTGTCCTCAAATGCAGTTTCATTACAAGAACGGCTTTTATTTCCAAAGATTGGTAATAAAAGCAAGATTGTGCTTAGTGAAAAACCTTTGATGTTGTCATCAAACTTCAAGGAAACTTCCGTAATCACTTCACAGATTGTTCAATACCTTTTTAGTCCATTTCAAAATGGAGGAAATGATCTGGGGATCGTTAACAAGAATGCGAAGGTTCTAAGCAGTCACATTAAATAGTCATAACGTCTTCTACAGTCGTGTGGCATTTGTTATTTCCGTCGGCTCCGAGTTCAAAATCGAGCGAACAAGTGATAACGTGAATTTACCAGTCGACGACAGAGGTATACTGTATACTATAAACAATAGAATTGTCTGGATACGGCACACACAGATATCCGAACATTTCGGACATTCTCCGAATATCATTGTCATTATCGGATATCCAGATATTTTGGATATCCATATAATCCGGACAATTCGTACAGAATATCCTATTATCCGGATAAAATTATCCGATATCTATTGCAACAGCATCGTTGAGCTGAGTTTTAAGTCCACGTTATGCACAGGAAGGCTAATCGGGACTGGACCTACCATTTAAAGTGGGCTCCGAATCACTATGTGCCTCCACCGGGTATCGAACCCGGGATCCCTTGATTACAAGGCGACGACATAACCACTACGCCATCGGGGAGGCCCTATACAACAGCATCGTGAGGACAATGTGTCTCGGTAGCCAGAAAACAGCGGTGATGGGATTTCATGCGCTGACCACGCGTCACCCAATGAAAAAGCTGCTTTGGTAGGCTTTGGAGGGCTGTTGCAGTCTGTTTCCCCCGAGATCTTTACTCCTTTGGTTTGAAATTTTCGCAGTGGGCTGCAGCCCCATCAGCTCCCTTTTGCGTACGCCAACCATTAGAGATGCAATCCCGAACAGGACGTCCATTGTCAGGAACAGGACTCGACCACACAACCAAAACTCATTTCCATCCAGAAAACGTGTCGTCAGCAGAACCTGGATGTATACGCCGCCACCGAGGAGGCGATGATAGCGCCATCTGGATTATCTTGTTATTCAAGGCGAGAGTGTTTTGTCTTATTCCTTAATGGCGCCTCCAGAACCGCGAGTGGACAGAAAGGGAAGAGGTTAGGAAAGGTTTTTACATCTATATGCAAATTCGCCACCTTTAGCCTCGCCCACACCCAGTACGGTTAACAAGGAGCATAAATCTGACCAAGGTGAATCGGCCGACTGTCCAGGAGAGTAGCTGGGATGGGTTGAAGAGTGCGGAGTTAGCATTACACATATTAAGATGTCAAGCAGAGGAATTTGCATAGCGACTTCTTGATGCGTCGCGTCTGCATTGGGTAGGCTTGCCATACGTCCGGGATTAGCCCGGACAGTCCTGGTTTTTTAATGCTGTCCGGAAATGATGTCCAGGATTGCAAAATGTCCGGGGTTTTCAGAATCTGAACATGAAAATAGCTACCGGTATTGAATATTCACGACCAATTTTTAAGGTGTTTCAAAAGACTGATATTTCATGTACCAACATCTCTAAAATGGTATGTCTTTGCCTGCAACATCTGCTCCAGTTGAGAGAGTATTTTCAATTATGGGGAATATTTGGTCAGCAGAAAGAGATAGACTTCTAGTATCCACTGTTAAACATCTGCTGAATGTTAAAATTAATTCAGAACTTTCATGTTGTGAATTTTATTATGTTATTAAAACAAACAAGCCATTTCTGAAAAAGAGTTATGTCTAGTGAAAAGTTTAACTGAGTCAACTAACAGAACAGAGAGGCTTTCTAAACATCAGAAAATGTATTATTCAATTAAACATTTGAAAATCAATTGATTGATTTTAGACAATAATGTTAATATTTTTTTCTTGTACAATTTATAGTTTAATGTTCCAATAAAATGTTAAGGCTATTAAGTAATTTCAATTAATTTTTGTAAAGAAAACTGAAATTCAGCAGTAACGAGTTGATCGCAAATATGTCCTGGGTTGTACCTAAAAAAATATGGTAAGCCTAGCATTGGGCTCCATGTGTACGGTACAGCGGGAGGCAAAAGCACGAAGCAAATTGTCCATTGTGGCAATAGCATGCGAATTGTTTTCTTCAGAGTACTCGCATTTGTAAAGGGTGTCTTAAAACGACGGGACATTCTGGAATGGAAGTGTAGAGAAGACAAAAATAGTTGCTAACTAGCCAACTAACTCTCTAGCCTCATAAACCCGAAGTTTTATGGCTGCAGAAGCCTTCCATCTGTCCCTATCCTGGGTAAGATCAATCCAATCTTTTCCATCCTTTAGGTCCATCTCAACGTTATCCCTCCATCTTCGTCCTGGCCTTCCTACACGTCTCTTACCATCAGGTTTCCCAACAAGAATCCTGTAAACTCTTCTTTCCTCTCCCATTCTTGCCACATGGCCTGCCCACCTAAGTCTTCTTGTTTTAAATATTCTAATAATATCTACATTATGTAACCTTCTCGTCCCTTTTTGGTCCAAATGTTTTCCTAAGGATTTTATTTTCAAATATTCTTAATTTATGTCCCTCTTTTAATGTTGCAAGAGATTTAATCGTGGAAATGAATAGCGCAGAGCTTGCGATTTATTACATTGCATGACACTGGAGAGATCGGTAAGGTTTATGACAACGTCCGGTAGATGACTCTTTCTGCACGACCATTCCTGCAGTTGTCAAGGGACATCCTGCATCGCTCGACGTAACATGTCCACAGGAATCTGAACGAATCTTCAGTTGTTAACAGGTCGAATCAAATCTCCCAGATTCCTGCAGACATGTTACGTCGAGCTATGCAGGATGGGTATAGATGTCACGGCAGTATGTCTTCACATATTTTCTCGATACGTCATTGTGAACCACGGTAGGTTAGGTTAGGTTAAGTTAGGTTTATTTACAAATAAAACACACATGTTTTTTTTCTATGTTTCTTTTACCTAACCTTACCGAACGTGGTTAACAAGAAACTAAAGTGGAGAAAATATACACAAATAAAGAACTTGGAAACATACATTCTTCCAATGTAGAGACATACTACACCTATACTTGCAGGATGTTCCTCGACAACTTGTAGCAATGTGATAAAGTCATACCATTCACCGTAGATGCTACATGAAATTGTGTACCTGTACAGCTATAACCAATACTATATTCATGGGCAAGAAATCACCGGAACTAACACACAGGGAACTATTTGCTTCTCAGAATTCAGTTTGGTTTACTTTAACTTCATTCTTACACTGGATGGAGAATAGTAACGTTGGATTTGCAGCGAGTTACGTTAGTCATTCCTACTTCGGAGGTCGCCCGGGTATTTATTTATCCCAAGATTGTATTAGACAGGAAAATAGTGAATTCTAACTATAGTGTAAAATGTAACTAATTTTAAATGTGATCATGAATGTCACTAATTACCTTAGCGACTTTAAAAACTATGGATTCGACACTAATCTAGGTCATTTGTGGCATTTTATTTTTCACACCCTCTCACCCCCCCCCCCCCCATGCAGATAGGTGAACTTGGAGTTGAACCGCATTGGGAGTGTCATGAAAACTACGGATTCCATTCGCAATTCGCAACACATCCTGAATGTTAGACAACCCGAGAAGCACTATCGTTGTGCAGATTGCATAGAGTCACGTGTGTCTGTGCGGAATTTAATATCGGTGGTTCTCGATTATTTTTACATGTCACCCATTTCCACCCCACCCCTAGGGGGGCCAGGGGTGTCTTACCCCAACAGTATTTATTTCCAGGTTGCAAGTGATACGTGTACCAAGTTTGGTTGAAATCCATGCAGGCGTCCGAGAGTTATTGCTGAACAAACATACACACATATAATAGAGACGAGAAGATTATTTAGTATTCTTCGATTTTCTGCCACCTTTGGCTATTCGCGAAGATGAGGATGAATGGTGATAAGGGTGAAGGGACGATCACAAACATATAGCGACGACACAACACGAGCCCTACAGAGAATTATACTGGCTATGATTCCAGACGCCAGAGCCTCGCTAGTCTGCAAAATGCAGTCTAGGGTGTACCACGTGGAAGAGAGGTTGACATTTGGATGTCGTCAGAAAGACTTACCTAAGCTAACGAAAAATGATAACAATTTTCTGCAAAGAAGTACCTCTTAATATTTTTTTACAAATAAATAGTGGGAAATACAATTTCAAAGACTGAAAATAAATTTCCCCTGTTACCATCCACCTAGGTAACTAGAAATGTCCCTAGGTGGTGATATTTCCTCGACCTCTCATCACTGCACCACACACGTAACACTGGTTCGTCCTTCCCGTGGTCTTCTTATCGATCTGTTATCAACATTGATTGTGTGGAAAAGGTCTCCCCCGAACGACAAAGATTCAGAGAACAATGACGCAACAATGCACGCGCGTCTGGGAGGTAGTTGATCAATAAATGGGGCAACGCAATTAGCAGAAGGGCCGGAGAATGTGTGTGGCCTCTGTGAAGAGGAATCCTGTGGCCGTAAACAAGCTCCAACGAGCAGAACTGGGAATGGTACCGGAGGGTCTTTAGTCTCGTTTTGGTAGACAAGTTTGATGCGGCTTATTCGGACATACCAGGCCTGTCAGGTAGCGCAGTGGTAACGTCTTCGTCTTATAATCAAGGGGTTGGATGTCCGGTGGAGGCACATACTGCTTCGGAACGTACTTTCAAACTGTAGGTCCAATCCCGATTATCCTACATGTGCACATAGACTTAAAATTCACACCTTTCGGACGTACCAACAGGGAAATTATGATCCATTCCAGTGGCGTATACTGAATCGAAGATTTGGGCTATCACTGTCACGTGGTCCTAGGCTATGAATAGAAATAAATTTACCAACTCCTAAGAAATCAGGTTGCCAACTCCTAAGAAATCAGGTTGCCAACTCATAAGAAATCAGTTTGCCAACTCATAAGAAATCAGTTTGCCAACTCATAAGAAATCAGGTTGCCAACTCATAAGAAATCAGGTTGCCAACTCATAAGAAATCAGGTTGCCAACTCATAAGAAATCAGGTTGCCAACTCATAAGAAATCAGGTTGCCAACCCATAAGAAAACAGGTTGCCAACCCATAAGAAATCAGGTTGCCAACCCATAAGAAATCAGGTTGCCAACCCATAAGAAATCAGGTTGCCAACTCCAGAATCAGCATCATCATCTCACTGATATGAATAATAATATTTACAATTTTTGATCGATTTTTCTCCTGAATATTATTATCTAGACTTCAGGCTTTGCAGATAGCCAAGCTAGGCTAGAATATACGCTCCTGATCCATTCATATATTATGTTCAACGTAATTGCAAAGTTAACCTGTTAATGGTGACCGTTGATCTGTTCAGAATATATTCACGATAAAGTGTAATGTTTTAGGATTCTTGGCGTCGGAACGAGGCGTCAAACAAGAAAACACTACAAAGTTTGTGTTCTTCATTCTACATATATACTATATACTGTGCCAAAACGTTTGGTCTGAATAGGGATGTGCACATGAGAGATTTGGAAGTCATCTCCAAACAGCTAAGCGCCAAGAACACCCAATCAGAGCAATGTTGGCCTGTATTCGTTTATTCCATTGGCCCAGATGGCTGCACGTTTTGTGATGTAGATGCTGCCCTCTGCTGCTTCATCACTAGACCTCCAATTTTAGGTTCTTCACCTATTTTTTCCTTTACAGGTATGTAAGAAATAATAAGTTATGTCAGCGTTTCGTTTAAAAAACGCAACAACTGATGAAGTTTCAGTGCCTAAGAACCTATTTTGCTTGCTAGAACCTAAGTTTATGCGCCTAAATCAAGCCTTTTTTAAGGTTTATATATATATATTTAAGGTTTTATAGGAGTTTTATGTCACACAGTGGCATTTGCTTTGTTTGATCACAAAAAATTCAATGACGAACGTGTTTGAAACGTACTCTCTGTCGATTTCCCTTCCTCCAAGTCCATGGTGATTTTTCAAAGCTCTAAACAAAGCAAAATGTCTGGTGCCACTGTTACCTGTACAGTCCAAAGTGCAAAACTCTGATCCGATGGAACTTGCTCACTTTCGCGTCACTTCGGTGCTTTGTAGCATTCACCCCTTGCAAAGTAACATTTCGACATTGAAGTTTGCATCACTGACTACGCTTTTGTTGAAAGATTATTTTCAGCATATAAGATGATCCTCACACAAAAAATTGCGGAATTTGACTGTGGATAACATGAAAAAAGATTGTTGCCTAACTATACGGGGAAGTGTGGATTCTAATAGCAAATTTCCAATGGTAAGTTCTGCCATCGCCGTAGGGTTAGGCAACACACATAACGCTATGCAAGATAGTGCTTATTTCAGGATATAGGTGTCCCATTTTCATTGCTGAGTGGGCTCAACGCACGAAACGATCTAAAACAGAATCCTGACAGAACATGCACCACAATACAGAGACTCGAGACGAGAATCACATGGGTTCATACACACCGAGACCACCAACAAGACTCGTCCAGCCACCATCCCCAACTGGGTGCTTGGTCTTGGGAAGTGGTTAATGGATGCAGCTTGAAGGGAGGATGCCCCCCTCCCCCTTCTGGCCGTCATATTTCACTTTGTTCATCATCAACCCCATTCCCAGAGCATGCGCACACCCAGCCCATTATCACATCCAATTCTTCCTGTTCCCATCCCCCCCCCCTCAACGCCGCATGCCCCGTCCTTTGCATGCTAACGCATACGTAACATGCGTGTCCGCATTTAAAAAGGCACAGCCATAAATAAAGGATGCCTATTTTGTTTGTTCAGCGCGGGACACTGAGGGCGAAACAAGTCAGATTACGGCGGCCAAGGTACACAATCCCCCATGTAGTTGTTTGTAGTGTCCTGGTTGGTTAACAAGCTCTCACGCTGAGAGAGAGAATTGGCCACGAGGAGAGAGGTTCCTCAAGATCCAAATTGGTTACAAGCAAGAAATTTCGTTCGGGAGATTGCTGTCCTTGTCAAAAGTTCTTCAAGGCGTCAAAAGCTCTCGAACTTCGACGTCACTTATTAATCGAAAGTCGTGTCGCTGGAGGTTGCCATCCCATGCATCACAAATCTCCAAGTATCCACAATGTCCAGATCAGATTCATGGATATCCACTGCACATCCATCACACATTCAGTTTTGGATATCAAATTCTGGATATCCATTGGACATCTATGGAATATCCACCTGAAACAACCAATTCTAGACATCCATGTATTGAACTGCTTAAGATCAGATTCGTGGATATTATGGATACCCATGAAAGTGGGTACCAAATAAATCAAACCCTTTGAAATGAGATTTTGCAGATCTTCAATTGTCACACCTTGTAATTTCAATTTTTGGAAAGTCAAGTATTAAAATACAATGTTAGTATATTTTCTAAGGCTCTTTTAAGCCAACTTTAAGAAAGAGAAAGAAAAGCTTCATTACTCTAGATATGTATGGAGCTTAACCTAAATCCCCACTTCAATTTGTCCTCATCTTGACATTTGAGGGGGGCTTTGCCCCTTAAAACATTTTTTAGCCGGAACAAAAAACACGTATTTCTTCCTTTGGGGCCCTCTATACACCTGCCACGTTTCATAGAAATCGGAGGGGAACACTTAGATAACCTCCCTTGTGAGTCATCCAATTCTGGATATCCAATATCTTGCCAGATCTTGTCCAAAATATCCAGAACATGACATAATATCAAAGGCATATCCACTGGATATATTTTGGACATGTGTATGCTGTATAGGACACACCATTCTCAAGGCAGCAGACCCAACATCAACGACTATGTTCAGGATGAAATTGTTCTTATGTTGGTTCTTGCCTTGAAGCACTGGCTCCAATTTTTCGGAGTGCACATTACTTGAAGGAAAATAAACGAATGTGATCCCTGACAGATTGGTCACTCTTGTTCTGTGCGATTTAGGGAGACTTTACTCTCTGAAAACATTGGAGCTGCATGCTATCCCTGCACGAGACTCATACGCCGTTGAAGTGGAACGTATGGACTATTTTTACCCCTTGGGAATATGCAGCCTGGATATACAAGGTTCGCCCATAAAAAAAACGAACTTTCTTTTTTCTTTTAGGAAAGAAAACAAGTAATTACCTTCAAATGACTTTATCACATTCAAAATAATCACCAGAGGAGGCAATACAGTTTGACCAGCGTTTGTACAGGTCTTGGAAACACTGTTGATTGTCATTGACAGTAAGTGTTCGCAAAATACGCGTAACATTTAATTTAATGTCCGCGACGTCGTCAAATCTTCGCCCTTTCATAGCTTGGGAAAAGGAAAGAATCAGCAGGCGATAAGTCCGGAGAATATGGAGGGTGATTGATCACTGTCACTGAATGCTTAGCAAGGTATTGTTGTACAGACAATGCGGTATGACGCCTAGCATTATCGTGTAACAGAAACCATTGGCCAGAATCACAGAGGTCCTTCCTAACCCGCTTCATTCTGTTTGTGAGTCGGCCAAGCACTTCCTTGTAATACCACTGATTGTTTGGTTTTCATGGACAATTTCATGGTCTATCACCTCTCACCAGTGCACGAACTTTCTCCACATTGTCGTCATTCCTTGACATTGAAGGGCTTCCTGATCTTGGTTCATCCTCGACACTTTCACGTCCACCTTTGAAACGACTGTACCAGTCAGACACCTGGGTTCTTAATAATGATGCATCACTATACACTGCCCGTATCATCTGTAACGTTTCGGTAAACGATTTACCCAATTTGTAACAAAACTTTATGCTGTAACGTTGTTCCATCTTGGTGTGCGTATTTTGTACGCCGCCTGCATCTGACGCACGCTTGCCTTAATACCGACAGCCTGTAACAGGTTGAAACATGCACTGACGGGAAGTTTAGATATAGCTCTTTGCAGTGTTGCCAGAATACGGTACATTTTTATTTGGTTTGGTTCTTTTCTTTTGACAGTTCGGTTTCTTTATGGGCGGACCTTGTATTGATTGCATAGCGCTGTAGCAAGTAACAGAGCAAGAATGAATGTCTTCTTTTTTTGTAATTTAGGGTCGCTTTTCTGCCACGTTTGGCTAATCGCGAAGATGAGAACGGGTGTACCCAGGATAGGATTCGAACCCGGAACCCCTGGCGTAGTAGCGCCATGTGCTAACCACTCCGCCACAATGGCCAGCCTTTGAGCACAAAGTCTCTGCAAAGCATATGGGACTATTTTTCCTTTTCAAGTTTCGTGTATATCGATGTAAACTCGTTCCTTTATCAGAACAGCTAGTTTCTTTTATATTTATTTAACGTCGCTTTTTGTACCTCATTAGGTTAACCGCGACGACGATGAATGATGAGACACAATTAGGAACGCCCTAGCCTAAGCAGAGACTCCAATCCAGAACCTTGGCATTTGGCAAGTTCAGCGCAGGACATCTCCGAACAGTCCGTCAGAGGTAATGGTGATTGCAAAACCGGATGCCTCAACCAGAGCTCCAACTTGGTTTGCTCATCTTACGGTGGAAAATATCCCATCATTCCACGCGTTCCTTCTAGGTTCAAGTTCGCAGTGACGTCACTCGCTACCGGAAAAGAAAAAAACAAGAGTATGGGAACATTGTGGTAGTAATTCTAGAACATGTTCCTGGTGTGTTTACAACCTTAAGCTCAAGGGGAAACAGAACACAGTTCTCTGTAATCAATCAAATGGCCTTTTCTTTTTTCTTTTTTTTAAAAAAAAGATACCTGGTTTACCTATAGGCGTCACGACCAGGTCCTTAACTCGCTACATTAATGGCTTAATAAACGATCGCCGGTGCTTATGAACAATCGAGTAGTGTGCCTAACCGACATGGATGCGTACTTGGGAAAGTCGTAAATCCTCATGGACCATGAAGTCCTCCGTGAGAATTCTTCTCTCTATATGTTACTCATCCCTCTCCCTGTTCACGGACTGGACAGCCGTAAGAGAACATCGAAACATTTATTCTATGTTCATTCTCAGCTCCAGCATGCTCGGAAGATTATGTCCCCAAAGAAAACAGAACATAATCAGATAGAGAGAGAATGAATGGAAGAGAAACGCGAGAGAAAAGAAGCCAGAGAGAAGGAAGGAGAGAGAGAGAAAGGCGAGACAGAGGAAGAGAAAAGTGTAGAGGAAAGAGATAATAAGCAATAGAGAGGAAAAAGCGAGACAAAGAGAAAGAGGGAAAAGAAACGAAACAAAGAAAAAGAGGGAAAAGAAAAGAGACATGGAAAAAGAGGGGAAAAGAAACGAGACTAAGAGATGGAAAAGAAAGGAGACATGGAAAAAAAGAGGGAAAAGAAACGAAAAAAGGAGAAAGGGGGAAAGGAACTAGACTAAGAGAGAGGGGAAAAGAAAGGAGTCATGGAAAAAGAGGGGGAAAGGAGGCATGGAAAAAGAGGGAAAAGAAACGAGACTAAGAGAGAGCGAAAAGAAAGGGAGTCATGGAAAAAGAGGAGGAAAGGGGACATGGAAAAGAGGGGGAAAAGGAGACATGGAAAAAGAGGGAAAAGAAACGAGACAAGGAGAAAGAGGAAAAAGAAACGAGGCAAAGAGAAAGAGGGAAAATAAAGGAGATATGGAGAAAGAAGCTTAGAGAGAAGAGAATATAAGCGAGACAGGGAGAAACGGAGAAAAGACGCGGGACAGAGAAGGAGAAATGAAGCGTAGAGAGAGATAAAAGAAGAGACAGCGAGAAAGAGAAAATACGCCAGACAAAGAGAGAAGAAGCGAGACAGAAAGAAAGAAAAGAGCGAGAGATTGGGAGAAGGAGAGAGAGAGAGAGAGAGAGAAGGGAGAAAGTTTAAAATAAACGAGGAAAGTATTTCGAACATTTTATTTCAAGAGGAATACCATCGCACGCCAACAACCACGCAGGGCCTGGTGCCTAACCTGAGAAGTACTTGGAATAACTGATTTACCAAACGCAGGCCCTGCCTAATTATAAAAGAAAGCTATTCTAAGTCAACTTATCAATTTTATCAATAACAGCTCAAGTTCCCTCACAGATGTCATTTGATGAGTTTCCAGAACACGCGTTTAGCCTCCTCAAGTGTCTACACGGGCTTGTTCCAGCTCATAAACGGCGTACTTATGGAGTGTTCCAGCACACTGGAATGCTAATCCAATGCCGTCATGTACATGCATGACGACGACGGTCGTAACATACCACATCCTCACGGGAGGGGACTTCCACGCGCTTCGAATCTCACTCGGCAAGGAGAAAACTTAAATTTAATGAATGGGCGAGCTCAGAAACGATCCCGTAGGAATTCGTTAACCAGAAACTATCCCATCGCAGCGGGAGCGTTCTGGCAGCACTTAAATCACTCGGGGAGTTCCGTCTCCTAGACGCTCCGGAGGACAGATTATTAGCCCAGCGAGAGTGGATCGAATGTCGCAACCTGATCTTCTTGTACCTACTGTGACGGAAGAGCTGGATGTAACCTTGGGTGTGTGTGAAAGAAGCTTTTGCCATCTCGGTCTGTCCCAAAAGGGGTTCCACTTGCTCCCAGACAAGGGATGACGCTTGGTGCCGTAATCTTCAGTCTACCTACAGCAGTAGTTCTCAACTTCGTCAGACCGCGTTCCGGTAATTCCATCTTTAAAAGTATGTACCCTGATCCGAACAATTTTGCTCGTAAATATACTGTATGTACCCTTGAAATTAAACATTAATAAATACATTATGGATAATCACCAAAGAGTAATTATGTTCCATTATGTTTATTGTATTTTGTATTTTTAAGTCCACTTTGTGCACAGACAGACTCCATCTTTACAAGGCCACGTCGCAGTGGCGGCGTTTGGGTTCCAAAACCGGGGGGAGGGCAAAGACAGTATATTTCCCTTTGTACATAAGGTTTAGCATAGTGCGGGGGCAAAAGTGGTGAAAAGTTGGGGGTAACTGCACCCTCTTCCCCCCCCTAATCGCCGCCACTGACGACGTAATTGTTCGATTATGTTTCAGCTTGTTGACATGTCGTACATAAGGGCGGGGTTTAACGGGTCCAAAACCTCTCCATTGGTTTAGTTAATATTTTGCACCAGGAGCGTATATTCCAGGCTAGCTAGGCTATCTGCGAAGCCTGAAGCCTAGAAAGTAGAACACTGAAGAAAAATCGATTAGAAACTGTGAATAAACCAAATTTTCAATTAGAAGATAATGGCGATTCTAATGTTGGCAACCTGAATTCTTAAGAGTTGGCAACCTGAATTCTTAGGAGTTGGCAACCTGAATTCTTAGGAGTTGGCAACCTGAATTCTTAGGAGTTGGCAACCTGAATTCTTAGGAGTTGGCAACCTGAATTCTTAGGAGTTGGCAACCTGAATTTGTATAAGTTTGCAACCTGACTACCGTTGGGATTGCAACGTAGTCTCCTTGAAGACGTCAAGAATGAGTCTAGTCTTCTCCCTTCCTCCATAGCCTAGGACCAGGTGTCATAGTGAGCTAGTCCAGGTCTTAGACTCAGCATACGCCACTGTTTTGCACTAATTGTATAATCGAAAAAACAACATATCAACATTTGTCAATACACTATATTCATTGGGGAGCCGCAGTGGTTTGATTGCCACGTGAGAGACGCGGGTTCGATCCCCCTGGTGGGTGGATGATCTAAGGTCGGAATTTTTCTGGCCTTGTCCTCGCACAACGCGGCTCCGAGGCTCACCCAGCCTCAAATCAATGAGTACCTGGGAGCACCCTGGGTATAAAGGTGGCCAGAGCGTGGTGCTGATCACATCACCTCCAAAATGACCGCGATCGAGAATATGTGGAGCCCTACACATGTATGCACGGGGAACTGTTCATTTACCTTATGCTCATACAGGCTAATCGGGACTGGACCTACAGTTTAAAGTGGGATCCGAACGGCTGTCTCCGGGTATCGAACCCGGGACTCCTTCATTACAAGGTGGCGACACAATTGTTCGATTATATCTAAGCTTGTTGACACGGTCGAACGGGTCCAAACCCTTCCCATTGGTTTAGTAAACATTTTGCACTAATTGTATAATCAAATAACATTTCAGCATTTGTCAGTACACTATATTTATTGAAATTTATGTTAAGCGACTCTGGGTCTCACTCATCCTAGCCATATCACCTACACTGCGATAGCGATCGGGCTTCACCCCCCTTTTCAAGACACGGTGCAATGCACAGATGGCGCCCATACCATAACGAATGTCCGAATCTTCCAAACTGACATTAAAACCCACGTACGCTGGTAGAGACAGGTCTTTCAATATTCATGATTAAGTAATATCAAACTAGAATCCTCGCAGACTTGGTAAACACGTTACTTTGTGACTTAACAGGATAGTTTAGAAGGTAATATAATACCCTCTTCTGTCTGCACCTACCAGACACGCCCATGAACCTGCCCCATTATTCCCATATCGCTACCATAACATTGGAGAACCACGCGCTAACTCTTCGCGAAGTGAAGGTCGTCTTGAGAATATCTCCATTGCGATCAAACATGCCACTGCAAATCCAGCTGCTGTAGGTTTATTCGATAAAAACTATACTCCGTCCGTTGTAAGAACAAAGTCCATGTAAATAACTACACATGGCTTCCGAGAAACACTATTGGTTGTTCGAATGGCAGCCGCGCAGAAATCTTGCGCGTAGGAATATATTGCGTAACTGCTGAATTGAAGTTGTGAGAACTTACACACTACTCAAAAGATAAAAGTAGTCACTATAGTAATGTACCCTAAGTGAATGTTTTATATAAGTTCTAAAATAACAGAACCAAAGAACGCGCAAATAAAAATATATCGATTCTATGGCTCATTAACAAGACAGGAGAACAAAGTGTTCGTAGCAGAGACATCTATTGGTTATTTTTTAAAGCTCTGTCTTCAATTTTACCGAATACCTCTTTTTTCTTCTTCTGAACAGTGTATTATGACCTGTACAGCTACCACCTATGTATTCGTGGGTAAAAACACCAGAACACACAGAAAAGGAACTATTTCTAAGACGTTACGTGGTTTTATGTACATTAACTTCGTTCTTGCAATAGATGGACAATATTGTCGAGTTTGAGATTATAATTTTAGTCAACTTTGTGTGTACACAAGCTAATCAGGACTAAGTCTACAGTTTACAGTGAGGTCCGAACCACTATGTCTCCAAAGAGTATCGAACTCGGGACCCCTTGATTATAAGGCTACATTACCAGCACGCCATCAGGGCAACCTTAGATGGATGGGGAATAGGCAGTTACTGTGAAGTAACAGTCTTGTAAAATGCTCAAGAAAATAAGTTCCTTCAGTTCTTTTCAGTATTGTATCGACACCGGTTCGGTGATCGAAGCGAACATGAGGAAGAATGGTGATTAGGTGAGATTGATGAAAGGAAAATCACTAATATACCTAATATGGCAGCATACAACACAAGCCTCACAAAGGATTATTCTGGCTGTGAGTGCAGACGCCACAGCCTCGTTAGTCTGCAAATGCAGTCCAGGGTGTAGTAAGGGGAATGGAGATTGACATTTGGCTGTCTTCAAGGAAGGTCCACCCTTTACGCCTGTTAAACATTAGTATGGATCATTTGTTTGGGATCTGAATGTTTGATCTCTTGGCAATCGATCTCTGAAACTTGGAAATATATTTATTCACAGATATTTTTTTGTTCGATTCACGGCGCAGGCCCATTTTGATGGTCTAATCCAATATTAAACTGTGGGTCCACTTGTGATAAGTTAATTTTTACATGGGAGAAGAGAACTTGGGAAGAAAGGAAATAAAAGGTCCATATTGTTGGTTACTCTTCTCTAAAGTGACCGATTCTTCAATGAAAGAGAGAGTGAAAGAGAGAAAAAGTCAAAGAGAGAGTGAAAGAGAAAAGAGTGAAAGAGAGAGAAAAGAGTGAAAGAGAGAGAGAAAAGAGAGTGAAAGAGTGAGTGAGAGAGAGAGAAAAGAGTGAAAGAGAGTGTGTGTGAGAGAGAGAGAAAAGAGAGAGAAGAGAGAGAGAAGAGAGAGAGAAGAGAGAGAGAGAAGAGAGAGACAAAAGAGTGAAAGAGTGAGAGAGAAAAGAGTAAGAGTGAGAGAGAAAAGAGTGAAAGAGTGAGTGAGAGAAAAGAGTGAGTGAGAGAAAAGAGTGAAAGAGTGAGTGAGAGAAAAGAGTGAAAGAGAGATAGAGAAAAAGAGTGAGATAGAAAAGAGTGAAAGAGAGAGAGAGAGAGAAAAGAGTGAGATTGAAATGAGTGAAAGAGAGAGAGAGATAGAAAAGAGTGAAAGAGAGAGAGATAGAAAAGAGTGAAAGAGAGAGAGATAGAAAAGAGTGAAAGAGAGAGAGATAGAAAAGAGTGAAAGAGAGAGAGAAAAGAGAGAGAAAAGAGTGAAAGAGAGAGAGAAGAGAGAAAAGAGTGAGAGAGATAGAAAAGAGTGAAAGAGAGAGAGAAGAGAGAAAAGAGTGAAAGAGATAGAAAAGAGTGAAAGAGATAGAAAAGAGTGAAAGAGAGAGAGAGAAGAGAGAGAGAGAAAAGAGTGAAAGAGTGAGAAAGAGAAAAGAGTGAAAGAGAGAGAGATAAAAAGAGTGAAAGAGAGAGAGAAAAAAAGAGTGTAAGAGTAAGAGAGAGGAAAGAGTGTAAGAGTGAGAGAGAGGAAAGAGTGAAAGAGTGAGAGAGAGAGGAAAGAGTGAGAGAGAGGAAAGAGTGAAAGAGATAGAGAAAAAGAGTGAAAGAGATAGAGAACAGAGTGAAAGAGAAAGATTGAAAGAGAGAGAAGAGTGAAAGAGAGAGAGAAAGAGAAAAGAAAGAGGAAGAGAGAAAAGAGAGATACAGCTCAATGAACATGCGAGAAGTATACTGTCCATCCCAGCAGCAAACGCACGAGGCCAAAAAACAGAAAATGGAAGGACTGTGACGTAAGCAGAACACGACGAAAGAGAAGAAGTACACACAGATAAATCATCCATAGGGAGGTAACGGAACAAAGTTGCCAACTCGGCTGAAAATTGCACAATGGTGTGTTTGTTCTCCAACAGCTCATATGATGGTCACCAAAAACGAAGTTGTCGAATCAAAAACTGCAGAAGACTGTGCACGTGACTTGAATGTTTCCTTTAAAACTTCGGCCGTCCACTAGATCGCGTATCATGGGGGAAAAAGTGCCAGATATTCACAAAAGGAAATAATTAACGTCGCCTGAATAATTCATCAGGCCGTGGCATCGCAGCGTCGGCGTTGTAAATTCAATCAGGGCAGATTTGGTCTCTTGCGAGGACGATTCAATCGCTCGCCGGATGAGGCCACCCAGCGCGGCCGTATTTCGTTATGTGGCAGTCGATAGGGAGGAGACCAAAAACTATGCTATTATCGAATAATTTGGAGCCTCGTCGGGAGGGAACCAGTGTGACGCCGAAAGCTGTCCAGTCGTTCGTATCCATTACGCCTATCTGCTGATATTTCCAGCACGAATTATTCCCTCCCTTGTTCAAGTGGCGTAAACAACTTTAAGAGAAAAGTGGAGATTCAGGCGGAAAGTTGGGATAATTGACACTCAAAGGCTGGATCCCACACTCGACAGCCCAGAGCTGGAAGCATCCCACTCGCGACGCGACAGCCCAGAGCTGGCCGGATCCCACTCTCGACAGCCCAGAGTTGGCCGGATCCCACTTTCGACAGCCCAGAGTTGGCCGGGTCTAACTCTCGACAGCCCAGAGTTGGCCGGATCCCACTCTCGACAGCCCAGAGTTGGCCGGATCCCACTTTCGACAGCCCAGAGTTGGCCGGATCCCACTTTCGACAGCCCAGAGTTGGCCGGATCCCACTCTCGACAGCCCAGAGTTTGCCGGATCCCACTCTCGACAGCCCAGAGTTGGCCGGATCCCACTTTCGACAGCCCAGAGTTGGCCGGATCCCACTCTCGACAGCCCAGAGTTGGCCGGATCCCACTCTCGACAGCCCAGAGTTGCCCGGGTCTAACTCTCGACAGCCCAGAGTTGCCCGGGTCTAACTCTCGACAGCCCAGAGTTGCCCGGGTCTAACTCTCGACAGCCCAGAGTTGGCCGGATCCCACTCTCGAGAGCCCAGAGTTGCCCGGGTCTAACTCTCGACAGCCCAGAGTTGGCCGGATTTCACTCTCGACAGCCCAGAGTTGGCCGGATCCCCCTTTCGACAGCCCAGAGTTTGCCGGATCCCACTCTCGACAGCCCAGAGTTGGCCGGATCCCACTCTCGACAGCCCAGAGTTGCCCGGGTCTAACTCTCGACAGCCCAGAGTTGCCCGGGTCTAACTCTCGACAGCCCAGAGTTGGCCGGATCCCACTCTCGACAGCCCAGAGTTGCCCGGGTCCAGCTCTCGAGAGCCCAGAGTTGGCCGGATCCCACTCTCGAGAGCCCAGAGTTGGCCGGATCCCACTCTCGAGAGCCCAGAGTTGGCTTGTTCCCGGCCTCGACAGTCCAGAGCTGACTTGAATCTCAGTCTAAGCCGCCCAAAGATGGAAGAATCGCGGTCTAGAACGGCCAAATCTGGCGGGTACCAGGCGCGAGATCCGGTTACCTGGCGGGTGTCAAGCTCTAGATCCGGACAGCCTGAAGCGGCAAGCTCCATATCTGGTCACCCGATGGCCACAAAGACACATCGGAACACGCACTGCCTGCTTAGATTACTTACTTAGCAGATCAGCGAAACTCTGTCTCAATCATTCTAGGGTTAGCGAAAACACGACATCATTCAGGATATACCGCGCGGAAATGTGGAGAGTAACAGCCGTACATTTGCTTTCAGAAACTGGGAGGAAAAACAACTCAAATATCAATTACCACAGAAATCCTTTAAATACCACTGGAATTCAAAGCAAGTACAAAGTAATGAAGAGATGGCCACTGGAAGCAAATAGGGGCAACCCTTGCGCATGGCGTAATGGGGAGAAGGGTATAGACAGCACAAAGAACAATGGGAAATATGGAGCCAAAGGGCTTCGTGGATGCTGTCTCTTGTTCCCCAGGAAGCCACTTTGACATCGTAGAATTTCAATTAACAGCACTTGTAGAACTTTGGTGGCGGGGCAATTTCATTTCCGTTTCGTGACCCTGTTTGCCGAGTAAACAGGGAAAACGCGGTACAAAAGTCACCCCCTCCCTCCCTCCCTGTCAAAGATTAAAGTGAGAGGGGTTGGTGCCTTTCCAAAGATTCATTCTTCAGTTGAGAGCAGTGCTCTGGAATTGTCTACAATGCTTTGATGTTTATCATTGTATGTCATTGTAGTCCACTTAATTCTCCCTCTGCTTTAGTCACACTGATAACGGTTTTCCTCTCGTCTGTCAAGCGGCAGATGCCGGTACGGTATCCGTAACGAAGGATACGGACGCTTTGTCTCTTCCGATCACCGTGACGAAATGGTTAGCACAGCGCGCTAAGACACCAGGAGTCCCGGGTTCGGATCCCGGCCTGGGCATGAGTGTTATTTTATCAGTTTCATCATATCGTATCGTACCCAAGGCGTTGGGTAGAAGTGACAAGTCTGCTATTATCCTTAACATAGCAGGGAGCAGAGAAAGGAATGCTGAATAAGTAATTAGGCAAACGTTAGGTTATTGACTTGAGAGGCTGTTGGAATGAAAGTTGGAATCGACATGGAGCGTGGACAGTGGTCGAGTGAGTGAGATGGAGTGAGGATCGCGGACTGAGAGAGCAAAGAAGTTGGGGGGCGATGGGAGGTCAGATGTGTGGTAATTACCATTATTGAAAGGACAATCTGTAGGAATAATCATCATCCAAACGAGAGGCAAGTAATAATTATCCTTTTCTTAACAATGTCCATGTCGGTTCAGTCGTGGAGAGTACAAAATCCATGTATTGTACATGTAAATTCTTTTGCCATTCCTTTGAACGTAACCTCTTGCATATCTCACATTTAGGCCAAGCGAGTGATAACTTTCAGATGTCTGCTGAATAGCTACGCCACCCAATAGACAATTCTGGGTCTTTGGTTCGATCCCAACGCAGTATTAACATTGAGTTACGATATTATCACATTCCCATCGTCGTCATTAGCCAAAAGTGACAGAACGGCGACGCTATAGAACACAATATCTTCCTTCCGTCATTCGTCCTATTATCTCTGCACTTGCTGTTAACTTCAGGGAACAAATTTTCCGCATCTCTTCTCAGTCCTTATTAACCATTTGACAGGAACAATAATTCTTATTTGGCACGAGTCAAAGTTTAAGGCTCAGACTAGACATTTTGGATGACGTCAAGGCAGCAGTTTTCGATATATCCTTACTTTTAGAAAAACCGCTACAATATTCCCAAATCTGAAAAAATTACATCTACTTAGAATTCCTTCTATAGCATTCACATGAATCGTTGAGTAGCTCTCTTTTGCTGTAGTCTAGATATCGCAATAGTTTCGTTTCTGCGTAAGCCTATTAAGGGCATGCGGGACAGTCTCCGCCCGGCTTTCCCCTCAGAGTCAGTGTTGACAACTTAGCTCTCTTGGAGCCAGATCTGGCTCTTTCGTGCACTCGTTTGGCTGTGAACTGGAGCGCCCGCCCCCTTCCCCCATATGATACCATAACTGGTTCCGGCCCACATAGACCAACTTTTGCACGTGACGTGATATTGTTATACTGGCTGCGTCGCCTCACCCCCCTCTTATATCCCCAGCTATTTTTTTAGAGCGCCGTGTTGACGTGAAATTGGCATAATATTGTTATCAGGGGATCCTTTATTTTCGATTTCATACGACCATGAGATGGGTGATGCCGCCGGATATAGATGGTGAAAACTAAAAACAAATTGTCATCAATTTAGAGTTAACGGTAATAGCAGCGCCCCACTCCTTTGACAACTAACATTACTCTAGGAAGCACTTCGTAATCTAGCTCCTTGAAAGTCAGTTTTAACTGCATTCAAGGTGAAATTTAGCTCTTTTATGAACACAAGGTTTGGCAACTCTGTCAGGAGGCAAAGAGAATTGCATTGGGCATATGGGAGTATTATTTGATTTGTTATCTTGGGAATATCAAACTTCCGATGGAATAGAAAATGATATCAACGGGAAGAGGGCAGTTTGAAGATGAATTTCACCAGCGGAAAAGTCTGAACTCCCAATTGGTTAGCCGTAACTTGATGTTAAAGTTCATTCCCCATAAAGAATACACGGGATTCCGAAAATTCTTATTCTTCATATTTTTCAAATATAGTGTCCAGCTTAATAATCACTATGAAAAAACGCTTCCGCTTGCAACATGGATTCATACTCTTGGATACACCCAGTTTTTTTTTTTTTAGTCGCAGTGCCCATTCGGGCGATTTTGAAATAAATGCACAATTGGTGCGTAACTGTATCTCCTCCCCTTAAACTATTGATAATATCTAGACTACAGCGAAAGAAAATCCCCACGAAAATTCACGGTAATGCTCTAGAAGAAATTCTAAGCTTAAAAAAATTAAAAATAAATTGCATTGTTCCCTAGAATGTTCCCAACATTTCTGTATTACTTTAGTTCATAAAAATATAAATGTAATCTATATATATAAAAATGGATGTATGTGTGTGTGTGGGTGTGTGTATTTGTTTGTTCC
Organism: Lepisma saccharinum; assembly: GCF_977018435.1. Taxonomy (NCBI): domain Eukaryota; kingdom Metazoa; phylum Arthropoda; class Insecta; order Zygentoma; family Lepismatidae; genus Lepisma; species Lepisma saccharinum. The sequence goes on from NC_139249.1 coordinate 11,177,396, forward strand.
GGCATAACTCTCGAACGCCTGGTGCAATTTCAACCAAACTTGGTACACGTATCACTTGCAATCTGGAAAGAAATACTGTGGGTGTAAGACACCCATGGCACCCCTAGGGATGGGGTTGGAAGGGGTGACATGTAAAAATAATCGAGAACAGCCGATATTAAATTCCGCACAAACAGACATCCGTGACTCTATGCAATCCGCACAACGATAGTGTTTCTCGGGTTGTCTAACATTCAGGCTGTGTTGCGTATGGAATCCATAGTTTTCGTGACACTCCCAATGTGGTTCATCTCCAAGTTCATCTATCGGCATGGGGGGTGAAAGGGGGTGAAAAATAAAATGCCACAAATGACCTAGATTAGTGTGGAATCCATAGTTTTCGGAGTCGCTAAACTTATTGGTGACATTAACGATCACAATTAAAATTAGTTACATTTTACACTATAGTTAGAATTCTTTATTTTCCTGTCTAATACAAGATTGGGATAAATAAATACCCGAGCAACGCCGAGTAATCAGCTAGTATTTTACAAAAAACTTGAAAATAAATTGCATTGTTCCCTAGGATGTTCCCAATATTTCTGTATTACTTTTGTTCATAAATATGTAAATGTAATGTAAATAGGAGGCAAAACACACTTGGCTGGCCTATCAGGCGCCATCTTTGAATTCGAGACACTCATGTCAGTGACAGTGTACAATTGGCTGGTATTGATGGTAATTTTTGCATTAATGAAAAATTGTTTTTTTTCTTCTTCTTAGTTTTAGTGAATGGTATAATATGTGTGTGACACTCTTGCAATAATGGTTTCTTTTATATAAATGATGGTGTTTTTGTAATTATTCTAATTAATAAATAACTGCTCACATCAACAAAGGAAGCAGTGATTCAGGAAAGTACGTTTCTCGCACGGCAAGTTCAGTTTGTGCGCCAATAGGCTATTCGGGACGGGACATACAGTTAAAAGCGGAATCCGAATCACTACGTTGCTCCACAGGGGATCGAACCCGGCACTCCTTGATTACCCTACGCCATCGGGAAGGCCCAAAATAGGTCTGGAGAGACCATTAGTCATATCAAGTTCTACATTGGTGCCAGAACACCCAAGCAGTCGGAATGTACCGTGCGAATACGGGTCAAACCTCTAGAACCAAACCACCTTGGTGGTGTACCCCATTGCCTTAAAAAGGCCTAGAACGCTTTTGCCCTCCTAGATCACGTACCAATTAGAATACAAAGGCAAGGCCTTGTTGTTTTCTGGTCATCCGAGGAGATCTGTTGCAGTCCGGTTTCTCTACTCGGGACATCGTAATCCTGGCTTCACGTCACGAGCCGGGACAATGGCTGTGAGGTCACTCTTACGCTGCTTGGTATGTCATTTGTTTGTTGCTTCAGTCGAATGGGATCTGTTTAGTTGGGCTTGATTCCGCATTCCGTGCACCTCTACGAGACTTTCTAATCCACTGACATGAAAGGAACAACGTCTTTATCCGCCTATTGAAATCGGTGTAGCTGAAAGTTATTGTCAAGAAAATAGGCGGTGCTCCGATGTTCATGGATCGGTCTATAAATTTCCCCCGGTGGAAGTCAAAAATCGCTTTTTGGCCCAAGGCTGTAGGCAGCGATGTACGTCTAGACATAAACATACATTGCCCTTCATCTACACGTGGCTATTTAATATTCTGTTGGTGTTCAAACTACAGAATAAATAAATGAACGAGTTAAACATTCGGGGTGAGTCTGTGCGTATGGCCATTTTGCACCCTTCAGAGTATATATGAGGACAAAATAATCTTATCTTAAACCCTTACCTTAAAGCACGGTATTCAAGGTCCAGGAACACAAATTCTAATGGGTTCCACAACAGGACTGGAACCTTTATTCTCGCACTGGACTGTATTTAAATTCATCCGAAAAAAAAAAAAAAAAAAGGTTCCTGGATCGTATTTAAATTGACCAGAAAAAAAAAGGTTCCTGGGCCGAATTGAAATACTTTACAGATAGAAAGGCTCTTTACGGTCAAGAAATAATTTACGCTTGTTGATATTCTCTCCTGGACCGGAATTTATTTAAAATTCCTGGACCATTAACAACCCTGCATTAAAGTTAAAAGAAGAATTGTAAAGAGCCTCTTGAGAAGCGCTAAAAGTGCGCCAGGTTGTAAAGCGACCTGGATAGGACAAAGAAAACATTTAAGGGGGTTCTAAAGCCATGCTAAAACATAGACCCAAATTTCTAAGGGTAACCGTACAACTAATATAGATTCGGTAAGGAAGAAATTTTCTGATATAAAAGATTGTCTTATTCACTAGAACATGTGAACCTTATAATTTTGTTACGATGTTCAAACTGCTGCGTACAGATGGCGCTGAAGTGGTAGTTTTGTTAATACCGGTGTATTTTCTTTCTTTTATGACTAGTATGGAAGATTTTGGGGTGAAACAAAGATCACATGTTCTTCCCGCAAGCATCTGAAATACTATGTGAAAAAATGAAAACATTTCGTACCTTCAGAGAGTAGTGCTTATCATTAAAAGTTATGAAGTGGCGTTTCGTCGCAATATACTCCGTGGTGCAGATTTTAGCCAACACTGTTGCCGAGATTTCACTCCGTGCTTTCTAACGATATGATCAATGCAAGTTCTTGAAAGAGTGAAAATCAAACCAAGCTACCAGAGGATATCGAATTCAGTACAGAAACGAGAACAAGGGAACAAATATTCCACGGAGGATGTTAAAAAGCTGAACAAGCTCGAAGGTAAGTCTTAATATTTAATTGCGTGTTGCTTAATATTATCCATCAAAGGCAAAATGTTTGAAATATAGGCAAAATGTATAATTTATTTACATGTTGAAGAAATATCTTCTGATGTAATATCGGTGAGAATATCGCTTGACACTGCATGACTTTTTTAACTTCCAAACGAAGTTGATAATTCTTTGTAAATGTAAAATCAGAATAGAATGTCATATTTTACGTTAGGCATAATCCTAATAACTACCGTTTTGACATCATTAATATAGCATAAAATACGTAGCTTAATATAGATTATATCTGATATCATTAAATCAATATTGCATAAAATGATATATTTTCATTCCTGTAAGTTAATTTTCAAACCTACGAAACTCGTGCTATTCACATGTACAACATCGGAATGTTTATTACAAATCAGTAGTTTGTATAAATGTATTTTACTTTGCCCTTGTACATGGTTGAAACTAATACTTGTGGACCTATTTTCAACAAGAATTTTTCTCTTTTTATTTCTGAAGCAGCTCCCAAATATTCATATGTATTAAGTAGGTCAGGCTAAGTTAGGTTTAATTCGAATAGATTTAATGTGAGATCCCTGAATGTTTGCAAGTTTCGGACACAGTTCTGTTATCTTCCTTTACAGAAACACGTCAGAAAACCGGTTTTGTAAACTGTATGAAGCTCTTCTGTTTTCTTGTCCTTTTATAATTTAGGACGGCTCATAATGAGAGTGCATTTCGTTCAATAACTTGATGCTATATATATTTAAAGTGTAAAAGTACACGCTAACAGTTATGAGACTAAAATCTTACCGTCTATCGAACACAAGTTTGTATGTTTACTGAGAATTTCAAAATGAGTACCGGTATAGATAAATGTTCCCATACTTGCAAGTACAAGGGCAATAATTTAATTGTGGATGACACAGAGCTTCATAGAAATCATAATTTGTCCTGATTATGCTACGTATATTTGGTTCAATATCAGATTGGATTTCAGTAGCCGTTTGTACTAAATAGTTTACTTCGAATACCAGTGAGTTTGAAGCTTGACTAGTTTTTCTCTCAGACCTATGACTGATTGATTTTGCATGGATGCCTATTATTAACATTCCATGCAGATAAAAGTTTTTTTTATGCTTTTTTGCTTCTTGGCTGGTCTACTATAATAATTCAATTAAAAATGTAGTAGGAACTGAATTTCCATTTCATAATGTATTTCTGAAAAAGAGCGTGAGATATAAAGCCCAACCACATTCTATATGGAAGTAAATATGTTTAGCCTTTTAGGTGAAAGTACAGTTGACAAGGGAAGCCACCTGCTAGAAATATCCATAACAACTTTCTAATAGTCTGGAGAGAGTAATGTTTGTGTGTATATATAATGCCCTGTTTTTGTATCTTGTTACTTTTGTACTTGATACAGAGTCTCAAGAAGACCTTGCTAGAAGGTTGAAACGTTACGTTTAGTTTATGTTTTTAATAAAATAAATTACTGCCTTGGTCAGCATATTTATTTTTTCATATACGATGTTAAAACTATTTTTATTTGTTCCTTTTGCAGATGAGCATTTGAGAAACTAATCGAAGTGTCTTCCACCAATAGTAAAGAGCACTATTGAAATTTGTACAAAAGGACAATAGGTTTGATCGACAATGGCAGTTGCGTACCATGGCAGTTGGTGTATAAGCTTCTACGGAATATACTGTAAATCAACAAAGTGGACTGTTTGAACTTTACATGGAAGAGTACATACATTTTTTCTTGCTAGCGTAGACACTTGATTGAATGGTGATGATTTACTAGAAATCAAGAGTCCAAAATATGCTCAAGAAATTATGTTTCAAGCCTTAATAATATCTGATAGCAAGTGGTCATGAATTGTATATTAGGGGAAACAGGAGGAAAAAAAAACAGTGCCAGGGGTGTGACTTACTTGTCTTGTCTGTCAAGCATTGGAACGCATTCATTGATATTCTTGCAAGTTTAAATTTTTAGAGGTAATTCAAAAAATCCTAAGAAAATAAATTTCTTCCTGAATACGATGATGTTTTGCAAAAAGCATATCTCTCAGACAGTGGCGGCAATTAGGGGGAGGGGCAGATGGCCCCCACTTTTATCCCAATACTATACAAAACCTCATATACTAATGGAAATTAAAGTGTCCTTGCCCTCTCCCAGTTTTGGAACCCAATCGCCAACACTCCTCTCAGAAAACGCAATAATGTTTTGCAGGGTACGATAAAGAAAAATAATAAATATGCATTGAAACAACAACATAAATATGATTTTATATGTCCCGAAAATCTAGTTTTAGTAGTCCCTGTAAACAATTATTTTGTAAGCTATTGAACTTCTATTCTAATGGTATTTATTACTGTATTGTATCTTCCCTTGAAATACGTTTTTTAAATCTTCTTTATACACAGAAAGGCTAATTGGGACTAGACCTACAGTTTATTGTGGGATTCAAACCACTATATACAGTCACCGACAATAAAAATGGGACACCTATATTCTGAAATACCTGCATCCCTGCAATGCGTTATGTGTGTTGCCTAACTCAACGGCAGTAACAGAACTTGCCATTGAAAATTTGCTATTACAATTCACTCATCGCCGTAGATTTAGACAACACACAAGATGCATTGCAGAGAAGGGAGACTTTCAGGATCTAGTTGTCCCATTTTTATTTGACGATCACTGTACACTCACCGTCTATCGAACCTGGGACTCCTGTATTACAAGGCGATTACGTTACCACTTTGCCAAGGGGGAGGCTCAACTTCCCTCGCAATTCATACCAATATGTTGCTGAACTCGATGATATATCAGCAGTGTTTGAGTAGTTACTCTTTAGAAGTAACTCCGAGTTAATCACTTGAGAAAGTAATTCGCATATAATTACTGTTATTACTGTTCTTTAGAAAGTACTTGACAGTTATTATTACAGTTACTTTACTCTAGATTTGTTTCATCTCGTAAGACGTTGTTCGGATCATGAGTTGCAAGCGCGATGTCCTTTTCACCGCCGATGACCACTAAATGCTAAGCATTAAGTTTCATGAAATTATAACCTATTTCTTACATTTCATGTACAAACATTGAGGCAATAAAATTCACAGTAAACTTCTGTTACAAAGCAATGACGATTAACATTTCCTTTCATTTTGTTGAGCAAACCAAATATTTTTTAGAATTTTTGTTGATAAGTGTTCTAATACAAATAAACTTCGGATACATCCTGACTCTTGACGAAAAAAATACAAAATTGTCCTCATGGTCTCGAAATTTCAATAATCATCAATTGATTGATTGATTTGCTTTATTTTACTTCGCTTTTTGTGCCACTTTTGGCTAGTTTACGATGATGGAGATGAGTGGATGTGATGAAATTGATGAATGGACACTCACGAACATCCATGCCCAGGCCAGGATTCGAACCCGAGACCCCTGGCGTCGTAGCGCGATGTGCTAACCACTCCTCCACGGGGGCCGGCTTTAATAATCGTCAATTTACCCATTCTTTGAGGAGAACATTTGATTCAAGTTAATATTTCTTTCCATGCAGTAAAGTAATTGTACAACTTACTAGTTAGGTGGAAAAATAACAGTTACAATTACTAATTTCATAACGTAAGTAGTTTACAGTTACTGTTAATTGAAAATGTTACTGATACTTCCAAAGATTCTACATCAGCTGCAGAACTGAAAACCAGAATAGACCAAATCCGTAAAGAACTATGAAACAGGACATTGTGTGGTGACATGACATGCAAATAAATTAGATGCGCTACAAAACTGTATTTAATATTGAACTATTATAAAAATAACAAATATGTCTTCTATTGTGTATCCAGGATTCTTTTGACATTTTTCTTTCAAAATCGCGATATTAAAACTCAGTAAAAATAAGGGTGCAGAATTACATGTTTATTCACTTGAAGGATAAAATATTGAGGATCGTTAGAGAGCGCTAATATTTATAAATATTTACAAGATGTTCACAGAAATTCTGCAAATTTATGAAGAAAATCTGCTAACGTCATCGATAAAAGATATAAATGTTTTCAAGTACTGTCATATAAAGTGAATTCTACAGTCAATGCAGCATTATCTTCAAACGTAATTGCAAAATGCTTTCAATTATTTCAATTACTCTTCTTACTTTATGCATTTCGTGTTTGAATTAACTAAAGTTATCTTTGTATGTTCTCTTCTGCTTTCGAAATATTAAAAGAAATACATAATATAATACAAGGGATTTTATATTACTATTACGACTATTACTATCTTGCATTGCTGATAAATTGTTGTATTTTTTTCAATAAGAACATACAACTAAAATCTGATGATAAACAATTACGTTGCTCCACATCTACTTAGATTTTTCAATAAAATCTGCTAACCAACGTGACGTCATATCCCATCAAGGAGTACCTAATCGACCAACCTGTATGTATCTACCTTGATTACGCGGAGATCTGGCAACATGGCTCTCGGCTGCCATGACAAACGGTGCTGCCATCTGTTATCGAAAAATTACCACAAAATTGCCTTTAGTACGGCCTTAACTTCCTCAGAGACAAAGAAAATCTAACATCATTTGCTAAACACTGTCATTATCTCCAAAACATGGATGATATATCGTCGGGAAGGTTAAAACTGTCTGAGGAAAGTATAATGGGAACATTCGAGAAAAATATGCCAAGCATTTAAAACAGTCAGTGCGTAAGCTATTTGTGTCCGCCATGCAATATTGGAATAAGCCCCTTAACATACATGATTGAACTAGGTAATTTATTTTTCACCCCCTCTCGCCCCCCATACAGATAGGTGATGAACTTTGAGTTGAAGCGCATTGGGAGCGTCACGAAAACTATGGATACCATTCGCAACACAGCCTGAATGTTAGACAACCCGAGAAACACTAGCGTTGTGCGGATTGCATAGAGTTTGTGCTGAATTTATAAAAACGGATGTGTGGGTGTGTGTGTTTGTTCCGGCATAACTCTCGAACGCCTGGAGCAATTTCAACCAAACTTGGTACACATATCACCTGCAATCTGGAAATAAATACTGTGGGGGTAAGACACCCCTGGCACCCTAGGGGTGGGGTGGGAAGGGGTGACATGTAAAAATAATCGAGAACCACCGATATTAAATTAGATAATTTAACTTCGCTTTTCTGCCACTTTTGGTTAATCGCGAGGATGAGGATGAATGGTGGTTTGGACGACACAACACAAGTACTACAGAGGATTATCCTGGCTGCAGTTCCAGGCACCAGAGCCTCGTTGGCCTGCAAACGCAACGAAAACAAAACGGAAGGCAGGGACTTCTTTTCTTCTAATCCCCCCCCCCCCCCCGTCTCTGTCAAGGAAATATGCAAAACCAAATATCCGGATCGCCACACCCAAATGACCAAATTATAACGCACGGAATGCGACGGGGGTTTGGGAGAAAATTGAGGCAATTTTGCATTAAGGAAATTTAAAGCCAATCAAGGAAAGAAAAGAACTGATCTCTGCCTTGTTTTCGGTTACCAAGCCTCTCGCAATTACCAGAACTAATTAAAAGTAATGCTGGAAAGTTGTAATCAACGGGTGCGCGTAAAGTTCGGGTTATCCTTAGAACAGAAAAAAATTGAAAAAACTAATTAAAGAAGTATGGCTTCGCTTTAATTAGACAATCTCCTGGGCAATAATAAGCGACTCGATTTACGGTTTGGCCTTACGGCTGAACGCTGATAGAGGGGAAGCCGAGAGCAAAACCACATCAAAATAGAATTTTGCAGAGAGCCAAAACATGGGACGTTGTTCGCGAATCAAAGGGTACTAATTTTTGCATAAAGCAATATACAGTGTCCTGTTTGAAATGCTTTTATCTTGATTCGGTGATTAATAGAACAATGCTTAGCTTGAAGTTTTAAAAAACTCGAAAGTAAATTTGAGGTGTATTCCTTAGGTGACAGATGTGCAACTCCTCCATAACCTCGGAAGTGCTGCAAAGCACCCGTCTGGAAACTAAATGAAAATTTCACATGCTTTCAACAGAAGGGTACTTTTTATTTTTGTTACAAATGTTATTTGTCGGTTTATATCCCCGACGGTTGATCATTTCTATCCCCTCTGATTGTTTTTTTCCTATCCCCTCTGATTGTTATTACCTATCGTCTTTGATTGTTGTTTTCTAGATACACTGAATTTTGTTCTCCTTCCTCCCTGATTTCCTCTACCTTCCCCGATTTTTTTTATTTCTACTTATCATGATTGCTGTTTTCCATCGCTTCTATTTGTTTTTATCTACTTCCATTTATTGTTGTTATCTACTTCCATTTATTGTTGTTATCTACTTCCATTTATTGTTGTTATCTACTTCCATTTATTGTTGTCACCTATTCCCTCTTATTGTTGTCACCTATCCCTATCCCTTCTGACTCTTGATCTCTCCCTCTCTATATATATCCCCTCTGACTGTTGATCTCTATTCCCCCTCATAGACGCCGACTCCATGGGGCTTGGGGGGCTCGAGCCCCCCAATGTTAATGATGTTGGGGCAGAGCCCCTCAAATAATTTTGCTTAAGAGGATCTAATGTATTATTTTGCTTCTCTTGTAAAGTTTACTCTGTATTGTGCCACATGAACTTAACTTTAAATACACATTTGAAATGTTCTAGACCATCAACTTTGGGGGCTGAGACCGCTAAACCATCAACTTTTGGGGGTCTATGACCGGAGACAGTAAACACATGACTTGTTACTATATGCTAAGAATATAATTATGTGTATTGTTAACATTTTTACTAAAAGGAGTTTCTAAATAACGAGGTGATATGACAATTATACCAGTATGTTGTTTAGTGAATTATGAACAATTTGAGGTCGGAAATCTCGAAATCTCTTCCTCTAGTCCAAGGAATAAGGGGAAAATAATTCTAAAGTCTTTGAGTTTATTTAACACTGGCTTGCAGTAAAGTACGCAAGGAAAGCTTATGAAAAGTCTGTATTGCGAAAGCGGGAACGGCTATGATCAAAGGCATTGTTGCTAAAGCACGGCGTGCTATGCGTTTTTTTTATAATTGCAAAATTAAATTTAAGAAGTAAAATATTGTAGCAAGAACAAAAAAGTAAAACTATGTTCCTGCGATTTGTGTTAGCATTTATGTAAATAATTAAGTAAAACTGTTAAATTTTGTAAATATTCGTTATTTTTATGGGTATGTCAACACTAAGGTTATTTGCCCCTGTCACATGTCCTTTCTTTACAAGTCTGTTGCGGACATTAAAACACACCAATGCCCTCGCCGGGAAACGAACCCGAGACCTCTAGATCAAAGCGAGTTGAGTCTACCACCCAACACGCTCGGCTACCGAGGCCGGCATAAAACTGTTGGGTTGGCCTCTTAATGTAAATACATAGCCTACTTTTCAATAAAAATGTTAATTGTTATCTAAAAAACAAATGAGCAGACACAAAAGACATAAAAAGACTTTGAAACATTTTCTAAAAGTTTTTCATGTTCCATTTCATTCGCATGAGGAATATAATAGCTGCTTAAAAACTGCTATATGAAGACGTAATTTTTATTTTTAAAAAAGGGAGGGAATGAGTCATTCATTCATTTATTTCAGTGATCAGAGCCCCTCCAATAATTTTGACAAGTCGGCGCCCCTGTTCCCCCCGATTGCTGTTCTCTATCCTCTAAATTAAAGGGTTTTAAATTGGGTCACCTTGGGTCGTTGGGAGTTAACCCTGTGACGGAAAAAAATTAATGTTTCCTAATTAATTTAAATCACAGGACACTTCTACAATACTAGAAACCAAATACTGGTTTTTGTGTAATTTTCACATTCTGCAGAATCCAGAATTTGTAATAGCCAAATATACAATCATCAAAAGTACTCAACATTTTATGAAGCGTTGGATTCTACAGTTGCGATTGAAGACCAGGATCTTAGCACGTGTAATGTTTTGTTTCTAATCCTACCGGTCTATACTACAAAGTAGTAGTGGAAATTTTGATCAAACCAGTGCTTGACGTCATAGCTCTTCATTAAACAAGTCACATGCTTTTTTTTTTCGAAAGTACTTTTCGTTTGAATTATGCCACAGAATTATTATCATAATTGTGTTATTACTGTCTTTGCAGGAATTCAATACGTATATTTCTGTGCACGAGCAAGAAATCGTTGTTCGTAACTTCGTTGGAAAGTTTTAAAAATTCTGACTAATGTTTCAAGAAGTACTATATATTCGCCAATGTTGGCTAGCATAGATTTTGCTTATGCGTTTTGGCAGATTTCAGGAACTATTAATCAACTGATGTTACACTTTAATGCTAAAGGCTCAATGTGCGTCGCTTTTCTGGCACTTTTTGTCTAATCGCCACGATGAAATTGACACGCAAGGCCTTGACTCGAACATGAGAACTTCGGGAGCAAGATCAAAAGTCGACCACTTTAACGCGGTCGAGAATTCGTTCGTGATCTGTTTTTTTTTACTACCTCTTTCTAGGATTGTCTTATTTCTCCTAGTGTCAAGTTGTAGCGATTACTTTCACAAAAAATTTAAGATTATGTCCCTTTGCATTCTTCTAATAATAAACCTAAATGCTCTCGTAGTTAGGTTAGGTTCTGTTAGCATTAAAATAATATCGCTAAATACTTTCTAAAGACAAAAGTTCTAAATTACCTGTACATTCATTCCCACTAATCATAAACTTGCATTTCTCTCGTCTCAATCTGTTCTTAAGATTTGTAACATCCTCTTAGCAGACGAATTACGTGGCAGGAGCAAATTTGACGCTTATTCTTACTGCTGACACGTGCGTGGCAGCAGACTCGGCCTTTACCAATACAGGACACACGCTCAAAGGAAAGAAAAAGATAACTTTAATACGAGGGTCATTTTTCATGTAGTGGCAACACTGTTGGTATACGCTTGTCAGTTGTCGCTGGGACAAAGGACGATCGGGTCTTGTTTAATCTTGTGCTACTGATCGTGTGTAGGTGTTTGGTGCTGAATGGTACTGTTGTGTGGTAGTTAGGAGACGTTAAAGTGAAGTGTGTGTATAATACCGCCATGAACAATGTTCACGCGTGAAGAACGGCGAATATTCATCAAAATTTCAGGTTGCACGTGGAAGGAATGCACGGCAAATTCACAAGGGCTTACCCTTCAATTCCGGCTCGTACGATCTGGTCCACGTCTCGTCAGTGGCAATAATGCGAGCAACGAATGCGTTGCCTTCCAATCGCCAACGTGCAAGATGCATGTGTGCACATGTCATTGCTGAACTTCCGTCAGGATATGCGGTACCAGTGGCGACGCTAGATAAAGGGCAACTAGGGCACTGCCCCACAACAATTTTAACATACAAAGTTCATCTGAAGAGACGATTGGTATATGTATAACTATTTTTTTTTGTTTTTACCCTCAACTCCTATGTTGCTGCAACCAGACTTGCAGGGTGCGCACCCTGTGCGAGGTTTAAATATTTCTGCGTCCTATACGAGAGAGTCCGATCTCAGCTCTGCCCTGAAACGTGACGTCACTGACTGATCCAAAGATTTACAGCATAGGCAAGGGACGGTATCCCCTCACAATGGAAAAGTGCAAAATTCGTAGCCGTCTTTGGGCAGTGAACGAGGTGCCCTGCCCATTCATGTTTGCCTCGTTCGCCGTTCAGTGTTTCCAACTCTTGGCAGGCACTTCATTCGTTCTTCCAGCCTTCGTTCTTTCACCTTCCTCAGTACGATGCAGCAATAAGCTAGAAAAACAATCCCTCGAATGCTTTTCTTCGCGCTTGTTCCGGCGACCTGAAAAGTTGGCAACACTTTTTATTGCACAAACTAGTCCCTCGGTGTTTTCAAAAAGATCCTCCTTCCTTTCCATTGTATACGGATTTGGATTTTAAGATAAGTGTGCGAGTTTGCGTTGCGTTCCATCTGTGTGTGTGCGTATTGATCGCTTATGAAATATTTAGTTTTTCGCGAGTGAAAGAGTTTATAGTTACTGTAAGTGTGTACTTTTTGTATGATTGTGACTCTCTTCCAGACAACTTGACATGCAGATTATCTTCGTAAGTATGAACCTTTTTTGGGGGGCACATGGCCAATGTAAAGAGTTGTATCTTAACTTAATGCTGCATCATCTTCCTAGTTAGTTATTGATATTAGTGGAGACTTAGTGAATATAGAATATTTCTTTTCATTATTTTGGAAGACATTTTGCGACGCTAGTCCATGTTAAAATGGCATTGAATCGTGTAGAACCTTTAATATCTACGCCTTTCAATTCATTGTCAATAGAAGAGAAACTGCAGATAAAGCGACTAAGATATCTTGATCCGTATTTGTTACATTTCATTCCAAATAGTGTTCGAACAATTTACTTAACTCTACGTATGTCAAGGAACTCTTCTCAAAAACCTTAAAGAGAAATATAGAAGTTAACTGCCCCCTCCCCTCCCCCAAAGGAAAAATGTCCCCTGCCTGCCTGGAAAGGCACGCGCCGCCCCTGTGCTGTACCCACAGGGTGCCGATATTTTCCGCAGGCCGATAAGGTAAAGCGTGGTCCCCACATGCCTCACGTAACTAAGCCCTTGTGAATTTGCCGTGCATTCCTTGCACGTGCAACCTGAAATTTGATGAATATTCCCTGTTCTTCACGCGTGAACATTGTTCAGGGCCGTATTATACACACACTACACTTTAACGTCTTCTAACTACCACACAACGGTACTATTCAGCACCAAACACCTACACACGATCCGTAGTACACCCAACGGCGAAAGAAACAGTAGGCGAATTGTGCACCACCATTTTCATTCGGTCTGTATTACACATTGTGATGACAATGAATTGAAATAATGACGTCAATAAGCAGAGAACAATGCCTGCTTCGAATCAACATACTTTCATTCCTTAAAACAACACAGGATGTAGAGTAAAAAAATAATTAAAATAGCGGTGGACAATTTGCTTACCATTATCTTTGCGGTTGACTGTACAAGACTAAACAAGACCCGATCGTCTTTTATCCCAGCGAAAACTGACAAGCGTATACCAACAGTGTTGCCACTATAAGCAAAATGGCCCTCGTACATTAACTCACAACAGGGATTAATTTTATACATTCTAATGAACATTATACGCATTATATGTTAGTAAACTTTCACGGGAGATAAAAAACAGATTGCACAATACAAGGCAACCTAAATATTTCTAGTATATCTATTATTTATGAGAACAGAGCTTATACAAGGCTATATCAATCACGTTCTTCACTAGATTACTAATTTTGAATGCAGTAAATATGTATATGAACCAGTACTCCGCAAACAAGATATCGAGATTGTAATCACAGATGTAATTTGTAAACAAAAAACTTGCCGTGTTACTAAAATAATTGTACAATGGTAATTATCTTTCCTGATCTCTCTCTACACACGTTGGGTTCAGTGGGGTCAATTGCAGAACATGCTCATATCAACTCCCTCACCCCTCCCTGACTCGCAACAATGCCCAAACGTTTAAAAAATACCAATTATCTTCGCCTTGCGACATAGAGGCGCAATAAATAAATAACCTTTGCACAAGGAGTACTGCAGTATTCACTAACAAACTTCGGCAAGTGAAATGGTCCAGGCTGATCAATATTGCCAGGTAGATCGTGGCTTTTGATTTACTGCTAACGCTGGCGAAATCACTGTCCTACCTTCTCAACACATGCAGTTTGTCTTGGCTTAAGTATATCATTACAATGATAAGTATCATAAATGCTTGGACGTGAGACCTCACTCAACTCCATTCTCAGAGATAAGGAAAGAAGAAAATAAGCTTTCTTCTTTGAAAGCCACCAGCTGGCTTGATTGTTCAACCGAGTCCAGTGTATTATCTCCTGTGCTTTGCTTCCTCTTCTTCTAATTTAGTTCCGATCATATCTTCGTCAGACTGGTCTGAAACAGTAGCCGCTTCGAAGCTTCTGTGCTTTTCAGTCCGACCGCCAGCTGGCTCTGTGTGTCCAAGAAGGCTTGTCGCTTCTGGAGGTCTGAGGTTTCTTTCCAATATGGTAGTGATTGCTGCTACAACTGTTTCAAGCATTCTCATTTGCTGGTAGCTTTTTGGGGTAGTAAATAATCTGTGGTGGTTAGGATAGGCTTGTTGGGTTTGGTTATCTTAGAAGAAGACGAAAAATGGTTGTAGCATCAATACCGAGCTTCCAATATCAACCGAATTGGTTCAATCAATTATTGAAATCCACTTTCCTAACTACTTGTAAATGGGTAAAATTAATGCATATTCTTCATCTTGCTCATGGTCTTGACATAGATATTCAGAACCAGACAAGAAAAATATAACCTTTTATCATTGAAAGAAATCATGAACTAGTCAACATAGCCATTATTACGAGTACAAATATTAAAATTACCAGGATAATAAGTCATATTTTTTAAAATTTGCTTTCAATCCAGTTGTAAAAAACTGTTCATAATTTAAGACATATTGTTTCGATTTATGATACTGCAAGAAATATGCTTTACACAGTGTGGAAATAACATTTAGGTTAATGATTTCACGATAAAGAATTCAATTTGTTAAGTTTCCAATCCTTTTCGTTGCATTTCTAAATTCGGTCGACCTTGATCACGTTGTAATTCGATTACCAACAAACACCAGCGAATGTCGATCAAGTCGCGTCCAATTAAAATACTCTCACAGATCTGTATTGATCTTTCTGAAACTATCTTGTAGTTCAAAAGCAATACCAAGGATAATATATAATCCTTGGCAATACTTCTGAGAACATCTGATGTACGTATCAGCTATGAATATTCAAGGCACACTGAACTGCTAATCCAAAAGAAGCAACTATCATTTCCAATAAGAGAGTTCAACTCTTGAACAGGGGCGTCACCATCGGGTGGGTGAAGGTAGACGCCAGCCCAACATAAAATAGGATTACATGAGTAACTTTAACAATCATCTAGTGTGGAGCAAGATTGAAAAATACTGAACGAGAGGGAATGAAAGAAAAAGAGAAACAATGATACAATTAGAGGGAAGGGGTAGAGAAATAAATAGATTGAAATACAGATAAAGATATAAAGAGAGAAGGATAGAAAGAAAAAGAGAAACGAGAGAAATATAGAAAGACAGTGTGAGAGAAACAAAGGAGAAAAGGAGGGCGATAAATAGATCGAAATTAGAGGCAGAAAGAGAAGAAATATGAAAAGACAAAGAGAAAAACAAAGGAAAAAGAGGAAAGAAAAAAGTAGAAAAACAGCAAGAAACAGGATAGAGAAATGTAAAGATAGAAACAGAGCAAGATAGAAATAGAAAAGGCAAATAGAGTAAAAAAAAAGGGAAAGAGATGATGGCACAAAGAAGGAGCGTGAAAGAGAATCTTGGCAGCAATGTTCGTCAATATCATCTTATCACCAATTATCTTCATCTTCGCAATTAGCAAAAGTGGCAGAAAATTGCATCAATCTATCATCTACTAGAATTTACGTCAGTCATCTATTAGAATTTATGTAAGTCATAACACATGAAGAGTACTCGGTTCTAAAACTAGCATATTAAATGTCCAACCACTCAATTATGTGTAGGAGTAGGTGTAACCATATTCATCAGGATTTATTATATAATTTTTTTTTTAAAAAAACTGCTGTGTACAAGGAACGTTATGTAGACACTGGCCATTGCAGATCAGGAAAGTACAGATTTCCAGTAAGGACCAGCGATGTGCGTCTACGCGTAAACAACGATAGTCTACATTCTACACGTAGACTACTTTATACACGTAGATTACGTAATCTATGTAAACAACATGGCAAAAGGTGAATACTTAGCAAAGTGCGCCGTGGAATTAAAATAAAATTATACTGCGTATCAGTTGGTAATGTGTGAGAAGATCTTTTCATACTCTTCCTTCCAAATTCGAACAATTTCTCACCTAGGAAGAAACCTAATATAGAAATATTCTAGTGTTTTATGCGAAAAAGACCAGTCTTGCCTCACGACTGCCATCTGTTGTTGTTTTTTGCATAATATTTATCTTCTTCCATAGTTTATAATAGAAGAGAAGATAAATTTTGTTGTAAATAGGATTCTTTTCATTTCGTTAGGAACCAGTATAGTTGAACATTTCACTTTCCTTTCATGAAACCCTTGAAAATTAATTTTAATGCACTTTACATTGTCTACGTAGTCTATGTAAACTACAACGCAATGTAATCTACGCGTAGATTACGTGTAGACAACGCATGTAGGCGTAAACTTATAGTCTACGGCACATCACTGGTAAGGACTGATAAAAAGTTCTATTTTTAGTTAGCAACAGCGTGATCGTACTGAATCATTCATGAAACGCAACTAACAAGGGAGGTTATCTAAGTGTCCCCCTCCGATTTCCATGAAACTTGGCAGGTTTCATGGAAATCGGAGGGGGACACTTAGATAACCTCCCTTGTAAGTGATTCCAACATCCTTTGAAGTGTTTGGGACCGCTGGTCAATACGAAAACAATACGAGCATTGTACGACTGAATTCCATTATAATGCGCACGGCAAATCCACAATAACAGCGGAAAACAATTACGGCTTCGCAGATTGGTCCGCAACGCATGGATCGTGCTGTTTAGCACGAGCCGTCCATTTGCCAACCCCCCTATGCCCCTCCCCCAACCAGTCTGTCGCCAAAACGTGACCCTAGATGGCCCCATTCAGTCTCTAATTAGATTAACAGTCCCAATGAATGTCCCATTAGCGCATCGCTTGTTAGAGCATTTTAGAACTAACACTGGTCAACAGCAAGGGTTGGATTTACGGAGGCGTTCCGCGGTGTAATACCTCGTGGATGACGTCACTTGTCTGTCAGAGATGGCTAATTGAATCAATGCAGACCTACAGGTAAGTTAGTTGTTTAGCGTCTCATGTAGTGTGTAGGTGTAGTGTTCGGATAAATCTAAGTCATTCCGGGAGATAAATGTTCGTCCGGGTGGCCGGGAGAGAGAGTTAGATTCCGGGAGGATTAACAAACTTAGTTGTCACACAGACAGTAAACTGTGTTTTCAAAATAAGAAGAAACAAGATGCAATAAGGGTAAGAAAAGAACTATTTGCAGAGAGTTAACCAGGGTTGTCAAAGGTTCAGGAATTTTAAATAAATTCAATTCCGGTCCAGGAGAGAAAATCAGCAAGCGTAAATGGGTTCTGGACCGTAAAGAACCTTTTCATCTGTAAAGTATTTCAATTCGGTCCAGGAACCTTTCTTCCACTGAAACAATATCCAACTTGGACCGAATTTAAATCGCCCGAGAAAAAAAGTTACGGTCCTGTTGCGGAAGCCAATAAAACACATTAGAATTTAAGGGTTACTGGACCTTGAACAACCCCGGAAAAAACGATGACTAGGTACCGGTAGCTCGTGGCAATAGTTTCATTGGCTTCCGATTGGTTGACTAAATTAAAATGCACCTTCAATATTTCGAAAGACAAAATAACAATAATTTCGAAATATAACCCACCCACCCTCCGGATCAGTCTTACTCGCAACTAAACACTGTCAAATTCCTAAGTACAAATCAGCAATTACGAAAGGTGACATTATGAGTGTCCTGCAGGTTCGTTCGTGCCTTGTTCGTTTGTTTTTGTTTTCTAAGTCCGCCTTGTGGACAGAAATTAGGGCTGAGCCGATACCACATTGAACAGATGTACACCGATACATATACTTGAAAATTTGTAACAAGTAAAGGTTGTTCAAAATATTGATGTGTGTAAGGCTCGCTTTAGACGGAAGCATTTCCTTTAGCATTCTTGCTAGCATAAATGCTACGCAAATGCTTCCAAAAACAGACAGTACTTTATGAGGAAGCATTTCATGTAACATGTCGGTTATATTTTGCTTTTACAATGTATACAGCACGAAAGGCACGTCGAGTTCCACCATCTAAGGTGAGTGCACGGTGTTCACAATTTAAACAACTAAAATATTCTCTCATACGTGTACTGTAAACGTTATAAAGTATGTATTTAATCAGTGCCATTGGTTTGTACCTAATACAGTTTAATATGAAACGTTATTCATCTTGGTTCAATAG
Source organism: Lepisma saccharinum (assembly GCF_977018435.1). Classification (NCBI taxonomy): domain Eukaryota; kingdom Metazoa; phylum Arthropoda; class Insecta; order Zygentoma; family Lepismatidae; genus Lepisma; species Lepisma saccharinum. The sequence goes on from NC_139249.1 coordinate 11,196,262, forward strand.
TTATCACCTTTTAAAAACGTGAAGTGAAGCGTTGTTTACATCTCACGCGGCCGCCATTACAACTGCACTCTTGACCTAGAGGACGCTTCTGATTGGTTACGCTACGAAAAATGATTCGGACCGAGCCTATCCTTGAGAAATGTCATGAAATATGCCACGGCACCTGAAATGCCATAAGATTTTTCACTTTACACGGTAACATTTTAGTCATGGCATAAATGTTAAGAAAAATGATAAGGGAAATGCTTTCGTCCAAAGAGGGCGTAAGTGGTTCCACTCCAATTATATCCATCAACTTACCAGAATTTTGCTTCAAAATATTCAAGAATTACATTAGAAACATGAAAACAGCTGTTATGTAATCAAAAAATACAGTTTTCACTCAATCCTAGTGCAAAATAAATCGAAACATTGAGGTTTGCATACCTTCCAGGGTAAGTACTCCGCAAAAGTAAATAATTAAAATGCCGGGAAAATTATCAGTAAATAAAACCCAATCGATACTTTCCGATACCGATACATTGGCAGCTCTAACAGGAAAGCTAATCGGGATTGGACCCAGGGGTGGCCATCCCCCCCCAAAAGGTAGAACATCCCCCCGTTTATGCCGAATTCATTGCTCAAATTATTATTGTCAGACAAAATTTGCTGTGCAACCACGAATTTTTGTCTGGGGGGAGCAAGTACCAGGATAAACGTACCAATAATAATAATAATAATAATAATAATGGCTTTATTATTATTATTGATTGAATGATTTGTTGTTTTAAGTTCACTTTATGCACAGTAAGGCTAATCGGGACTGTGCCTACAGTTTAAAGTGGGATCCGAACCACTTGTGTCTCCACCGGGTATCGAACCCGGGACCCCTTGATTACAAGGCGACGACGCTAACACTGCGCGATCGGGGAGGCCTATTATTATTATTCTACTACTACTACTACCAGTATCAAAGACGTTATTATCCTCATAAATTACGCAAAAAGGGGGTAGAAGTCTGTGCTAAAGCATTTGTTTGGAACAAACGATTTGAAATATTTTTTCAACACCGTCAATTTCACATTAGCTAATAATGGAAATCAAGCACACAAACTGTATTTTTGAATGGCAGAAAATGAATGATAAATGCATTCCGAAGATACATGTGTAACTTTCATGTACTACAACATACGTTTTACACATATGCAACATGGAGCGACATAAAATAGAAACTACATATGCCACAAGCTAACACTAAATTGTGTACGCATTAAAAGCTTATTCAATACAAATATACAACATATTATTTAAATACATCACATTACAGAAGACAAGTAGAATGCGAGCGAAGCGAGCAAGAAAATTTATAGATTCAATTCTTGCAACTGAAAACAACATTGATTTAACAGGGCGCAAATATTTCCACTGGACGCCATGGCATTCTCTCTATTACAACTTTTTTTTAGATCATTCGGCGCCCATGGCCGACTCCCGCCGCACCTAGCTACAGGTCTGAACTTGACGAAAACTAGAAAAGCAGATAATGCGAGTGAAATAAGGAAGAAAATTTTACAAAATGAATTTATATTTGCATAAAATTTGAAGTCGAAGGGGTAATTGCTCCTCTGTGGCCCCGTGCGGGTGCCCTTGGCCGTCAATGTTTGTCCCCCCCTTGCTACCCTAGAATTTACTTCCGTCGAAGGTTTTGGGGCAATGACCCCCTGCCCCCCTGTTGTTGCGTCACTGTATAATAAGACATATTTAAGCAATATATGTTTACTTTAGGCTCACTGCCATTGTTAGTCAACCTTATTGTGCACAGTTTGTCTGCTCGACTAACCTTGTATTAATGCGAATACCATGCCCCCCCCTCCAAACCGATTCTAAAGGCATAAGAGGTGGTATTTCATTTCAACCCCATCGCCGCGATCACCCACAGGTAGGTAGAAGAACTGTACATAATAACCAAAACTAAAAATCAATAACAAGTCACTCAAACTATACGATCCCCCCCCATTTTTGTGTGAAAATATACATGAAATGGTATAAAATTTTGTCCCCCCAAAAATTCCCATGACGCAGACGCGTCATGAAACCCCCCTGTGGGCACCCCTGACTGAACCTACAGTTCAAAGTAGGATATCGAAACCATTCGTTCGCGTAGTTTATCAATGTAGAATTATTTGTTAAACACATAAAGACAAATGAACTACATCGATTGGGTCAGAGATATTTTTATTATTCTAATTTGTAATGTCGATAATATAGAAACTAAGATTACAGGTCTAAAATATTCTGAAATTCCAGTTAAGTTATTCCGATTACCTGTTTTTCTATTAAAATGAATAATTTGTTATATGTTATTTTCCATAAACTTTAAAAAAGCTAATCACCCTTCCTAGTTGCCATGTATTTGGAAATCTTACAAATACCTCCATCTCTCGGGAAGTTTAGCAGTTATCAGTTTAAAACCACATTCATTTATCAATGATGTTATTGCATAATATGTTTACCTACTTCCCCAAAACTAAGACAGGCGTTGCAAAAATAAGCAATAGGCAAAATCGAAATTTGCTTCCTACTTGTTCGCGAATTTAACAATAGATGTCATTACTGTCTTCTGCAACTCCATGTGTTATATATTAACACAATAAACAACACAGACTTATGCCATGCATTGACACAAATAACAAGAATACTAAAGTAAGTGGATGCATAAAAATAAGACCAAAATATATGCAACTGTTTGCATACTCAAGAAACTTTTACACACACACAATAGAAACTGACAGTCAAAAGAAGTTAAATTAAATTAGTGTTATAGTATCAGTTTTAGCATTTTCAGATCAGGTTTCAGTCCTTCTCTTTTAACTACAGTACGTGAATTTGTGAAACGTGCTTGTACAGTGGGATCCATGAGTATTACCGTGCAAGTTGTCCATGACTATTTAAATTAATTTTTCTCTTACATCCTGTGTGTTTTTAAGTGATGGATTTTTATGTATGCTGGTGCAGAAGTTGTCAACAGCTTGTTTTGAGTTTTATTTTAATTCTTGAAGCTCTTAGTGGGTCAACTAAAGTGCACGAACATGGTGATGGTCAATTTGCACGGTAATACTCATGGATCCCACTGTACAGGTTGATTGATTGATTGATTGAATTAGTTTATTTTACTTCGCGTTTTGTGCCTCTTGGCTAATTTGCGAAGATGGGGATGAGTGATGAAATTGATGAATGGACATTCACAAACAACCAAGCCCGACCAGGATTCGAACCCGGGACCCTTGGCGTCGCAGCGCGATGTGCTAACCACTCGGCCAGAGGGTCGGGCCCACTGTACAGGCAAAGCACGTAAACTGTTCTAATGTTTGAAACAACCAGTTTCTTCATGCAACCAACGCTGAAATAAATGAGGAATATTTTCTTACAGCACGATAGCAATCATAGCGGAAGGATACAGAAAATTCTCGTGCAATAACTCAATGATGCTGCTTGTTACTTTCAACTGTTCAATTTAATCAAAAGTGATTAATTTTAACTCAGTTTTGAGGAAATAGTTTTAAAAGTGTAGAAACTACAAAATTTGATGAAAATTATTACGAGTGTGTTTTTATAATACCTGATTATCTTTGAAACAAAAACAACAACGCATTCATGCAATCATCCATACCTATCCAGGGGCAGAAGAATCAACGAATCAAGTGTTTTGAACCGAAAACCATCCAAATGCTAATGCACGATTCATTCTTGATTGAACCCTGCACGGACTCTTATCATTCACTTCTTGGAAGAATTTGTCACCGCATTTTCAAGAAATCAGATTGCACATTTATTGCGTGCCATTTGGGTCGCTGTTCATTAATTACACGCAATTTGCGTGTCGCAGAACAAAACACCCGCACACATAATCACGCATTCCTACGAAGGATGAAGGTTTCTAACGTATAAAAGCAGCTTTTTAGTGAGTGAATTTGTTTTGAAAGAAAGCAATTTTGAGTGATTCAGTTTTAAAGAATTATATTTATGCTATAAGCAGCAAGCGTAATTTATAAAATAATTACTAGCAGATTGCCCGGCGTTGCCCGGGTATTTATTTATCCCAATCTTCTATTAAGACAGGAATATAATGAATTCTAACTATAGTGTAAAATGAGCTTGGGAGTTGAACGGCATTGGGAGTGTCACTATTCATCTCAGCGGCCCCGAAAACTATGGATTTACATGTCACCCCCTTCCCATCCCCACCCTGACACGCACCTTTTGCCTTAAGGGCTTTATGTTAGTCTGGTTACAACCCTTTTATCGGACTTTTCAAAGGCTTCGAAGGGTTGGTAGGACCAAGCCCTTGCGAGGTCTGTGGTGCAGGATTTATTTTTAATTATCACCTATGTAGGTTTGAAATGAAAGTTCTTTAAGATCTTTTACTCGAAGATTTATTTAAACTTCCGATGATATACAAACACTTGCAAACAGACATTTCACCCGATACAACTTGTAGGCCTAAACCTATTAGTTGTACCGAAATTTATAACCCTGGTCTGTTTGATGATGCAGGAGAACGCCTTATTCAGAGTTGGGTTTATGGAATATCTGCCAAATGGAGCACAAGTACACCAGCCAATCCGAAGATTGAAGCAAGATATTACCCAACGTCCCCTGAACCATCAGCCTTTCGGCGACCAGGACAATGTCCCGTAGGCTTACAAAAGTCTAGCTCTTTTATATCATAATTTTGTTTACAATTTACCATGGTTACTACATAGTTGTTTTATATTTCCATAATTTCAGCATTTTTTCCTGATTTAAGTTAAACAATTCATTTCCTATTGTAACATTAACAATAACACATTTTTAAAGAAAAGATTCCAACATAGATTAATACAATACAGATTGAACAGTTTTGTGCTTGTAAAAGCATGTGTTGACTGGTGCGACACAACTCCTAGGGGTGCCAGGGGTGTCTTGGAGTTGAACGGCATTGGGAGTGTCACTATTCATCTTAGCGACCCCGACAACTATGGATTCCACACTAATATCCGTAGTTTTCGTTTATTTTTACATGTTACCCCCCTCCCAACCCCTAGGGGTGCCAGAGGTGTCTTACCCCCCACAGTATTTATTTCCAGTTTGCAAGTGATACGTGTACCGAGTTTGGTTGAAATCGCTCCAGGCGTTCGAGAGTTATGCCGGAACAAACATACACACACATCCATTTTTATATACGTATAGATTAATCTTCATGCATGATAAAATATTCACACTGAAATATACAGGTTTTGTAAATTAACAGGCAGGCTGTTAAATTTTTAAAGGTACTCATTTTGAAACAGGAGTCTCTGATAGAGAATGTACAGTGACCGGCAATGAAAATGGGACGCCTAGATCCTGAACTGCGTTGTGCGTGTTGCCTAACTCAACGGCGATAAGAGTATTTTAATGGCAAATTTCCAATTGCAAGTTGTATCACCGTACTCTACATGTACGCGACCATCCTTAAACGTTAAAAGCAATACTTTTCTTTCTCAGTTTTGGATGGACATAAACACACGTTACAGTGCCCTGAAGTGGACTTATTTGAACATTATTTCCTCCATCTCCCAACCTGTAGCCACGACACTCGTGCTAGGTCAGCCTTCTCCTGCGAAAGTGCGAATTGAGGTTCAATTTACCAACTCACGTATTAATCGGCAGATTGTTTTCTGATGGCGTAATGGGGGGAGGTGGAGGACGCCACTCGATTCATTAAGCACTTTGTAAGGGCGATTGCGTTAAATCCGACTGGAAAACAGTTTAATTCTGTTCCCAGGCCAATTTCCACATAACCAAGGGAGGTTTTCCGCTGTTCGATTTCTGTCGCCGGCCCGCCATTATTCACGCACCCAGAAGAAGAAAACGATTTCACTGAGGCAATAAAATTGAAAGTGAAACCCATAAACGGGAACGGAGCAATAAGGACGAGCAAAAAAGGGAGGTGAGGGGATGGCGCTGAACGACTAAGGGACGAAACAAAGGGTGATTTGCCCTCACACACCATGTGAAGAGAAACACGGCTCGTTCTGTTAAATGGAGAATCAGAAAAGTGGAATGAGACATAAGGAAAAACAATGTTAAACAAGTCCGCTTGAGGGCAGCGTGAGTGGATCTTTACCAACGAATAGGACGCTACGACGTGTGTTTTTGTCTATCCGAAACTGAGACACAAAGGTTTGCTTTTAACGTAATTGTAATCAACCTTCACAACAAGAAAGGCCGCGTACATGTAGAGTACTTCACACATCCACTGGCTGCAGCAGTAGAGAAGCTACGTAACGAGGAAATTCGGTGTGTTTCGGAATGCTAGATCCAACAATGTGGGGAAGTGACGTTCTGCGCATGCGCCGAAGCGCGTTGTCGTTTTCTGCTTCTGGATGCGTTCCGCGATCGTTTTTTATCATGCGTTCAGTGTGTTTTTTAATTGTATGGTGCATTTAGTTCGTTTTCAAGGCGGCGCAACAAGCAAGATCTAGAAGTTTACGATAATGATCAGAACTACACACATGCTGTATAAAGAATCAGAGTAGTGGGAATAAATATGGGCTGAAAAATAGTTGCCTTCGTAGCACTGAAGTATAAAGGATTCATATCAGGGAGGTGTTGGGGGTGTGCGAATAAATCACTGTCCAGATTGTGACCTCGATATCGACGATTATTATCCCAGGAATATATTTTCGTGGGTGCATCAAGAAGAGAAACACCGCGGCCAAATAGCGAACTAAAATGTTGTTTACTCCTGTCACCGTAGACGAAAAATGTTCTCCTCAGCTGTTGCCAGAGTGTGCCCGTGTTGCCATATTTACAACTGCTTGTGGCCGCGGTGGCTCAGTCGGGTTACACTGTTTCACAAACAGTTGCAGATACCGACTCACCGCATTGAAAAACATTTTCCCAATAACAGATGGCAAAATATATATGGAAAAATTTAAATAAGAAATTTCTGGATACATCAGTGTATAGTGTTTGGTACAATGTAATACATGATATTATACCAACTAATGAACGCTTACATAATATCAATAGACTAACAACTAATAAATGCCACATATGTGGAGAGATAGACACCACTGAACATAGAATAGTAACATGTAATGGAGTACAGGGAATTTGGAAATGCCTAACGACATATCTAGGACAAATATGTCGAACAGCACCCCAGTACTTTCAACCGTCGATGTGTTCAAGACCAGATTTCAAATATTTTCCAGAAAAGAAAAACAATGCAGTAATTTGGTTAATAGCTAATACAATATAGCTAATACAATATATTATGTATTTTGTAAAAAGTATGAGAGCAATAGCATTTTGTTCACACAGTATTTAAAAAAGAACCAGATGGAAAATGTTACAATATCGAAAAATGTATGAGTATTTTGGAAACTACCTCAGTGTTGTTTAGACAACAATAATTGTATACTTGTGGTATTTAATATATGAAGAAACGTATATTTGTATTACAGGTACAACTGCATGTTTACGCCAAAAATCTTGTATCAGATAGAGAAAATGGAACTCTTACTATATTAATTACTATGTTAAAAATTCTATACAATACTTTTAACAGAATTTATGTAAGAAAGCAGATCTATTTTGTATATATGCTGATAAAATAATAGTTTGTTAAAAAAAAAAGTCTGTAACACGTCTGACTACCATGCTAAAGGTCCCGGGTTCGATCCCCGGCCAGTTCAAATCCGGGAACTTTTCTAACGATGGAAGCGGCCCCGGCGCCCACCCAGCGTCGAATAACATGGGTACCTGGGGGAAAAAACCCTGGGGGGTAAACGCGGTCAGGGGCGTGATGCTGATACTTTACTTTTTACTTTTTTTTTTTTGTGTTGAATTTATCCACTTTCCTCGGGGGAAGGGGGATATCAAACTTCAAGTGCAAGGATGTCATAGGCATGAAGTTATAATACTAATATTTTAAAATTGCGGCTTAGCTCTGATATGTAATTAAATTATCCGAAAGATTCGATAAGACTGCACAAGCAAATCAGCGCCAGAAAAGCAATGCTAAATACTCGTAACAAAAATCAAATCAGTACTTCTTGCTGTTTTGCGCCTTTTTCCTACCTGTCAAAGTTGTGGATAGATGGAAGATGAACTGAAAGAACAAGTTGAACGAATCCCTTGAAAACAATTGGACACCCCTGCCTCGGTTCATGTTGTAGCAAGGGGTTGAAGGCACAAACTGAAGCCGGATACCAGTAAGGATGTTCATGCCCAGATTATTGCACTTGCTTTAAGAAGTGGTGATGTCATGAGGTCGAAGGTTGATCGTTATGGTATAAGTTTCCCCTCTGTTTAGGATTCGATAACGTCATCACCACAGTATGGGGCGAGCTGTTCTTGAGGTGGTCCAACAACGTTTGTCCCTCCAGTTTTCATAGTGTCAGCTACTTCCGACCAAATCAACACAACATGTACAGTCATAGCCCCTGTATAAGCCATACGTCTCAAGAACGTTATCTATATTACCTTGGACTGAAACGTATTTCCAAATCAACTAATAGTAGGATGGCCATTGTGAGGTCAATGTTGCCACAACCAGTAAGCACAATATCCCTTTTTCATCCAGATTTTCTCCTTATCTCAGAAAAATGAAATTGGGATCACAAAACACTGTAACCTATTATTATTATCACCACGGGTATATTAGGTCTGATTAAATAGATGAGAAAATATACGAAATATGTAGTTTTAGACCATAAACATCAGGTTTAAGCAACTGCGTTATTGTAATACTTTTAAAAGGTAGAATGATAGCCGATTACTTTAAAAACGGCCACGATCATCTTTTTAACGGTAGCTGGATGGCACCGAAAATTGACGGTTTTAGACCATCATTTCATTAGTCAACTTTTTACAATGTAGTCTGAATTCGTGCTTAAAAATCAAGATGATTTGAACATGAGCATTGCTCGTGTTTCAAAATACAAAGATTTGATGGATATGAACATTTTCTGGTAGGAATTAGTGTTTTTAAAAGTAGAGATGTTTATGAACATAAACAATCTCTACGCATGATTGAAGTTATGGACATGAGCTAACTGTATCGGAGCAGGGGTGCCCATCCCCTCCCCCAAGGCCTGTGACGCACTCACCCCCATAGGTAGAACATTCGCCCCCCCCCCTTTATGCCGAATTATTTACTCAAAATTATTTTGGTTAGACAGAATTTGCTGAGCAATACAGATATATTTAAGCAATATATGTTTACTTTAGGCTCACATTCATGTTTGCTAACATAAAACGTACAAAACTGCTCAGGTTCACTGACATTGTTAGTGTACTGAACCTTATTCTTCACAGTTTGTCTACTCGACTAACCTTGTATTAATGCGAACAGCCCCCCCCCCACCCCCACCCATCCATCCATCCAAACCGATCCTAAAGGTATAAGAGGTTGTGTTTCATTTCAACCCTATCGCCGCGATCACCCACAGGTAGGTCGAAAAACTGCACATAATAACCAAAACTAAAAATCAATGGGTGCGTTCCGAAGGTCTTAACGAAACGAATGGATGCAACGAAAATAACTGGGCTCGTGATATCTGGTGAAACCAGTTATTTTAAAGACTTATGGGACACACTAGGCGAAAGCGTAGGCGGAGTGTCTTGTTTAGAGAAAGTTTCCACATGGCGTTCAGCGGAAAGAATGTCCTTATGGCAAAAAATAAACTCTACTGTGGACAATGTTACTAATTTTAATCACATTCTAAGAACGGTTAAGGCATACTCATCTTGTGCATGTTGCTTCATATCGCTATCTGTTAATATTATAATACATTTTCGGAACTAGTGCAGTTTGAATCCATCAGTACGCGCGTTGTCTGAAGGCAGCAGACGATTCTCACCCAACAAACCAGCCTCCTGGCCCGTGTGTTTGGTGAATCTCGTTCTTGCACGGAATGCGAGTTTTGGGACAGCATAATGAAACTCACGGAAGCACTTATGGGACAGCTAGTTACCATAACTCGTTGAACTCGTGAGACTTTCGGAACGGGTTCAATAACAAGTTAATCGAACGAAACGACCCCCCCCCCAAATTTTTGTGTCAAGATATATAGAATTAGTATAAAATTTTGTCCCCCTCAAAAATTCCCCCCTGTGGGCACCCCTGTGCCAGAGGCTCCGAATCTCTTACATTCTCTTTCAGATCTTCCATCACAGAAGCCATTCCTCTACGACGAAAATTCGCGTTCGCGAAAACCCGGTCCCGTTCGCCAGGAAAAAAAAATCGTTTAAAAAAAGAATCGACTCTGTACCCAAAACGAAACCACAGGCATCCATCTCCGAAAGGAATCTCGAGTCGCTCTACTCCGACAGACCATGAATCCTCCCATCTCCATCAGGCGGGCTATCCATCAATCTTCGGGAATTATTCATCGGGGAAGAGCTCCTTATACAATCTAAATCCTTTCCGGCTCCACTATAGGCTTGTCGACAAATACAGTAAAACCTCGTTAATCCGGACTAATGAGGGAATAAGTTGACCGGATTAACTAAAAGAATAGTAGAAAGTTCATTAAAACTCCGTTTATAGCAACAAAACGCGTTTATTATTGAAGGGCACAGGCCTAAATACAGTACAGTACAAAGTCTGCGGGAAACAGAATTTCATCAGTGGTTGACTGCCTTTTCTTTGGGAAGTTCTCTTGTTGACTTCTAGCCACATTTAAAACCTTACATTCCGCTCTTTTTTTTTGGCCTTGTGCCTGTCCGGATTAAGCGAAGTCCGGCTTATCGGGGTCAGGATTAACGAGGTTTTACTGTATAATATTTGGTTTAAATTAGTTGACAAGTACTGGATCTAATAGGATCTCTTATTTTTCTCTGCCTAATATCATTAAATTAATTTAGTAACTGCTTATTTTCATTGGTAGAGTCGAATTACTTTCGGAACATCTCCAGCGAACAGCGCGAATCTGTCTAGCGAGCCTAGTGGGCGTGTAGAACCTGAGCAACGGGCTTAGCGATAGGTTCTGGGTTGAGATGACGTCAGCGGCTCGCTTGATTAATTGGCTGCGTCGAGAGTTGTGACTCGTTCCGATGCTTCAAATGCATAACAGACAAAGATGTTACGGAAATAATCTTCCTCTATGATCCATTTCGCACACTGAAAGATTCCAATTAATCAGAATATTTCCACTTCAATGTTTTTGTTAATGAAAATTGCTGCGCAAACTAAATTGACTGTGGTACTCGTCCGTCAACCTCCTCCTCTGTTCATAACAATCCCTGGCAACATTGGTTTGAGCACAAACTGTTATTAATTGTTATCCTATTCATGAGAAAAGGTGCCGGTAGTAGGTTTTGCGTACTGTCAGAAAAAAAAACACTGCTGGGTTAAAACATGTTGATGATATATCAAAGTATCTCAGACTGAGTGATTTATTTGGTTCATTTCACTTCGTTTTTCTGCTATTTTTGGCTAGTCGTTAAGATCAGTCATGCCCAGGCCGAGATTCGAACTGGGAGCCCTAGCATCGTAGTGCGTTGTGCTAAACACTCCGTCACTGAGGCCTGCATATCCCAAATTGTTAAAGCAAGGAGTGAAGTTACTGTTTTTGAACAACTCAAAATTTCAAATTACTGCGCTTGAACAAACCTTAAAAGGAAACACAGAAGATAATGGCTGAGTCTTGGAATTTTCAGTTAATCTGTACTCAAGGTCGTTGATGACCACTTTCTCCCATCCCGAGCGGGAAACATAGATTACTTCCTGGATGTAAATATTTCAAGCAGAATCCCAACCACTGATAAATACGAAAACAAACCTATTCCATGTAGCTGGTTCAAGTGAATAAACACAGGTGAACTAGAGTTGGCCTTTTCGTTGCATTCTTTTGCAATGTTACCGACATTTGACACAGTACTAACAACAAACGCTCACTTGGCGCAGGTGTAACCAACGCTGCTTGGTGGGTATTTCCTTGCAGACGACAAACAGCTTTGCCGCAAACATGGCGGCGGTGCGAATCCTGACGTCACATGAAACCCACCTATACTCTGTCCCGGCTATCTATGGAGCTACTTCTTGTAGTAGCTTCCCAATTGTGCTCACGACGCTGGGTCAACGCCGAAATGTTGGGAGCACCCACCGGGAATCGAACCCGGGACCGCTCGCCATCAAAGGCGAGCGCGCTACGCAGGAGCCTAACATCTATAACATTGCCGTTTATTTACGACAAGCTCTTTTCATTTAAAATAAATGCCTTAAATTACTATTATTTCCGGTACATTCCATTGGCGTTACAGAGGAGATATCTTGTGTGGACCCTTCTTCACGAGAAAGAAAAGCAGAAAATGATGACAAAAAGAATCGTGGTGCAGAGAATTTTGACAAGTTTTCCTATGAAGAGATTTTTAACCTTTCGCTGGCCCACAGCCAGACACTTCCTCCCCCCTTCATCCCCTTACATTCGGAATCTTTTTTATCCACTCCATCCCCCGCCCCTGCTTCTCTTTCGCGCCAAATTTTCGGTGTGAATTAATGGACCTCCCGCGACGCGTCCATCCAAAGATCTGAATTTCATGGGGCGTAATGGAAACGTTTGCCAGTGACAACCTGCTCCCTTTCTTTTCAGCTCGCGCCCCCCTCCCCCAGTCCCTGTCACGCCAGGTTTCTCCCATTTCTTCTTTTCAACGAACCACTGAAATATTTCTGTCCTGCACACAGTTTTAGGGGGAGAGCGAAAAGTGTTAACTAGAGACAGACAGGTGATGTCCTCTGGTGGCACAAATAGGAAGCAGGAGATCGTTAGGATTCTTTTCAAGTTTGTGCAGCTGTTGCTAATGGCTGCTGGAAAAGGGAACTTACAAGAATGTATTCTATTATACGAGGAATTCGGAAATCAGGCCAATATGTGACACGGCATGTTAGAATGACGATCGAGTGTGTGTCTAGTTTCAGGTAAGTTTTTGGTCCGTCTGCATTACTCAGGTTAAGGGCACGAGGAATAGTTTCCATGTCCAGCCAGACGGAGAAAGAGAGGTCTGTACGCTGGATAGTTGTGAGAGGGGGAGAAAACTTAGCATTACGCTTATGGAAGTATTATTTTAGTTGTTCTCTTGGGAATATCAATCTTCCGTTGGTTTAGAAAAACTCAAGAACGGAAAGAGGACAGGTTGAAGATTTTGTGTGTGTTGGGAAAAGTCGACACTTCCATTTGATTAGCTGTAACTTGAAGTTGTTGATGTCTGTCTATAAGAAACACATGAGCCTCTGTAAATGCTTATCATATTTATTACAGATCGCATGTGGCTTAATAATCAACTTTACAATGTTTTATAAAGTGTGTGTGTATGGCAACATTGGTAGTTTGGGATTTAATTATGTAAATGGATTTATGAAAACAAGATGAAAAAAAAACTAGGAATCTAGTGAGATAATCAGTCCACGGAAATTAACTTCACATTCAACAATTCCTTCAGTGAAGTTCACAGCACGGTTGAAATAAATGGCGAAAATACATTTTACACAAAGTAATACATTTTTAGTTTGCAATCCTGGCAAGCAAAAACAAAATGTTTCCCTGACTTTTCCTAGACAGGTTCACTCTTAAGTTGATTTCCCTGACTTTGACATATTTCCCAAGTTAATACGACATCTAGTGTCATGGGAACAAGTTAAATTATTTGCTGCCTTTCTGAAGTCTTAATTCCATAAACTCCAGGCAAATACTACATTCAAAAACTAATTCTTCATTTTCCAACAGGTCTACGGCACCTCAAAAGATTCGCCGTGCATTTCTCAGAATAACTAATTGTGGTAAACTGTAGTAATGTAATCATACTTCATGTCGCACGAAAAAAAAAAGGGTGTGTGGGTGGGAGGGTTGGTGAAGAGGGAAGGTCACATTGTTAGAGGAGCAATCAGGAAGGCAGAGAGACGCGCCCTACCCTTGTAATTCCTGAGGTGGTACCCTTTGATGTATCCGACTGGATATTCACTAAGGATCTGGAACAGTTGTTTACGGCATGTCACGTGATTAAGGTTACCAATAGATTATTAGGAGTTTGTTCGAAAACCTTGGAGGTGGAGCGTTAGAAAGTTATCGTTGTCCCTTTATTCATTCCATAGTTACCGCCATAACTTCTTTCTATATATGGCTTCATTGTGAGACGACGAAATTGGAAATTATTATACTCTTACCTTCGCCCGTGCCTCTATCTCTTGTCGGTTGGAGCTACGGTTGCGGAAGGATCGAAAAGCTGTCTCGAAACGACCAGCATGACATAGTACGACGTTCCATTCTACCTGTGAGCTTTATATGTTGTTTAGTTTTTTTTGTCCTTAGTCCTCTGTATGCACAGATAGGCTAATCGGGACTTGGCCTACAGTTTAAACTGGGATCCGAACCACCGGGTGTTGAATCCGGGCCCCTTGATAAATTTTCGCCAGGTGGAAATGTGGCGCTGAAGTAACAACCAGAAATCGGACATTCTTTATATTTAAGTTTATATCAGTACAGCATTCTTCAATATGTCAACGTGAATGACCCTTTAGAAGTGTACGACAGTGTGATTCAACAGCAAGATGTTCATTGTGTATCAGATTTTAGCGGCACGTTTCCACCTGGTGGTCAAAATTTGAACTACCTTTTTTTCAGCATTCGCTTGCCCATGGGTTTCCCTTATCGCACAACATTAAAGCAACCTTGAGTTCTGACGTCAGACGAATTCCTACGTTGTTCAGTTAGGTCTGTTAAGTTTGGTTCTATTAGCATAAATACACTCAAAATTTATTATTTATGCTAAGAGAACTAAATCTACGTAGCCTAACAACTTGGCCATTTAAACTAACAATAAAATAATTTCCCAGTGACGTCAGAACGCAAGGTTGCTCTAGTGTTGTGCGATAAGGGAACTGGCTCCGAACTGGCTCCAGAGGGCGCTGACTAGAGAAATTTAATTACAAGCATCTGATATATCGGGGAAACAAACAGGAAATCCCGTATACAGTCCGGATCTGGTACAGGCACGACCGTTTGCAGTAATGTTTTGAACTTGCGCTGGTTCTTTTCCGAAAAGAGAAATTAAAACGAAAACAGAATCTTTCTCTCTCGCAGTTCGAACAAGACTTGGAATAAAAACCAGTAAGACGTTCACGTGAACCGTCGATTAACACCCTCTCCCCCTTGCCCAACTCTTTTCCCCCCTCTCCTTCCTCGCGTTCAAAGAAACTTCCTCCACTCAAAGGTGGGTCTCGTGTACTCCTTCGTGTACCGTTGTTGAGGCATTGGGAAATTGTTTCTGAGACATTTTTATTGATTTATTGACGTGGCGCGGTCTTCACTGCTGCCCCCTGAATCCGAGGCAGGCAGGGGGAGGGGAGAGAGTGAACGACTGGCCCTCTGGATGCCTACATTACGAGTTTCAGCGCGCTGCACAGGTTCATACGATGCCGCGAACCCACGATACACGATCTGAGGCTGACCTCGATTATGTGTTCTTGTAGGCACTCGGTTAAGCTTCGAAAGGTCACGGATTCAAATCACGGACACCTCCTTCCGGAGGATTTCTAACCAAGGTTCGTGATGCTTTCACTTTTGTATATACTGTACTTCCTCTGTGAAAATATTAGAACTATGGCTACATTTCAGGATTATGTTATGTGATGTTCGTATTTGATAGAGTGAGGAGATAAGATTTGATTTGCTTTATTTTGCTTCGCTTCTTGTGCCACTTTTGGTTAATTTGCGAAGATGGTAATGGGGGATGATGTGATGAGATTGATGAATGGACACTCAGAAACATCGATGCCCAGGCCAGGATTCGATCCCGGGACCTATAGTGTCGTACTAACTACTACGCCACAGGGGCAGGCGTGAAGAGATAGAGAAAGAAGAAGAGAGAGGAAAAAAAATAGGTGAGAAGGAACGGTAAAGAGGGGAAAAGAGGAAAAGGAAGAAACGAAAAAGAGGGATATATATATTTATATATATATATATATATATATATATATATATATAATGTATGTATGTATGTCTCGAAAAATATTTATTTTTATTTTTGTTACTTTCTTATAACCCTGGGGGAAGTAAAAGCGACCGGAGCGTGGTGCTGTTTACATCACCTCCAAAAAATGGCCGAGCCCGACCCTGTGGCCGAGTGGTTAGCACATCGCGCTGCGACGCCAAGGGTCCCGGGTTCGAATCCCGGTCGGGCTTGGTTGTTTGTGAATGTCCATTCATCAATTTCATCATTTCATCACTCATCCCCATCTTCGCAAATTAGCCAAGAGGCACAAAACGCGAAGAAAAATAAACTAATTCAAATCAAATCAAAAACCAAAAATGGTCGGGATCAATAATGTGTGGGGCCCTATCCCCCCTAAATATGCCTTCATGGCACGGTGCTATATGCACGGGGAAATTTACCTTACCTTATCGTCGACGTTACTTTTTGGCTAATGTGATGAAGACGGGTGATGATATGATAAAATTGATGAAGGGGCACTCGCAAAGAACACCTATGTCCAGGGCGGGATCCGAACCCGGGACCCCTGCCGTCGTAGCGCGCTGTTCGAAAAAGCCTTCGCAACGATGAGGATACATGATCGGATGAAATGACTCAATCTGTACGGGAGTAAGGGGGACTATTCCTTCTCGACCCTGCACCCCCCACATGATTACAAATTGCTAGCCGTTGGGAATAATACTTTGTCAAGTCCTAGAGTTTCGAATACCACAATAGGCACTACCCTCAAGCAAAGGTGGCGGTTTATTTTGTGCAGTCTTAACCTACATAATGAGTAGGGACATTGAATTTTCGCGACGCGCGAAATGTGGAAAAAAAAAGATGCAATTTTGAACATTCTGGACGTAACTACACCCCCAATGATGAAATATCCATGAGTTTTATTCGCGAAGTAATGCGAAATGTGTGCTTTTCCACGAAATGAACGCTTTTTCGCGAAATAACCGTGAAATATCATCAAATTAAGTAGAAAACACGCAAAAACCGGCAATCGAGGTTGTGCGCGCAAACTGTCGATTTGTAACGAAACGTTTGCCTAAAGTTTCCTACCACTTGCAGCTGAAGAACGTTTTATCTTCGATCACATCAGGAAGACGCTGCAAATTGGGATTTCCCATGCACATAATCTCAGCTCCAAAAATTCGCTCCCTGTCAAGCTGCATTCCTTACTTCACCCGAATGTCTAATCAACTTCCAGTTTCATTGAACTTGCTAGCTGTAGCAGCGATAAGATTAGTCCGTTTTTGTTTTTTCTCCACCGCTGGTATATACCGCTGATCTAACATTTTATTTACCGCTCTCCTCAGTTTTTATTTACCATAAATATGTCTCCCTAATAATGAGTATACAAATACAGCTCGACCAAGAGAAGTGAAACGCCGGCAAACTCGCGACGTAAGTAGACAGTCATTTGTTTTCTCCTCTCGCTTTTTCTTAGCTTCCCGTGTTGTCATATGTATAACGTGGGTCGACCTCGCTAAATAACACGTCTCTGCTTTCGAAGTGTAGGGTTTTCTCCTCTGTGATGATACATAACACTTGACACAAAATAAAGGTGACAACGATGTGTTTGAGAACGCCCACATTTTGGCAACGCAGGGGCAGGAGTACATGGCATGCAGCTTATTGCATCGCCCACGTTCGTTTACGGCTGAAAATTCGATAACGGCACCAGAGGGCTCTCTTTTCTCTTCGTCGAGATGTATATTTTACTCGTTTGAATTTCTTCCCCCTTAATTTTTAGCGAAAAATTTAACTAAAAATCTAAAATTGGCCACCACTAAAGCTCAACTTACAATTTCGGTGACTTTTAGTATGGAAGTTATACTGGGATACATTCTGAACATGTCTGCAAAAATTTAGCTTTAATTTCCACCTATTTTAACTCATTTTACTAGGCTACTGATGGAAATAACCTGTGTATCGATGTAATCACATTCTTTTGTTCCAAAATACTATGAAATGTTAGGTGACGTAACCTAACCAACAAAGATAAGAAACAGAAGTCATTAGAATGCATTGTTCATGTCGCACACTTGACAGAACTTGTCTCCGAGAGTTTTACAACACAAACTGAGAAACAGTTCCTTTCCTGGGTGTTAGTTCTGGCTTTATTTTGTGCATGAATATATTGGTTGTATGACAACACATTCATAATACAAGGTTCCACAGCTTCAATACAGCAGCTACGTTGAGTGATATGGCTTCATCACATGCACTATATTCCAACGCGGAAGATTCCTGCACGCCTGCCATTACAACAACCAATAGGATTACTAGAAGGCAGGCGTATCTGTTTACACTGGTTTCGTTCTTACAGGGGACAAAGTATAAACATGTCTAGACATGATTCAGACTCGGGACATCCAAACTAGACAAGATCTTTGCATGCAGTACTTTGTTTCAGTCATTTCCTGCAAATTCCGTGAATTGAGCACGAATTATGCTAGCAAGGATTGTATAGACAAGGACCTGACCTTCGTTCAAGCCATGGAATCACGATTAGTAATATTTAGGTTATGCATATTGCAGTAACTTTTACGACAGGAATCATAGTTGCCAAATAAGCGCGGTTTTCACCAAATCTTGAGACTTCAGAACGATCGTAATAGCATTACGAAGACATTGCACACAGTTCAAAAAGCTGTGTATAAAACTCAGCTCTCCCCGTCTTTAAGACAGGGGTGTTAGCGAAACGCAGCCAAGGCAAGGGCGTATTTAGGAGGGGTCCGGACCCCCCCCCAAAAAAAGACTTTATCAAGTACTAAAATTAAATAATGAAAAATATATTCGTTTAGCATTTGTTGTATTTAGGGGGGGGAGGTCCAGGGGTCCGGACCCCCCGAAAGACTTACCAAGTACTAAAATATAAGTAATGAAAATATTAGCATTTGTTGCATAATCAATGGTTATTAATTTCCTGTGGACTTTTTTAAAAGACAAGGTTTATATTGGGATCATAGGCTACGACATTAAATGACTACACTAGGCTACTACTCAAAATAATATGCATAAAATATTAATCAGAAACTTACTTTCTCCAATGTTTGTTTGTTATTCGATAAATATTCAATTATTCATCTATTTGACATTAATTTCATTGCCAGGTCACTTGCTTTTATGTAAATTATTCCGATCTTAACTACAGGTAGGTAAGCTACGTAATGAATATCCGCTGTTATATCTCTGTTCTTATAGTCTTTTTACCTAATCGTGTAATAATGAAATATTAATTTATGTATTGTAATTAGTATTAATTTGATTTAATATAATTATTTTAATTTAAACATTATTATTATTCCAGAGTCACTTGGTTCGGTCTCCCCCCCCCCTACACCGAAACACATTTGTAGATAGTGCCGTCTGCCTCGAAATTAATCACACTATAGTTTACTGTGCATTGTCAACACTGATCAGGAAATAAAACCTTAAACCTGCTTCAGTGGGTTCACGGCAGATAACAAGAGGGCGTGGTTGTTCTTGAGTAAAGGAAAATAAATATAACCAACTGTTCGATTATCAATATCACTTCCGGTTTCAGAATTTTGAAGCAAAGTGAGTTCTTACAATGAGTTCGCAATTGGCATTCGTATCGTTGTAACAAATTCGGTTGAGTAGTGCAGGAATACCTGACTCTTGCTAACTAATTCTGAAAAATAGATCACAGAACAGAGCAAGTATATGGAACATTCACTAAGTTAATAATGATGTATATGGTTAACTCATTTTATCGCATTAATCAGTGGTGCCAACTTATGTGGATCGTGGAGCTCTATCCTCCGCTATAATTTGTCGATTGTTATACAGAGTGTTCCAAAATAGTGTTTACACTCTTAGAACGTTAATAATGGGAACACTAATAACAGCTGCTTTTTGGCGTGTCACATACCTTAAAGTTACAGATATTCATTGGCAGCAGTACTTTGTCTGCAATACTATAGAACAGGTCGACAAATCAACAAACAGCAGATACGGTTTCCACAGGAAGGGAAGCACAGATAGTGTCAATCGCACGTTTCATGTCATTCAGGCTTTGTGGGGTACACATCGCTCTTCAGTTACCAAGAGGTAGAAATCTAACAGTGTTGACAGGAGCGTATATTCTAGGCAAGCTAGGCTATCTGCGAAGCCTGAAGTCTAGAGAATAAAATACAGGAGAAAAATCTATCAGAAATTGTAAATAAAATTATTCATATCAGTGAGATGATGGTGATTACTTGTGAGTTGGCAACCTGACTTCCTATGAGTTGGCAACCTGACTTCCTATGAGCTGGCAACCTGACTTCCTATGAGCTGGCAACCCGACTTCCTATGAGTTGGCAACCCGACTTCCTAGGAGTTGGCAACCCGACTTCCTAGGAGTTGGCAACCCGACTTCCTAGGAGTTGGCAACCTGACTTCCTAGGAGTTCGTAAACTTATTTATATTCATAGCCTAGGACCATGTGGCAGTGAGATAGCCCAAACCTTGGGCTCAGTGTACGCCACTGGGTGTTAAATTGTGAGATCTGGGTGGTTATTTGACACTTCTTAAGATTGCCCAAAAGAAAAACTGCTCACCTCTGCGAGTTTGGGTACACAAATGCCTACCCCTGGTGGGCTGTGATGGAAATAAAAACAACAGAATGCTTACACACGCTCTCACACACATACTCAATGTAGATATTGCAGCTTCAAACACAAAAAGTCCAGTCAAGTTACCATTAATAGTTTATCTGTTATTAACATTCAAAGAGTGTAAACACTATTTTGGGACACACTGTACTTATCGTGGTGTCCTGGCTTATTGAAATGACAGATTCACATGCGCTTCGTTTGAGGTTTTTAGTCCAGTTTATGGACAAAATAGGCTAATCGGGACTAGACCTGCAGTTTAAAATGGGATCCGAACCACTGTGCCTGCACCGGATGCCGAACAACCAGTGGCGTGCCCAATGAAGGGTTGGTGGGGCTATAAATCCCCGCCCTTCGGCCCAGTATTGAAGGGGAAAAAAATAACGTCAAAGGTAGGTAAAGCCAAAATGGTGGCTAACTACTGAACAGTATACGTAAGATCCCCTTACAAAAATCGTGGGAGCATCATTTCGAATCACATACACTTATGATTTGGTTTATTTTACTTCGCTTTTCTGCCACTTTTGGCTAATCGCGAAGATGAGGATGAGATTGATGAATGGACACTTACAAAGGACACACACGCCCAGGCTGGGATTCAAACCCGGAAACTCCTAGCGTCGTAGCGCGATGAAACCGTATACGCTTCTTGTCCAATAACTGCTACTATCATTGGGGTGTACAGTGACGTGCCCAGGATTTTCGAAAGGAGGGGGTTAGGTATACATTTTTTAGTAGTCAGCCCTTATTTTGCCATCTTTTCCTGCATTTGATGTTCCTTTCTTAGGAATACTGGGCCAAAGGGGGGGTTATAACCCCCACAAACCCCCCCTTGGGCACGCGACTGGGCGTGTACTAAGCGTACAATCAGCAAGATAGCAGTAAGCAAAATGTCCACAATTTTCGATCTTTTCCTCCTCATTCTGGGAGCTTCTCAGAAATGGAATAACAACCCTTAAAGAAAGAATTGCGCATTATTGGAGCCTCGTCGCAAACAACTGAGACGGGAAGAAATCGAAGACAGTGTTCCAGGCCCAAATAAAAAAGTACAATTGTTCTTAATTACTTTTTCATCGGCTAAAACGTATAGTTGTATGGCATTATTGAAGTATCTTTTAAAAAACATGATGTTTGTCAGTTATAAATAAATTCAAACATATATTAATATGTAATTTTATGGGTATTTTTAATAGATAATTTTTTAGTGGCCGCGGTGGCTCAGTCGGTAACGCGTCTGACTACCATGCTCAAGGTCCCGGGTTCGACCCCCGGCCGGTTCAAATCCGGGAACTTTTCTAACGGTGAAAGCGGCCCCGGCGCCCACCCAGCGTCGAATAACATGGGTACCTGGGGGAAACCCTGGGGGGTAAAGGCGGTCAGGGGCGTGATGCTGATCACATCACCCCCACTCACGACCGGATCAAGAAAGTGTGGGGCGTTACCCCCACACCCCCTATACGCCTTCATGGCGTGGTGCTATGCACAGGGGAACACTTTACCTTTTACCTTTACCTTTTTTACTATCTTGTATTTTTAGTACGTTTTTAGGTCAGCCTTTGAACACTAATCGTAACCCAAAATCATTCTTCACGTTTTTTTTGTTTAAGATGTATTACCCTGCAACCCACGCGTTTCACAAACAACGCAGGATGGCCAAATCCTAGTTAGCACAGCTCACGATCTGTGTCGGTTAAAAATATGAATCCACCCACTAGTGAAGCAATTTCAAAGACAGATTATCTGCATGACGTCACATCATGCAAGATTGCATGGACGTGTATTATATTTCTATTTTTAAAAGAAATAATCCATATTAATTAATGGGGTAGAGCATTATACCATCTAGTGGATTACATTCGTTCATAATACTGCTCAATATTATATAACATGAACAATATGGATTGTGGGTTGCAGAAAATAAACATTAATCTAAAGTCTCTTGCAATTTCGACAACAAACTCGCAAAGTTCTTCAGTGGAGCCATCTACAGTTACATAATACAAACTTATGGTCTTGGGGTTTCTGAATGGTGTGTCAAAATCGAAATGTAGTTTTATATTAACGGCCTTAATGTTCAAAAGAGCCAATATTTACATTAAAAGTAACAGAGTTACAGTTACAAAGACTTGAAAAGTTACTAACTTACATTTGCAGTTACTTTCTGCTGGAAATTTTCTTCCAAAAAATTACAATCAGTTATCATTAATTGTAATACAATAAATGTATGAATGC
This sequence comes from Lepisma saccharinum, assembly GCF_977018435.1. Lineage (NCBI taxonomy): Eukaryota > Metazoa > Arthropoda > Insecta > Zygentoma > Lepismatidae > Lepisma > Lepisma saccharinum. The sequence goes on from NC_139249.1 coordinate 11,219,106, forward strand.
TTACGTGGCGTTTTATTTATGTCTGGTAATAAGTCTTGTAAGTAATAAATTTATTATTGGTGGGGACAAGTGGGGCACTTGCTTCCCCCTCAGAATTTTCAGGTTTATTAAAATTTACAAATTTTGTTAACCTCCTGGGACCTGAACAATGAACAATATTTTGGGGATTCCACGAAAAGTGGTCCTACTCCGGGTAAAAAGAAACAAAATAAATTAATCTGAAATTCATTATAGTCTTTAATTGTATTAAGGTTTAAATATTTGTGAATGCATATTTCACTAACAAAAATTATAAGCATCTGTAGCCTATATGTTTCACACACAAATGAAGTAAACTATTTCCACATTTTTAAAGTGTCACTCACGTAACACATGTTCGTGCATATCATGCTCAAGTTTTTTTTAAATTTATTAACAGACACCACCAAGTACTTCATAATTCTATGAAATAAGTCTATTATGAATATTTTAATCCAATCTCATGTCTGGAACCTTACATGTGTGAAATATACACGCAGTGGCGGCAACCCCCCCCCCCCCCTCCACACACACACTTTTCGCCACTTTTGCCCCTGCACTATGCTAAACCTTATCTACAACGGGAAATATACTGTCTTTGCCCCTCCCCCAAATTTTGGAAGCCAATCGTCGCCACTGCGTACACGTAACTCTGGAATGTCTCATTTGTGATTTCGCAAATGTCATAGTTATTTAGCCTATAATCATGTACACTATTTTTTTATGAAAACTTTAAGTGACTGCCTACCCCAAAGTTAAACTCCAAGTTCGATTCTGCCCCCTCAAAATTAGTGCCCAAGTTACGCCCATATTGACACCAAAAAAGAAGAATGAACACCAGCGTCCTTGATATATCGCCGCAACCGAATTGCGCACACTTTAGATCCAGAACTGCGCACAAATCTCACTGACCTGTTTTGCACACAGATTTTGATCCAACGTTGCCACTGAAAAAACAACCTTTTTTTCTTTAGACAAGAAGAGAGAAAGGTTAGGTCAGATTATACACAACAGAAGTGAGAACGGCTTGAGAACATTTTACATCTGACAACATCGCCTCATTTTTTTTGTGCGCAATCCTGTACATTGTGACAGCTTGTCAACGGCTTATCAGATGCCACTGATAAAACCGGAAAAGTGTGCGCAATCCCGCTGTAGCCTGATATATTGGTTACCGTAAGGGGCAGTGAAGTAGAAAACTTCCTTGTTCAAATCCAGAATATGACAGTTCTCTCACGTACTAATTCATCGTTCATCTTCATTAACGTAGAGGTAGTAAAGTGGTGATGTGTGTCTATGATGCAATTGGAACGAACGGATGAAGACAGTAAGTGATATGCTATGCAGGAAGTTCGCTATCAGCGAAGCAAAACTTACAAGTCCCGACTTCGAATTCTCGACATTTCTCAATGACCAATCCACCTTTAGCAACCACATCATATCGTCACGGTTTATACTACTGCATAACTACGAAAGCAACGAAACAAGGAAACGAACATAGAAAATAACAGAGTTAGCGTTTGTGGTGTTCAAAATGCCAACAACTTTCAACACGTATTTCTTACGGGCTAGGTTGACCGCATTTAGGAAATGAATGATGAGTATGTTTCTAACCCACAACACCTGCGTTGTTGGTGCTGCTACCGTGTTGTTACACGTAACATGTGCTCGTGTACACTCCCGTGCATAAATATTCCCAGGTTTCTTTCCAAATATTCCCACGTAAACTGCCCATCACCGCCATGTTTATGGTCTCTGTTTAAACAATGAAAGTGTGGGGCGTTACCCCCACACCCCCTATACGCCTTCATGGCGTGGTTCTAAGCACAGGGGAGCACTTTACCTTTTTTACCTTTGTTTAAACAATGAAAACTTCAAGAATTAAAAGAAAATGGTAAAGAGGCATCTGACCAGCTCTGTACCAGCATACGTAAAACAACATGTGCACCCAACGGCAAAAGAAATAGTAAGTGAATTGTCCATCAGGTCACTATTTTAATTCAGTTTGTTTTCCACAATGTGATGATCATAAATTTAAATAAAAACGTCAATAAGGAGATAAATCATCTGCTTCGCATCAATGGAATTCCATTTCTTAAAACAACACAGGATGTAGAATAAAATAAAGAATAAAAATAGTGATGGACAATTTGCCTATTATTATCTTTGCCGTTGGCTGTACAACGCAAGAGAAAATTTAGTCGTGGACAATTTGCCGAGCAATACTTATACATGTCACTGTACGGGGTTATCAAATGTATTAATGTAAATTACATAGAGCACAATGCTGATCTCATTTCTTAAGTTTCGTAACACGAAAACTTTCATTAGGAAAAGTAATATTTCACAAATCAATGAATTAAAATGTTGGTGCGTCGGCACATAATGTCATTTTGCACCATTCGATATACGCGAGGAAATAGCCCCTTATCTAAAATTCTTGCCTAAAGGTTAAAAAAGGGTGTGCAAAAAGCCCCTTGGGGAAATAAAATTGCAAGGTTAGGGAAGAAAACACTCAAAAAACTCTTCACAGGCAGTAGACGAGACCAGCTCTTCTGAAAAATCAAAAAACATTGGCTAAAACACTTTCGTCGTCTCCCAACAGGGATTATAAACAGTTGGAAAGACTTGAGGAAAGCAAAGTCGACACATTCAAGAATAATATGCCGAACACTTAAAAGTGACATTACAGACAAGACAGATATTGTAACTAAAAAACTATACAGTAACATAGGTTAAATAATTATTGAATCTTTGGCTAATCTAACAGCCGAAAATGCTAGAAAGATAGAAGTTTCTGACGCCACCCTGATTCGTATTTTCTTCCGCAGTTGACTGGAATTCATTCATTCAACCATTTGTACCGAGTGAAATTCTTCAACGCTACATACAGCTGAAAGTATCAATTCAGTAACAAGACGTAACTGTTTACTCTTTGCTGGCAATAACACGATGTTTGTGAACTGAGTACTAAACAGCGGGATTATCGTCAATGTAAACATGCGACCAGTAATTCCCACCAATCGTAGTGCAGCAAAATTTACACGGAACACACAAAATGAAATATTATACATGAACAAATGGGCAAATCTATTAAATCCGTAAAGTTCTGTACGCTGCAAACTTTCTGCACACTTTTGAAGTAACACCAAGAATAACATATAGGTAATCCTTGTCAAACGTGATTAATGAACATGCCACATGGGACGCTTTCGTGTTTTAGATATCTAAATGCTCGGAATATATTCGACGAAACGTATCATTACAATTGTAATGCTTTTAATTTGTAATCAGTGGCGTGCCCAAGGGGGGGTTGGTGGGGTTATAACCCCCCTTTTGACCCAGTATTCCTAAAAAAAAAAACGTCGAAGGTAGGAAAAGATGGCAAAATGAGAGCTGACTACCAGAAAAAGTATACGTAACCCTTCCCTTTCGAAACTCCTGGGGCACGCCACTGTTTGTAATCATGGACGTCCGCAGGATTTTTTCCAGGGAGGGGCAAGGAAGATATTATTTTCCAGGGGGGCAAACAATGTAAATTTTCCCCAATAATAGTGTTGTTCCCTCAAAAAACATTGCTTAAATTTGAATTTTTCATATTCATGCAATAATTAAGACATATAACTGTGGCTGAAATGAAATTATATGTGACAAATATATAATTATTGGTTGACTTTCATGCCAGGGGGGTACGCCCCCCCCCCTTCCGGACGCCCATGTTTGGAATACATCACAAAAACCATATTTATGTAACGAAATTAACACATACACATTAGTAATTGCGTAAATTCCAAGTTTTCAAATGTCAAATGTAAGTTTTCCACACTTTTTGTGTACAATGGCAAATTAAAATACGTCGATGGTAAATCTTAATTTTTCGACATCTTTTGCGTACAAGGGCAAATTATTTTGGATTGCTTTGGTTTATTTTACTTCGCTTCTCTGCCACTTGTCGCTAATCGCGAGATGAAGATGAGTGATGAAAGACCATTCACAAAAAACACCTATGTCCTGGCCAGGATTCGAACCCCTAGCGCCGCAAAGCGCTGTGCTAACCACTCGGCCAAGGAGGTTGGCGCAAGTTATTTTTAACTTGCCATTGTACCAAAAAAAAAAGTGTCTAATTTATATTTTGGGTGGTTTCATTTCGTTACATAAATAATATTAATGCGATTTGCGCGTCAAGTGAAGTTAAATCAGGTACTTACACTCTCTCGGCTTCTGGTGGTAAGTTCCTTGGGATCTGCGTCAGTCCCCGGTGGGAGCAGTCCACGGCAAGGCCGGTGCAAGAACATGCCCATGGGCACCGTGTAAGTTCCTGGCCGGTTGCTCCGTCTTCCCACACGAAAAACAAAATCACGAAAAAAACCCGCGCACTAATTTCCATGGTGGTTGTCTCCTCTGGTGGCAAAAAGATTTTATTCCTCCTGTTAGACCCTTCTTCTTTCACGACAAACTCGTTTGTAATTGGGGGTGTTCCTTTTTTTATACGTCCCGGTTCAACAGGACAAGAGAAGCCATTTAACAGTCTTCTGAAAGGGTATGGAAGGGTGGTTGGTAACTGTGGTAGCAAGTTATGCAAAACTCTGTCGTCGATCAAAATAGCTTCTTCGGGAAGTCTACAGACACTTCCCGCATAATGAGAACAGTAAGCACACTGGACACACTCATAAATACACTTCCCAAAGAACAATTATGTACAAAACACGTCTGGAATCGTCACAGGGGTTGTTTCAAGATCACGTTTCGACCACGGAATCCGCTCACAACATCACCAAGTTGACTTGCACACGCCTGCAAATTGCAATCCAAAACGGCGCGCGGATTTGTTTGTCGAAGCGGGTAAAAAACACCAGCAGATCAAAAAGTAAAAACAAACAACTTCACTTCCCTAAATCATGGTAGCTTCTGCTAGAACATTACGCGAATAAAACTTGATTTTTGCACCTCAACTTCGAACGAAAAAAAATCGCGTCATAGAATTGCACTCGTATTCGTCGAAGCAACACGCGAGAGAGTACCTTCTGGTTCACCTCCGCTTCCAGCACTGATGCATTCCCCTTGCCCGACCCGCGGACACCGCAGGAAGCGCTCAAGTAGTTTCAGGCTCACCCGCATGGCGGCGCCACCAGCAGGGAAGTTTGAATAAAGAAGATTAGGGATCTATCTATCTCCCTCCACGAGAACGGGGGGAGCAAAGAGGGACGTGGAAAGGTAGCTGGGGGAAGAGGTGGACGGAAGGAAGAAGGGAAAAGTCAAGGAAGTGTAGTACATAAGAGAGAAAATGCGCAGTTTTCCTCACTGTTCGATACGAATTTTCTACTCGCCGTAAACTGTGCATCGTATCAATGGGTACCTGGGGCCAAACCTGACGGTAATGGCGGCCGGAGCGTGATGCTGATCACATCACCTCCAAAAATTGCCGAGATCGAGAATATGTCGGGCCCTACCCCCACATCTAAATGCGCCTTCATGGCACGGTTCTATATGCACGGGGAACTTTACATATTTCACCCTTACAAAAACAACAAACTGTTACCTGCTTTGTACATAAAGGTAGCTCGTTTCCAGTGTAACTTCATTAATTGGCTTAATTATCAAAATTCCGCTGGGTATAACAGTAGCAACTTTTCTAAAGCCATAACAAAATTTTTATCGAACGCGACGAATTGCAATAAAGCGTGGGTGTTCTAAATTTAGCATGGAACATTGCCTTAGGCGATTTCACGAAACTCGTTTCACCTTAGCAGAGAAGACATATAGTTGGAAACAGAGTTACCAAATTTATCCTCCATAGTATACATTTTCAAATTAACAATTTAAGAGTCGTAAAGTAGCTGTTGATAACGTTACTTCTATAAAAAGTAGCTGTTACTTGTAACTGAGTTACACTTAACTATACAGGGTGTCATTTTAATGGCGCCCACGGACCACACATTCGTATAGAGGACATCAAAACAAACAACTTTTCTCAGTAACATTTTTCTCGTTGGTGTGTCGATTCGACGCTACAGTCTTTCAAAAAAGGCCATTTTGCCGCCTGAATGCTGGCAACCCAACACAACATTTGATCGTATCTGTGACGTCATTTCCTGCGGCCAAACAGCTCACGGAAGGGTTGCAAGGAACACACAAATTTTGGGAAAAATTACAAACTACCAACCACATTATTAGCTGTAAAACGAAGCGAGAAACGCGTCCAGTAGACCGAACGTCATAGCCTACCAGCCAGAAGATCAGTAGTCATCTCAGGGGAAGGGGGAAGTGAACCAACGATATGAGAAATGGTAAAGACGTACGGGTACCTATTCAAAATTAAGTATCAATATCGCATTTTGTCTCAGCCTACATGTCAAATATCAACAACAATAAATTTTATTGAACTTACAGCTTGCATGTGGCTGTTTACAACCAGCTACATGTCAATATTTGCAAATCTCTTTGCAAGGTTGATATCTACAGGTTTGTGTCCAGATGCCTTGTGGTACTTTTGTGCTGATAACGGAAGTATCCGAGGTTCACGTTGTTACATTACGGCTAAAACACATACAACCACAGTAACAATCTAATTATGAATCAGTAGCAAATATACTGCCCTGTTCAGAGTTGCAAACTGTTACATGTGTATCCGGTGCATAGATAAACACAGTCGCCGGAGAGCTTGTATTACTACTACTTATATCCCCGTATTTTCAACCATTTTTATCACTTGTGTCATAATGCCCTGAATATACATTATACGTATATGTGTATCCTATATGTATTATGTGTTGCTTACCTTTGGAATTTTGAGTTCTTTCATTTCTATTTTGTCATCTGTTCAGTGTGTCACAGACAACTAGTATCAGAAGGACGAAGTGGATAGACTAAATTGTAGATGCAAACTTGGTAACTAGTTTTGTAATTATTTGACATGTACGCTGAGACAAAATTCGGTATGACCACTTCCACATGAATTCTATTTTCTTTCTTCCATTTTTCGTATCGTTTCTTTACTTCCTGTTAGGTTAGAGAACGTGTTTTCTCGTTTTGTTTCACGGTACATAATGTGGCTATGTCATTTTTAACAGAATGTGGGTGTACCTGGCAACCCTGGAACGCACCGCTTCACGACGGGATATGACGTCACAAATGCAATCAAATGTTATGTGTGGTTGCCAGCATTCAGGCGGCAAAACGGGCTTTTTTGAACGACTGTAGCGCCGAAACGATGAACTAACGAGAAAAATGTTACTGAGAAAAGTTGTTTGTTTTGATGTCCTTTATACGTTTCCGTGGTCCGTGGGCGCCATTAAAATGACACTCTGTATAGTCATTTCCAAACATTAGTGTGCATACAGGTAAATTTGCTTCTAGTTAGAGCAAGCTCATTCAGAATGGTGAAAGATAGAAAAGAGATACAGCTCTTGCCATTTTGGCAGAACGTTGTTGCTTTTTTCTAGAGGTGCTTGTGAGTGAGTCATTCTTCTCCGGGAAGACCTTAGAAACTAACCTACTCAACATAGCCTAAAAATAAAGCGCAAGACGAAAATCCTGCCTACACGACGGATGTGAAGGTTTCAAATTACAATGCAAATGGAGAAACGTGCTCGAAATTGTTAATTCTGAAAGAGAAGAATCATTTTCTGGAGACGCTAAGCAAGACGAAAACGTGACAGCGAAACAAACAGTCGTCCAACTGTAGGCGTCAGTTGAAGCTACATTACAACATAAATCAGCTTGAAAAACTATCTGTCTGCACCTGTGAGACACACACACGCGATGTGACAACAATGGGAAATGTTGATCTTCCAGATAATGTCTTTGTTAATGCGATGGCATTGTAATCAAAAGTTTCCAGGTTTGATTCTCGGTTGGATGATATATATATTAATTGTTCAGATCTCAAATTTTAACTAGGGGTGTAAGGGGTGACCTTCCACGTAGTACACCCAAATGTCAACCTCACTTCACCCTGGACTGAAGACTAACGAGGCTCTGGCGACTGGCCCCATGGCCAGTATAATTTTGTTTGTATTGTCCTGTTCTTTTGTCCTTATGTGTGCTGAGTGCCCCTTTGCAGCCTCAGCTTTTAACGAAAGTCAGAATATTTTAATTTTTTATGATTTTAGTTATGCAACGTTAGAGTTGTTGTTTGTAACGATAAGGGGCTGGACCCCGTATAATGTGACGGGTGGAAAATAGCCTTAGTGCTGACGCACCCAAAATTTTAAATTCAAATTCAAATTCAAATTTAACTACGCGCTGCAACGCCAGAGGCCAGGACAGAGGCAAAACCACTAATTTTTGACTGGGGGTGGGGGCAAGTGCCAGGATAAACGTGTCAATAATAATATAATAATGACAATATTTTTTATTAATATTATTTGTAGTAGTAGTAGTAGTAGTATCAAATACGTTATTTTCCTCGTAAATCACGCAAAAAAGGGGTAGAATTTTGTGTTAACACACTTGTATTAGAACAAACGATTTGAAATATTTTTTCAACACATTCAATTTCACATTATCTAATAATGGAAAACAAGCACACAAACTGTATCTTTTGGACAGAAATGCATAACGAATATAATTCTTTTTTGTACACATGACATATAGAACTTTCATGTACAATATATGTTTTACATACATGCAACATGGAGCGACGTAAAATAAGAAAATACATGTGCAGCATGTTAAAACTAAATTGTGTACGTATTCAAAGTTTCTTTAATACATATAACATATTATTTAAATACATTACATAAGCAATTCATACGCCTCATAACAAACCAACAGCAAAAATGATATAAATTGTCTCTCAAGAAATGTGAGCGCTCCTTTTCCTTAAAACAATTGTTCATGCATTTAAGAGAAAACTGTTTAGCAACAACAGTCTATTGTTGGTCTTACATCTCTCTCTGCTAATTTTCAATGCATTGCAGAAAAGAATCACGTTACGAGCGAAGCGATCAAGAAAATTTTTAAATCCCATTTTTTTCAAACTGAAAACAATATTGATTTAATAGGGCGCAAATAATTTCCCGGGCCGCTAAAGCATTTGTTTCAAAAATGTAGATCGTTTGGCTCCCAGGGCCGACTCCCGCTGCTCCCTAGCTACGGCTCTGAATTTGACGAGACTGTAAGAAAAGCAGAAAAAGCAGTTAGAGATATTGTGAGCGAAGCGATAAAGAACATTTTACGAAATGTATTTTTATTTGTATAAAATTTGAAATCGAGGGGGGCAATTGATCTTCTGTGCCCCCTCTGCAGGTTCCCTTGGTCGTCTGGAAGAAGAAGAGCAAGAAATACGTGAAAACAAATCCTTTTGTCCTGCTACTCTTAGATTCTGCTGGTCTTGCCTTTTTTTACTTCAATGTTTGCCCCCCCCCCTTGCACCCCTAGAATTGATTTCCGTCCAAGGTTGGGGATGGGTAATGTCCTGTCCCTGTGGTTGCGCCACTGGTCCAAGATTCGAATCCTGGCCAGGGTATGAGTGTTCTTTGTGAGTGTCCCTTCATAAATTTTCTTCATATCATCCATCACTCACCCTCATCTTCGCGATTAGCCAAAAGTAGCAGAAAAGCTAAGTAAAATAAACCGAATCAATTAGCAAATCGAATTTAACCTCTCTGTACAGCAAATAGACTCAGACAAACGTTGCTTTGCCTTGTTATACAGTTACTAACAATAGCAATAATAAATTTTATATATTCATCTGCAAGTTCCACCTATGCTTTTCTGTGACACAGTCACTGGTATCTTGTAGTTTACTTGTATGTGATTGTATACGTAAATGTATATTCAGTAATTATTTCTTTTCATTCTGCAGTACAAAATTCTTCATCTGGTTTTAGCTCTTCCGTTATTATTCCTTATCGCGAAGTGACATCTAGTTTTTGTTTCAAGAAATAACAAATAGAATGGTCTATCACAAGTCGTACACACGATCATGCGCCTGGTGATAAGTGGGTTGACGAGGGAATCGAAACTGCTTTTCTTCTTTATAATTCGTCGGGTGAGTCTCATAGAAAGATTCGTCCATTGATTGGGGTGGACTGTGGTGAAGGGGAGGTTAGGTTTTTCAACGTGGGAATAACAGCACGAAGCGTTGGTCCATGTCTTTGAACACAAGTCGAGGATTATGCAGCTATCTGCTTAGTTCCAGGCGAAGCTGAAAGTAGCCTAGTGGTGCCATCTATACAGTGGAGCGACGTTGACATGGAAAAAGGGAGAGAATGGGGCATTGATACGTGTTACACCTGGACAAATTTAACCAAGTGATAGTCAGCGTCTCTCCCATCGGACACGGAAATTTAAACTGGTGATTTCCCTTTTCAACTATCACGTGCATCAAACTCGTATCGTCCTCCTCCTTTTCTTTTAGACTTAATTCCCTCTTTGTGAATATGGTAGCATTGCTCCCGCCCCCTGCACATCAATCAGGATGGCCGTAAGGGTCAAAGTCGCTCACGGTGCTTTACTCTCAATGCACATTACTCCCCTTAGAGGAAGCGAACCAGAGTTACGAAACTGGTTCTTTGTATAAAAACCTTTGGTTTGTGCTCGACGTTGCGGGCAGCTTCTCTGGGACAAAAGCATTGAACTGCGAAGAATCCAATTGAAAGACATCAGCCCCCAGAGCAGCAAGCTGCTGACAGATTAGAGCCAGTTTTAAGTAAGATATATCTCCACAATTACTCTCCCGACCACAAAGAGCTTTCATCAACAACACATCATTTCCTTCTTCCCTCAGAGACGCGGAGGAAACTTTGAATTTCGGCTCCTCGAATAAAAAAGGTGATAGCTTTCGTATGAGGCGAGGGGCATTTCTGACAGCTTCAGAGCTATAGTCATGTCCAAATCACAGTCAAATTAACGTGGGTAGTTGCCGACATGCGTAAAACCAGAGATTTCTTTCAAATCGTGTCTGACGGGATGCTGCAAATGGGATTCAAACATGCTTCTAATTCTCGCTTTTCTTTTTTCTAACCTCCAAATTCACCTATCGTGTTCACTACATACAATGACTTTACATCAGATGCTGGATACTCACACCTACTTTAAGCGATTTCTAGTCAAAGTTGCCGAGTACTGGTTTTATTGTCATCGATCTTGTTCCAAGCACAGTAATCTGTATACTGTTAACTTTCCTCATGAAATTATATTCTCCAATGTCACTTTTTCATTATTATAGACCTTTCTGTTGCTAAGGTATAGTGAGATTTTTTACAGTGGGATCCATGAGTATTGCAGTGCAAATTGTCCATCACCATATTCGTGCAATTTATTGACTCAATAAGAGCTTCAAGAATTAAAAGAAAACTCAAAACAAGCTGTTGACAACTTCTGAACCAGCATACATAAAAACCCATCGCTTAAAAACACAAAGGATGTAAGAGAAAAATGAATGAAAATAGTCATGGACAATTTGCATGGTAATACTCATGGATCCCATTGTACTGTCCATTGCAGTAAATAATTATAATTCACACTGCAGAGAAATATGATATGAGAATACAATCTACTGAGGTTGTCGCCAAATAAAGAAAAGGAAAGCAGACGATTTCACAAAATATTCTGTGTAACTCTGCCGTTGAACAAGAATGAACAATTTCGTAGCGAACATCAGAAATAGGTAACGGTAAATTTAGTTACCTCGGTTTTACGGCAAGTTCTAAGAATATCAAATCGAGCTGCTTTCGATGCAGGGCAGCAAAATAAGAATTTACATATCTTGCTACAACGCCAATTGATTTGCAATGCAAATGCGTAATAGAATTTGTAGCCTAATTTGCCACTTGTTCCTCTATGGTAGCGTAAGTCGAAATTTAACGAAGTGCTCCGACTAGTTTGAAAATTAAATCACGTCCCATGACAGATGAAAATTAAGCGAGTTACAAACACCTAGTTTCGTCAGAGGTTTCACTGGGTAAGTTTAAGGTTTTCCTGTACATATATGATCAATGTGTACTGCTTAAAATTGTTAAAATTATTCAATGTCAGGATTCCTGAACGTTAATCAATACAATTATATTGAAATTATACATAGTTGAATATCTAACAAATTGTTCAAGAGGGAGGAAAAAGGGAGCGAATTTACAATATAGAGAGTATGTCGACATACGTAAATATTTGGTATACTAACTAATTTTGGCCTTCTAATTCACGAATCTGTTGTTAAAATGCGGAGGTCACGTGTGCAAATCTGGAAAAAAGCCGATGTAAGTGGAATATTTTTTTAGAGCTGTATCGCATTGTTTTACGAACAAAATTTTAGCTAAGCATGCCTAACCTAACCTAGCTTAACCTAACCTTACCGGAAATGGTTAGTGAGGCTAACCATGAATGGTTTGTGGAGCTACGCGTGCATGGTTCGTGGAGCTACCCGTGCATAATGTACAATTTCTACACGTGATCCCTGCATTTTAACAACAGATTCGTGATTAGAAGGCCAAAATTAGGTAGTATACCAAATATTAACGAAATTGGAGATACTCTCTATATTGTAAATTCTTACCGGAAAAAGTCCAGTAGCTAATCTAATGATTCTCATTAGAACATGAGACTTCGCTTCTCTCTTCTTCTAATTATCATAATCGTGGGTACAATTAAACCGAGGCAAATATAGGTGTGTTACGAGTATCATCTGTCATATTTACGGGAGCTGTGCCACTACTATGGTTAGATTAACAGTTTCATGCATCGGATACACATTTAAATCCGATATTTTATCTTTCTCGTGGTTTGTACTTACCAATTATGTATTGCGGAACATAGTGGAAGGTGCCAATATGCTTTTTGCACGAAAACAAACACTTTTTCTGCTAAAATAAACCATTTTCCTTAATGCTACGGAAAGCACGTCACGGTGCGATATCGCTTGCTTTGCGAATTGTAACGCTTCTTTTGTTTTCGAATATCAATGTTTCCAACTCTATTGTGCATGAAAGTTGTAAAAAAGCCCCAAAAACCATCCACGGGTAGCCCCACAAACCATTGACGTTAGCCCCAAAAACCATGCACGGGTAGCCCCACAAACCATTGACGTTAGCCCCAAAAACCATCCACGGGTAGCCCCACAAACCATTGACGTTAGCCCCAAAAACCATCCACGGGTAGCCCCACAAACCATTGACGTTAGCCCCAAAAACCATCCACGGGTAGCCCCACGAACCATTCACACGAGGTTAGGTTAGGCCTGTTAGGTTAGGTTCCATTAGCACCCATTTCACCCCTAAATTCATGGAAAAACCATTTTCCTTTCTCGACAAAAAACCGCGCGTTTCTCGAAGAAAAAAAAAATCGCGTTTCTCGAAAAAAATCGCGCGTTTGGAAACCCTGATTCCACTAGCGAGATCGCGTGACTTCCGACGCTAGAGCCATCTGCAGGTACATCTTGGAAACCGGCATAATGTTGTCGATTTTCACAAAATGCGCAATATTATTACATGAAAAGTGATTATTTATTGTTCTGCTGCATTGTAGGATGAAGTTTTAGGAAGAATATATATCGACGGAGGTTATAAACCTTGGAGAAACTCATTTCCGTAAGTAGTTTCTTGTGTAAAATTGAAGAAATGTGTCTCCGATGCATGAAACTGTTACCATGGTTAGTTCTAAAGCCTGATTGAAAAGCATTTAGCATATTATTTATCACAAGAGTATTATTATTGGCTTTGGACAATATAATCTAGGGCTTTAGAAAAGTAACTGGTCTCTAATTCAAAACAATCACTGAAGATGCTGTTTTAGGAAGACCTCGAACATATTGTAATGATGGAAAAATACATGTGAGTAAAATAATATCAGTGAAAGGATTCAATTGGGCCTGGCAATATTCTTTTAATCGGGGTATTCATTCATTCTTTTGTTTTGGGCCTAACAGCTTCTAAGCCATTTTTTGTCCATTATATTATGCATATCAAACATACATGATTGCTTGACTGTACCCCACAGTTCAATATCACGAATATGCGCCCGGTTCCGTCGCTGTAGCTACCACATACAATAAACCAGTAAAATATGTATTTTGGAAAGGTAAAAAAATTCTCACTGACCAGAGGACGTGAAAGGTAGAGAGAGACTTTCATCTGATCCCTTCCGTGACTTGACTCCCACTGATCCCCTTCCCCTCTCTGCTCTCTTCAACACTGACAGCCGTTCTTAGATATAATCAGCTTAAGTCGAGGGCAGAAGGCAAGACGTTAATCCCCTTGCCACGTAGCCACTGCCTTGCTCCATGACGTTGCATCTTCCCACAGGAAATGCAGTAGCTGGGGCTAAAATAAGGGAGGTGTCAAAATATTCTCTAGCCGATACACGAAGCTCTACGGCGTGGGAATATTGCAGAGTAAAGGACTTCTGTAGTTTTTAAAATGACAACTAGAGCCCTGAAACTTGGCAAATCCCCGTTTCCTATCATTGGACTTGATGGCTTATTAATATGTATTTTTGTTATTTTGTGTCGCTTTTCTGCACTTATGGCTAATCACGGCGACGAAGATGAAACTAGTGGATCGAATTGAACACAGTTCATTGCATTTCACCAGTTAGTTCCAACTGAACAAAGTTCATAACTAGGCCTCGGAAGTTGATGAAAAATCATTTTTTTCCCCTTGTGTCCGAAGACGAGGCCCAACATAATATATGTTCATTTTGGGTCATTGTAGGCCAGAAAAAGGTGGGTTTTATTTGTCTTTTTTGCCTTTTTCGGCGTTTTTTTGGCTTATGGGTCCTTTTTTAGCCTTTTTTTAGGTCTTAACTGCTTTTTCTTGCAACTTCACCTTCTTTCGACTACGTTTTTACTGCCCATTCTCAATTCGAATCATCATCAGCTCATCACCTCTTAAACATCCTTTCTGTAGTAAAGAAAGAATATATATATATATTTGTACCATCCCTGAAACGAGAGAAAATCATTTTTGGACTACTGAAGCAGGTACGGTACAAGGTCCTATAACCGTAACTTGTCTGGAAGGTCGCGCTGTAAGTGGCAACTTTCTCTTGTTTTGAAGCTTTCAGTTTATTCGCACTGTGTGTTCCATACCACCAGAATTTTGAATTTTTTTATTCATTAAATATGTAATTAAAAGTGAAGTTATTAATTAATTTGGACCACATTTATACGTCTTTTTTTCGTTTTTAGGTCCTTTTTTATATTTTTAGGTCTTTTTATAGGTCTTTTTTTTTGCAATTTATAGGTCTTCAACTTCCAAGCCCTATTCATAACAATTCATCATCTGGTTCCAATACAGTGTTTAAAAAACCATAATGGCTATCGGAACCAATGACAAAAAAAATTGCAGTTGTGGCTGGGGAGACGCTTATTTCTCATTAGCAGCCACCATCAAAAGGCGAAAAAGTGTGTGGGGTAGAAGCCCAGAAGATGATAACACTGTTAAGCCTTGTTTCCATGTTAATAAAACATTAACTTGCTGACCAAGGCAAACTTTTATAGTATAAAAATATACATAAAAACGTAACGTTTCCACACTCTAACAGGGTCCTCTTCGGACGAAACTTTGTTGTGAGATTAAAATACAGGAGAAAAATCGATCAGAAATTGTAAATAATATTATTCATATCAGTGAGATGATGATGCTGATTCTGGAGTTGGCAACCTGATTTCTTATGAGTTGGCAACCTGATTTCTTATGAGTTGGCAACCTGATTTCTTATGAGTTGGCAACCTGATTTCTTATGAGTTGGCAACCTGATTTCTTATGAGTTGTTAACCTGATTTCTTATGAGTTGTTAACCTGATTTCTTATGAATTGTTAACCTGATTTCTTATGAGTTGGCAACTTGATTTCTTATGAGTTGGCAACCTGATTTCTTACGAGTTGGTAACCTGATTTCTTATGAGTTGGCAACCGGATTTCTTATGAGTTGTTAACCTGATTTCTTATGAGTTGGCAACCTGATTTCTTATGAGTTGGCAACCTGATTTCTTATGAGTTGTTAATCTGATTTCTTTTGAGTTGGCAACCTGATTTCTTATGAGTTGTTAACCTGATTTCTTATGAGTTCTTAACCTGATTTCCTATGTGTTGGCAACCTGATTTCCTATGAGTTGGCAACCTGATATATAGGAGCTGGTAAACTTATTTCTATTCATAGCCTAGACCACGTGACATTGTGAGATAGCCCAGATCTTGTACTCAGTATACGCTACTGATTACCACTATTTAAATTAGATATTTGTAGGATTTCTGGATAGACTTCAGTCCCCCGAGCCCTCCCTCTGGCTACCTGCCTGCTAGACAGGGATTCATAACCGAAACCTTGAGATCGTGAGTCATACACCGAGGCAACGAAATCGTGGATACTGTTATATGTCGTTACAAAATGAAGAACTAGTTCGTTGAAAAAATCACAATTTGTAAATAACATGCACATTTAGCTTCGTTAATGTAGCCGAACACAAAACACAAACATAACAAGTAACTTACATGAGTATAAAATGTACGCGTTACAAGAGAACCACGATAATTAGTAGTTTTGATGGGGCACAGCAAACTTGCCAAGTGAGTTTTGCCCGTGGAAGCTAAAATTTCATTTCACGAAAAATGTGACAAGAATGAGCACGCGCAAAGTTTTTCATCCACAATATCTGGTCGCTGATATAGGTCCTGGAGTTCTTTGTTTTTGTTCTTATACGCCAGAGTCCCCTTTCATTCACTGGGACATATATTTTCCTAAGGATTTTCCGTCCCCATACAAGTAGGTATTTCTCATCTTGTGCAGTCAGACACCATGTTTCTGCTCCATATGTAACTGTGGGTCTTATTACAGTCTTGTGGAGTCTTATCTTGAGATGTTTAGATGCATTCTTTCATCTGAATACTTTCAAGAGAGGAAAATAGCATCTATTGCTTGCAATTATTCTACTATCTCTGAAGACTGTCCCTAAATATTTGAACTTCTCAACTCTTTCAAATTTCCTGTTGTTTATTTGTATATCTTTAACTTCTTGATACTTGATCTTCTCCCGCGTGTTTATCATGTAATTTCTTTTCCCCTCGTTCACTGCGAGATCCCCACACTTTCTGCTTGATTCTCTAGTTATATAAAAAGTTTCCTTGATTCCTATGTCAGTTCTTTGTTAGACATACATCACATGCACAAGCAAGATAATGTTTATTTTATCCCTTGTATATTTCTATCCCTCGTATGGCTTTTCCAAAACCAGGTTGAATAGCTGGGTTGGCAGCACATGCCTAATAGAATAAGATTGGATGCCTGAATCTTCAAAACGCGATTTTAATATATTTGATTCCAGCGCCATCATCGGGAATGGCTGCACTACAGATTAGCTTCTTTACGTCCCATAGAATAAGATTAGAAACCTACATGTTTAAAGGTTATTTTAAATATAGTTTATTCCAGCGCCATCATCGGGAAATGGCTGAACTACAGATTATTTACAATCCCATAGAATAAGATTGGAAACCTACATGTTAAAAGCGTAATTTTAATATTGTTCATTTCAGCGCCGTCATCGGGAAGTAGCAGAACTACAAATCACTTACCTCCCTTTGGAGGGAAATAAATGTGTAGTTCAACAAGTTCCCGATGATGGTGCTAGAACCAACTTTATTAAAATTATCCTTTAAACATGAATCTTCCCATTCTTATTCTATGGAACGTAAATAACCTGTAGCTCAGCCATTTCCCGATGATGGCGCTGGAATCAAATATATTAAAATTACGCTTTTAACATGGATGATTACAATGTTATTCTATGGGACGTAAATAATCTGTAGTTCAGCCATTTCCCGATGATGCCGCTGGAATCAAATATATTAAAATTACGCTTTTAACATGGAGTTCTCCAATCATATTCTATGGAACGTAAATAATCTGAAGTTCAGCCATTTCCCGACAATGGCGCTGGAATAAACTATATTAAAATTACGCTTTTAACATGGATGTTTCCAAACTTATTCTATGGGACGTAAATAATCTGTAGTTCAGCCATTTCCCGACGATAGCGCTGGAGTCAAATATATTAAAATTACACTCTTAACATGGAGGTCTCCAATCATATTCTATGGGACGTAAATAATCTGCAGTTCAGTCATTTCTCGATGATGGCGCTGGAATCAAGTATATTAAAATTACGTTTTGTACATGGTGGTATTCCATCTTATTCTATGGGGCGTAAATAATATGTAGTTCAGCCATTTCTCGATGATGCCGCTGGAATCAATTATATTAAAATTACCCTTTAAACATGTAGGTTTCCAATCATATTCTATGGAACGTAAATAATCTGTAGTTCAGCCATTTCCCGATGATGGAGCTGGAATCAAATATATTAAAATTACGCTTTTAACATGGATGATTACAATGTTATTCTATGGGACGTAAATAATCTATAGTTCAGCCATTTCCCGATGATGGTGCTGGAATCAAATATATTAAAATTACGCACTTAAGATGGAGGTTTCCAATCTTATTCTATGGAACGTAAATAATCTGTAGTTCAGCCATTTCCCGATGATGCCACTGGAATCAAATATATTAAAATTACGCTTTTAGCATGGAGGTCTCCAATCTTATTCTATGGGATGTAAATAATCTGTAGTTCAGCCATTTCCCGATGATGGCGCTGAAATCAACTATGTTAAAAATACGCTTTTATCATGGGAGTACTCAATCTTATTCTATGGGACGTAAATAATCTATATTTCAGCCATTTCTCGATTGTGGCGCTGGAATCAACTATATTAAAATTACCCTTTAAACATGTAGGTTACCAATCGTATTCTATGGGACGTAAATACGGGTGTGCGGGATCCCCAAAAGTCGGGACAGGGATCGGGCGTAAAATTTCCCGTCTCGATCCCGACTTCAGGAAATGACTTTACGACTTTTCGGTCCCGAGCAGTCCGGAAATCCCGAATGGTCATTTTAAAAAGTTGTTAATTGACAACATTTTCTGCATTGCAACTGTCTGGAACTTGTTTGTCTGAAATTGTTTGTTTTTATTAGAGAAATAGAAAAACAGTCACTTAAGTTGAAAATGACGTGTAGAATTCGAGTTTTTCAGAGCATCGGGAAATTTCGAACATTTCTGTCCCAAAAATTTCACGACTTTGTCGGGAAATGGCGATTTTTTTCTCGTCCCGAATGTCGGGATTTAAAAAAATTTCTGTCCCGACCAAAAAAAATCTGTCCCGCACACCCCTAGACGTAATTAATGTGTAGTTCAGACATTTCGCGAAGATGGCGCTGGAAATTCCAGTGCAAATATCACTGCCCCACTCCTCGTGATATTCCGAATTCTTCAGTATATTTGACTCCCACCTTCACCTTTGCCTTTGTGTTTATTAATGTAATTTTAACCCTAGAGCACTAGCGTGTTCTCATATTACAGCCTAACTAGTGCTACGTAAATTTTACGTACATGAAGAAATCGATTTTCAACACAACCTCCATATCATGAAAACAAAATGACGATTATTTTGTTTATTTTTAATATTGGAGTTTTATTCCCAATTTTAAAATGTATAAACAGGATGTTTTTTTTAAGAAAAAACAGAATATTTTAAAAGAATGTATTGATTGACAGGCCTGTACGTTCATTAAGAGTGGCCTGGAGGTTGGCATGAAAAGAGTTTTCCAGCCCCGGCGCGATACAGAGACACCTAGCGACATATCAGTGAACTAGCAATTTTTCTCTGTTGTGTCCTAAACTAGAGGAAGAGCACAGGCCGGAGGGCAGAGGACCTCCCCCCCATGGTGGAAAGACTTGCCACCATGTTTCTTCCCTGCCTTCACCACCCCCTCCCCTTCGTGACCGCTGCGAAAGGGCACCACCTGTTTCATTTCATTCTGGTTTCGGCTTCTTTCAAGATTTCTCCACTGGCAAAATATTCACTGCTGGCTAGCCACAGCAGACAGTCAGGACCTTCACAAATGAGATTTGGACTGAATAAATTTTGTTGATTACAGTGGCTACTATAATTATGTAGAATTTCTCTTTGTGCGGTTGAGATTATAAATTGAGAGTAAAGAAGGAGGTAGAGATTATCAGTTGAAAGTAACGACGAATCAAGTAAGAATAACTAATTGAAAGTACGCTGTGTAAATGTATAGCATACCAGTGGCAGTGATAACAAGGCAGAGGCATACTAGTCGCCATTTACTTTCTTTTTTTTGTAGGGGGTTTCGTGTTGATACAAAATTTGTATCTAATAGTAATAAGCACAAACAATAGTAACAGTTATTATTTTAACTACTACGAACAGTGCTGATAATAATTCGAGATGGACGGGAGCGAGACTATTTCGAATTTAAAGGAAAAAGTCTTGGATATGTGGAATGACCTAGGGATAACAGAAGAGGCGAAAGACAAACCAATGGAACAAAATGTACAACTACAGTAGTAGCAATGATGTAAGGTAACGAATAGGTAAACATTGAACTTACACTTTATGTATTACCCATCTTAAAAACAGCTCAAACGTATTTGAAACTTTCTACATGTTATCATTTTGTATCATTATGACACGTGCTTCCCCTCGAACTAATATTTATTGTTGTTAATTTCCTTTGTCGTTGCACAAATGTTTATTGCTCTTTCCAATTCTAGAAATATTTTTAATGTTATTCGTAATACCTTTAATTTGCTGCGTGATTTTTGTGTTATTTAATATTAAGACCTATTACTGATGATGTCACAGAATAGTGACTCACCTGTATGTATATATCTTGTAAGACCTGATGCTATGGTAATTATGGACTGTGTTTAGTTTTTAGCTTTGGCTTTCGCACCCCTCAGTAGTGGTATTGATGATACTATAAACTCGAGAAAGGAAGAGCTTCTCTCCAGCAGATTTGCTACACTTAAATCAAGCTCAACATGCCTACATGAGTTTCTTGCTCTAGTGTGGAACCCTAGTCTAACCTAAGAATTTTGGAAAAATGCCCTCGGGAATTTTTCAGAAAGGAAGAGCTTTTTCAGAAAAGAAGAGCCTCTTCAGATTGATTTGCCTATACTTATAAAAGGCACTTCTGTGAGATTGTTGTCCATAAACCTGTCAAAAATATGCCCCTCTTGATATTTTTTTGACCACACCTGAAACTACGCCAAGATGCTTATAAAACCCACACCTACACCCACCCACACCCACCCACACATATTTACTTCCGGTCCACTTCCGGTTCACTTCCGGTTTACTTCCGGTCTACTTCCGGTCCACTTCCGGTCCACTTCCGGTTTAAGTTCAATTGGACACCAGGCCCGTATTGCATATCTATTATTAAAACAATGTATTGTGCAGAGACCCTCTAGAATTGCTCCGTGACTCTCTCATTTCTTACATCATAAACATATGATTTTTCACCTATGAGAATAACGCTACATATGGTGTCTTCAGGTAAAGCCTCGTGAAATTCACAGATAATTTTAATGTTTGTCCTGTCATTAACCACAACTTGTTTCCTTTTTGAAGTGTTGATTACAAACATGGGTCTCTGTGTCTTGAATTCATCTGGTGAGTAATACATATCAGTACTGCCAGTAGTGACCCTCTTGAAAGACGAAAATGCCTCATATAATTTGAGAAAATCATCCTTGGACATGTCTAAATTGTAATTTTCTCTAGGAAAAACCTCATTTCTGCCATTTTTAAGATATATGTTCTTGATTTTGCAGCTATCAAATTTACTTGAATTTTTTTCCTGATTGTTGTGTCTCCCAGTCTGAAACAATACCACTACAAAATCAGGCATGTCAAATTGAATACTGGAGAATGAATTTGTAGCATCAAATTCATAATATGTGCCAGATGCGGGCTTCTGTATACATTGATATGTGTAAAATTGAAGAGGAATCTGTGGATTTTTTATTATATCTGCTTTGTATTTAAGAGCGTAACTGGCCTCATACTCAACAACAGGGATTCTTAACTCCATAGTCTGAATAATGCATTTGCCCTCATCAGGTAAGGTATTAGGCAGAGCTTCTCCTGTAGGGTTTAATGTGCTGTACCTCATCAAAGCATTATTATCATTGGCAGCTCTTCTAAATGTAATTCTTAAACCACCCTTCCACATAATTTCTTTGTAATCCGAGAAGAATCCTGGCAACAGGCGCATAGGGAACAGCACTGTGTGGCTCTTGGATATTATTTTATCACCAGCCTCAAATCCGCCTATTTTGTAGTAAGAAGCCTCGGTTTTGGATAATTTTAATGTGGCCAAAGCTGTGGAGGTAATGCCGGGATAATCTATTCTGTTTATAACAACGCCATGCTTTCTGATCTCAATTTCAGAGAACAGATGCGGCACAAAATTGTCTACCAATCTTATATTTGAATTTGCCGGATAATCTGTTCCATCGAGCTTTACAACATCAAATTTGATGTATAGATCTGCTCTGTGAGGGTGTATAAATCCATCCCCTACATCAAGATCAACCTCAATTTCTGTGTTGGGTTGATTTAAATTTGCAAATGTCCTCCTGTTTGGGGGGAATGATTGTAGCTCATAACTCTCAATATTTTCCATTGTATGTATTTTTATTTAAATGTTAATCTCTATGATAGCAGTTGTTGTGGCTCCAGCAAAATCAACTAATTCTTCTTTTTCATTAGTGACCATCAATTCAATATAATCTATTCTATTATGGCACACAGGAAAATATAATGTTGGGGATGGATTGTAGATGATGGGCTCCATGAATTCGGAATTAGGTTTGAATGTTGCAATGATGCCGGTTTGTTTGTGAGTGCCTATGCCATTTGATTTGGTGATCATACCCTCGGCCACATTACAGTGAATATTCAGAGTCTCTATGGCTAAGAATTTAGGTATATTCATAGCAGTGTGTTTGATGGCCGCTTCAAGTTTTGTGTTGTTCTCAAATCCCAACAGCTCTCCTATAGTACCCAGATGCACTGTTTCTGTAGCAGATACAATCTCTACTCTGTGAGTGACAGAATTTTGACTTAACACTACACCTCTGGGTAATTGAGCATTTAGAGTGGATAGATTATATTGCCCTGGAGTGATGACAATTTTTTGATCCCCTACTGCAATTGTATTGTTGTGGTGTGTAATATTAGGGATCAGGTACATGCCGTAAAATGCCCTGAGAGCTATAGTTTTGGGATACACTATATCATCATGTAATCTAAGTTTCAATATTGAATTTTGGCTGGTGAGATGGAATACCCCCATGATGTTTCAAATACCACAAGGCCTTTTGAAAATTTTCAATTGATGGTTTATTTATTTGAGACATATATCTGAGAACAGATAAACACAAATGTCCGCAATTAACATCTTTGAAGTTTTGAACACGGGCATTATTGTAATAAAGATTAGTTGATTTTAGATATTTTACTAAATTTTCAGGTGGATCACCTCCAAATGAATCAAACACAAATGCCTCATTTTTTAAATATTTAAGATAACAGATCCAGTGAGTGCCCTGATTTTTGTACTCATCCAAATTAACAATGCCACACTCTTTGTTGAGTGGTTGTTCTGGTAAAGAATCAGACATGTACACACCCCTAAAATATTTGATGCCCAGTGGCTTGATTAAAGCTTCAATATCTTGGTTTGTAAGCGGCTCTTGTTTTTTTTAAACTTATTCATGGCTCTCTTAACACCTTTGCCTTTTTTCTCCATGGCCAGGTTATGGCGCCTCTGCTCATCTAATTCTGCCTTATTTTTCTTGGCATCTATTACTGTTTTTGCTATGGCAGCTGATCCCCCAGCCAAGCTCCCCACAGCCCCGAGAGCTGCTAAGATGGCAGGGATAGTAAATATGAAACCCCCCACATGTGATTTTTTTCTAGATTGCTGTAATTTTTTTAATTGGGGGGTACTAAGCAACAATTTCATACCATGTCCCTTTGCAATACAAGAGCTTTTTTTCTTCCGCTGCTTTTTGGTCAAAAGACTATCAATAGTTTTAAGAGATTTGAGACCTGCATAAGGTATTTGATACATAACACCCTTGGCCTTCATTGTAGGTTTATTATATACATGTTCACAACCCCCACCCCAGTTTTTGTTTGGTGCTCATAGCTATGGTGGTCCCCAATGCTGCTATTTTTTCACTTAAAGAAGCATCTTTGCTTACAAATCTACCAAATGCAGCCTCTTCTAATTTCTTGTCTGCAACATGTCTCTTGTCAAGATCAGAATGTGTGTTGTATGCTATGTCATGGTCTCTACAAGCAGCATCTAGGGGATTTACACCAGGATCACCTCTGTTTAATCTATGATCCAATTTTGTGCCTGGACCACAATACTGATAGCCTGGAATATGTAGTTCAAATGGCAGCTTGTTTATGATGTCATTAACCAGGCCCCGACCCTCAGAAATATTCCAAAATTTAGGTGGTAGAGTATTAATAATTTTTATGAGATATCCAATCCCCTTAGGGTCATTCACTATAAAATTAGACAATTTTGTACTTATCATGTCCATAATTCCAACCTTTTCATTGTAAAAATTGTGGTTCCCAGCATTTTCTTCCCCAGCTATCACCAACAACCTATCTACAAGTTTCCTGACATCATCAACCCAGACAAATTCTTTGGGCAGGGTGTTGTATTGTTTGATTCCACTGCCAGTCTTGATCTGTGACCATATGGGCTTGATTAAATTATTGTATTTTGCCCCACTGCTAGACTTAACCCTTTTTTGTGTGGGATCATTGTTCTGGTATAGAGCATCTGATTTTATTAATATTTCTTTGTAATCCTCATAATCTTGATCTGTATAGCTGCCAGGCCTTTTCCTAGTTATCAGTTCCCACAACCCAGGTGTGCCGGTGTACTTAACAAAAGCACCTTTTTCTCCGAGATGAGATTCTGAATAAACAATCAGATCATCTCCCATAAATGTTACTCTGAAATTGCCAATTCTATGTATGATGCTGCCATCAAGCTCTGTGTCAGCATATAAGCCAAAGACCTCATCTTTATTGTCTTTAGGTGTGGTTAAATATTTTTGAGCAAGAAGACCCAATTCAATAGGATCCTGAGTAGCTTCAATTCTTCTAGGAGCAATAGGACTAGGTGTATGAATACTGGAAAGTGGGGTGAATGGATAATCTAATATGTTCCTAGCAGCTACAGGTACAAGCTCCGTGATCAAATCTTGATTTTGCTCTGTAACAGTTTTGATATTCTTACCTAAATTATTAATAGCATCAATTACAGGCTGTTCTGTTTGTTTGTGTTTTTCATAAATTCCCCGGTTCTCTGATTTCCATCCCTTAAATCTTTTTACAAGATAATCTCTTAACTTAAGATCGTCAATAATTGGCCTTTTCATGGTTATTTATATATGTTTCAACGTCTAGAAAATCGTTAATTTTGTTTCTATATTTTCCAGTATTAGGTGTTCTTGTCATATCAATTGTGACAAACCCATAACTGTCCTGGTTCCAGCACCTGCTGCAAAACTTGGAAAAATTATTGTAGCTCAAGTCCCCACCTACATATTCATCATGTATGTGTTTGAGGTTGGTATGATCTTGATGAAATACGCATATAAAATTGCTGTTGTCTCGGATCAGTTGCTTCGGAATTTTAGAAAAAGTCTGTGCCAGGTAGAAGCAATCAATGTTTTTGTGTCGCCCCTGTGTAAAGAAATTTCTAACCTTGTTTTGATTATCCAGTATAATGTCATCAAACACAACAACAGAGTTATCCAGACATTCATCAAGTGGCTTAACATCTGGTTCAAAAGTGGCAATATCCAGTCCATCATATAGCTTCATCAGCTGCTGATATTTTAATTGTTCCAAGCTTTTAGAAAAGACATACAAGTGCCTGTTTTTCCAGTCTAACCAGTTGGGGGCCAATAAAAAATTATCAACCATTAGTGTAGTTTTACCACAAGCAGATGGCCCAACAATAAGACACCTAATATTATCAGGCAGCAAGTTGCCATTTCTCTTATTCTGTTGTTCAGGTTCTGGCAGCCTTTTTATAACATCCCAGGTGCTCATATTATTATTTTGTTTGCATCGATCCAGCTGTTTTCCGGATGACCCAGCCATTTGACAAATAACTTGTTGCCTTTTCTGCGGATGATTTTTTCTATGAGATATGTGTCAGGCTGTTTAGTTTTGCTGAGCTCTTGTTCATAAAACCTGCCTTTGAGAATTTCTCCTCGATGATCCTTTATTATATATGTGTTAAGGGTCCCGGGTTTAACTTGAACCACTGTAAATAATTCAGTGCTCCAGTTTCTTGTAAAGCCTCTTTTGAATAAGTGCTTATATTTGCTGATTCTTACTTGATCACCCACCCTGTATTTGGCCCTTCTTGTTGTTGGCTGGTATCTAGGATAATAAACAGTCCTGATCAATTTTTGCTCATCAGATGAAGTTACCTCAGAGGGTTTCATGTTGATTGTGGAATGGACCGAGTTGTTATATTTATGTAGAAGTTCTGGAAGAATATTAAGCCATTTATAATTACCTTGCAGTGTAAATTGTTTATACATAAGATTTTTTAAGGTTCTGTTGAATCTCTCTACAATTGAGGCTTTGAGATCGCTGTAACTCGAGTAATGTTTTATTGCCTGGCTTTTAATAAATTGTTGAAACACTGAATTATAAAATTCTTTGCCATTATCAGTTTGCAAATAGCGCGGGGATCTTCCACTCTGATTGATGATTGTCCTGATGGCTTCTGTAACACATTTTCCAGTCTTGGATTTGAGTGGCAGAGCCCAGGCAAATTTTGAAAATGTGTCTATGACAGTGAGTAGATACTTGTAGCCCTTGTTGATTTTGTCTAAGTTTTTCAACTGCCCACTTGACAACTCAATCAAGTCGCTCTGCCATAAATCATCTATGCCCTTTGTGACTACTGGGAGTCTCTTAAAATTATGTCTGGCCTGTCTGTGTAATTCATCAACAACTAGACATAATATGTAAACAAGAATATTGCAACTATAGGGTGTTCAGCAGCTGATACTACAGGATTTTCTAAATATAATTTGTCCCCTATTTGTATTTTAAATTCCAAAGTGCCATCATCTTCAACATAAGATGTTTCTAATGTATTGGGATCTGTAAAATCCTCTAACTCTACACTGGTGATTTTCACTTTGTTCTCAGCATTTGTTATTGATAAGGTAGGGTAGTGGTGTGCCTGTGGCTGATGCCAATATTTGATCTTGATTGGTCTCAATGTGCCCCCAACAAAAAACTGGTAATAAAATTGAGCAGGGGACAGCATATATATTTTGCCACCTGGTGTAAATGGTGAATCATATTCTTTGTTGGGGACGCTGTACAATTCAAGAATTACTGTATGTTTTGGATTCTCGATTATGCCTGTTATTTCCTTTTCTGCTGTGAGCAATCTGCTTGTTACAGATTCAAGGTGCTCATTGATGGTCCTAACAACATCATCATGGCCTGGCTTAATTTTTATGTCCACAACAAGTTTCTTGTATTGTTGCACAATTTCTTGAAGCTGGGTGGCAAAAACAGACAGAGCATTTGCTTGATTGGATTCCATGGTTCCTAGCTGTTGCTTGATATTAGCTACAATTTGTTGCAAATTTTCAACAACTGCCAATTTTGAATTTTGAGCAGTAAGATCATGGACCTGTCTTCTGATATCCTCAAACAGGGCATGCAGTTCATTAATATGTTGATTGGTTGGTAGAGTGGCCACTGTCTGAGTGAGATGTTTGATCTCTGTCTGGATATTCTTGATATCTTCTGATTTCAATATGCGATTCACTGCCCTCTTTATATTTTTAAGTTCCTGTGATGTAGGGAGATTTGATACTGTATTTTGCAAAGATTCAAGTGCCAATTTCACATTGTTTAATTCAGAAGCATCAGCCACATTTTGCATAGCATTTTGGAGCAGGGCTATATCTGCCTGAGTGGGTGTGGATTGTTGTAAAATTTCAAGCTTTGTTTGGATATCATCGATCAAGTGATGAAAATGAGATAGCTCAGATTCAGTGTTGAGGTTTTCAAGCTTTGTGATTTGTTGCTGGACACTGACAAGTGTGTCTACAATACCGGGCAGGCGGGATTCTTGTACATTTGCCAAATCACTTTGCACTGCTGCTATTGTACCTTCAAGATGGGTTATGGTACTTTGAATTTTTCCAAAATCTTCATATGTTTCAAGTTGCAGCTTAATATTTGCTACACTCCGAGTTATTGCATTCAAAGCATCAGAAGATGGCAAATTGTTCATAAAATTTTCAAGTGTCTCAATTTTTTCTTTAACCTCGGCTATGGCATTGTTCAAGGAGTCCAGATTAGGTATCTGGAGTGACTGAATCTGTTCCTTTAGAGTGGAAATCACTAGATCAAAATCTTCTTGTGATTTTATGCTTTTGACAATTGTTTGGAGCTGTGTCTGGACATTATTTATCTGCTCTTCCAATTGCTGTTTCAATTGCTCAGAGTTGGTGGCCTGGGTCTTAAATTTGGCTTGAAGAGCTGCTACAGCTTCTTCCAAACTTTGAAAATTATCTAATGTTGCCAAATCAGTATATTTCTGAAGCAGCACTTTGAGTTCAGAATCAATTTTAAGAAGAGGGTCCATGCATTGTGATTGCAAATTTGTAATTTCTAATTGAAGACTGGTATTGAGTGTGGTTTGTAAAGCTTGTAAATCACTTCTTAATTTCTTGACTCTGACATCAAGCATCAGAATCTCATCACTGTGATCCTCATGTCTTGTATGGCCAAATATATCATTAGGCATTTTTGTTTTACTGGTTATTTATTATAGAGTATCTGATTCTTAATTCTATAAAAAAGGGTATAAGCTTGTCATAAGATCCAGGGACCTCAATATATAAGCAGTCACCAGCAGAAACAGTATATACAGTGCCAGAAATCATGTTTGAGTGCTTAATTCTATAAATATTTCTCCCTACTGAAATCTTGACATCACCCTCAGGGGTTGTAATAAATTGTAATTGCCCACCTACAGGTAATTGGTAATGATTTAAATTATTGTTAAATATGTACAATATTTTGCCCGTTTCATCATCAACATCTGTAAGTATGCTGTTCAGATGAATAATTAAGAAACCACTCAGTTTAGATATCATATCAGAAGAGGGTTGTGGTGTAGGCAGCTCCATAATAGCCTGTTTTTTGAACCCAAATAAGTTCATAGGCATGTTTATTTATTTCAAATCATGCTCTGTAATTGGGCATTGATTCCCATTTTTCAAATCACAATGCCCCCATGGTAGAGTATGTATGTTACATGATAAAATGCGTCTCTTATCATCATGTGGGTCCAGGGCCACTTTTCTTACAATATTGCTAGTCAGCAAGTGATCCTCACTCTGAATTCTATTTTCTGATGTTCTGATTGAATTCTGGGATTTGATGCAATTTTTATAATCTTCAAATTGGAGATCTTTTTCAACAGTCACTCTGCCAATGCCCTTGGCCTTTTTGGCAACAGCGCCACTACATGTTTTAAAACTGTACATCTTGGCACTTAACCCAGCAAATTCCACAATAACATCACCAAGTGTCTCATCTTTTAACTTGCCAGGCACCTTTTTGTTGTGGGGTTGAATTATTGTATGTTCACTGGTATCAAAGTATGGAAACAATTCAGGCTGTGACATATCTTGATAAACATCTTCTGTTTGAATATCAAGAATAAAACTATCCGTGTCCATGTACAATAATTTTACACGATCACCATAAAAAGGTTTCAGCACATCATAATACAATATTAACATATGTAATTTGGACAATTCCAATATCACAGCCCCTACATAAATAGGTTTATCAAACTTAATCTTTGTTTTCATCATGTTGAAAAGTGCCATGTGCTCATCATAAATTCTTCTGTAATTGAAGTTGGGCTTTGCAACCAATTTTTTGCTCAGGTTAGGATCAGTAATTATTTTAACATCGGTATGTTTTCTGACATTTTCAATAGTTTTGCCATACACTGAATTCACCATCAATTTAAACAAGCTCTTATCAAATTGGCTCTTTGCAGATGTTCGAAGCTCTGTGTTTGTATCAATGTATGGTTTCAACCATTCTGAGTGCCTGAACCTCAAAACTTTTCTAACTTTGGTCACTTGAACACCATGTTTCATCAGGAACTGGAGGTTTTTGTAATATGTGACATATCCCTGTTTCGGCTCCAGAGTCATCATGAGCTTCTTCTGTTTAGAGCCAGGTGAGCACTGAACCTCGGGAATTGGGGGCAGATCAGAAAATTTATTGTGCAAATCATCAGGAATTATCAGATCAACCTCTAAGAAGAGGCCATGTTCACTGTCATCAAAATCCTTAAGATCTTCAATATTGAAATCTTCAACCCATTCAAGCCCTGCATATGGCAATTTATCCATCATGGCATGACCATAGAGGCTGTTTGCATCTACATACAGTATATAATTTGATGGCCGTGCTGGATCATAATCAGGCAGCATAATATGCTTGTTATTTGCTCTGGCATATCTCTGGGAACATTGCACCATCCCTCCTCTTATACCTTTCTCCATAAACAGATACATATCTTGATCGTGGATCAGATCCAATTGCATTTTGGTGTTCAAAAACGTTGCGGCCCATGCTAGACCAGGGGCACTGAAAAAATATATTGGGTCCAGTCCATAATTTTGCATGGAAGATTTTCTGAATGCTTGCAATATATCAGCTAAGAGGGTGACATCAAGTTTCAAATATGCCATGTGATAATCACCAAATGTCTTGCATTTTAAATTGTTCCACATCAACTGAGCATGGTGATAATCTTCATCAGTGATTCCAGATCCTCTGATTTTGCTGTAAAACTCTTCTTGTGGTGGCAAAGAACACTCATCAAATTTAGAAAAATCTGTAACATAGTCATATGGATATACACCCTTCCGCCTAATTAATTTCAGGTCCTGATTTGGAAACAATGCACGTGTAATTTTTAATTGATCATCAGGTAATTGAGTGGCCAGTGTAGCCAGGCTAGCAGATAAAAATCTGTAAGAATCAAGAAATCTTATGTGAATAGGAACACCATCAACTTTAATTATCTTGCTAATAGATATATATTTTTCATCATTTTCAGCTAAAATATTTAAATTCTGCTTCTCAAACCCCTCGTACCTGATCAGATGATGGAAATCATAATTGGATGCTCCATGGCAAAATATGGGGATGAATCTTGGTCTCTTGATCTTAATATTGCAGCTATTACACAGGGCCTGTTTATATCGACCATCTGTATGAGAATGGTGTTTCACCTTGATATTTGTATCTGAAAATTCAGAATCACATACCGGGCATTTTTCTGCATTGTTGAAATCTTCAATCTGTTCCTCTGTTAAAGGCAACATAGGCTTTGATTTTAATAAGATGTTAGATGCTATGTCACGGCACACATTTTCTATTCTATGTGCAAATATTTTGATGGCATCTGGTCCCATGTATGATTCTTTTTTAGTAACAACACCATCCTGTACAACTACATAACAAAAACTGGAAGGTTCATGTAGCTGGTATGATGTACTTGAAGATTCTTCAGGATCTGGATTGCAGGATGCAAGAGGTTTGACGTTCGATTCAAAATCACAGACAATATATGCTGGGTGTTCCAACAAGGCTTCATTCTTTTTGAATTTGCAATTTTCACTTGGATTGGGCATCACCATATGAACAGGTTTATGGTTCCCACAGTATTTCAGATGCTCAATTAACTTGTTTTTGGCAATTTCTGCATTCTCTTCCCGAACCCCCTTCACCATTTTTTGACCATCAAATACAGTTAAACATCTTCTGCACAACTTGAATATTCTATGAGTTTTGTCTAGTTGTGTTCTCACCAAAGCTTCAAGACTGTGTATCAGAGTGTAATGATATGTGCCATCCCCTTCAATTAAGAGCATATCAATCGGAACAGCAGATTCATCATCAAGTGTACTGATTCTGAGAGGTGCTATCGGGCAATTGCCAGTGGAACAAATAAATACATTAATAGATAATTGTTTGCCATTGATGTGCCTGGCCCTTTTTTCAAATTTATCAATATTCTGAACTGACATTGGATATTCCAAACCCTCCATTGCATCGTCAAAATCGTGCTCATGTTGTTTGTAATAACTTATTCTCTCAGGATTCCTTGAAACTGGAAACAAAGCAGCTAATATACACCACAAAAAGCATTTCGCGTCGGTATTTTCAATATTGACCACGGCTCTTTTGTTTTTGATATTGGCTGGTAATGGCACATATGTAGATCCTTGTAATGGGCAGAATTCAGAAATATTAACATATAACTTGTGTGGAGAGCCACATAGGGTCCATCCAGACTCTTTTGCTGCAAATTCAGAGTGTTTGATATTTAATTGATCCATCAATCTGCTTATTA
This sequence comes from Lepisma saccharinum, assembly GCF_977018435.1. NCBI lineage: Eukaryota > Metazoa > Arthropoda > Insecta > Zygentoma > Lepismatidae > Lepisma > Lepisma saccharinum. Next base: position 11,251,470 of record NC_139249.1, read on the forward strand.
TTTTGTCTGAATTTGTATTTGAATATACCGGTACAGTTTCTGTTATGTGGGGGTGTGTAAATTTTGTGTCATTTGGTTTCTTATATTGTACAAACAATTTGAGGGACAGCTTATAAGAGCCATTTTGTGCATTTAGAATTGCCTGCACTTTAGGATTTACACTGTTCAAGAAATTCTCAATGCCACATCTTGGCTCTGATACAAACCGGTGATCCCTTAATTGGCCGTTAAAACTGCTACGGATGGGTTCATAGCGTGGCTGCTTTGCTGCTCTGGCATTAAGAGGTGCTTCGTGCCTTCTTTTCAGACCAGAAGTAGATGGTTGTGTTGATGACTGTGCAGAGCAAGTATCTTTATGTTTATATGTGAAGTATTCCATGTTATATTTTCTATTGCATTTGGGGCAAATTTTTGTGGGAGTTCTGTATTTGTCCGGGTTACAAATCTTTTGGTGTCTGGCCCAATTAGAGCTAAATATATTTTTATTGCATTGATTACAATATTTTTGATTCGGCATTTTTGCTGTTGTTTATTATATATAATTTCCTGGGATTCAATTCAAAACTTTATACTGAATAAAAAATATCAGTTGGGTTCAGCACTGTACTTTGTGTGTGTGTATGTATATATGTGTGTATACACTTCATATTTTTGGCTTTGGTATTTATATAAAATTTCCTGGGTTTTAAATCTAATCTCTATGCTTATCTTATAACAGGTTGTAAAGCCAATAGCTTACAAGTGGAAAATCATTCACACTAACCCAGCGCAAATACCTGCACGGACATGCATGTCTTGAATAGCAATAACCTTGTTATGTATAACAGGCTGGGACAAATATAAGCTTGACTCTAAATATGAGTGGATTACAACAAATATCAGATTTTATATTGTTCAATATGAATTTAAACCAGTAAGTATGAGAAGCACTGTATCAACACGTCTGTTCTCCTCAGTCAGTCTCACAATACTGGCTGATGCAATATTCGGGAATTTCTGTAAGTACTGAGGAGAAACATGCAAAGCAAAAATCAATACTACCGTCTCGGGAATTCCACATATTGCCACAGAGGGGAATTACTTGAAACAGAGGGTCTCTGCATATTGCATTGTTTTAATATTAGATAAGTAAATTGAACCTGGGGTCCAATTAAACTTAAACTGGAAGTAAATATGTGTGTGTATGTATGGGTTTTTGCTTAATTTCTGGTATGGTCAAAAAAATATCAATTTTTGACAAGTTTATGGACAAAAATCTGGCTGATGCAACTTTTGTAAGTATGCACAAATCAATCTGAGGAAGCTCTTCCTTTCTGAAAAATTCCCGAGGGCATTTTTCCAAAATTCTTAGGTTAGACTAGGGTTCCACACTAGAGCAAGAAACTCATGTAGGCATGTTGAGCTTGATTTAAGTGTAGCAAATCTGCTGGAGAGAAGCTCTTCCTTTCTCGAGTTTATAGTATCATCAATACCACTACTCCCCTCAGGATAAGTCACGTATCATATCTGGTCATCTTGCTCCGAAATAACTACAAGTATTACGGTCACAATGGCAGTCTTACGGATGACGTCAAGATGGAATGTTTACTGGAAACCGAACAATTGAAATGTAACACCACCGAGAGTGTAGATACGTTGATTGATTGGTTGATTATTTTTCGTCGCTTTCTGTCACTTTTGGCTAATCACGACATAAAATGGTGATTACATGGAATTGATGAAGGGATACTCGCAAAGAACATCCGTGCCCTGGCAACTTATAATCCCCACCCTACCATTAATTTCAATTGATAATACGCACCTCACCATTACTTTCAATTGATAATACCCACCTCCCCATTACTTTCAATTGATAATACCCACCTCCCCATTATTTCAATTGATAATACCCACCTCCCCATTATTTCAATTGATGATACCCACCTCCCCATTATTTCAATTGATAATACCCACCTCCCCATTACTTTTAATTGATAATACCCACCTCCCCATTAATTTCAATTGATAATACCCACCTCCCCATTATTTCAATTGATAATACCCACCTCCCCATTATATAAATTGATAATACCCACCTCCCCATTAATTTCAATTGATAATACCCACCTCCCCATTACTTTCAATTGATAATCCCCACCCTACCATTACTTTCAATTGATAATACGCACGTCTCCATTACTTTCAATTGATAATACGCACATCCCCATTACTTTCAATTGTTTATCCCACCTATTACTTTCAATTGGTAATCCCCCTACCTCACTATTACTTTAAATAACTAATCCCCACCCCCACGTTATATGTAATTCCAATTGCTCACAGCCCCATTATTTGAACTTACTAAATTTCGTGTCTCATTATTTTCAACTTTAACGCCCTATTATTTATTATTTGGATTTACTAAATTCAAATGGAATTCGGTAAAATTTTATGTATAGAGCTCTTAAAATATTAAAAATTTAAATAATGAAACAAAGCATTTGTGGTGGTTGTGCAAAATGCAGCAAACGTATGACGAAGATTAATATGTACACATTCATAATTAACAAAATTCATCAATTAACAAGAATTGTGCAAAATACAAAGAAAGGTAACTAGAAAGAGAGAATGAATTATTTACAATTAAACCTAAACATATGGCTTGTCCTACAACGTTTTCAACAATATTACAATAAATAAATTAATTAAAATTCTATATATTACAGGTATGATGAAACAACGATATTCTAGTTGACAACTTGCTAACAAATGTCTGATTGTAGTTATTGTGGAAAATGGTTAAATAGTACAACGTACATATGGGAAAATTACATGAACTTTCAAAACATTGCAACAGATCAAAGAATACAAATCCACAGTCAATAGAACATATACATTATTAACATTAATATGTGAATCTTTTTTTATTAAAAATCACATTTTCTAGCACTATATTTCGTACAATAATTGAAACTGTAGATAGTTAAACCAAATAAACACTATATTTTATGCAATAATATAAAAAGAAAATAGTTAAATAAAATGCATCACAAATACTTGTAAACAAACCCCTTCTCAAATTTAACATTTTATGAGGCTAAGCCTTTTTTCATCCTTGCTTCCAGTATATAAGAGGGATCTCGGATTGACATTGATCTACTCTAACGAAGTTCCTTTGCGAATCATCAATTATGTGTGCGTGTACACGTATTTCCTATCTGCACCGTTGACTCACAAAGTACTACATGTGAGGTAAAACTATCGAAATGTAAAAAGAGGAAGCGCTACCACCCTCCCCGCCTTTTCTACATTTTATTCAAATCGAACACCAGGCACGTATCGAGATATATATTTCGGAGGGGCGTCCTAACGTAATGTCTCAAAATAATAATATTAATAATGTTAAATTAAAATAAGTATAATTATATTAAAATAATTAATCTATTTTTATTACATTAATAGATAAGAAGGCGATATAACAACAGTGATACAGTATAACATCACGTATTCATTATCTAGTTTACGTGTAGTTAAGGTCGGCAAAATTTGTAAATAAATAGAAACTGCCCTGGCAAGGAAATTAATGTCAAATAGATAAAGAATATAATATTTATTGAGTATGAACAAATGATGTTAGATCCAGTTGACGAAAGTAAAATGCCTGGTAATATTTTGCATGTTATTATAAGTAGTAATAATTCTTGCATAAATCTTCTTTGGTACTGTCATTCAAAGTCGTATTGCTTTCCAATATTTTTGCGGAAATAAACAAATTGCGACTAAACAACAACCTTATTTTCATTACTTAATTGAAGTTATTTTATGATCTCATTATTTAATTTTTGTACTTGGTAAGTCTTTCGGGGGGAGGTTGGGACTCCTGGACCCCCCTGAATACGTTCTTCGCGGTAGGGATCGAGATAAAGTTACTGTGTCACTGGGGCAATTTTCGAACAGAGACATCTAAAGTGAGAATCATAGAACTTAAGACCTTCTGTAAACAAAAGCACGTGTACCCTAACAGTGTTGCAAACTTATGAAAGAAAAAATAATCCACATAGCCTACAAGGTGTAAAAACATTCCATTTGTCAACAGATGCGGAATATGCAGTGTATCACTGAGTGATGACCTGCTGAAAGTTATTGAATGTATGTTAAAAAAAGTTTAAAAAATGTACATCTTGCCTGGTGGCCGACTTTCAGACTCATCACCGAAGCTCCCTGGCTCGAATCCCGGCATGGGTGTTATTTGTGACTGTCCCTTCATCAATTTCATCTGACGATCACTCATTCTCATCGTCGGGATTAGCCAAAAGTGGAAGAAAAGCAACGCTAAATTTAAAACAATCAAATACAAAATGTACATCTTATCCCCCAGAAGTAAGACGGTTCCATACCAAAGGATTAATTTTCTCTCATATTTTACTAAAAAAACCTTGCTAGAAGAATGTGACACATGAGATAAATTACGTTTTGAAACAGGGGTTTCTTCATTAAATTTATTTGATGTTGGAAAGTGTTATGATTTATTATTATAGATAATGAAAGTAAGCTAATACATATGATTTGATTGACTAAATTAATAATTATGCAGCAAAGACACCAAGGGAAACTAAAACGGTAACTTATAGAAGCATAAAAGTGGGGAAAGAAGACTGTAGAATACAGAAATATTTTGAGGCAGTCACATTTTATTGTACGCTACATATAAAATAAAATGCATATTTGGGGGTGAATTTTTAAATATTGTCACATTTTTCTTCTCTCTTGTTGTGAGGTGTTCATTTTAAATCAACCTCCCTCACCCTACGGCCTGCCCTCCTTCACCTGCAAAACTATTCCGGAGTGTGAGGATGTCACCATGCGGATGGTGAACACCTCTGTATTATATATCGACTCCTTCGTCCCACCCCCTTCCCCATCCCCGGAGGATAGTCACTGACAATGTGAAATATACTATCATATGCCGACAATCGACATACCACTTCCGTTTCTGTACTTGACTTAGTGAGAAGTATTGTGGTTGGCAACAGCCTAATAACGGATTTCTTCCACATCATGTAGTCCGTTCTATGAAAGTACGCTAATGGAAGAAAAACGTGTAAATTACATTGGATTATACATTTTAAAATATATTTTCATTAAAGGTTTCTGTTTATAATAATAATAATAATACGTGATTATTGTATAAATTACAATCGATCACGTGAACAGCAAGAAAATAGCGCCAGTTTCGAACATGGCGACTTCCATGCGTGCAGGAAGGTCTCCCGTGTTTTCAGAGTAGTCTTTCGGAAATACAGCCGTTTGAAAAGTGGCAAGAAGCAGGTTGTTCTTAACGTTTATGTGACGTTGTGTCGGTGCTATCCTGAGCAAGCAGTGAAGTTGGTGTCCAAGTGTAATTGTGTGTCTGCGTCTTTGTGTTTTCGGTCTGGTGAAAGAAAGGAAAACGACCAGTCAAGTTGCGAGTCCCGCGAAAAAAACACGTTGTTGCTCGTATAAACAAGTACACCGATTTTGAGATAAATGCAATACAACGCGAGGTGCTTTCGTATTCTTTCAATCAAAGAGCCGTCCTTTCCACTGTGGAGAAGATGTTGATAGTGATGATTGATGACGATCTCCCCAATTTTAGCAGTCGACGTTAAATCGCCTCTTGTGGCACGTTGAGCTCCTTTTTGGGAAGCAAATTTGACAGACCGTACTCTGACAGGATGATGTCTAGCGCCGAAAATGCCTCAAGTTCAAAATGGAAGTACTGAATCGAGGTAAGAAAATACATTACTTGCATGAGACGTGCGTAAATAATGTGCTTATTATCGTCTTCTTGTTTTCTAGTGCACGAGAAACCGAGATAAAGATAAACAATCTCTTTTTATTCCCCGGCTTATCTTCGTTTAGCTTCTGCTAAAACTGGCGGTATATTTGTTGCACAAAGGAGAAAACAATACTCCACATGTCAACAATGTTGGGCAATAATTTGGTGGAAATAAAACCAAAAGGCTTGAATTACTGAAACGAATATCTCTCTCTCTCTCTCTCTCTCTCTCTTGTATAACTTTGGCGCTGTCATACTGAGAGAGGAGGGGGGGAAGGGGGATCTGTTAACCCAGTGTCAGATAAATTGAACTTTTGGCGTAGAAAAATATGTTCATTCTTGAACAAGAACACGTATTTAATCACTTGTAGAACACTTTTTATACTTCAATGTGTAGATTATCAGTTAAAATAAGAATACGTTTTTCCATGTTACGTAAAATTAAAGGTTGCGAATGAGCAGCATATGATGGCCGCACCATTTACGAACAGCTGGCGCGGAGTGTAAGTTACTCGAAGTGAGACGGTTGTTTACAGAAGGTCGGAAGGTTCGTGATTCTTACTTTAGTGGCCAAGTGGCGAACTATGATGAATGAAATTCGGCTGAAGCGGCCGTATCTTTCGCCGTCGATAATACATGACATTTTTAAACAATCATTTTGGGCTGTGCAAGTGACTTTTGAAAGAAAAGCCCTCCCTGGCTTAGTCATAAAAGGATTGAGCATTACGTTAGTATGCATCATAATGGCCATTTTCGTTGGTGCTACCCACAAATCCTATAACCATTCTGTGCTTATTTACGTATTTCCTTATGGGAAATTGAAAAAAAATAATGGTATTTGTGCACATTTATCGAACTGAAATTGCATAAATGTGTCATGTACTTAAAGTTTCATAAAGTAAGTTTACATCCACTGCGTGTTTTCCGGCAAATTTTTGTCCTAAAACGTTATATTCAACAAAATGCAAAAAAGCCCATGTTAAATTTAAGCGCTTTCCACGGCGACCTTCGCCAAACTCCACCGCCCTCTTAAGAATGAATGCAAAAAGTTCAAGCAATGGAAAACAATGACACGTACCTACACTGGTCCTCTAGGGCCTTGGAATGGTCACAAACCCAAATCGGACTTCTCAGTTAGTTAGGGTAAGCAGATGACAGGCCCTTACTGGTCACTGGTGTCGGATTTATACCTTTATTTTTGTTAGAGATGAAAGGTTATGGGACTTTTTTCCAATAACGTTTGATTTATTATCTTTTTATGCATAGTATACAATTAAAATTATCCAGTGGCAATCCTGGATCGAGTTGACAGATGCAGATCTGCGTACAAATCTGTAACAGGCAACCCTTCCAAGAATATTCACGGTTTGATGGTATCGCAAGAATCCAGAGCATAAGCGGCAGGTTATGAGAAACTGACGCAAGCATAAGCAGAGCCCGACATGGGGCACAGGCCAAGGGGCAAGTTCTCCTTAGGAGGTTGACTTGTGATACCAGTCTAACGGCAACCGAGCAAAAAAAGCCGAAATATACAGAAATCTGGTTCTATTTTATACTGAATGGTTGTTTACAAAATATCAAGGAAACTTGGTCGATATTTACAAGTATTCATGGATTTCCATAATTACATCATGCCAGTAGCGTACGCAGGATTTCATCAAGGGGGGTGTTATATCTAAAACTTTTTTCCAAATTCACATTGCCATTGTTTTATTAAACTTTAATTAAATAATAATAATCACAATTAATTAATAATACTTATAATTAATTAATTAGCTGAATTAATACTAATAATAGTACAAATACCACTACTACTACTACTATTGAGTAGTAGAGATCTACATAAATATATTATTTATGAAAACAATAGAACGAAATTACTTTCTAGTCATCCGATTTTTATCAAATCCTGGGATGGTTTGTTTCTTTGTTACGAAATAATTGTCTCGTCAACGAGGTGAGACATTTCAGGGGTGAAGAAGATCCATAAATACAAGAAAATATATTAAAATAAATTGAAATAATCAAAGTATGGAACTCATCCAAGGAGCTGCGGTGATCTGGTCGGCAGAGCGTCTGACAATCACGCGGAAGATCCGAGTTCGATTCCCGAAATTGGTTGGAATTTTTCCGGCTTTTTTCCCGCATAAATGTCCCCGATAATTCACATCTGGATTATCTTGCTGTTCTTACCAACAAAACATTTTACAATAGTTAAGCTTATTGTCATTTGAATAATTGTCTAGTCAACAAGGTGAGACATTTTAAAGAGACATTCAAACAAGCTGCGGTAAACAATACAATGGGAAGGCGAATTGGTGACTGTATTCTTGTCCGCCTAGCCTTTGTCTATACATTAGCCTCTTACAACGAACCAACAACTTTATTTAGTTAATTCTCATTGTTCACGCACAAAAAAATACATGTTCGTTGAACACTGGCGTACGTAGAGGGATAGCCGATGGTGTTCCAGCCACTACCGAAATTTTGATAAAATCAGAATTTTCAAATAAAAATCCGTTAAGAACTTTAAAAAATCAAAATGTGTAAATGCGAAACCTCTTTTAAAGTGAATCCCGATTACCATTTTTGTCTTTGAATACAATTTTAATAGATTGAAAAGCTCCAAAAATACGAAATATTTTATTATGCATCCTGCCCTCCAAATCGAAGTCATTTGCTATCCACATTTACTATTCCAGCCCCTCCAGAAAAAAAAAATCCTGCGTACGCAAGTGTGTTGAACATTGTGGCAACTGAGATACAAAACAATTTTTTTCTCTTTTAAATCATAGTTACCCTAACCTAACCTCATAAACTCGTTGTTAATTTCAAGACATCACTCTGAAAGACGCGTGTGTTTGCAATGCTGTCCTTTTCTCCATGCTGCATGGAAATAATAATTCAAATTATTATTATTATTAGTAGTAGTAGAAGTAGTAATAGTAATATTATTGTCCCAGATCTTTGACTGTGAAAAATTGTCCATTTAATTTTTTTCATAGCATTTTTCATAATATTTCACAAGCTCAAGGGGGGGGTTTAAACCCCGTAACCCCCCCTTGCGTACGCCACTGCATCATGCAATTTAGACTTTTGTAATATTTACATAAAGTTATTAAAGTTGTAAATTACATACCTTCCTAAAATATATTTTCAATGCCTAAAAAGATCTTATAATAAGTTATTTTGTTATCTTAAGAACTGCAGAATAATTCCAGAACATTCCTATCTCGTGCAAGTCACAGATAATAATCTAGCACGTGCAGATGTTGAGCTCCTGCTTTACATATACAGAGCATTCCCCAGTGGCGTGTATACAAGGTAAGCTACCGAAGCATTGCTTCGGAATACAATATGCAATAACGTAACAATATATTATGTCATTATAATCACACGATTATTCAAAAATATCTAGATAAAACCGTCACATAAAAGTCCCTGCGGGGCTGCACTGAGGTTGGGCCGAAGCAATCTTCCTCTCGCATCGGTTAAGCAGTGGCAGACAGTTGCGCACGCACCTCAAGGTTACGGGCCATGTGCGTGTATTTCTTCTGCAACCGAAGCTAGCATCGGACAGGGAGTTCGAGACTGTATGAGAGTGTTTCAACTCGTATTGTTTTCGGTTTTCCTCAGTTTACGGGTTTGGTGTGCCGAATGTATATGAAAATATGTTAGTATCTAGTAATATAGAACAATGTGTACTATAAAAGTGCTTTTGTCCAAGCCGTTTTCTGCCCGCTCTTGCTCAGAAAGAAATGAGATAATTAAAAATGGACGGCCAACACCAGATCTACCAAACTTGGTTCAAAAGACCAGCAAATTCACTAGACATTTTCAGTGTAATATCGTAACGATCCGTAGTATCTTTTAATTATTATGGACAACGAACTCCAACTTCCAGTCATTCAACCATCGTTTTTCAGTCAGGAAACATTCAGAAACATCACAGGAATGCAGTGTCAGACAGCATTGAAGCTCTTCCTGGTCATCAGCGCTATAAACATGTAAACAGACGAAATCCAGGAAGAGGCTACAGGCCTGACTGTGCATTTGTTTAGTAAATTGAATTGCAATAAATGTCTGGGAGGCAGAGAGTTCGGGGTCAGTTCGAATTCAGTTATTGAGGAGGAAGTTACGATTGGATAGAGAGAGAGGAGGAGGTTCTAAGGAGAGTGTGTTAACGCTAGTCGGAAGTCAGACTCTCACAAGCATAACCTCTCACGACAGATCTTCAGTTGCAGTACAGAGACAGGTATATCCTCACATTACCCATGCTGATCCAGTCTTTAGGGGTGTGAAACTCAAGTGTCATGTGTTGCCATTCATCATGTGTGTAAATTTAGTACCTCTAGCACCTTACCACCAAGCTCACCACAAGCAGAGAGTGCTTTACCGTCAAGGATGAATGATGATTCGTGAGCTACATTCTCAAACGATCCCCCCATACCTAAGGGTATGAGACGATATGTATACCAAATGTGACTGGTTAGACGATAGCGTTGAGCTGTTTTGCTGGTATTGTCTGTTGTTTGAAAAGGATAGAAATACTTCTTGGACCAAAACTGGGTACATGCATTTGGGAAATTTAGTGAAGTCAATAGCCGAGCACGGACTGTCTGTGAACCATCTACGATCGTCTGTAGCTATAGCTGCTTTTGGGGAAAACAGAATAGAAACTGCGCTTGATGATTAGCTTAAAAATGAAATGAACTATTACCAGCTGTGATTTTTATCAAGTCAAGCTTGACCCCTTGATTTGCTATTGTTTACTTAAAAATTTTATATTCAGTGCTTCGGCTATCTAAATAGTCACCGCACGCCACTGGCATTCCCTGACATTCGCTACGAGACTCGGCGGCAAGCGGTCCGGCGTCAGCGCTTGTCTTTCCCGGTGAAATGGGTCCGGGACAGTCGCACGTTACAGTCTGTTTTTTTCGCTATCTCTGCCTTTGCTCTCTTACCTTTCTGTTGACGTTGCAGACTGACGCCAGTATAATCCTTCCTCGGAAGTTGTGTTGTGTCCGTGTGTTGAAGATTGTGGCTTAATATGGCACCACAAAAGTTTACATTACAACAAAGTATTAATCTTGTCGAGTGTTACTTCGGAAAGAGGAATTGTGGAGAAGTGCGACGACGTTTTGCAACGAAATTTCCTGGTGTTCCCGTTCCACGTAGGACCACTATATTAAACATTGTAAAAACGTTTAGAGTAACAGGGTCAGTTCTGAATAAAAGTGGAAAGAAAAACCAACGTGTACTTACTGAGGAAAAACTCGATGAGATAGGACAAAGGTTAGAACAGTCCCCTCGGAAATCTATCCGCCGCCTCTCACAAGAAAAGGGTGTTTCAAAAACCCTCTAGGTCCCCCGATTTGTTAGCCTGCGATTTTTATTTATGAAAAAATCTAAAAAATAAAGTATACAAAGACAATCCGCACACCATCCGTGAGTTAAAAGAGAGTTGTACGAGAAATCGGGAGAATTACAGTAGACGAACTTGCACGTGTAAATGCCAATTTCCTTGGGAGATGCCAGGAATGTGTTGCAGCAGAGGGACATCATTTTCAACACCTTCTGTAGTCAAGGTTAGTACACAATATGAAAACTGTAATTTTAATGTAGCCGACTCTACCGACTGTCGGGGACCCCGTTCACCGGGAAAGACAAGCGCTGACGCCGGGCCGCTTTCCGCCGAGTCTCGTAGCGAATGTCAGGGAATGATCTGTAGAAGCATGACCAGATTCGAGTGGGGCGACACAACAAACAATAATAATATTCATAACACTGTAAAAAATAAACGAAGATAGTTTAAAAATCTTATATGAAAATAGTGCATGCTTCTGAATATATATATATATATTTTTTCAAAATGTAACTATCCAACTCGAGTTTACGAATGTCAAAATTACGTGGAACATTTTTCTCGTTTTACTTGAGCTACGTAAAATTGACGTACAGTGCACAACATAACAAACAAAAGCAAGGCGTTCAGCGTTTGCACCCTCTTCTCCACAATGCTGCCTTACGACTGACAGACTGCTAGAGACATTGCTAGGTGGAGTGGTGAGTAGGTGAAAGGTGGGAGGTAAGAAAGGGAATTAGAGGCACATTTTCCCCATTAATAGGCATGAAAAAGCCTCCGCAGTTAACGAGCGAGGAGGTGGTAGCCCAGTGGTAGCCATAAGACAACCAGCCGTGCCCCTTTTCGGCTGGCACGACGCTAGAGCTTTCGCATCGTGTTGACATAGTTGCAAACTTCACAGAGAAGTGACTAATCCTGACCGATTTGTAATACTCGTTGGAGAAGTAATTCGCGAGAAAGATACTTTCCTGCATACTTGGCAAGAACGAACGTAATATCTTCCCCAAATTTATATAACCATTTAGATAGATGTGTCTAAAGAGCAATCCAGACTTTTTTGTTATCGATTTCTTCCTTAATAAAATATATATCCCTTGCTCTCACGCACACAGACACTCACGTGTTGCAACTGACGTTGACAATATTGAAGGCATTTTCTGTACAAAAGAATTGCCTAAATATCAAAGGGAATTCGCATCAACAGGGGATTTCTTACTTTAATATTTGTAAAAAATCACTGAAAATCTATCAGTATAAGAATTTCACTTGGAGATATAATTCAATTTCTTGCATTGAATTCTAAAAATTGTAGATCCACAGTTCATTTAGCAGATAATCATATTTCAGTTGTTAGTAACACCGATTGTTGATGTACCGTCTGCCGTGCTGGAGTTGCAAATTATAAACAAAGCAAGCTGAGAATACCGTGATCGACTCGATGTCTCTAATTGTTCAGTGTTTTTCTTTTTAGTGAAGTGAAAGTGTCCGATGGTGTGTGGAAGGAAGGGTAGTTATTAAAGATGAGTCAGATTAGAGCATTATTACATACACAGTTTTCCAAGGTACTATACGATATTAAATTAAAAATTAAACAACTTGGCTGTCCCACGGCAGATTTAAACTTCAATTCTATTTAAAAATATCAATTTTTTTTAAAGGTGACAGGCGTCGAAATTTTAATAGTCGCATTTATTTCCTAGAAAGTCTGGATGACGTCCGCACAGTACGACGCCAGGAATTGCGGGTTCGAATCTCGGCCTGGGCATCGGTGTTCTTTGTGAGTGTTCACTCATCCTTATCTTCGCGATTAGCCAAAAGTAGTACAAATGCGAAAGGAACTCTGAATTTTTGTCTACAATTTTAGTAAACAAAGCTCCATTAAAATTACCTCTTTCATTAGATTTCTATGACATATGCTAGAGAAAATTTTTCGATTTCTTGATCACGTTGGCACTACCCATCATACTAGCTGCCAGCCGCCACCGTCGCCTGAACAATAAAATAAGCAAATCGGCGGTACGTCTAATTTCTAGTTTCGTAATTTTACCTCGCTTTTCTACCTATTGAGTTTATCACGACGATGAATGTGGACAGTAAAAGTAGGTGGCAGAAATTATTTTATTTCCCACTTAAAATAGAAATTTTTCTTTCCCAATGGTTGGCAACCCTACTTCGTTCTGCAAACCATGCAGCTCAACGCCACTATATGCAAAGCATGGGAACAGGCTAAAGCGCGGGAAAACCTCATATACACGATCTGGCGGTTCCAGCATTCAAAGATGAAAGCAAAGCAAGGGAGACAGCTGGGTAGCGTGTGTACAACCAATGATCGAATATCTAAAGAGCAAAATCTGTTGCTTCGTAAAATAAAAAATAACTAATTTCCTAAGTAAATTATTTTGATAAAAAATATGGTGGTTCTGCAGCTCTGCAGCTCTGCCCCTGGTCTGTGGTTGATCTATCTTTCCTAAAGCCACAATGATAGTCTCCTACAATTTCTTCACTATAAGGTGTTATTCTTCTAGCTAACATTCTTGACAGAACATTGTATGGAACACTTAGCAGTGAAATTCCTCCATTGTTTCTACAATCAGCTTTATCATTTGATTTAAAATGGGGCAAATAATACCCATAGTTCAGTCTTCTGGCATCGCTTCTAAACATCCTTTCTTAGTTCTACACAATGCAAGTCGTGGTTGATACCCTTTCTTTATTTCGCCAGTTTTGGGACATCTTTATTCCTTGCAAGCTCTTCTATTTCTCGTATTTGTTTATGTTCAAGATTCTCTTCTTTTTGCGATACACTTTCTTAGCCTGCCTTCTTTTTTCTTTCTTTAGTCACTGTTTGACATTCATCATCATACCATACATTCTAAATTTCTTTCCTTTCATATCCGACAATGTTTTCTGCTGTACTTGCTACAACTTCCTTAAGTGTACTCCATTCTTCTCCAGCTAATGTTTCTCCTCTGTTCGAGTATTCTTCTATCTTTATTCCTGTCTCCTCTATATTGCCTCGCAATATTTCTGTTATTTTGTAGCCTACTTACATCAAATTTCTCTTGCATCCTTCTCTTCCTCTCCTTCTTTAATGAAATCCTTTGCTTGAACTTTCCTGAGCAAGAAATGATCCGAGTCACAATCGCCGCCCCCTGCAACTTCTTACGTCCAGCACATGACTTCTACTATCTATCTATATGATTATGTGTGCTTCTGTCTGGTAACAACCATGTCATCTTGTGTGGGAACTTACGTGTGTGTGTGTGGTGGGGGTGCACATGATCAAATTTTTACTGACTGCAAAATCAATTAACTCCATTCCACTATTATTACTTTCATTCCTATATATGGTCTAAATGTCATTTCTTGTCCCACCTTGGCGTTAAGTCTCCCATCACAATCTTTACATCATTTCTATGTGCACTCTCAAACACTTCTAGAATTTCTACAAAATACCTGTTTCAGTTCTTGTAGAAAGATATTGAAAAAGAAAATCCTTTGATTCTTAGTGAACATTGAAGTTCATTATGGCATGCTTCAGTTCCTTTCTCACTATTAATCCTGTTCCAAACATATTTTGTTTGTTACTTCCACTGTGCAGTATTATAAAATTCCCAGATTCTATTACATTAATTTTTTTCCATCTATTTCCTGTATTGCAGCTATACCTATCCTATATTTTGTAAGAGCTGCTTAGAATTGGTGAAGGCACCTGGTCTGTTTAAGCTGAGTACATTCCATGCGGCTAACCATAATCTTCTTATCCTCTTTCCTTTCTTTGGTCTCTCCAAAAGATTTGTCTGGCTTTCTCTTTGTCTTGGTTTCTTAACATGCTAATTTTTAAAAAAGGGTTGTTAGCCCCTCGTTCAATCCCCTAACCTGAAGGAGCAGGTTATTTGATTTTGGAGTTTCCATCCCATAGGTTGACTGCTTTCACTACAGTCACCCATCCTGTCCCTTATTTCATTTTGGAGTTTTCCTTCTCCTAGCCTTTGGGGATGCCTCACCTCTCCACAAGGCAGTGGTTTCCTCTTGTCCCAAGAGGATATCCCATGCTATCTGGTATTAATATTAATTTTAATGTTTTCCTCTAGTCATTATCAGTTCTAATAACTATTGCTAGCAATAATAATCAAATAGTCTGCTCCAAAAAGTGTACCCGCTCCCAAAGCAGAAGTTTAATTTGCACAGTGCTCAACCCTCTCTTTTGATACATATTTTTACATCTTTCAAACCTCCATACATTGTACTTCTTCAATTTCTTGTCAGGAGGTGAAATGACTTGTAAGGTATATATGTTAACTGAATTAGAACAGGGATTACTAGAATCCATATAAACTTAAGTGGCATTTCAAAGAAGAATAAATAGCGAAGGAGTCAGTTGCCCCCTTCCTGGTATTTTTCTTCTTTATTTTAAAAACACTGAAAACGATAATTATGATTTTGGTAAATCCATGCCTGTGTGTATTAATTACTACATAACTCTGAATGAATAACTCTGTGTGTATTCATCAGTGCTGGATCTACAAGCCACAAAACCAGTGCAGGGGGGGCAGGAGGGGTGGGCCCTCTGCTTTATGTGGAGACAAAGCAGGAAAAATGCCAACCTTATATCACCCACCCCAGATTTCCCGCGTGGCAGTCAGACTAGAATCAAATCAGGCTAGAATTTCATAAGAAATGCAGTGATGAAGGTTTCTTCAACCTATCTTTAATCAGGAAAAAGTTACGACTGCATGATTGTAACAAATGTATCATTTTCCAGGTGTGAGAAAACAGTGTACTATATATATATATATCACATAACCCCCTTCCCATTTAAACATTTTTGAGTTGGGTGGGTGTGTGTGTGGTAGGTAGAGAGGGCCTTTGATAATATTTTGCGAGGGGGGCCCAAGACTTGTAGATCCGGCACTGGTATTGATGCAGGGAGTGATAAAATTAAAAAACCAAGAATATTTGGATGGGTTAAAGTTACTGTGGTGTAAGTCACTTTTGTAAAAAAAGCAAAGAGTCAGACTCACAGCACTTTGCTGATCAACACAACAGCTGTTTCCTTGATCACTAGAACTTCAACTGTCATCTGTAGCCAGTTGAATGAATCTTTGACGTACTCCATGTTTTCTGTTCACAGATTGACTTATCGCGATCTGGTTTCTGTGCCCAAGTATTTTTTTTTACAAAGTGACTTACACCGCTGTAACTTTAACCCATCCATTTGTTACCCAGAAAACTACTACTGGATGATACATGTAAATAAATGAGCATTCTGGAGTGTTTGTATGCAGCTAACTGACACAATGTGTTATATACTTGGTGTTGGGTTTGTGTGGTTAGGGATATAATGTAAACAGGGATATTTTCTATTAAATGGTATACTGGTAGCATCATGGTAATCAAGGGGTCAAGGTTCGATACTCACTGGAGGCAGATAGTGGTTCGGACCCCACTTTAAACTGTAGGTCCAGTTCTGATTTATGGTACTGAAATTCAGTGGCATGTCAAGGATTTTCGAAGGGGGGGGGGGATTATGCATAATTTTTTATAGTAGCCAGTCCTTATTTTGCATTTTTTCCTGCCTTTGGCTTTCCCCCCTCCTCACCTACGAATTTCGAGTTCAAGTACTTGTTTACGTAGATGGTTCTGGCCCTGCCAAAATTTTGAGCAGAATGATGTGCCACTGTACAGAACCCTTTTCTTAATTTCAGCCATTCTAAGCTTCTGGATACATCCAGTGCTCAAAGTGCTGTCAGTCAATAGCCAGAATGCCAACCACAAATGAACAGACATGACTACTACTTTTACAGGGTGATTATAAAGCCTCTATACAGAAAAAATAAATTTCTTTTGTATGTTATGTTGATTGATTGATTGATTTGGTTTATTTTACTTCGTGTTTTGTGCCTCTTGGCTAATTTGCGAAGATGGGGATGAGTGATGAAATTGATGAATGGACATTCACAAAGAACAAAGCCTGAGGGGGATTCGAAACTGGGACCCTTTGCTAACCACTCGGCCACAGGGTCCGGCTTTTGCATGTTATGGTAACTGTAGAATTAAAAACAGCCATTGTTTGTGTTCATCTGCTGGAATGATATATGAACAGGTGCGGACGGACTTCGCCCGTAAATTCAGAAAACCAGGTCACACCAGGCTGGCTATCAAGAACCTGGTCACCATATTCAAGAGAACTGGTGGTGTTGTGAAAGAAGAACGTCCTGGTAGGCTACCTATAACACCACAAGTTGTGAAAAGTGTGCAGGACGCGATCACACATAGCCCCACTGCATCGACCAGGAGAGACAGTATCTATAATCCCATCAGCTACCAACTGAGCTCATAGCACGGTGGATTGGGAGACAGCAAGCTCCGTTCATGATTACCTAAACCAAGTTTTCATCGGTAGATGGATTGCTCGTGTCTCGCAAGGGAGAGTTGGCCCCTCTACCTCGACCCTCTTGGTTTATCAAGTCTATAATGTACGTGATGAAGATCCACAGTGTTGCTCAGTTGAAACAACACACTATGGCCGCAGTTGTTGAGATTACACCAGCTATGTTGGAGAATGTGTTTTGGGCTATGGTGGGATCGCTGGCATCTGTGCCTAGACTTGAGGGGTGGTCACATTGAGTTACACTGATTTTGTGTCCTACTGTCATATATGTTTCAGTACATATTGTATTATACTTATGCAATAAATCCTGTTCATGCAGAAATGTATAGTGACTTTATAATCACCTTGTATAATATTAATAATAAAAAACACATATTAAAATAACAATGGTGTTTATTATCTATCACACCTGTCATTTCTGGAAATTATGTTCTCACATCGGAAATGAATATCACTTATCAAAATACATTAAATTTTCTAAATTTCCAGACCTTCCACCAACAAGAGACAAATTTAGTACAGGAAGTTTCTCCTTTCCTCTTTATCTATTATTGTTTACAAGAATTAATGTAACAAAGGATGAACTTTTATGTAGTGTATTAGATTGATGTCCAATGCAATGTCGCAGCAGGAACCAAGTTCTAGCACCAAACTGATTTGCAAAGAACATAGTTCCAGTGTGTTCCAGCTCACTTTAAGCACTGGATACATCCATATCCCATCAGGTCTGCTCCTGTAGAAGCCATCACTATATACAGTTACAAAAAAATGATCATCATAATTCTGATTTTCCGTTTTTGAATACAAGTATGCTAGCAACTTTTCTCAACTTTACTGTTTTAGGCATGTGCAAAAGGAAGCTTCTTTTCATTCTTATCATTATTGAAGCAATTAAGCTGAAGACAGCACAGGAATCAAACGAGGTGCTGTCTTTGAAGTCAATGCTGGAAAGAGTAAAGGATGCTCAAAATGGTGAAGTCGGAGGAGAATTATTAATTGATTATGAAACTACTGAAGAACCGGTGGATCCTACGTGGGTTAACCTGGCAATCAGAGATGTGGCATATTATCTCAGGTCACATAAATTCAATGATTACGATCGAAGGTATTACAAGTCAGAGAAAGGAGCACCAAAAGTAAGTGTTAATTTGTACCCATACCTAGTCACTAATCTTCATTTTCTCTCTCAATTCTTTGTTGTGTGAATGCATTCCTAAGTAGCAAGTTCAACATGCTTTACCATACATTTATTGTTTTGTGTGTAGCAAAACATATTCACAGACATTTTCCAGTGTTTGGAAAGTTACTTTTAAAAAGGTAACTAGTTACTGTTACTTGCTTAAAAAAGTAACAGTTACAGTTACTCATTTTACAAAGTAACTCAGTTACAGTTACCTGTACTTTAAAAGTAACTGTAAGTTTACTTTAAAAGTAACTGTAAGTTACTTTTACAGATACTTTCTGCTGAAAATTTTCTTGCAACCAATTTACACAAATCGATCATTAATTGTAAAATATATTTTGTGAAGACTTACATGTGTTTTACTTATGTTACTGATACATAATATAAGTCTTTGTATATTTATATTTATTACAAAATAAAGTGCTCTTCTGTGCTTTGTGGCACGCCATGAAAGCGTAATGGGGGTATGGAGTTAGGGCCCCACACTTTCTTGATCCTAAATCGTTAATAACTTACGACACTTACATTGAAATTTAAGTATCGCAAAGTAACTGTTAAAACGTTACTTCTATCGTAAAAAAGTAACTCTGTTATATTTACTTACTTTTAAAAGTAACTAATTACAGTTACATTTTCTAAAAAAAAGTAAATGTTACTTGTAACTGGGTTACTTGTAACTAGTTACTTCCAAACATTGACATTGTTGTTCTGGACCTGTATGATATGGTAACACTATTAAGCCTTGTCTCCATGATTAATAAAACACTCAGAATGCTGACCAAGGCAGGATTTTTTGTCAATAATAATAAAAAAAAACACTATAAACGTGACGTTTCAACCTTCTACCCTGAAGATGAGAGTGATGTTAGCTCTTGAAAGCTTGGAATCTTTTCCACAACTCACCTGGTCGATAGCCCGAGAGAATCTTTTCATCATATAGCAAGGTATTCTTCATACTCTGAACCAACTACAAATGCATCTATAGTAGTTGCATTTGTAGTTGATTCAGAGTCTAAAGAATACCTTGCTATAAGGTTGAAACGTCACGTTTATAGTGTGTTTTCTGACAATAAATTCTGCCTTGGTCAGCATTTTTTAGTGTTTTGTTAACCATATGGTGTATGAAACCTAACCTTGATAGGTTGCAATCTACTTCTTCTCTATGCTAAATTAAAAACAACATATCTAAACAAAAATGCACATGTAATTTATGTATTGCAGTCTTAAGGAATTTTAAACACATTGAACAAGTGGTGTTTCATACTCAGGATGGATTGAGTTAGTTTCTTTCTCCAGCTTTCCACAACAAAAAAAATCTATAAAATATGGAAAATAGCACAGGTTAGAGCAACAAAAATGTTCACAATTATGAAGTTTTAGAATACAGCTATCCACTACATTCAACATTCTTGTTTTAAGGGTCACCCCCCCCCCCCCCCTCGCATCCATCAAATGTCGGCCTCTGGTAATAAATACAATAGAGGATTACCCGATTACCTTCATCAGCACTTGAAATGGGATTTACCAACTGGGGGGATGCTCATATGGTTTAACATGATGACTTGGAAAGGGGGGTGCTTTATGAAAATTCTGCTAGTTGGGGGATACCATCCCCCTTCACTTCGAGCATTGATATTATTTGATAATCGTGCCATAAACAAAACTAAGACTACATAAAAATATATCCGAGTTTCCTTATTATTAGGAGTAAATGGGATTATGATAAAATGGAATTCAAGTGAGCACATACTTATGTTATTCATAACATCCACTGTACTAAATTCTATGATGTTATGTAAAATTCATTTTCAAAGTTGCCACCAAAATTATCAACAGACTAAATGTTGCTATATCTTTGTGTTGCAATGTATTGCAGCAAGCTACTTTAATATGAAAGTGTGTACAAATGCAATTTTTGCAGGACGGTGTGCAAGAAACACAAGGGAAGAGTAGTTGATATTTCACTTGCAAATTTCCTAAGCTTTTATTTATTTATTTGAAAAATCCTGAATACAGAGAATCCATTTTACATCAGGATATCAACAAAGAAAAAATGAAACTAACAAATGAGAAGCACGCACACACAAATATACACACATATATGAACATGTAACACAATAATAAAAACAATAACAAATAGGGTCATATAACATATGTTAATTAATTATACTTCAGCTGCTTGATGCACGTCGTTCTGAAAGCCTGATTGGATAGATGGAAGCCTAGAGGATCACTTAATGCATTGTACATGATTTGAAGCCTATACAGAAGTGACCTTTATTCTAGAGATATCACTTGGAGACTTAATGTAACAGAAGTTGTTGCTTTGCTGTTGGTACGTGGGATCTGGATGGGAAGAAATGGCTAGAGTTCGTTAGTGAAAAGTTTTTCATTCATGTTTCTGAAAGGAAATGCCAGATCTGACACTTGACGGCGAAGAGGAACATCATTAATTTGTAAAGTGGATAGAATTTCATGTTTGGAAAGATATGCAAGGGCTGGACATCTATGTTTGACTATTCTGAGGAAAAAAAATGTCTGATTTCTTTACATAGCTTTCACAGGACATTGACGAAATACAGGAACCATACTCAAGAATAGATAAAATGCATGTTGTAAAATAGGTTTTCAGGGCAGAAACATGTGTGATATCTCTAAATTAGTCCAAGAGTTTTCATGGCTTTAGATGTTCTGAAAGTGAGTTTGCTGTTGATGTGACAAAGTTTCATGTCTCCCCCCTCCCTCTCTTGTGGTTATTGTAGTTCAATTCAAAGAATGCAATCAAGAGAAAATGAATTTGACATTTGCACTCCTTTGTCAGATATACAGCATAATAATAATAATAACTAGAGCCCGGAAGTTTGGCAAAATGCCTCTTTTTATCTACTGCATATATTGATAAAAATTTTCCGGATATACGTTTTTTATGTTGTTTCGAATGTTTTAGAAGCCTTTTCATTTTGCCTATTTGGGACCCCACTGCCTATTTTTAATTATAATGCCTTTTTTTGCCTTTTTCAATGAAATTTGAACATTTTTTTAAAAAAATGTGTAAATAAATCAGTTTTCTCCCAAAAAACGTTGTTGGCATTTATTTTTCTTCCGTTTATTATGTGAATAATTTTCGCCTTATTTAAGTAATATTGAACTCACGTATGTTTCAACATTGCTGAAGGAGAAAAGTGTGTTTAAAAAAAATTAGTATTTCATGCTGAGTTAAGATATTGCCTTTCCGTTAACATGTCCTTGTGAATGACTGACTGCTGAAAACTTGTTGCAGAACACCTGCACAATTACGTCATCACGTCCAGCGTCCGTGTCAGGAGGTTATTGACAAGAAACAGCACTAATGCCCAAGGGCCTTTGCATGGATTCCAAAATCAAGTTCTCTATCTTTAGTTTAGTTCTGCACTTTGGAAGGAAAGGATCGTGTAGTTGTCATCATGCCAAAATTTAGTGTGCTATTAAGTGGTAAGTTACATGGTTACGTGCATGAATTTGGTGAAAGCACATTTTTGACAGATGGTACTATTCTTCTCTGCAAGATATGTGAAAAAACAATCAACCATGAGAAAAAATACTTTATATCTCAGCATGTGTCAACAGCAAAACATAAATCTGCAGTTGCCAAAAAGGTTGGACAGAAGAAGATATCCCTAATTTCAACAGTGGGCACTTTATCCAACAGGCTATCTCAGTTTTCTCTTGAACTGTGCAAAGCTTTCATGGAAGCAGGGATACCTTTCTGGAAAGTGGAAAACAAGTCACTGAGGAAATTCCTGGAGAAATACACTAAAGAAACGGTGCCGTCGGAATCTACGCTGCGGAAAACATATTTAAGCATCTGCTACGAAGAAGCTCTGCAAAGAATTCGTGCTGAAGTTGGTGGAAAGAAGATCTGGATTTCAATAGATGAAAGTACTGACGCTATGGGACGCTACATAGCCAACGTCATCATAGGAAATATGGAACCAACATGCGGAGAATCCTCGTCATTTCTTCTCACGTCAGAACAACTAGAGAGAGCCAATGGTTCGTCAATAGCTCAGTTATTTTCAAATTCCCTACTTCTGCTCTGGCCAGATGGTGTACATCATGATGACATGTTACTTTTTATCAGTGATGCAGCTCCCTATATAAAGAAGGCTGCCATAGCATTGAAAATTCTCTTCCCGAACATGCTTCATATCACATGTGTAGTGCACGCAATGCACAGAATCGCCGAAAAAGTTAGAGTGTTGCACCCAGAAGTGGACAGGTTGATTTTGAACACAAAGAAGATATTTCTGAAATCTCCCTCTCGAACTCGAACATTTCAGGAAGTTGCACCTGAGCTTAGTTTACCTCCGCAACCAGTCTTGATGAGATGGGGAACCTGGATATCAGCAGCTATATATTATGCTAACCACCTTGAAAAAATCAGTGAGGTGATCGATGCTCTTCCAGAAAATGAAGCGGCTTCAATTCGTGAAGTGAAAAAACTCCTGTGCTATTCAGAACTGAAGAATGCACTGTCGTTTATTTTTGCACATTATGGTGCATTGCCAGAGACAATTACAAAGCTAGAAAAAAGAGGTGAGACTCTTGTAGCATCCATGAAAATCTTCGAGGAATCTATGCAGCAGATGATGGAAGTGTCAGGAGAAAAGGGGTCAGCTGTTGTGGAAAAGTGCAAATGGGTAGTGAGTGCAAATGATGACTTGAAACAATTGAAGACAATTTCTGATATTCTAAAAGGTGAAAATGCTGTTATCAAAATGAGTCCAGCTACATTTGCTTGTTTTATGTATGCTTCATAACATATTGCCAGAAATTATAGATAAAAGTAAGTGACTTTCAAATGTGCCTTTTTCAGTTTATTTTGCCTTTTTCCCCATTTTTAGTGCCTATTTTCCACATTATAAATGCCTTTTTGCCTGCCTATTTTAACGAAAATAAATGCCTGAACTTCCGGGCTCTAATAATAACCCATGGTGCAACATGCAACAGTCTGTGAGAGCTAGGGGCCTATCTTCCAATTGCCAGCATCACACCCTTATATTTCAGCAGAGTTGGGTGATCATAGAACCAGTTATTGGGTGACGTGTGGTCAGCACGAGGAACCCCCAGTCATTGTTGTGGGTTTTCTATGACCAGGTTACGTTACTCATTCGTAGCTCGCCAATTTCCTCATGATGGTGAGTGTCCACCGGTCCAATGATATCTCAGGAGAAGAGTTGTTATGTTTCCCCCAGGAGACTCCAACCAGTGCATGTCCTATAGCCAGAGACCAAAGTCAATGCATTAGACGCCAGGGCCATGGTGCGGGACTGTCAGATATATAGAAAGAGGAATTAACAAGATCTGAATTCCATACAACATAACATATTTACAGAATTTATTTATCTATCGCAGAGTTTTTATGAAGAATTTCCCTCGCCACCCCTGAAGATCCTGCACTGGGAGGTAAAGAAGTTTTGCAGCGGAGGGTTTATATCTTGTCTGAGTTACCTTCACAAGGTAAAGTGCATTATGATAGTAAACTGCATAGTGTATATGTGCAGGCATGTTTTTTCAGATCAAGTATAGAATCAAAAGATGTCTTGAACTTTCCTTTAGCGCTGTACTTGTATATTTTTCAAATTAGGCAATTTTGAAACTGCACAATAATAATTGCATTGAATTTATACAAAAAAGGTTTTTTTCTTTGTTCTAAGTCCATTTTACACTTGGATAGGCTAATTGGGACTGGACCTACAGCTTAATGTGGGATCTGAACCACCAATAGATCAACCCAATTAATATAAGATGACAGTTATTTATTTATTAAAATTTACAGTACAGTAAAAGTCATTTTAAACCAGAAAGAAACAATAGTAATAGTAGTGTTAAAAAAAACACAAAAAATAAGAATAAAATAAAATAAGCAAGCCAAAACAGTACCAAGGCAAACAGAGATCAGTTACACGGTAACATTACTTACGTACAATTTTTTCCAAATTGGTGATAAAAGGCTTGCTCCGTGTTTTATGTCTAGGCACTCTGAGGGAGAGTTTGTGGAGTGGGATGCTACATCTTACGTATCCATTAATGATCTCATGTAGTAATTTCATATCTGCAATGTATCTACGAGTTCCTGTAGTATTTATGTGTAAGTTTACAAGCAGACAAGCAGATCTCTCTTAGGTAGGTGTCTCAGCACGGGCACTGTATATCGAACAATGTGAGAGGAAAAAGCTGAGAACGCTGTCGATCTTGGAGGTATGAGTTGGTGTTTTAAGTCCACTTTATGCATAGTAAGGCTAATCAGGATGGGACCTACAGTTTAAAGTAGAATCCGGACCACTATGTGCCTCCACCGGGTATCGAACCTGGGACCCCTTGATTACAAGGCGACAATGCTACCACTGTGCCATCGGGGAGGCCTCTTGGAGGTATGAGAATGGACTGCTATATTCCAGATGGGTGAACAGTATTCTAGAATGGGGGACACAAATGTTTTGAGATACATGGAAAGTACTTTCGGGTTATTGATTTTGTGGAATCGGTACAGTAAGCCTAGCATATGCATTGCTTTTTTTTGCGATGGTTTCAAAATCACTGTTATACTGTTTAAATTCAGAGAATCAATATACTGAAAGGACGCATTTGAAAATTGGTAAAGAAATAAAGAAAGACGCAACAGAAACAGAAAATTAAGATATTTGGTGTCATGCCACATAGACATGTTTTTGTTTTTTTTACAATCCTGTTGCAAAATATATTCTTTTCCAGAAATTTTCAACAAATGTCCCATCCATTATAAATTGTTTGTTTATCAACAGATGGTTCAAATGGTCGAGTTACGAAGAATAGATGACACTACCATGGTCATTCAGGATCAGAAATGGGAATGGCCAAAGAACAAGATTTCAATTGAAGCAATGGATGCCGAGTGCCGTAATTTTTTTGACATGGACTGGAAATATGCTGAACCATTTCAAGGTGCTTTGGAGAGATTTCAGTGGCGAGTATGTTCATTTTATTATTCTTTTGCATCACTCTCTTTGATTGCCTAGCAGAAATATGTATGTGTGTGTGTGGGAGAGGGAGGAGGGTTTATATCTTTCCTATTGCTTCAAATTCTCTAAAAATTAGTTTAGATATATGAGAAGGTAGTAAAAATACAGCTCCTATGCTCAACAAGAATATACAGGGTCTTCCACACAAATATATAGTTAAGATTTGATTGGATTTTTGTTATTCTTCTGCCACTTTTGGCTAATTGCAATTGCAATCATAAATTTGATGAAGGGACACTCACAAAGAATACCCATGTCTAAGCTGGGATTCGAACCTGGAACCCCTGGTGTTGTAGCATGCTATACTAACAACTGTGCTGAAGGCCAAGTTGTGCACAATGACTTCTAAAAATAACAAGGAATACCATGAGCAGTGCTTGAAGTGGAAACTGTTATGTGAGGTTGGGAGGGGAGGGAGGCAGGGATTTGTTGAGCCTGGGGATACTCGTATGGTATCATACAGTGACAGTGAAGCGGCTGAGAGGGATGCTTTGCTTACATTTTCCTACCTGGGAGAAACCATCGCCCTGCATTCTCACTTGGAGCACTCACCATGAATAAGGGTATCAGATCACCATAACCAAAAGATAGGAGACACCGCTCAGAAACACAGAACTCCTTCACAGCAAATAATACAATGAATGTCCAAAAACTTGGATACATCTACCTAAGATCTTCCACGTCACAACAACAAGGGTGCCCATCCCCCCCAGGGTCAATGGCATGTCCCCTCCCCATCCTCAAATCATGTAATAATCTTCGAAAAGAATATGTACTTACGACAGCTGTCTACCGAAAGTAACTCTTTTTTTATCTTTACTTAACACTATACTTGATCTGCCCTCCCCCTAAACTGTGGTGCCCATAACATTCTAGACCATGGATGCATTACCCCCAAAATCGTTCATCATAATCTCCCTCCTCAAAATAGTTTGGATGAATACCTAATAATTGATTTATATTTGAATACAATAGCCTGTTAAACTGCCCATAAGTCCTGGCGTTTTTTTTTTAAGTGAAAATTTTGCATGAAAAATAAAATGTGTTGGCAATGCGTTTTATGTTATTCGATAGAGAATTATTTGCTCTACAAAATAGTGTGTTTAGTTTTTTTATGCTGATATAATTTTTGTTCTTTTCAGGTCATTAAAATGGAGTGTCAAGTCGACAAAAAAGAGCATTTTCGACACCTTCTGCTGTTTGCATTTAATCGAGGTGCCAAACCCACAGAAGCTGCTCGAGAGATTTGTGAAGTGTATGGCGAAGAAGCGATGCCTCTTAGGATGGCTCAAAATTGGTAGAGGAATCGCTGCTTGTGTCCATGAGTTGACCGATGACGGGCAAGCAAACTGGCGGAGATCGTGGCTCGTTGATTTCTGTTGTTGTCGTTCAAAGCATGCAGAACCCATGCACTCAACTTTTGAACCTTTTCCATCGAGTGAAGGTGACGCTCTATGGTACTGTGGGAGCATTCCATTATCTCTGCCAATTCCCTCGTCGTTTGGCGTGGATCTTCGTGAATAAGCTGATTCAGTCACTCCTCCTTGAACTGAAAGGAGCGCCTGGTGCGATGCATGTCTTTGAGGTCGAAATTGCCGTCTTTGAATCGCTTAAACCAATTTTGAGCCATCCTAAGAGGCATCGCTTCTTCGCCATACACTTCACAAATCTCTCGAGCAGCTTCTGTGGCTTTGGCACCTTGATTAGATGCTAACAGCAGAAGGTGTCGAAAATGCTCTTTTTTGTCAACTTGACACCCCATTTTAATGACCTGAAAAGAACAAAAAGTATATCAGCATAAAAAAACTAAACACACTATTTTGTAGAGCACATAATTCTCTATTGAATGACATAAAACGCATTGCCAACACATTTTATTTTTCACGCAAAATTTTCACTTTAAAAAAAATGCCAGGACTTATGGGCCAACCCAATATTTCAAATTTACAAAATGACAGAAAGCTAGCATATTGATTGGTTAAATGTTTACGTTAATCTCAAATGTCATGAAGTAAATTATACAAATATGCACTTAAACAGTGTTTGTAGGTGAAGAATACGATTTAAATACAATTTCAGTACACAAATTGTTACACAACTTAAGACAGAAATTTTAACCTGACAAACCAAATAACATGCTGCAGTTGTCTGTTAACCAAAACTAGGTTGTTAGTGTAACAAATTCAATTATTGTTTCACAATAGAAGTCCTAGGTCCTGCCCTAAATACTTAAGGGTGTAAACTTTTTTACATATACGTATTTGAGAACAAATATATAAATGTTGAATTTCATATTATTTTAAGAAAAAAATGCCCCTCCCTCCACCCATGAGCACCCCTGCACAACAGTGTCATATTAAGGATTATCATCACAATAACAGCCACCATTTCAACATGGATTTGACATGTACTATTACCCTTCAAATGGAGGAACTTGAAAAGACTGCAGGCTTCAATTTTGTTTTTCATGCAGGTTACTGACACTCGAGAAACAAAACAAGTCAACAAATGTAGATGTAATTTACATTATGGACATAACGATCAAAGATTATGGTGATCACTAGGGCAAGGATTTTCATGACTTAGCATTTTTTTTTTTTTTGTAAAGGTGATGGTGTTCCCCAGACATATAGAAATTCATATTATGAAGAAACTAATTAAGTTAAGGTGCTTTTTAAGGGCATATTTGCATGATATAGCATATTTTGATGGATTTTTGGTCATATTCAGCATGTTTTTGCATTTTCAAGAAATATACAGTCATTTTCGAAGTGGATTCGTTCTTACTTCCATGTTTACTCGAGTTCCTTTTTTGGGGAAGACTATAGAAAAATCTTTTTCATGTTTATTTGAAAATTTAGAGAAAGTATTCATTGTGAATTGCAACTCAGGGCCCATAAAGTTAACTAAAAATAGCACGAATGTGAAAATATCTCAGCATTTAGATATTGATGTTTGAAACAGTCCTGTTATAAGGGCATATTTTTCAAATTATAGTGCATATTTTGTAAAATCTTAGGTCATAAAAGCATATTTTATTTGCATATTTTTGTGATTTTTAGGTCATAAGAGCATATTTTATTTTGCATATTTTGTGATTTTTAGGTCATAAGAGCATATTTTATTTGCATATTTTGGTGATTTTTAGGTCATAAGAGCATATATTATTTGCATATTTTGGTGATTTTTAGGTCATAAGAGCATATTTTATTTTGCATATTTTGTGATTTTTAGGTCATAAGAGCATATTTTATTTTGCATATTTTGGTGATTTTTAGGTCATAAAAATCCTAGCCCTAGTGATCACATTATATCTGGATAGCTCAATAGCTTCATGGCGATAATTAAGACTTTATGACCCCCCTCCCCCTTGTACAGAGAAAGAGTAGGACTAAAATGTTCAGCTGATAATTCACGAGTTTGAGTTTGTGCGTTTATGGGGGGAGCGTCCATATTCATGTAACAAATTGTAAAATTTAAATCCAACAATGTAACTGTTTTATGTTGTTTACCATGCAGATACAATACTTCTGCATTGTAACGATACTCTTAACTTTCAGTAGAATCATTACAACCCAGAAGTGTCCGTGCTCGTACATATTTTGGCAAAAGTTTAATTATTAATTTCTTTGGAGGGTTCCCCTGTTGCCATCACCATTTCGAAAATAAACAAATCGATTTAAATAGTGCTCTACTTGATAATCAAATCAAAATTATGACAAATTATACTTTTCTGCTTACCAGACAACAGCAAGTTATTATATGTGTTGGTTCACAATGCAAGAACTACCAGAGCTTGTAGTATTTGACGAGAGGTGTGACAACTTTGCAAATTGCCTTGATCCAAAGTTCCATGGCCCAAATAAAGATATAAGGGCAGATGATAGGATGTTCTTCCAATGTGCTAGATACAGTTTTTGTCCAGGTAAGGTTATTACATGTAACAATAATCCATTTTTTAGTGATGTAGTTCAGCCATATGCTACTATACCACCTGACCCTCATTTCTGGCTACATAGTGGTGTGACCAGAGGAGTTTGAGAAGGTGCGGAGAGGGGGTCTTCATCAGTTCACGTTTCTGGAACATGTTTACAACCTTAAGTTGAAGGGAAAATAGAACACAGAGTTCTTTGTAAAGAATCAAATACTTTTTTATAAAAATAATAAAGCTGGATTACATATGACAATAATGACCATTTCCTTAAATCACCACATTAACCCATTGTTACACATGGTGTAACAGCCCGTGAGGGTCAGAGCCTACCTACAGACTGCTGGCCAGTGGCGGTTCGTGAGGTTTGCAAGAGGTAGGGCACAATCAAAATATGGGCTAAATATTATAAAATATGCTTCCTGCAAACAGACAAAATCGTAGCTAAAAGTTCCTTTTGAATTATCTTTCATGTACCTTTGAGGACACTTGAACCACTTTCTAAATGGTCTTTCAAAACCTAATCTAGGGTCACGGTGCAATTAATGAGTCCTCTGTTTAGTCATGACCACGCGAAGACCACTCAAATTCCTCACAAAATTTAATCGCATTGATAATACGTGACAAAATATATATATTTTTGTACACAAGCTCATTATGTCTTATCACAGAAACTCTACAATGATCATCAAGTTGCACTTTGATAACTGTTTTCCCCAAGACAGCGAGACTCATATCAATGTCCAAGTAGTCGTCGCCAATTATGATCAAGGGGTCCCGGTTTCGACACCCAGTGGATGCACATAGTGGTTCGGATCCCACTTTAAACTATACGTCCAATCCCCTATTAGCCTTACTGTGCATAAAGTGGACTTAAAGCAAGAATTCAAGTATTACCCAACTTCTAGTCCATGTGTCTTCTCGGTTGAATAAAATGCACGGAAAACAAAAAAGGGTATTAGCTGCAGGACACCCCCACATCCATACCCACTTTTCGTACATATTTTTATTAAATTTTCTGTTGTGTTCTGTTTGATTTAGGCAAAGCTCTTGTCTTAGCAGGCCGAATTCTTTGACCAACAATCGGTCTTGGTGATTTAAAATTTTACTTCATAAGTATCTCCTCACCGGATTCATTCCGCTTTATTTTCATGCTCACGGTAACACTTCAGTAAAGAATTCACTAAATCACAAATTACAAAATTACAAATTACAAAAACTTTTCAAAGCACATCGAACCTTGACAACAGACGTCCCATGGTTCTACCTCCTTTTTCCAAAGTTCCCTCCCATTCCTTTTGTTCGGCAAGATACGGTAAATGAACCCGGCCACCATCTAGCAGGACACCAAAAAACAACGCCCCAAGTGTGGGTACTGGGTCTCAGCGATATTGTGACCATTCGCAATGAAAACACCCATATCCCCCGACCCCTCCCGCAGCTCAGAACGTAGGGATGATGTTAAAGCAGTGAGGCAGGAAGTCCACAGCCAAATGTGACCCTTGCTATGTTGCCAAGTTTCATCCAACCCATTGTAGCCGTCTTCACTCTGATGAAAACTCTGTGCTGCAAAGCGAATAAAATACAAGTGTAAATTGTTATTTTTAAATACATAATGGGTGGAGGGGCACGTGACCTAAGGGTAGAACCGTGCCTGCTGCTGGCATCACTCCCATCAGAGGTGGGAGATCATCCAACCCGTTACGAAGTGACGTGTGGTTAGCACGAAGAACCTCCAGCCATTGTAGGTTTTCTATGACCGAGTTAATCTACTCATTCGTAGCTCCCCTCACCAGTGTCGAAGCGTGACATTTTTACATAGTCATCACAAGATTTGCCAAACGTCAGGGTCGATCTTTCAACGGATGGGGAGGGGGGGAGGTATAATATAAACACAAAGATCATTGCCAATTCAATGTAAAAGCTCATACCACCTTACTAATTCTATCCCATATGATGAGAATTGTTAAATATGATCGAAACTGAAATGAAAACATCTCAACTGTCGTGTTTAAAGGTAAGAACTTTTATGGTCTGCCGTCAATTGTTGTTTTGATAATGAAAAGCAGATTTCATATCGTTTAATGTGTGCTTTTCCTCTTAACAAGTGGAAATAACAGACATACGCAGTGGTGTGCCCAGGATTTTCAAAGGTGGGAGGGGTTACGTGTACTTTTTAGTAGTCATTTCTGAATTCCTCATTTTGCCATCTTTTCCTGCCTTTGACGTTCTTTTTTTTTTTTTGTAAGATTATTGAGCCTAAGCATGGATTATGACCCCTCAACAACCCTTCCTTGAGCATGCCACTGGACACTTGGAAGAATCTCAATGACTTCAGAGAAATCCTGCCAGAGCTGTAAGTATGGGAAGGGGGGCTTAAAAAAGGACCTGTTATGACCCAGAACTTCAAGAGTGGGGAAAAGTAGAGGTTGTTGGACCTTGTCGTAGGGTCTGCCTGTTTGGAAGAATTCAACTGTTCTCGGCACCGGCAAAGACAAGAGGGATTCGCACCACTTCTGCGATAAGTTGAGGCTTCT
Source organism: Lepisma saccharinum (assembly GCF_977018435.1). Classification (NCBI taxonomy): domain Eukaryota; kingdom Metazoa; phylum Arthropoda; class Insecta; order Zygentoma; family Lepismatidae; genus Lepisma; species Lepisma saccharinum. The sequence goes on from NC_139249.1 coordinate 11,283,717, forward strand.
AACACCATTGCTCCCTGCCATTGCCTTCAATAGGAAACTTGGTGGGAGGGTTCGGCACGAGGGGTAGTACTGGGGCCACATTTCGATGCCCAAAGATTAGCGAATCTCTTGCATATTTCCAGCTGTTTCATGCTGTTGCTTGGCTTATTTCGCACAAATATGCGAGTATACCAACTTATTTTTTACTTCTTCTCTAAATATTTAAAATGAAATATTTTTATTACTTTGCTTTATTAACTGTCCCCACAATGGTGGGGTCACTGGTCCCATGCACAGGCTGAAGTCTCAGGAAAAGTTATTACATGGTCACGGTGCAGGATAACTCGCCACAATGATAGCCAATGCTTATGAACAATCGACTAGTGTGCCTAACCGACAGATATGAGATGTCAATTAAAAGAGTATCATATTAAGTGGACACACTGACATGAAGCCTAAGGTATGAGATAGGAAACTTTGGAGGTAGCAGTAAAAATACAGCCTATTAAGGCAGAGAATGAATGGCTTTGTTCTTTATGTAAGTGTATATGTGTGTGTTTGGCTCCACAATATTATAAAGGTGAATATTCTTGGTCCACAGCTTTAACTTAACACTTACATTTTACAATATATATGTTATTTCCAACTGATGAAAAATTAAATTGCTGATAGTAATTTTTATGCATGCTTTATCAGGCATTCTTTGTAGACACTGTCAATACAGCACTGACACATCCCAATTGAATGTGATCTTCATTAAGTTTAGCAAAAATAAACCTTATACAGAGGTTGTTTCCGATCTATGGTGACGAAATTACACACCTCTTGCTGCACCACCAAGTGGGAAGAGAACGAAGCTGCCAGTCGTGTGGGCACGTTGGACCGTTGACTGTGCGTGACAGGTGTGGTCAGTGCGTATTGGGAAGAATGCCGCCAAAAATCAGTGCATATTGGGAGGGTTACATATCTGCACTTTCCGACGTAAACTACAGTGATAGTGCCATTATAAAATTGTGCAAGGAGCGTGGATCCACTGTGTCCAAAAATGGCATATCACGGGTGTTGAAAGGAGCAGGTAAGGCGAGGTGTGGGATGATTCCTGTGGGGCAGAAACAGGCCAACCCCCGGCCTGATGCTTGCCGCACACCAGCTACAATTCGGGATGTCCGGGCACTGGTCATCAGGGAGAATCCAGCCACACAGAGAAGTATCGCGAACCAGCTACAAACATCACTGAAGACAGTGGACACCATCATTCACTGCATTTTGGTTTGGAAAAGCGACGCAAAGGGCATGTTCATAAGCTCAAAACAAGGTGTCAAGTCACACATCTCTCTCAACCCGCCTCTTCCTCCAAAAAAAATGGCAGATGAAACTGGAATTCGTACCATTCCTTTCACAGACATCCCATTGGAGTCACCTGATGCCTCACCGATGGACTTTTGCGCCTTCGGCCTACTGAAACGAGCCCTGTCTCACAGGAGACCCTGCATCATTGAAGGGCTATAGAAAGCCTGTCAGGAGGAGTGATTGAGGCTGGGCATGACTACACTTCGTGCTAGTCTCCTACAGTGGAAACTTCGCTGTCGGGCAATTACCAAAATGCAGGGCCACCAAATAGAGCACTCTCGATGGTGGCGACTATGATTTCTCTTAAAGTAGATGCAATTTGAAATCGTCACCATAGATTGGAAAAAAGCCTCTGTATAATGACACAAACCGTGCATAAAAGTTCTGCTTATTTCATTTAAATCCACAACACTAATTTATTTTTCAAAAATGCTTTAGTTTTGGCACTTGGGAACTCCTCGGTGTATAAGATTCACTTTTCTCCTTTAAAAATAAGTCTGAAAAACAGGGCGTATCTTATACACCGATACTCAGCTTTTGATTACTTTCAAAGTGGAACTCCAAAATTGACACAACTTGAGGCAGAACTGAATACTTGGATTTTAATTTTAGACCACACAAAAGTGGAACTTTCAGTGTCAAAAAAAATATATTATTCATCAACGAAAATTGATAGCAATGATCAGAGATATCGCTGATTTTACTGGATCAATATCTTGGCGTTCAAGATTCATGAGAGAAACCGGCTATGTATGCAGACTTAAACAAAAAATTCTCAAAAGATGTCAGAAGACTAAAATGTATTCTTTCCTAGTTAGGTTATGTAAGTTATTTGTTGAAAGTATACCTACATAGTGTTCGGAAAGTTTCTTTTTAAAATGTAACTAGTTACAGTTAATCATTTTAAAAAGTAACTCACTTACAGTTACCTGTGCTTGAAAAGTAACTGCAAGTTACTTTTACAGGTACTTTCTGCTGATAATTTTCTTACGAACAAATTACACAAATTGATCATTAATTGTAATAAAATAATTAATTTGTGAAGACTTAAATGTGTATATTTGGATATTATGTGTATATTATATGTTCAAGTTCAAGGCCACTTAACAACGAGAACAGCTACAGTGACTGGGCCTACAGGTGAAAGTGAGATTTCATACTCCCACTAGAAATGTAGTCCGGGACCTATTGAATACAGGGCGATAGCGATCGACACTACAATCAATATCTCTTAGGCCTGTTACTGTGTACATGATTTCATAATTCATTTTAGTTTAGGAAATGATCAAGAGAATGAATTCAATATAGATTTTTCTGTATTTTAGTAATGATTTTTGTTCGGTAATGCTATCAAGTTGACAATGCATGCTGAAACCAAAAAATATTTCTGACAAGAAATGCCACACTCCAACTGGCCCCATGTGTATTAATTCAGTGGTGTTGAAAGATTATGCATGAGCTTCAAAACATTATCCACTTACAAAGTTACAGAGTCCCACTGTATATGTAATATTATACCAGCATAGTGTGCGTTTGTGTGCTCGAGAGAGAGAGAAAAGGAGAGAGATTATTGACATAGAACTCACTCCCCCCTTCCCCCACAAAAACTCTGACAATTATGATTTAAGTACGAATTTATCAGTTTTCTATGTCCTATATGTATCATGAGAAAAAAAGACTATCTGGTTTAGTATTTCATTTTAGTTCATTCATTTCCTTACCCTTGTCAGTACAGAAAGAAAAATGAACGAAGTCATACTTCTGCAACAAATGAAGCTACATATTTACGGTTTTGTAAATATATTGAATTTTTCTGGAATTATATTCTAACAAGGGAGATTTGTTGTGCATGAAAAGTGTGACAGAGAGGAAAAAAAATTACAATTTCAAATGCTTATGAACCAGAAAATTAACAAAATGATAATGTAGTAGCCAATAATAATAATAATAATAATAATAAATTTTCTTTATTCAGCGGGCGAGGTTCAGCCAAGGGCTGCTCTGCCACCTAACCCAAGGATGTATTTAGGGGGGTTCAGGGGGTCCTACCCCCTGAAAGACTTACTAAGTTCAAAAATTAAATAATGAAAATTATTAAATAATAAAATAACTAAAATTAAATAATGAAAATGTACTAGTTTTTTTAATCGAGGATTATTTATATCCACTGGACTTATTGGAAGGCAAGAATCATACGACTTTGAATGACAGTGCCAAAGAAGATTTATGCAAGATTTATTACTACTTATAACAATATACATAAAATATTACCAGGAACTTTACTTTTTGTCAACTGGATCTAACATCCTATTTCGATATTCAATATATTCAATTCTATATCAATTTGACATTAATTTCCTTTCTTTTTACAAATCAAGCCGACCTTGACTATAGGTAAGTTAGATAATGAATACATGCTGTTATATCACTATCTTTATGCCATCTACTTACCTATTCATGTAATAAAAATATAATAATTAATTAATATTTTAAATAATACCATTTCATTAAATATAATTATAAATATTTTAATTTAAACATTATTATTATTATTATTTATTATTGCATCCAAAGTAAAGATCTGCCATGTCTGTCATTTCAGGAAATTGGGTTCTGATTATTATTTTTCCAAAATTTCAAGAAATGATGAATAATCATAAATATGCGAATTCGAACTGGAAATATGTTTACATATATTTTAAAATTATCTGTAGTTGAGATAAATGAAATCATGTGAAAACAATTACATTGTTTTCCATTTGCATGTGTATTTGTTAGTTCTTGTCTTCTTCAGTTTCATTTGCGGTCGAGTTCTTTCTTAAAAACACTGAAATATTGCAGTTGGTCCCCTTTTATTTTAATCTGGAATTCTAGCAAAGAAAAACTAATGGATGCTGCTTACACAAGGGGGAAAATTATAAGGCCACTGGCCACAGAGGAACAAACTGCAGAAACACACAACTGACAATGGCAAACTGTCAGCAATAGGAAGGAATTCTCCTTCTAGAAGCTTATCTTCCTGCTTCTGGGAAATCCACCCCTCTTCCGAGGTATGCATATTGCTTTGGAATTGAGGACTACTAAACGAAAGAACATTAGATAAACATGTCACCATGAAATGCCTGACACCTCGAGCCTACAGACTGTCCACCGACAGGAAGAACTTTCTCTTTTCCTCATCATCTGTTGTTTGCAAGAATTATGTAACAAAGGATGACTTTGTATCGCAGCAGATACTGAGTTCCAGCTCACTTTAAGTCTTAAATCGCCCATAATTTATGACACTTATGTAGCAATTTAAATGTCATAAAGTAACTGTCGAAACGTTACTTCTATCGGAAAAAATAACTCTGTTACAGTTACTTACTTTTAAAAGTAACTAGTTAGTTACATTTCCTCAAAAAAAGTAACTGTTACTTGTAACTAGTTACTTCCAAACACTGAATATTACTTTGTATTTGAAATACTGTAAATTAATTATGACCTTCAGTGATAAAGCTTTTTCCTAAAAATGTGTACAAAAAAGGGCAAAAAGTCTCATAAGGCTGGTAAATATAGTGTATAATCATCTGTGTAGGTTAACTGTGACTTCATGGAAATATAATAAAGAGTTTTCAATCTTACCTATGGATGACAGTCTAATGATTTTATCACTTCAAAGGGTGTCATTTTAAAGCCAAAGCAGATTAGTGTCTATCTGAACCCCAAGCCAGGCCATCACCCCCTAGAGCTAGAAGGCCACTCCCTTGCCGCGTGACGTCACGCCGATCCGACCCTTAGCCAGAGCTGTTCGATTCTCAGCAGTTCCGGATATTGCTTCTACACATTTAACCTGGAAAGGCAGCAAACAGGCAGAAAAATCTTGTTATTAAAGATAAAAAGAAAATTGTGCACAGTGTAATTACTAGCTTCTCTTAAACTAGCTGCAATGCATGGCTCTAACTTATTCACTGACCAAGTCATTCATGTGTCACTTGGATTCACCCACCCTGGCTGACTTTATATTCCATTAGGTCATTTTAGATCTACATCTACCGACCTAAAATTTTAAAATCACAATAAAAAATAAAATCATTCTGAAATGTCATTACCTCAAAACGTCTGATGGAAATTAAAACACCAAGAACATAAGTTTCATGAGCTCATTCTAAAAAAAAACGCATAATGTAAGTAAGCTACAATTACATCAAAACTAAGCAGATTAAATAAAAAATAAATCACCTCTAAGCAAAATGTTAGAATTTCAGAATAATCTCACGCAATTAAATGCAAAGATTCCTCCCTCCTAATTTAAGCAGCCCCCTCAAACAATTAAAACACAATTACACAATGTAAGTAAGACACAATTACATCAAAAGCGTATTAAATTCTCGATTTTTTCATAGTTTTATAGGAATGTCTTTCTCGGTTTCGTATCGAGCTGGAAATGTTTGTCTCGTTCTCGGCTTTTCATAGTTTGAAATGAATGCCTTTCTCGGTTTCGTATCGAGTTGAAAATGTTTGTCTCGTTCTCGGTTTTTCATAGTTTGAAATGAATGCCTTTCTCGGTTTCGTATCGAGTTGAAAATGTTTGTCTCGTTCTCGGTTTCTCATAGTTTGAAATGAATGCCTTTCTCGGTTTCGTATAGAGTTGAAAATGTTTGTCTCGTTCTCGGTTTTTCATAGTTTGAAATGAATGCCTTTCTCGGTTTCGTATCGAGTTGAAAATGTTTGTCTCGTTCTCGGTTTTTCATTCGTAGTTTGAAATGAATGCCTTTCTCGGTTTCGTATCGAGTTGAAAATGTTTGTCTCGTTCTCGGTTTTCATAGTTTGAAATGAATGCCTTTCTCGGTTTCGTATCGAGTTGAAAATGTTTGTCTCGTTCTCGGTTTTTCATAGATTGAAATGAATGCCTTTCTCGGTTTCGTATCGAGTTGAAAATGTTTGTCTCGTTCTCGGTTTTTCATACGTAGTTTGAAATGAATGCCTTTCTCGGTTTCGTATCGAGTTGAAAATGTTTGTCTCGTTCTCGGTTTTTCATAGTTTGAAATGAATTCCTTTCTCGGTTTCGTATCGAGTTGAAAATGTTTGTCTCGTTCTCGGTTTTTCATAGTTTGAAATGAATGCCTTTCTCGGTTTCGTATCGAGTTGAAAATGTTTGTCTCGTTCTCGGTTTTTCATAGTTTGAAATGAATGCCTTTCTCGGTTTCGTATCGAGTTGAAAATGTTTGTCTCGTTCTCGGTTTTTCATACGTAGTTTGAAATTAATGCCTTTCTCGGTTTCGTATCGAGTTGAAAATGTTTGTCTCGTTCTCGGTTTTTCATAGTTTGAAATGAATGCCTTTCTCGGTTTCGTATCGAGTTGAAAATGTTTGTCTTGTTCTCGGTTTTTCATAGTTTGAAATGAATGCCTTTCTCGGTTTCGTATAGAGTTGAAAATGTTTGTCTCGTTCTCGGTTTTTCATAGTTTGAAATGAATGCCTTTCTCGGTTTCGTATCGAGTTGAAAATGTTTGTCTCGTTCTCGGTTTTCATAGTTTGAAATGAATGCCTTTCTCGGTTTCGTATCGAGTTGAAAATGTTTGTCTCGTTCTCGGTTTTTCATACGTAGTTTGAAATTAATGCCTTTCTCGGTTTCGTATCGAGTTGAAAATGTTTGTCTCGTTCTCGGTTTTTCATAGTTTGAAATGAATGCCTTTCTCGGTTTCGTATCGAGTTGAAAATGTTTGTCTCGTTCTCGGTTTTTCATAGTTTGAAATGAATGCCTTTCTCGGTTTCGTATAGAGTTGAAAATGTTTGTCTCGTTCTCGGTTTTTCATAGTTTGAAATGAATGCCTTTCTCGGTTTCGTATCGAGTTGAAAATGTTTGTCTCGTTCTCGGTTTTTCATAGTTTGAAATGAATGCCTTTCTCGGTTTCGTATCGAGTTGAAAATGTTTGTCTCGTTCTCGGTTTTTCATAGTTTGAAATGAATGCCTTTCTCGGTTTCGTATCGAGTTGAAAATGTTTGTCTCGTTCTTGGTTTTTCATAGTTTGAAATGAATGCCTTTCTCGGTTTCGTATCGAGTTGAAAATGTTTGTCTCGTTCTTGGTTTTTCATAGTTTGAAATGAATGCCTTTCTCGGTTTCGTATCGAGATGAAAATGTTTGTCTCGTTCTCGGTTTTTCATAGTTTGAAATGAATGCCTTTCTCGGTTTCGTATCGAGTTGAAAATGTTTGTCTCGTTCTCGGTTTTTCATAGTTTGAAATGAATGCCTTTCTCGGTTTCGTATCGAGTTGAAAATGTTTGTCTCGTTCTCGGTTTTTCATAGTTTGAAATGAATGCCTTTCTTGGTTTCGTATCGAGTTGAAAATGTTTGTCTCGTTCTCGGTTTTTCATACATAGTTTGAAATGAATGCCTTTCTCGGTTTCGTATCGAGTTGAAAATGTTTGTCTCGTTCTCGGTTTTTCATAGTTTGAAATGAGTGCCTTTCTCGGTTTCTTATCGAGTTGAAAATGTTTGTCTCGTTCTCGGTTTTTCATAGTTTGAAATGAATGCCTTTCTCGGTTTTGTATCGAGTTGAAAATGTTTGTCTCGTTCTCGGTTTTTCATAGTTTGAAATGAATGTCTTTCTCGGTTTCGTATTAAGGTGAAAATGTTTGTCTCGTTCTCGAATGTCTTTCTGGGTTTCGCATCGAGATAGTTTGAAATCAATGTTTCACTCTCGGTTTAGTTTCGAATTGCAATTATTTGTCTCGTTCACCATTTCTTATTGAACTGCAAAAATGTTGAACCGTTCTCGGTTTCGCCACGAGTTTGAAATGAATGTCTCGTTCTCGGTTTCTTTTCGAATTGGAAAAGTTTGACTTGTCCTTGTCTTCATAAGCGAAGATGATATATATCTAATAAATTCACTGTTTGTACTCATCATCGTGATTAACCTAGAGAGTCTGAAAAGCAACGTAGCGTTTTTATGAAGTACAAAAATTATTCTATATTGTCTTTATTTATTACCGAACTAAATAGCTATTACAGGGAAGAGATAAAAATATCAAGGGTGAGTTTCCGTTTATTGAAGTTAAGCATAATGTAGTGTAAAGTATGTGCAAGTGGAGGAATATCATAAAGAGAACTACGTCTAGAGAAAAGTAGTATTGTCTATAAGAATGAATAGAACACAGAATCTTGTCTAGTTAATTACTCATGTAATAATTTAAACGAAGGAGAGGAATTGCTAGCTGTTTAGGAGTATACAAAGGCAACTTGAGAACGCTATTTCAAACAAAACATGCATCTTATACTAGCTACTTGAAATTACCTTGGAAGCTTTTGTTGGTGAAAAATATTTCCTCTGGATAGCTCTAATCCATTTCTCTCGGCTTTCTGGATTGTTTGGATACGAAAATAGTTGTCACTCTTGACTCATTGTCGTAATTGCCTTTACAATATGGCACACAACTACGAAATGGCATGATACCATCAAAAGTTTACTTCTTGTACAAAAAACAAGAAAAAAAACCCACTAAAACACTAAATGTAAGGCGAATGCACATCCACCTGTAAAAGCACACGTTCACAGTACACAGCTAGAAGCTCAACTAAAAGTAGCATTTTTGCAGGGTGTGGAGAATTTTCACCCTCCTTTCCTTGACCCCCCAAGGGTCTGCCTGTCCCTACGTCACGAGGGGGAGGTTCTTGACCGAAATGGCCTTGAGTTTCAGGGGGTGATGGTCAGGCCGTAGCTAGAATTGATCTCAAGGGGGACTCACAGGTTATCAGGAGGAGCTTTGTAATCCATTTTTCAAAAGTTTAACAATATTAAATGAAAGTCAATTATGTGTGTGTGGGGCATTAAGTTAACATGAAACATAAAATTTAGAAATATCATACAAATGCTACAGTTTTTCTGTGTCTTCTAAAACTTCTCTTAAAGTGTCAATTGACTGCTACTGATATCATCCCTTCCTAAAAACTCCATATCATACAAGAAAAAATGCACAATATTCAATCATAGTGTTTCCCAGGCGAAGCAATAAAACTACCTTTCCTTCGAAAAACTTGGGGAGCCGTTGACCTTTGATGCAGATGTGGAAGATATGTGATAATGAAGTGAAAGTCACAGATTTCTGTCCAAATGGGAGGCTGCAACAGGAACAGCGAAGGTACAGAAAAAGGAACTGCCCTATGAAAGAACTTTCTAAAGTCTAGAGAACCTTGTAAATACTTTTCACTACTTCGACTTCTGCTCATAAACAAGATGTACAAATGTAATAGATGCTGTTCATGTTCTGTGTATTTATCCTTTACCAAGTCGTGAGCAAAATATCATCTGCTGCCTACATTTTCACTCTTCAGTACAAAAACATTATACAAAATGAAGACAACAGGGATAGAATGTGCTTTGCCCATTTTTATCTAATTTGAGGTAAATAATAATATATAACTCATGGCTCGACAGCCCTCGAAAAGCCTGGGACTATCTCCGGCTGCCAGTCTCCCTCCCACATTCCTACCTAGAGGTGTGGAGTTCTTCAACCAGTAATGGGGTGACGTGGGGGTTAGCACGTCGAACCCCCAGCCGTAATAGGAGATTTCCGAGACCAGGTTAGGCTACTCACTCATAGCTTCCCAATTTCCTCATGATGGTGGGTTACCACCGGCCCTATAAACAGGCCAAAAATTTCCGGAGACTGAACCTGGGATTGAACCCATGCCGTCCCACAGCCGCCGTCCAAAGCAAGGTGCCTTACACCGCATACTCTGTGAAGGATCTTTCTAACTAGGAAATGTACAAGAATATTTCCATCCATTACAAAGAGGTTTTGGTTGCATAAGCAGGTAAAGAATGTGCTCATAAGAAGGAAATAATGTGTTCTCCTGTAAAATCAAGAAAATGGACAAAGCATGTTCTTTTCCTGTGGTCTTCAAATAGTTTTTCCTAATGTCAAAGGGGGCTGATGGCAGTGCCGGGAAGGGGGAGGGGCTGGCCCCTGCCTGGCTGTTTGCTGAGAAATGACACCTGTCATTATAATTTCAGATCCATGTTGTCCCAGAAGGCATTACTCAAGCTCGACTGAATGTTGGGATAGTGCCAGCAATCCATGCTACTCAATAAATCACAGTGACAAAAGAATGTGCTTCCTGGATGCTCAAAAGAACAGGGACTTGTCATCCATAATTCTTAACCATTGGAATGTAACTTGCCACTGTCCAAAAGATGGTTATGTTTGGAGTTCCAGATTTGGCATGTGTATAGGTAAGATCAAGTTTTAATTTCATCAGTGCTTTGAATTTAAAGTCAAGTGGCATGAACACACTGTAAAAAATCAGATGAGAATTGAACTCCAAGCATGTATTTCACTTTCAGTGGATATCGTTCATGATTACTACAAAATTTCCATGGAGAAAGAGTGGTTATGTAACAATTTGATATTTTCTAATGGGTTCCTTAACAGGACCAGAACCGTTTTTCTCGCACAATTTAAATTTGGTCCAAGTTGCATATTGTTTCATATCAATACGGAACTTGAACCATATTTAAATTGATCTGGAAAAAAATGTTTCTGGACTGAATTGAAATAATTTAAGCATTAAAATGTTCATTACAGTCTAGAACCCATTTACATTTGCTGATTTTCTCTTTCAGACAGGAGTTGAATTTATTAACAACCCTGAGGTTGCTAAAGGTTCAGGAACCAATAAATTTTAATGGATTATATTGGATTCCATAACAGGAACTGGAAACATTTTTCTCCCACGTTTAAGTTGCATACTGTTTCATTTGAATACGGAACTTGAACCGTATTTAAACTGATCCGGAAAAAAGGTTCGTGGACCATTCCTGCACCATGAGCCTCCCCGATAGTGTAGTGGTAACATTTCCAAGTGCCGAACTTGGATTTCTCCCTATCAAGATCATACACAAAATTCCATGAAAACTGCATTCCTTGAAAATCAGACCAGTGTTGCCAACCTCGGGAAAGGATTGCCTGACCTGTCCCGAAAATAATCTCTGGCAGAACCCAAGTTGTAACATATGTTTTATGTTAAATTGCAACTACGTGTGTTTCAAGTGTGACACTGTTTTGAAATTCACACAGCTTCTGTATTCTCTAAAGAACAATTGTTTATATGTGTGTGTGAAGGAGAGGAAAGGAGCAACTCCTCAACTATGCTCAATTTTTATACAAGATACTGCAAACAAACACCAATAAGAAACAGCCTAATTTTGTACAATCATATGCACCTCCATTCAATGTTGACAAGATGCTATTTAGAATGTAGAATTGCACATATAACACGTAGTCCTTGCGTGCATGAATTCTTAAATTCTTATGTTGCATCTGTTTCCTGCCAATTTTTTTTGACTATGCAGATATCAATGAATGTGTTGATGGCTCTCACTCGTGCGATCCATTATCTGAATCATGCTTCAACCTCCCAGGAAGCTATTACTGCTCTTGTCGATGGGGATTCCTCTATGATGAATCAGAAGAGGAATGTATCAGGAATACATATCTACAACTAGCAGAGATACAGCCAAGCATGAACAAACCAAAGCCAGAAAATGAAGGTAAGAAGTGAAATGATTGAGAAAGTGTAGACATAACTTTAAGCGAGTATTCAGGGACTTTTGAATCACCCTGTACTGTGGCTCTTATGGAAGAGTGGGACTATTTTTATGCCTCTGTAGTGTATTATGGTAAAATTTCACATAGCCCATTCATAGAAAGAAATGTCAAACCGACAGGCGACACGTGGAATTCACACTGAAGTGACAAGTGACACAAACCCCTTCAGTCTAAAGCAAAACATTCACCGCTCATTCACGAACAACAGACTGAGGCGACAGAATGATGACTGAGTGACATGTGCAATTTGTTGGGTCACTTCGGTTCAAAAGGTTGAATTTATTACTGGAGGATTGCTCCTAAATGACACATTTTGCTTGTCGTTGATCAAATGTTGCTTTGGTCTGGTATCTCCCAAAGTAGCAGAATTGCATTTGCTTCATAAATGTTTCCCTAACATTTCTTTCGGCCACAATTATTTCTTATTTTCTGACAGTAGATTCCGTATCTTACTTTAAAAGTGGTGAAGGAAGTCAGTGAACTAGAAAATTCAGACATGTGATGATGCTACTATTAATTCATGACCAAACATTTCATGTTTCCCAGTGCTTTTTGTCGTAGGAAGTAAATATTTAAGAAATAGACCACCAGAAATAGGACAGGTGTGGCCAGGGTATGTTTTTTTGTGCACATAATAATGCCCTAATATTATTTACAAAACACACATTTGATGTGTGTTCTTTACATTTTATGAGATGATGAATTATGATAATAATGGAAGAAAATTATTAAACCGTCAATCTTCATCTGGAACTCAAACACATGACTTCCATTATTGCAATGTGTTACAGTAACCTCTAGATCACAAAAGCCAAAACAGTTTTTGTTGACATCCTTTTCCATGAAAATATAGGTTAGAATAAATTTCCTATTAGAAGAGGTACTAGACTGGAAGTCTCCCTTCTCAAGTGTCATTCCAGGATCTGCCACTGGCCTAGGTACTGTCTCATCATGGCTTTTTTTTTGCCAGACTGATACCATTGTTTATGACCATTCGACATAAGTGTGCATGCGCTAACTGGACAATTCCAGTGGTAAGTGCAACTGGCATGGAAACAAAGTTGTGAAAATTGTCTGTGAAATTTCATTGAGGATGAGTGATGATTAGGGCTCGGAAGTTGATGACCTATAAATTACCAAAAAAAGACCAAAAAGGACATAAATGTGATCCAAATTAATTAATAACTTCATAATTACATATTGCCTCTGCACGGCACCTCCTTATCTGACTTGAGATCTTTGCTGTCTGGTCGTATACACCATGCTGAAAGCTTCAAAACAAGAGAAAGTTTTCACTTACAGCACGACCTTCCAGACAAGTTACAGTTAAAGGACCTTGTACCGTACCTGCTTCAGTCGTCCAATAATGTTTTTCCTCCCGTTTCAGGGATGTTTCAAATATATTTATTTCTTTCCTTACTACATAAAGAATGTTTAAGAGGTGATGAACTGATGATGATTCGAATTGAGAATGGGCAGTAAAAACATAGTCGAAAGAAGGTGAAAAAAAAAAAAAGCTGTTAAGACCTAAAAAAAGGTTAAAAAAGGACCAATAAGCCAAAAAAGGACAAAAAAAACATATTTTATTTTTCTGGCATACAATGACCCAAAATGAACATATATTATGTCGGGCCTCGTCTTTGGACACTAGGAAAAAAAAAAGCATTTTTCCTCAACTTCCGAGCCCTAGTGATGATACATGTAATATTCGTTGGAAATAATAAAGAAATGAAGAGGAAAAGATAGACGGAGGAATCAAAATTCAACGGATATCACGTCCTGGTGTAAATTTCAGGTACCAGCATAGGCATAGCTAGAACTTTATATTTGGGTGTGCACAAAGAAAAAAAATGAAGTTTTGTACCTTTTTAATAGCATATTTTGCAACAAAATCACTTGGCTCTTTAACTGCACTGATGTTTGTAAAGGAATATAAATTCACTAAATGACAGTGTTGAAAATTTCTGAATATACGTATGTAGTAGAAAAAATGATATTGCATAGAAATTACACACACACAAAATGTTCATAAATGTTACAAACAAATACATCAAAATACACGTCATCTATAACAAGAGACGTCTGTCAAAAGGTACAATGTTCTTAAACTCATCAACAACTTCATTTACATCAATAGACTAAGCTTTATCCTGTTCCACAAATAGCAAGAGCAGGGCTTCCAATCTATCCTGCTTCTGAGTTGCTCTTAATTTAGTTTTAACTTGGGTAAGCTTGGAGAAAGCTCTCTCACACGTGCAGCTTGTGACAGGTATAGAAGAAAAGCGCTGCAGTACAGAGTAGAATGCAGTAAATATCTTCTTTCTCCAATGACATCAAAAAATCGAAAAACTACAGCCACTCGTTTAATCAGCGATAATGCACACATTTGTACCAAGTAATGACATTTTCAACTTCTTACAAATTGCCGCTTATTTTCTCTCTTATTGAAATATCTGTCTTTAATTCTCTTTCATAAAGCAGCCCATTAGGGTGTGCCTAGTCACACCCGGCACACCCCGTAGCTATGCCTATGGGTACCAGGACAACAAGCACATACCTGTGAAATGTATTCGGGTGGGGGCAGCCTACTTTCTGGGTTCCCCCCTCTTTTTCATATGTTTTCCATGTAAGGGGGAATTGATAAGATGAAAGGATACTCACGAAAAACATCCATGCCCTGGCTGAGATTCGAGCATGTTAAAAAACAAATGAAACTTAAAATATAAATGTTATTAATCAGGGTGTCTACCAGTCCAGTTTTTGCTATTTTTTTTACAGTATATTGAATTTATATTTTCATATACCTGTACTGGGATTTGATAAAATGGAATATTTGGAAATCTAAAATTCTATTAAGTTGTGGTTAAGATTTGTTCATTTTGTTTCTTAAGAACTACATTCTCGTAGGCGTGAAGTATTGTAACAGTATTAAATAAAATAATGTGGCCATTCCCTATTCAGGATGATGTCTGAAGCATTAATTTTTACATGCATTAATAATTAAAGCAAGTCAAAATCTCTTGTTTAAGTAGAGCTTCAGTTTTCAAGTTAACTGGCCTTGTGGTATGGGTTTCTCATTGGATAAAAATATATATTTTTTAATTTCCAACTACAAATAAGTAGGGGCGATTAAATAAATGTTAAGAAAAAGGGGGGAAAAGGCCAAGAAACAGGAAAGAAAGATCAAGAAAAAGTCGAGAATTTTGGTAGACACCGTGTAAATTATGGAAAAGTCACTTCTCCAGGTTCTACAATATGCTACATTGAACATATTTAAAATTACTAAGTAACATATCAGAAATAGGAAACATGTAATTGAATTTATCCCTTTATCCATTTCATCAGTTCATCATTGTTGTGATTGACACAGATATAAAATAAGTGAAATAGAAATTAAGACAAGTATTCAAAACGTAACCTGCTTCTTCCAGGATCTCTTCTTCAGTTACTGATTGATCATCTAACGAAGATTGGCATGATGGAAAAAACCAACAATCCATCAGGAGGTGTGTCTGGAGATTTAGCTGTTCTTCTGGAGAAGATAGGGAAGGGAAAAAATGAAGCAGTCTATTTTCGTCAATCGTTTGGATGTCGTTTGTTGCCATCTTTGATTGTATTGCTACTTTGGAAAAATAGGGAATTATAATTCTCATATATGCAAGAAACACTTAAATGTAAACACAATGCATGGGTACAAACATAAAAAGGTTAAAGTATGTAAATAACTATTCAGCTAAAACTGCATGCCTAACAGAATTAGAAATAATGTACTTATTGTAAAAAAAAGAATATTGAAAAATTTGAATTCAAGTCTGAAAAGCTTGCAATTTCTTGAAAGTGAGTTCTTTATGAATTTTAATTGTATGGGCATATTATATATTAATTTATTTTATTGGCCATATTTAAAAAAAATAATTAAAGATACATTGATATAGATTTCATACATATAGATATGTACAACTGGCTCATATGTAACAGTATGCAATCACAATGTTAAACATCTTAGAAATCAGGAGGTTCTAGAATTCAGGTGGCTCAGTCTTGCCCCCAAAGTTCCAAAGTTTGAATCCTGGCTCGGGCATGGATGTACTTTGCAAGCATCCTTTCAAAAATTTCATCTAATCATAACTCATACTCTGTCACGGTATCTAGTGACATGTGAAACGCAGTTCGATATAAATTATTTTTTGTTTATCGATTCATTTTATGCACAAACATAAAAGTGTGAGGTTTGATTTATTTTGTGGATAAATTTGTGTCCGAGCCAGACGTCGGGAGTTGGGAGACGGGTTTTTCCTGAGTGATAGCCGCACCAACACGGAGAAAAGAAAGGATTATTTCCGTCGCGACCGGGCTAGAAGTCGCAGCGGGTGGGCGAACCCATTTTTCATGGATGACCAGGAAAATCAGCTGGAGCCGATTAAGTTTTGCATCACTATGTAATGGTGTAGTTGTTCTCATTGGACGAGAGAGGCTTATGTGTATTACGCCCGTCCGAGAAACTTGTTAAATGTCGTGCTTACGACTGGATGCATACGTTCATTCGAACGAAAGATTTAACCACACCGACCCAATTGTCTTAGTTAACCGCTTTCCGAGGGCTGGCACTCAAGTTAATTTAAAAGAGCACAGGAGCTGGCAGACAAATGCCCTATATTCACATAAAGGTTTAAAACTAAAAAGGAATGATATGTTAATGAGATCCATGATTTGTATCTATACTTCACATGTAAAAATACCTCATATGTGTGAAAGAAAGATAGAGTGAATGTGTGAGAGTTTGAGGAGGCTATGTAAACAGTTGTTGATTGCAATATTTTTTTTGTTACAATATATATTCACTGTTACCGTTCGTCAGTGTTGTTATTTGACATTTTTTAGGTACCGGATATTATGCTATTAGTGTGTTATGATTGTTCGAATCTACATATCAAAGGTAAACAAAACAGTGTAACATTTCAAGGTATTTTAAAGTTAATTCCACATTTAGATTAATTATATAAGTATACACTCGAGTGCTGCAATGAGCGTTTTTCGCTCGAGCAGCAAATAGCTTGCACGAGAAGCACTAGATGGCATACAGAACTGATAGCTCTTCAGCTCAAGCGAAATACACTCGAACCCTATCAGTACACATATAATCATAATTTGTCTTTGATAGTGGGCCCTCAAATATGGATTGTGAAGTAAAGACGAAGTGAAATTGAAAAATAAGTGAACATATTCATTATCTCCATGTTAAAATGCAGTTTTGTGTATCTTACCGACATACGTGAAAATGAAGTAAATGATTATGGGCTTAAACTACCTACACTGACATTTTATGTTTCTACGATTATTTTCACATTGAAATGATGTTCGATTGAATGTTATAACTGCATTTTATTATTTCGCAGAATATGATTATCCTTTTCATTAAGTGAACAATGATGTAAACGTACTTCTTGCAGTGATATGATAGGCCTATTTGTAATTGCTTTGGCAGGTCTGTTAGCATGTGTATCCATTTTACGTTTCGCTGTAGATATTGCATACTTTCGTATGTGCTGTATTTGAGTCTTACATAATAATATACGCAATTATTATTTAGAATTGTAATTGCATAGAGTGGTTTCCTTCCATGTATGGGTTTTAGGTTGACAGTGTTGCTTATTAGGCTCTGAAATAGAGGACGTTGCCAATCATTCCACTATGAGTGTGGTACGTTCGAGCGTAGTACGCTCAAGTGTGGGAGATTCAAACGAGTTTCAGCGAGCGAAAGTGGTCCAATGCAGTACTCTAGTATACACTGTATGTTAACATGTATGTATCCTATCATATTATGTACATATCTTTACATTTGTGTTCTTGTACATACACAAAACTCATCTCCATATAAACAAAATAAATAAACATGCAACATAACCCAACTATAAACAATTCCCACATCACCGGACTTATTCATCCAATTGCTAACCTCACAACATTTTTACAACTGTTCTGGATCACTGAATGATTTTATTTTATATACATACTCACAACCCCCCCAAGAATAAAATATAAAACACAAAATAACATATACACAACAAATAACCAAATTCCAAACTATCCATATGCTAACAGACGAGACTTCTTCTGGATACCAAAATAAGTCTTGATATTAACACACATTTAACAATTATAACCAGAGTTAGGATTTTTAGGTGCGCACCTTTTTTTCGTAGTGAAAATGAGACCTCTCTCGAAGGACTCAGTGTGTGAAATGTTGCCTCAACGTGAGAATGGAGCTAATTTTCCAGCAGCTTTTTTCCCCTTTTTTTGATAACCTTTCCCCTTCCCTACCTTTTCCGGGACATTTATCTATTTTCCCCCTTTTTCGTGTTCTTAATCGCTTTTCCTCCCCTTTTTGTGTCCTTTTACTGCTGTTGTTAAATATATTTCCTCAGCAAATCATTGAATTTGTTTTTTCTTTTTTCACGACACTTTTCTCTTTAAGATGTTTTCACATTGTTAACTGAAATTGAATGTATTTAAACTGTGCTTGATTGTTTCCTATTTGAAATCAACAATGGAAAGACCACTACTGATATGCACCAGATCGCCGTTATTTTTTTAAGATGGAAGGAAGTAGAAAATGCAGTTTGGTCTTGGAAGCAGTGAAGCAACAATGTGTTTCTGAAG
Organism: Lepisma saccharinum; assembly: GCF_977018435.1. Classification (NCBI taxonomy): domain Eukaryota; kingdom Metazoa; phylum Arthropoda; class Insecta; order Zygentoma; family Lepismatidae; genus Lepisma; species Lepisma saccharinum. The sequence continues at coordinate 11,302,296 of NC_139249.1, forward strand.
TGGTGGGTTTCACGTTTCATGTGTGCGCGGTGGACAGATATTGTTTGTGGATGTAAGTTCCTTACCTGCTATTTCACTCTGTTAGTGCATGTACATTACCATGCCAAAAGTGCCCAGATCCCGATTTCTCAGTCTGGTTTAAGAATTTAAGCACGAGTTCATAGAAAGTGATGGAACTGTTATTCGATGCACGGTTTGTGATACGGGAATCACATTAGATGAAAAACACCAGAGAGATCGCATCCAGCAACATATTACCAGTTCTAAGCATCAAAAGAACAAGAATCTGCAAGGAAGTAAATCTCGGAAGCCTCTCTTACGCAATTAATTTGAGCAGTGTTCTTCCAAGAACCAAAATTTAAAGGAATTTAATGTTGACTTGTGTGCATCTTTTACACACTCAACAAGGTGAACCATTCGGCCTTGAAAGGGTTCCTTGAAAAGTACACACGGTTGTCAGTGCCCGATGGGAGTACGTTAAGGAAAAACTATAGTGAACCTGTGTATGAAGAAACTGTTCGTAAAATGAAGGTGAAAGTGTCAGATTGCGATATAGGTGTAATTCTGGATGAGACGACGGACTCAATGCAACGATATGTTTTGAACATTTTGGGTTTTTCTCTGACAGATGAGGAAGTTAAGCCCATGTTACTAAACATGTATGAGTTGCAGAAATGCCAGTACAGTGATGCAGTCATTTCTGGATTTCTGTCAAAAACTGTGGCCCGGTGGAATTCAGTTCGAAAAAGTTGTTGTTGTAGTTACTGACCAGGCTCCCTCCATGCTTTCGGCATTTAACCAATTGAAGCCGTTGTTCCCTGAGTTAAAGCATGTAACCTGTTTGGCTCATGCCCTTCACAGGGTTTCTGAATCTATTAGGAACGAATACAACATTGTAAATGAGTTCATATCTGATCTGAAGAAAATACTCCTTAAGCCCCCCCCCCCCCCCCCCCGAGCCGCATTCTTGCCTACAGAGAAACTACCTGCCTGCCCCTGCTACATTTCCCCATCATTACTTGCTGGGGATCATGGATTGAGTTTGCTGCGTTTCTATGTGAAAATCTTGAAAAAATTAAGGAGTTTTTGCTTTCCCTGGATTCAACCGACACAGGTGCAATTTCCAAGGCACAGCAACTTCTCCTCCCAGACAAGATAGATGATTTGCAAAAGAACTATTTTGTGTACATTCCTACAACTACCTGTGGACAGCCATCAAAAGCTTAGAAGAACAAGGCGTCAAAAAGGAAAAACAATGGGATATCTTTACTACTGTGAGGGGGCAGTTAGATGGTTTTGCCAGAGACAAACTTGAGGCTAGTCTTGACAAGAATCCGGATGTTGTGGAATTTGCCACTTCCACAGAGTTGCCATTCCGAGTGAATACTAAGTTTGCTCCACTTGTTTCTGTGGATGTAGAGAGAAGATTCAGCTTATATAAAGATATTTTATCTCCGAAAAGAAACAAACTCACTTTTAAAAATTTAGAAATGCTTAATGTTGTAAGGTACAACAGCTGTGTTTTTCCCCCGACTCTGGTGAATAACTGTAACACAACCCATGTGTGTGATGTGTACACAGCTTCGAGTGAATAGCTTAGACTAATAAAATAGGAGGGAAAGTTTTAATAAGTATAATTATCAGCACCTTTTTTTGCCCCAATCAGCACCTCTTTTGCCCCTTTTTGGGTCTTATTTTAGCACCTTTTCCCTTCCTTTTTCCCAATGAAATTTTCCCTAAAAATCCTAACTCTGACTATAACATAAAACAAATCATAACCAAATTGTGTGTGTAACATTATTTCTTTTCTTTTGTAGTATATATGTAATTGTATATTATAAATAAAGAAGGAAGGAAAAACAGGGGAACATATAAATTCAGAGCAACTGACGTCCTAGTTTATTTAAAGGCACCAGGACATATAACATATTGGTTTCGTGCGTGTTACTCACTATCTATAAACAAAAATACGTTAGAGTATTCAAATTGGTCTACTTACGCAAGTGAGTATGTATTCTTACGTGGACGACGTTTCGGAAGCTTTACTGCTTCCTTCCTCAGGTTGTCGTTTTCAGCTCGGAATATCAAGCCATGTCAGAGAAGTGTCATGTAAGGATACTGGGTGAAAGGTTCGGGTTAAAAACACTTCATAGTGCTTCACCTATACAGAATTAAAACCACTTTGCTAAAAACCCCTTAAAACTCACATTAAAACATTAAAACTAGAGTTTACCGTAGCGGTGGTTTTTACATGTTTTAATGTGAGTTTTAAGGGGTTTTTAGCAAAGTGGTTTTAATTTAACTAGAGTTTACCGTAGCGGTGGTTTTTACATGTTTTAATGTGAGTTTTAAGGGGTTTTTAGCAAAGTGGTTTTAATTCTGTATAGGTGAAGCACTATGAAGTGTTTTTAACCCGAACCTTTCACCCAGTATCCTTACATGACACTTCTCTGACATGGCTTGATATTCCGAGCTGAAAACGACAACCTGAGGAAGGAAGCAGTAAAGCTTCCGAAACGTCGTCCACGTAAGAATACATACTCACTTGCGTAAGTAGACCAATTTGAATACTCTAACGTATTTTTGTTCACCAGGACATAAGCACATACCCTTTAATGTAGGCAGGTGGAGGCAAGCCTACTTCGGGGGGTCCCCCCCCCCCATTCTTTCTCTAATTTTGAAATGTGAAGGAGGGAAAAAGTGGCATCTTCTTTGGCAGGTCTCTAAACAATTTGTTGGAAGCATTTTTTGGTATAGACACCGTATTCGAATGGGTGCCCCAAAAACAATGTTCAGATTTTCTTTGTGCTTTAATTACCAACAAACTTACTGTATTACTCAGGATCTGAATTGTATAAAATATCAATTACTTTCTACTGTATAGTATCTAGTGCACATTTGAAAACCACTCAGCAAACCTACAAAAAATGTGATAAATACCAAGCCACTTATCACAGTATAAATTGAAGTACAGTTAGCCCTCAACAAAACAAACATTTCTCGATTTTGCTTGCTACTAGAAAAAGAAAAAAATGATTTTTCTAGAAAAACGGGAAGTTCTCCAGATCTTTCTGAAAAAAAAGGTACATTCCTTGAATTTTCCAGGATTTCCATACTGGCAGACACACTGAAGTTGCCTGAAATTACAAGAACTATCAAATAAGATTTCAGTCGATCCCCTTCACCATTTCAAAGTTTCACTTTACCCCAGCAGCAGTGCCAGGATTAATCATCTAGGGGTGCTGAGGGGGTGTGGATTGAAATTTAGGGGGTGTGTTGATGAAAATAAAGAAAACATCAAGCATGCATGCAATGGTGCCCGCAGAATTTGTTCTCAGGGGGATGGGGGGAGTAAAAACTTCATATCTTTCCAGGAACTTATACTTCACCTTTATTATTGTTGCTCCTGTTATACAAAACATAAAATTGAATTGAAAATATTTTGGCGTTGGTGCCAATTTCAGGCTCGAGCCCACTATTTTAATAGAAACTAGATTCAACTTATATTCTATCCATACACATCTAACATTTGGTTGATAAACAGTTCTTCATCTTTTTGTACTTTCTCGCGATGCACAGATATGAGAGATCACTGCTGAATGTTCAATTTGTGTGCGTTGGGCAAAAGAAAATCGCTATGCAACCTGAAGTTCTACTATTTTTGTAAATAACGTAAGGTGTAAAAAAGTACGAAATCATGTAGTCAGTTTTATGTAATTATCAGACTATTTCCCTAACATAGAAGGAAACAACAACAATGGAAAAAAAGACAACCATCCCAATACAACTCGCGTTAAATAATTTCCAGGAACACAACCCGATTTACGTTAAGACACCCGATTAGACACAATCTCTATTTACTTTAAAAAAACACTTCACATGTGAAGTTTCAAGCTTGTATCAAGGCCTTGGTACAGGTTTGAAGCATTACATGTGAAGCATTTTTAACCATAAAGGTTTCCTTCGTCGGTATCTTCAGTGTATTTTTGTAACATGAAAACAAGCCTTAATAAGTGCAGTTAAAATTATTAGCCTGTTATGAATGTACAGACACACCCGTACACTCATACAACCACTTATTCCTTTCAACATATTTCACTTATGTCAAGTAGGAAAGATACACACTAAATAATATTTAATACAATTTATTATACAACAGAAACATCAATCCCTATACAATACAAATAACAGGCATTATTATCTTCCTAGTTCATTCATCCTAGAATGGATGACTACTATTTTGCAGCAGCTGCTGGTTCTTCTTTAATACCCAGTGCTGTATTGAAGTAGTCCATTTCCTCTGCAAAGAGAAACAATGTTTAGACATAACATAACACAGAAAAATGTTATATTTCTATGTATACATGCATACCATTTTGTAACTCAAAATCTCCAATATTTAGAGAAAATCAAACTAAGCTATACATAATAATGCAAAATTTATACCTTATACCATTATACTTTTTGTAAAACTATACACATAGAATAGGGTTACCATTAGGGCTGAGCCGATACCACTTTCAACCAATACCGATACTTTGAAATTGCAATAATTAAAATTTGTTCAAAATATTGATCAATATCGCTGTGTAAAAATTCTTGTCCAATTATATACATCAATTTACCAAGATATTTACTTTAGAATATTCAAGCATTACATCAGAATATTAAAATAGATATTATGTATCACAAAATATGGTTTTTCATGCAAAATATAAAAAGTTTGAATTTTGCATAATTTCCAGGATAATTAGACTCCGTGAAAGTGTCGCGCAGACATTTTTGTGGACCCCCGTGAAACACCAATATGCAGGGGAAAGTATCGGCTGGTATTTGTAGATAAATTCCACCCAATACTTTTCGATATAGATACATCGGCTTTGGTATCGGCTCAGCCCTAGTTACTACGGGTCTTCTTTTACCTGGACATGTGCAGCATTTTCAGCTTGTGGTAACTTACATTAAGAAATTAAGTCTAACTGTTAGAGAAAATCACATGGAAATGATATATCTTTTGAGGGGAATTTTTACTCTACTATACATTGAGAGATTGATTGATCTGGTGTTTTAAGTCCACTTTATGCACAGTAAGACTAATCAGGACTGGACCTACAGTTTAAATTGGGATCCGAATCGCTATGTGCCTCCACCGGTTATTGAACACGGGACCAATTGATTACAAGGTGACGACGCTACCAGTGTGCCATCGGGGAGGCCCACATACATTGAGAGAGTATACAGTATTTTGGCATAGTGTTAATGCTGTCACCTTATAATCAAGGGGTCCCGGGTTTGATAGCTGGTGAAGGTACAAAGATCCCACCTTAAATTGTAGGTCTAATCCTCATTAGACTATATGTGTACATGGTGGACTTAAAAACAAAAACTCAACATCTAAACAATAATTTGCACAAGTCTTGGTTTGGTATAATTTAAATCGTTTCAACTATCCAAAGTTTTATAATTATATTTTGACAAAAACTGATCCCTTTAAGCTTGGGAAAATTCATACTTCAAAAAGTTATTTTTTTAGAAACTGAAGGGTTGATTTCATATTACTTGTCTATCAGAATACTGGGGACAAGATGGAGACAAAAGATGCAAGAATGGACCGGCATTGGGGAGAAGGCTCAGGCTATACTTCAAATGCCTTAACACCAAAGGAATAATAAGTGTGTTTCCTTGACCTTTGAACAAAGAACTAGGGAAGAGACTAATGAAGCATTATGTGTGAAGTATAATATCATTTTGTGCAGAAAGTTGGATGCTACGAAGAAGTGAGGAAAAGAAAAGTTGTATAGTTGATAAGTCATCTGACTTCCACGAGGGAGTCCCAGGTTCGATTCCCGGAGTGGGTGATCTAAGGTGGGAATTTTTTCAAGATTATGCACATTTTTTGTTAATACGATTAGTGAATATTCCAGTCTGAACTTCACCAGCCTCCGTGGCAGAGTGGTTAGCACATCATGCCACGATGCCAGGAATTCTGGGCTCAAATCCCACCTAGGGCATGGATGTTTGTGAGTGCCTATTCATCAATTTCATCATATCATCACTCATCCCCATCTTCGCAAATTAGCCAAAAGTGGCACAAAAAGCGAAGTAAAATAAAGCAAATCAATCAAAACCATTCTGAACTTCAGTTTATGAAACAAATTATTTTGCAAATGCAGTGTTGTGCCGATGTTGGAATGAATTATGCTACAACTACAAACACGTTTTTTATCTCATTTATTTCATATGCCATACACCATTAAATAATCCACAAATACTATGTAACACAATGTTTTAAATCTGCTTCAATACAGTTTGTTCACAGTTTATCACATTTGCGCTTACTCTTTTCCAATTTATTTTTATGGACGTTTTGAAGTAAAAATACCTCCTCCTCCATGTACTAACCATGCCAAATTATAAGTTTGCCGTATTTAATTGTCTGGCTGATTTCATCCCAATGGAATACATCTTCCAAAATATCTGGCTGCTACGAGAAAGGCAATTCCCATGGTCAAAACGTTGGTGACTTCCAATTTGGTCCACAACGATCCCCAAACGTGGACTATAGTTCAAAACATGTATTGTCAAATTATAGCTTAAGCGAAGCCCTAAAATTCTAAGCCCCGTGAGAGGCTTAGTTTGCAGCAACTTTTCGCTTACACAGACCCGAACGTGCACACAGAATATAGTTCCGATGCAATAATGTTGGTTTTCTCACTGTCTGTGAACAGCTCGGTGGTAGAGAAAAGACTGGCATTGGAGATTCTGAGCGCCGTTCTCGCGTGGGTTATAATACATAAAACCTGCTTCAAACTTAACCTCTCGCAGGGTATAGAGTCTCTTTTCTTAATCTCCAAAAATGTAGTTTAGGCAGAGATTTCAAAGTGTCATCAAATTTTGGAATCTATCTCAGCATAAGAAAAATAAATATTTTATCTACAATCTTGAAATACTTTGAACAAACTCGCATGAAAAATAAAATCATTCCCAAGGTGAATCTAGATGTGACTAATTTCAGCTAAAAACCTCTAAATTTGTTGCAGTTATTGTGGTCTCAAAATTGGTGACTTACCCCTAACCTTCCTAAAACAAACACTAGATTACAGTTTTTACTAAAAACTTAAAACTCAAGTGATGCTGAGAATTGTGTTTCTTAATCTACGAAAATATAACCTAGTCAAATATAAGCATAATTTAAAGTTTTCCCAAGCCATGTGAAATCAGTCTGTCGTGTACTATCTTTAAGCATGATGACCAATATTTTTCAAATACAATGTGAGATCAATCCTTCAAGTTATCTTGAAAGCTTTGCATTTATGGTGGTTATCAAAAGTAGAACGTGTGTGATTTTACACTCCTCTCCTAAGCTTTGAAATAATATTTTATAAGTTTTACTGCAAAATTCCGGCCCAATTATATCTAAAAAATTACTCAGTTTAATTCCTTATGCTCTGAAAATGTATTCTAGACCACTAAAAAAACATTGTAGAGCATAGCATAGAGCCTGCCTGCAACATGTGATTGATTGATTGATATGGTGTTTTAGGTCCACTTTATGCACAGTAAGGCTAATCGGGACTGGACCTACAGTTTAAAGTGGGATCCAATCCACTATGTGCCTCCATCAGGTATCGAACCCGGGACGCCTTGATTACAGGGCAAGGGTGCTACAACTGCGCCATCGGGGAGGCCCGCCTGCAACATGTGGAAAATAAGTTTTTCATCCACCATCTTGAAACAAATTGTTCAATTTTGTTCACACGTTTTTTTTTTTAGCTGCAGAAATAATTTTACCTAAATGATTCTAAATTTACAGCAGTTATCATCATCATTAAATAGATGACTTATTCCTTTGTGCCCATCCTCCCTAACTCATGCACTATATTTTGATACTTTTATTGTCAAATTATAGTACAAGTACATAATGCTGCTGTAAGTTTTATGCACAAAGCTGATATTGTAGTAATTATGAAGATGCAAGACTTGCATGGCTACAGAGCTCCTAACCAGACATAAATTGCATTTTACTGCATAGGCAAGGAACCCATTAGGATGAGAAATGACAAAAATCATTTAGTGTGTGTTCAAATTTCATCATGTCACAATTAACGACATTTCAATAAAATGTACTCAATTCTCCCTTGTAATTTTAAACATGCAAAAATTTCTTGTATCAATTTATCATCACAGTTAAAACTATGATGTGCCACTATGGTTTCCCCCACATAAGGGAGTGACTGATAACCAAAGTGCTCCCACATTTCAAAATTATAAGCTTTGTTCAAGTATGCTGCATCAAATGCAAACGATTTATATACTGCTCCCATGTGATCAGCCAAGGGTGCCCACAGGGGCATAGGCGCCGCCTCCTTGGGGCTTGAGCCCCCCCCAATTGTAACAATTTGGGGGCAGAGCCCCCCAAATAAATTTGCTTAAGAGAATCTAATGTATTATTTTGCTTCTCTTGTAAATTTTACTCTGAATTGTGCCACATGAACTTAACTTTAAATACACATTTGAAACGTTCTAGACCATCAACTTTGAGGGGGCTGAGACCGCTAAACCATCAACTTTTGAGGGGCTATGACAGATACAGCAAAACACATGACTTATTACTATATACTAAGTATATAATTGTGAGTATTGTAAACATTTTTACTAAAAAGATTTTCAAAATAAAATGTGCATGAACTAGGAGAGTGGATGGGACGTTCGGGCTACAAGAATGAGATCATTGATACATTAGGAAGATCTATTTTGCGCTCCATGGTAGCAGATATTAAAAGTCGGGAATATTTTGCTATTATGGTTGACAAAACTTGTGACATATCCATTCGTGAACAATTGACATTCTGATTCGAACTGTAAATGAAAATTTTAACATTTTTGAGGAATTCATGGGCTTTTACGAGATTCCGAACACTGAGGCCAAAACTTTAAAAAAGGGAGGGTGTGAGTTATTCATTAATTTATTTGAGTGATCAGAGCCCCCCCCCCAATAATTTTGACAAGTCGGCGCCCCTGCACAGGGGGGATTCATGACGCACCTGCATCATGTGATTTTTTTTGGGGGGGGGACAAAATCTCATAGTTTACCTACCAATTCTACATATTGTCACACAAAAATGAGGGGATCTTATGGTTTGATTGACTTGTTATTTATTTTTAGTTATGGGTATTAGATATTCAGCATCTTCTTCATGATATAACAACTTACACAAGAATATTATTTTCTGTAGCAAACATGAAAGTTAGCCGTAGGGTCATTCCACATCAAATCAACGCAAAAACTACTATTTTGACACCCACCAACTCTGATTTCGGTGAAATTTGGTATACATGTTTCCTTTATGGTTCAAAGAAACACCCAAAAAAAAAATCACTCTATCTCAAACGATTTTCATTTTACAGCACTTTCAAATGTCATCAAATCAGTGTTGTCTGTTACTCTTGAGACCCTCGACACAAGTTAGCCTTGCTTACATTTTATTGCATTTCTCTTTAACCAATCATCAGATTTCTTTGAAATTTTACAAAAAGTTCAATGAAATAATGAAGATTCCAGAAAAAAATACATCAGCACTCAAAAAATTTTACAAATGACTATAAAAAGACTAAAAATGGAATTGTAAAGGTAAAAGGTAAAGTGTTCCCCTGTGCATAGCACCACGCCATGAAGGCGTATAGGGGGTGCGGGGGTAACGCCCCACACTTTCTTGATCCGGTCGTGAGTGGGGGTGATGTGATCAGCATCACGCCCCTGACTGCCTTTACCCCCCAGGGTTTCCCCCAGGTACCCATGTTATTCGACGCTGGGTAGGTGCCGGGGCCGCTTCCACCGTTAGAAAAGTTCCCGGATTTGAACCAGCTGGGGATCGAACCCGGGACCTTGAGCATGGTAGTCAGACGCGTTACCGACTGAGCCACCGCGGCCACCAAAAATGGAATTGTAGCCTAATTTTTGTGGTGGGAAAACTAGGTTACGAAAATCTGAATTTTCATGTGGGTATGATGGAACCAAAAATTTTTGATGTTGAAAATCATTGCAAAGATATGCTCTTTCTCTACAAAAAACAAAATTTTTGTTTTTTTTATTCCTTCTATTGAAAATTTGACGTTTTTTTGGAAATTGCCTAAAATTTCAAGGTTTGTCGGGAAATCAATGTATAGGATATTCTTTTTTTAGTAGGTAAGCAATGAAATATCAGAGCTATATTTTTTTTTAGAGGAAACATGTACATCCAAAGTTTCAGCAGAAAATATTGAGCTCTGTTGCTGGTTTCCGCATTGAGTTCAAGCTCTTTGAAAATGCTCATTTTTCTCAAAATTTTGGCCCCAAATATACATTTGGTTGGAAAGTTCTTCCCGATGGCATAGTGGTTATGTCGACGTTTTGTAATCAAGGGGTCACAGGTTCGATACCCAGTGGAGGCACATACTGGTTCGGATCCCACTTTAATAAACTGTAGGTTGATACGCCTTGTTTATTTTGGCCATATGTAATAGTTTATTTGCTTTCTGTTAATTTCACAGACATCTGTTCGATATATTTGTTAGTTTCAATACTGTTGTTTGTGTTGATTTAAATTTGTAATTTTTGCTGTATATTTGTTACATGCAATATCGGAAGCGGAAGTCATTTCCGGTTTATAAACATTTGTAGAACTGTCCAATATTTTATTGATTCCGTTGCCAGGACAACAGTGCGTCAAAAGGAAAAAGTAAGTTGAGTTGCGTGAGATGATGTTTATTTAGTGAAAAACACTGTTTTATAGGAAAAGACGCAACTTAATTCAAATGTGATTGCGTTTGTGAATATTATTGTTATTTTGCAGTGATTGTTTAAAGGTAAAATGTGTTATTAAATTTGTAAAATAGCAAGAAGCTATTTTTTTGTTCAAATCGTTTCGTCCTGAGAATGCTCATTGTAGCATAACATTAAGGAGAGTCTCATAACTCCGCCGCACAAGGAGATTGGGTAGTTACTGTGACGTAGTGATCCGTGATCCATTGGTGAACACCAGAAAGGAACGTCACAGGTAAATTTGGCGACCAACGTGAAGGCCCCGATGATGTAAAAGGATAAATGTAACTGTAATATCGTGTGAAAAAAAAAAGACGTGTGTTTTGTGCAGTGTGAAGTCATGAGGAAATTGTCGAGCGTTACATAGTCTGATAACACATAGATGTAAGTCATGTGATTGATTTTGCAGAGATGTCAAGGTATGAGTAGGATAATTTTGAGAAGCCAGAGCAAGAAGATAATGGATAAATTGAATTGTTGTGATGATAAAGATAAGCCCTTGGACGAAATAGTTCAGTGCAGGAAATGCGAGGCGTATTTCCATTTAGGGTGTGCAAATTTGCCAATATCCAGAGAATTTCTTCCTGATGGTGACTTAGTTTGTAAAAATTGCAAATCGGATAGTGCGACTTTTAATATGGAGGTACTTTGTGGCTGGTTAAGGAGAATTGAAGAAGGAAGGAAAGAAGATAAGAATGAATTAAGGAAGATCATTGAAGAAGGAAGGAAAGAAGATCAGAATGAAATGATAAAGAGGTTTGAGAAAATGGAAGAAGGAAGGCTAGAAGATAAGAATGAATTGAGGAAGAAGATTGAAGAAGGACGGAAAGAGGATAAGAAGGAATTGATGAAGATCATTGAAGACGGAAGAAACGAAACTAAAGTAGCTTTCAGAAACTTAGAGGAGGTATTTGGGAATGGTAAGGAGGAATTGATGACGAGAATGAAAGCAGACCGAGAAGAATTGATGAAGAAGATTGAGGATGAGCGGAAAGATGATAAAAATGAAATAATGAAAGTAATAGAAGACAGAAGACAAGAAAACAAAGAAGAATTGGAAGTTGTGCGATGTGATTTGTTAAAACAAATTGATGAAGGTAGAGATGCACTAAATAAGATAGAAGAAGTCAGGGAAGTAGACAGACGAAAAGTAATGAATGAATTGGACACCGTAAAGGCAAGGATAGAATCCATCGTGGATCAGCAAAGTACTTCAAGGAATTTGTGTATGCAGGACAGTGAGAAGATGAATAAAGAAATTAACCAGAAGTTCTATTTTATGGAGGAATTCCTTTTAGGGAAGTTGGAGAGATTACATCTAGAATCTGTGCAAGGAAATCCAGGAATGACTGCTGGAAATACTGACAGATCTGTGGAAAATATTCGATGGGTGAGAGATGATAATGACCCTTTGATTTCCGGTATATCTTCAACAGAATCTGTATCTTCTGCTGAATTGTTGATTAAAAGGAACCGTAAGAGGAGAAGACGTATCCAAAGTACAAAAGGGATACCCAGAGAAGATATTGATAAATCTCCTGATGTCTCTCATAGTACATCTCACACTGGACATTTTTTTAGAATATCGGATATTAACTCTCTCAGCAAATTTACCGGAGAAATAAATTCCATATCAGCGGAGCGTTATTTGGAAGAACTGAAAACGTCCATGGACATAATGAGAATGCCTATGCACTATAGATTAAAGGTGCTTCCTTCTGTAATGAAAGGGAAAGCTAAAGCCTGGTTTATTGCCAACGAGAGAAGGTGGAAGTCTTTTGAACAGTTTTGTGCCGCGTTTAAAAAACAGTATGCCTCTGCAGAAGCGAAGCAGAGAGAGATCCAGATTTTAAGAAACAGAAGATATTCCAAATCCTCAGGTCTTTCTATGGAGGATTATTGTTGGGACATCTACGGGTCATACTGTAATTTGGTCGAACATGTGGACCAAACAGAAGTGTTAAGTTTAATTATTCATCAGCTCCCATACAGAATACGGCAGTTAGTATTTACAAGGGATCCTCGAAACATTGACCAGTTGACCAACTTCTTGGGGAAGTACGAAGCCTCAGAACAGATAGATGGTTGGAGAGGCGACGTAAATAAAGCAGAAGAAAGGAGACCTAACCAACCTCGGGTTCGCAGAGTACAGATGACAACTACTAATAATAATCCTGGAGGATCCCGCACAGCAGAGAGCGGAAATGAGAAGGAACCAGTCACCAGAGAAGGACAACGATTCCCGGGTGGAAGGTGGAAGAATAGAAACTGGACAAGTAACCGGCTTTATCGAAGGACTACGCCGTACACAAATAGTTGGAGAAGGGATCAAAGAACTCCAGAACGAAAAGAGTGTGCAATACAGACGGAAGAACTACCTCCCAGTAATCTTAGAGTTACAGCGTCGCCATGGGAAATTAACTGCAATGAAGTTCTGGGTTTAGCCCAGCGCCCGTTGTAAGCGCCGCTCTTACGCTTGCAATGAAGGGCATGCAAGAACAAGAAAGCGACGAGAGTGAAGATCCATTCCTAACCGAAGATCCGTTAGAAGTATTGTACTTGAATATCGAAGCCACTCCTCTAAATTATTTAAAAATTAGAAAGACGATAATGGAAGAAGATAGGGATAATGTGAAGAAACCTGAAATTTTAGTTGAGGTATTAGGATTCCAAATAAAGTGTACTCTGGACACGGGTAGCGAATGCACCCTTATGAATTATAATATTTGGCTTCAAGTACGAGAGCGATTACCTGGTCTTAAATTGCAGAAGTGTCCAGGCGTAATATTAAAAGATTTTGCTGGAAAAGAAAGATCACGGATAGCTGGTTGTAGGCGAATAAATTTTGAAATTGGAGGTTTTATATTTTAAGATTTGGTATATGTGGTCAAGTGCTTAGAAGCTGACTTATTATTTGGTTATCCTTTCCTTCGAAGATACAAAGTCACTCTGGATGCAGGCGCTGAAAAATTGTATCTGATCAATGGGGGACACACAGTAGAGCAACATTTACTTCCTAACGCTGGAGATTCACAGAAGGGTGAGTCGTGGGAGAATACAGTCTTAATACAGTGTACAAAAGCGGAGGAAGAAGCTAACGCTGATGAGTGGACTGCAACAGAATCAGACCAGGGTGGCTACAAACAAGCAGAAATGAAATTCCCTGACTTTTCCAGGTTTTCCAGGACAAAATTTACATTTTTCCCTGACAATTACAAAGTAAACTAAATCGATGTTTTTGCAAATGGAAATAATAAACTCATACAGATCCACGTATGGTTTTGTTAAGTACCAATATTATCTTCTACGAAATTGACTCAATTTCTCTATTCTCTATGATTTGAATTCAAACTGCAAAATAGTGAATTTGGAAAATTATTACAATTCACAAGCTAGGGAAGGATTACGGAATTTTGTCATACGCAGTAAGTTTAAAATAAAATACTTGATTATTTTTAAAGTTACGACTAAATGAAATTAGAGTAATTGATTTAAGAAATACAATTTGTAATTTATCAGTCTCCTTATACATTCTCGGTACTATATGTTGATATTTCCACTGAGGTTTGGAACCCTCTGCTTGCAAGAACCATGAATGCGGACTCATTTTTCAATGCATAAAGCTCTCTTCTCTGTAAAGCAAACAACTTAACTCTTGCATGTTAAGTGAAACAATTGAATCGAACAAAATAAAGTGTAATATTTCCTTACATTATCAATGGGATTTCTGCTTCAGTACAGTATATGCAAGTGAAGTACTGTGAAACTGACAACATGCAGTTATACCATTAATGATGTCGAAAAGGGTATGTAGGTATTAGAAATTTAACGCAAAGAATTTATAGAATTGCACTGTATAGGTACCTCATTTAGCTAACCATACATTAAAACAAGAACACTCTAATAATAAAAGCTTCTGAAAGTTCATATACGAGGGGCATCCTGAAAAAAGCTCCAATGGTGCCTATACGCAGCACTGGTGGTCAGAGATACACACACATCCATACAGGCAGGAAGAAGTGACATGTAGCAGTAATCTGGTACAGTTGCAATGCAGCCGTTTTAGGACAGTTCTAGGTTAAAGATTGCAGCTCTCATACAGTCTTCCACCGAGCCTAGCCTACAATGCACACTCAGAATTTGGCACAGAGCAACCAGCAATTGCGTGAGGTGTCAGACAGGACGTCGCATATGGTCAGACGATGGTGCAGACAATTCACGGAAGGCAAATCGAATGTGCACAACCCCATACAGCTGAGTACACACGTGCCCTTCGCTTCACTTCAGGTGAGAGTTCTTGGACCATTACCTGTACAGCCCTGGCCTTGAATGTACCGACTTTCATCTCTTTGTTTAACTGAAGAGGATTCTGGTAGGGTAAGGATTTGACAGCTACTAGTTCCAGTCTTTGCTGTCAAGACACATATACAATGGGCATACAAAATGTAGTGGCATGCTACTACAAATGCCAGAATAACGGTGGTGATTATGCCGAAAATTAGGTTAAGACTCACTGTTACTAATGCATTAAATTACAACTGATATTCTTGTTTTATTTATGCCTAATCGGTAGGGACCTTGATATTTTGTTATTTTTTTTCAAATTGGTGTATTTTCTTATTTTTTACTATACGGTGTTAATTTTCTCAAAATTCACATTTTCATTTTAGCGCATTTTCTGGTAAATATCTGAAATTATTCCTTCATGGTGTTTTTAAACTACTGTTTCAAATTGTATGTCACATGGCTTACGCCTCTTCGTGAGAGTTTGATATCTTGAAAGTTATTTTGGGAAAGTTATTTTCCATACACCTTTTTTTTAATTGTAAGGTAAGAATTTTAGATAATGGAATTTTCCCCATATATACTGAATGACCATAAGTGGCGATGCACCCAAAAAATTAAAATCAATCAATCTCACGTGACAGATACCGATATATTATGGCACCAAAAATTGGCATTATCTTTTTTTGACTTGACAGTATTATGTTTCCCAAAATTCGCGTTTTTGTTTTAGAACATTTATCGGCCAAATATTCCGAAACTTAATAATCCATTGTGCTTTTAAACGATTATTTAAAAATGTAGATCACATGGTCTATGTATTTTCGTGACAGTTTGATATGTTGGAACAGATTTTTGAGGAAGTAAAAGTAAAGTGCTCCCCTGAACTTTTCCATGAAGGTGTATAAGGGTGTGGAGTTAGGACCCCACACTTTCTTGATCATGGCTAAAGGTGGGGGTGATGTGACCAGCACCATGCTCCTAGTTACCTTTATCCCTCGAAGTTTCCTCAAGGTACCAGCTTCATATGAAGCTGGGTGGGTGCCGAAGCAGTTTGAATAGGTGGAAAACATCCCGGTTCTCCAACGCAGGGGATCGACATCGACATTCAAAATATATCTCATGCGACAAATACGAGGATGTGGATCCCGTGTGACAGTAGATACGCACTCGATCTCCTGTTAGAACCCTGCCATTTTGCTCTGTGATGCAAATGGCTTTGATAGAAGTTGAAAAAATCGTGGGAAATACATGATTTAATGTGGCTGTCGGAATTATTCCATGTAAGTATAACTCAATAGTTTACTCTTGAGTAAAATGTTGGAAAACTTGCATGTTTTATGTACACAAACATGTCCTAGAAAAGACAAGAATGTTGGATTTCATGGATTTTTTGTTGTTAAAGGTCATTTCTTTAAAAAAAAATCGCCAAAAACGCCAACAATTGACGTTTTATGCCAAATTCGCATTATTTCGATATTTATAAAGGGTGAAAAATGTGTCCAGACATAACTGCACATTCCTAAACATAACTTCGCAGCAATTACCATTTTTCACAGTTTTGGCGTTTGCGAAAAATCAATCGGAAATTACTTTCTGGCCACCCCTCGTATAAATAAGTAGATGGAAAGTGAACATTTAGCAGGGCTGGCAGAAAAAAGTCATTTCTTGAAGAAAGTGATTTGCTTTTATGATTGAATGATTCGAGTAAATATGATATTAAAATATTTACGTATTTATTACTAGCAGGGACGTCGTTAGGAGGGGGCACGCAGGGGCACTGGCCCCGGCAAACGTCCACGTGGCCCCGGGAAACTGTTCTGTATTTGCTGGAAATTTTACTTTGATGACAAATATTGCAAAATAATTCTTCAGTAAATTTTGCTTGCAGTTTGAAACACTTCTTCAATTTTCAGTAGCACGAACCCAAGCAAGGCATTTCTTTCCTATTTCCCTGTTTCTTGCGTGTTGAACACAAACAGATGTATTGGGAGGGGATGCAGTTAATGGTTTTGTGGTCCGCCCCGGTCAGGGAAGTCTGAGACCTATTGAAAATGTACTTTTCCTCCCTGCTGCACACCAGATCCAGGATCACCCCCAAAACCCGCACTTTCTCTTCATTTGGCCCTGCACTGGCTCCATGGGCGCCGAAAGGACGACACAAACAGGAAGATTTAGCTACGGGTGGCTAGAACTTTCTGCGTTAATTATTTTATGGTTCAAAAAAGATATCCCCATGCGTTTCAAATTCCAAGAACAGAATCCTATTCCTTGTCCCTTTTTCGGCGCTGGAATGAATGACATAGCGGCTCTTCCCACATGCACTCAACCAACCCTCCTGCTAATGACCTCCCCTGCAAGGAGAGAAAGGCCACTTTCTGAAAATTTGGAGAAACATCGAAGTGGTCGGTTCATCTGTTGATTTGGTGGACAGTTGATATCTGTCAGTTTCAAGTAGGATTTGTTGTCCCAGCGGTGTAAACTTCTGTAAACGCGAGAAGATAGCATCACGTAGTGTTTGTGATCTCGTTTTCCTACATCGCGAGTAAAATGTCGAATGAGAAGCTGCCTTCCTCTGGAAACAATGGATCAGGATCGACTGATCGACTAAATATCCAACATATTGGCATTCTAAAAGAGAGTCTGACTACCACACAAGATCCTGGGTTCGACTCCCAGGGTAGTTGATTTCATGTATAATGAAGAATAAACTACGTTTCAATTAAGGAAGGAAACTAGGTATGTAGCAATTGTTTTTACAGCCGTCTGCATGCTCTATAAGTATTATGTTACAAAATTTGTATATATTTCCGACTTTGTGATTTTTCTTAATTTAGCCTCCACCTGCAAATGTGGAAGCTGCTGCTGCTGCTTAGGTGGCTAGGTTGGCTAGACATACAAATATAATTAATCTCTAGTCATACAGTGAATAATACTTATAATATATATTGAGTTATGGAGAAGCAAATAACTTATCAAGCATTTTCTGTTTCTATTTGTTGTGCAGTGGTTAACAAGGTGCATTACGATGCCAGGGGTCCTGGTTCGAATCCCGGACTGGGTGTGTTGTGTTCTTTATGATGGTCCTCTCATCAATTTAACATCACTCATTTTCATCTTCATCTTCACGATTAGCCATAACGTGTCAGAAAAGCGAAGTAAAATAAACCAAATCAATCATTTATATATTTCTATATTACGTTGCTTTTCTACCTCTTGGGTTAAATGCGACGATGAGGATGAATGATGAGCCGAAGGAATGGCGATGGGACAGACATGATACAACCATACCTGTCCAATGTCCGAACCTGGTTTCGTAGCGTGTTATACTCATGTCAGTGGAATTCTTAGGAAGAAAAACTGTAAAAGTAGGGTGAAAAGAAGCAAAGTTGTACGATGCATAAAAAGCCATGTTTAGTTCTTCTAAAACCTTCCAATTATCGAGTTCGTGTTTTAAGTCCACTGTATGCACAGTAAGGCTAATCTGGGATCCGATCCACTATGTGCCTCCACCGGGTATCGATCCCGGGACCCCTTGATTACAAGGCGACGAAGCTACCACTGCGTCATCGAGGAGGCCGAGAACAACTTACAATTCGTCAGTAAAATTAATATTGAAGGACTAGGCCTGTGAAGAGTTCTTTCATTCGGTTGCGCGTCATCACATCGAGTCCCATACTTTCGAGAGCAGAATTTGCTTCCAATCGCTTTCAAGTACTTCCCAAATTGTCCTCACGATGTATATTTATTTATTTATTTATTTCGTCTTCTTTTACATGGCGAAGTTAAGCTGTGGAGCCTTTTCTTCCACTTTACCATGTTTACAAAATAAAATTGAATGTAAAATAATTAAAATATTGAAAAATAGAGAAAGAAAAAAAAATATAAAATTACAGAGAAATAAAAAATACAAAGAAAAATTACATATAAGAATGGTAATCTAACCTATAACATAGATACGGGCACACACACTCACACTCACACATACATATTTTGCCCTTACACGCGTACAAGCAAATACATAACACTACACTTACTTAAGCACAGTCCAACATTACACATACTGAAACACAGTCCTAAACTGTATACTTTGACGATAATTAATCTTAACTATTACGTTAAATCATTTTTGTGCCTTACGTCCTTCTATTATTCTCTGCACCCGCCATATTATTAGGGAAATCAAACATTTAATTTTCATTGTATAATATGTGTAACTTTAACAATTTTTTGAACGTCACGATTGAGGAAGAGACCTGAATTTCAGGTGGCAACTTGTTCCAAAGGGCTGCTGAGGTAACAGTAAAAGAATTTGCTTAAAAGTTGGATTTGTGGAGTGGAATGGAGAGCAAAGACCGATGTTGGAACAGGACAGAAATTTTGGAACTAATACAAGCATGCACATACCCAGCGAAGGGGCTCGGGGGCTTTCCCAAAAATCCTACAAATATCTGATTTTAATAATGTGTAGTAGTAATTAAATTAACTTCATTAACAGGATTAAACATCTTGTATATGGTAAGTTGCAATATACCAAGAAATTCATCTTCAGCGCATTTACTCCTCCCCTAACCTTTTCGTCTTTAGATGGCGGCTGCCGATAAGGGAAAAGCCCCTTCCGAAATCAAAGTCTGGCTACCGGCCTGACCACCAGGGATCGAACCTTGAACATTTCGATTGATTGATTAATTGAACTGGTGTTTTAAGTCCACTTTGTGCACAGTAAGGCTAATCTGGAGTGAACCTACAGTTTAAAGTGAAATCCAAACAACTATGTGCCTCCATCAAGAATCGAACCCGGGCAGGTTTTTGAACCTGCCGAACCAAAGACGAGAGCATAATCATTTGAGCGTGTGGGAACTTTGTTTTATCCAGTGCCATCATATATTCAGTTTTCCACACACAAATAAGATTAATTTTAAGAAATTAGACGTGTGCATATAATTTCTTATCGTCATCATTTCCCAAGTGAACAATCAGATGCCATAGAAGACTTGGGCCAGCCCTTTAGAATAGTGCTTAACGCGGTCGCCTTGAACTAAGAGATACCGGATTCGATTCCGGTATAAACTGTGTACATGAGATGCCTAGCTTGAACTCATTACGCACACATTTCATATTTGCACTGTTGCCAATACTTGTAAACCTGGTTCCAGCACTTTATATCCCAGGGAAAAGGGTTTTATCTACTTCTCAATTTTCTTCCAGCAAATTTACAAATCTAAAGACTAATAACATTGTTCTTGGTGTATCAGCCATGAAGCTAATGAGTTCATTCTGCATTTAGTTTCCCGAATAATGGCTGTGTATCTCGCGAGAGTATATCCGTAGACTGTTGGGGACTACAGAAGAAAATCATGTTCCTTTCCAATTTATTGATTGATTGAGTTGGTGTTTTAAGTCCACTTTATACACAGTTAGGCTAATCGGGACTCGTTCTATAGTGTAAAGTGGGATCCGAACCACTATTAGCATCCACCGGGTATCAAACCCGGAACCCCTTGAATACAAGACGACGATGCTACCATGCACCACCGAGGAGGCCCTTGCTCCTTTTCTTTCCAAGACTATATATGTATATATACAGGGTGTTTCTAAAGGTCGTTTACAACGCTTGGGAGGTGATTCCTCACACGAAAACAAGCAAAAAGTCTAAGTTCCATTTTTACGACTGAGGCTTCGTTTCCGAGATAGGAGCCTCGCAAAAGGTGACAAAGTGAACGTCACACCTAACTGGGACGAATACTATCACAGATAGAAAGGCGGTTCCAAGGGAATCATAAAGGAATCGTATGTGCTCAGTCCGGAAGTCACTATGAAAAGTTCACTGCACGCATGCGCAATGGAGTCCTCAAAGGAATTGGGGATTTCCAGCAACAACAATGCATGGAAAAGGTATGTAACGCAGCAAGAAGGACCGTGACAATGAGAAATGCGTTCAAGACAACACATCCCGACCTCAAACATCAAAACATGACCACCGAACACAAAATCCGAAAAGTTGAGCACGGTTGCATACCCCAGTTACACGCGAGGAATGAACGAATCATGTCATGTGGCATACGAGAGACAGGAGGAGGGAAAGAAAAACACAATATCAGATGATTGCGACAACGTGTATTTTTACACGCGACAACTACGTAATATCCCCCCCCACACACACACACAACAAACAACAAATGCTACAATATCTTACGCACAGACAGTCCGTGTCACTGTACACCAACTGAAGATGTCACTTTCACCACACAAAGGGGGTGGGGAGCAATACCAAAAGTGTTCTCACTGGTATTTGCCGAGGGCAATAATCACAGACGGTTTTCAAAATGTCTGCCGTTTACTTCTACGCAGAGATGACAGCGACGAATCAAGGATTGTCGAGTACGAGCAAACAAGCCAGGTGTATCTGCTACCGTCGCGGCGGCGACGTTGATGCGAGCAACGAGGTCCTCAGCTGATGTGACAGGTGTGTCGTATACGAGGGTTTTCATTTCTCCCCAGAAGAAAAAATCGAGAGGGTTGAGATCTGGCGACCTCGGTGGCCAAGGCACAGGCTCATCCCTACCAATGAACCTATTGCGAAACACGTCATGCAGGAAATGTCGTACATTACGATCGAAATGAGCTGGTGCACCATCGTGTTGGTACCACATTTCTTGCCGCAGTGCCAAAGGTACGGTCTCCAACAGTTCAGGCAGAACCTCACTAAGAAATGCATGATACGTGCGACCATTCAGGCGAACAGGGAGAATGTATGGTCCAATTAAATGATCATGTACTATCCCGCACCACACATTTACTGAAAACCTGTGCTGGTGATGGGCCACAAAAAGTGCATGTGGGTTGTCAAAGTCCCATACATGACTGTTTCTACTATTGAAGACATCCATCCTGGTGAAAATGGCTTCATCTGTCCACAATACGTTTGCCCCGAAGTGAGGGTTTGGGTCCAGCTGATGCAACAACCATTGGCAAAACTCCATACGAGGGCGAAAGTCACGAGGTAACAGTTCTTGTACTTTCTGCAGTTTAAAAGGGTGCATTCCTTCATCTGACAACACTCGCCAAACATTCACATGAGACGTGTTTCGTGCCCGAGCGAGCACTCGCGTACTGGTGCCAGGATGTTCTGCGACCGCTGTTAACACATCTTCTGCAAACTGATGTGTGCGTACACTTCGGGGTCTTCCAACTTCTTGTCGCGGTGGTAACACTGACCCTGTTTCACGCAGTCGACTGTCCACTACCTGAAAGAAGGTGTGAGACGGTAAACGTCTATGTGGAAAGCGTTCTCCATAAAGACGCCTTGCCTCACGGCTATTACCACGTGCCTCCCCATACATGAGATGCATGTCTGCTAGCTGCTGGGTCGTATACGCAGCCATCTGTGTAATAGGGAGCTGGAACTGCAAAGTATTGTTTTTGTTTAACACTGGCACACTGCACAAATTGGCCGTATCACCGTACGAACACCACAGACCAATTGTTGCGATACTTGACTTGCCCACTCCACCACGTCAACTTCTTTCAATGCAACATACTAGTACTCTTCAATGCGTATGACAACCTAGAGCGAACTGCTGATCATATCCCAGCACCTGCAACACGATTGGGATGACTGCCGGAGAGAACCAACCCTTCGAGCTCCTCTCGCGGGAACAGCAGTCATGAAGGTCAAACGTAGACTACGAGAGCCAGACTTGCCTGTGCAGCGCTTCCAAAACTGGTCTCTTTTACGTCACAATGATCGCGTGCGAACACTTTTGGTATTGCTCCCCACCCCCTTTGTGTGGTGAAAGTGACATCTTCAGTTGGTGTACAGTGACACGGACTGTCTGTGCGTAAGATATTGTAGCATTTGTTGTTTGTTGTGTGTGTGTGTGTGGGGGGGGGGGGGGATATTACGTAGTTGTCGCGTGTAAAAATACACGTTGTCGCAATCATCTGATATTGTGTTTTTCTTTCCCTCCTCCTGTCTCTCGTATGCCACATGACATGATTCGTTCATTCCTCGCGTGTAACTGGGGTATGCAACCGTGCTCAACTTTTCGGATTTTGTGTTCGGTGGTCATGTTTTGATGTTTGAGGTCGGGATGTGTTGTCTTGAACGCATTTCTCATTGTCACGGTCCTTCTTGCTGCGTTACATACCTTTTCCATGCATTGTTGTTGCTGGAAATCCCCAATTCCTTTGAGGACTCCATTGCGCATGTGTGCAGTGAACTTTTCATAGTGACTTCCGGACTGAGCACATACGATTCCTTTATGATTCCCTTGGAACCGCCTCTCTATCTGTGATAGTATTCGTCCCAGTTAGGTGTGACGTTCACTTTGTCACCTTTTGCGAGGCTCCTATCTCGGAAACAAAGCCTCAGTCGTAAAAATGGAACTTAGACTTTTTGCTTGTTTTCGTGTGAGGAATCACCTCCCAAGCGTTGTAAACGACCTTTAGAAACACCCTGTATATATAGGCTACACACGCACACACACACACACACACACACACACACATACATATATTATGTATGTATACAGTATAGGCCTATATGGTGTATAAATAGTTTGTTAATTTATAATAGTTTGATAGAAAAAATCTTACGTTTTGGGCCCCCCCAAACTGATCAACCTAGCTACGTCCCTGATTACTAGTATTTTATTTCATAATATTGGACATTAACCTTACTCAGTGAGAGATTAATGACCCCCTCTCACGAGTTTAAACAGACAGGACAGAGAATGGTGTTAATTGCATCGCAATACTAGTGTTGCAGTAAATTTGAGGTTGGAAGCATGCACTTGCCAATTCTTATATAACGTTCACCAATGCAGATTTATGTTTCACTTTTTCGTGATAGTATTCAATATATATCCAGTTATGTAGGATTCTTCTTGATATCTAAGAATAGTGCAATGTGATTGTAAACGTATGTTAACTTGTGCGAAACCAGTAATACATCAGGATGATGAAAGAAAACCTTTGTAAGCACTGCTACATTAAATGAGGTGAAGTGAGCCAGAAGAGTAATAAAATTCCAGAGGCATATTTGCAGTCTAAAGCTCTTCTTGTTTATGCATACAATTTTTGTTGGATGTGCAGTCTGAAGACATCGAACAAAAATCATAAGAGTCCCATGCATGCAATTTCTGTCACATGTTGTAGTGAGATACTTTGTCGGGTGGCGATATTCGACCACAATCGTATGTATTAATGAAACCTATTTGTTTCCATGTTCCTTCAGTTTGCCCAACAAAATGCTTACTACGACATCCGACAACTATCGGACGGCGCCACCCGCTCCCATCCCCGCCATCTGTTGACAGTTCTGTCTCCTTACTACTCGCATACGGACAAGAAAAAAATTATAATTCAATGCATTTTCCACGTAATATTTAGAGGCTTAACATTTACTCCCCCGATGATATTTTATGGTATCATCAGAGTAAGGTCGTTCTGGCCTTATGAAACCATATGGTATCATGGTGCAGATCACGAAATGAAAGGGCTTTTTGGACCCTCAAACTCTTCTGTTTGGGTTGAAACTCTGACACAGGTCTGGAGCAAGCCTGGGTAAATTCATATTGATGACCAACCTCCCCCCCTCTCCGCAACATATCCATGACATATTTCCGAAGTGTCTCACCTTTTAGCTCATTATTTAACTTGTATGGCACCCAGGAACATGAAACAAGTTTCAATCTCTTTGGAATCGTCCATTCTTTGAAGAGAATACTAAGATTTGAACCTTTTCCCGAAAATAGCAAGAGAAGGGGGGGGGGGGCAAACTCCAGATTTTTTTTTCATTGAAATTCGGTGGTCATGCCCCCAAACCCCCTTCCTCGGTTCGGTGATCTTAATTGTACACGGTTGCATGCTATGATGTTTTAGCTGCGAAACAAAACTTATCATAAGTAGATTGCTCCCATAGTGCCAGAGTTATAACAATTTTCCTCCAAAAATGCATATTACCTTATTTTTCGTTAAAAAAAAATCACATTTTGACTTTTTATTCAACTTGTATGGCACCCAAGAACATGAAACATGTTTCACTCTCTTGAGAAATGTCCATTCTTTGAAAAGAGTACTAACGTTTGTGCCTTCTCCCCAAAATAACGGGAGAAGAGGGGGCAAACTTCAGATTTTTGTTTTTTCCATTGAAATTTGGAGGCCATGCCCCCAAGCCCCCTTTCTCGGACCGGTGTTCTAAATTGTACACGGTTGTATGCGCTAATATTCTAGCTGCAAAACAAAAGTTATCCGAAGTAGATTGCTCCCATAGTGCCCAAGTTATAACGATTTTCGTCAAAAGAGTGTTCGAACTTCAAAGTCAATGAAGATGATATTCCCTGACATTTCCCTGACTTTTTTTGACACCTCAAATTCCCTGACTTTTCCCGGTTTTCCAGGTTTTCCAGGTCTGTCGCCACCCTGCAGACATAAGAGATAAAGCCTTTGCTTCAGATGTTTTGAGAGTTGAGGAAAAGGAACAGCTATTTAATTTATTGTTGAAATATAGAAGAATATTCGCCGACAAGCCAGGATTATCTAGGAATTCTATCTGTGAAATAAATCTGACCAGTGAAGAACCGGTTTTCTCCAATCCTTATCCTGTTCCGTTGTCCAAGAGGAAAATGTTGGAAGAAGAATTATTGAAGTGGCAAGAGTGGGGAGTAATTATACACTGCAACTCACCATATTTAAATCCCTTATTGGTAGTGGATAAACCGGACGGGTCGGTCAGACCCTGCATTGATTTTAGAAAACTAAATAAACAAATTGTAGCTCCCAGGAGTACAGTACCTCAAATTCAGGAAGCTTTACAGAAATTTAGAGGGAAGAAGTATTTCTCCTGTTTGGATCTTGCTTCAGGATATTTACAAATTCCAATTAGTAAGAAGCATCAAATATACACAGCCTTTACATACAACGGAAGATCTTGGTGTTTTACGAGAATGCCTTTCGGTTTGACCAATGCTGTAGCTGTATTTATGTATTCCATGCACAATTTGTTTAATCCATGTACTGAGAAATTCTTGACAGTTTATATAGACGATCTTTTGATATTTGATGAAACGATTCACAAACATTTTCAGCACTTGTCATTCGTCCTGGATACTCTTCAGAAGGAAGGTTTTACAGTGAAACTTAAGAAGTGTGAATTCGGAAAGGAAGAAATTAAATATCTAGGCCATATTATATCCGGAACACACATCAGGGTTGATCCTAAGAAGAACGAAGCCATTTTGAAATTTCCACGTCCCAGGAACAAGAAGTATTTGCAACAATTTCTCGGGCTGATTAACTGGAGACGTCGTTTTGTAGAGAATTTGGCACAAAAATCTGCCCCTTTAGAACAATTGTTGTCAAAGAACGTTAAATGGGAATGGACCAACGTAAGAGAAAACTGTTTCAGAAGATTGAAACAGGAACTAGTGCAACTGCCGGCGTTAGCGCAACCCGATTTTTCTAAGACGTTTTGCGTAATGTGTGATGCTTCTTCGTTAGGACTTGGATCGGTTCTATTTCAAGGAAACCACGAAACTCCAATAAAACTGACTGAGATTCAAATTATTCAGTATGCCAGCAGAAAATTAAAGCCCCATGAGAAGCATTATACAGTGCAAGAACTAGAGTGTCTAGCTGTGTTATTTGCGATAGATCATTTTAAAGTTTATCTGTATGGTCAGAAATTTTTCATTTATACTGATCATAAAAATCTAATATGGTTAGAAAATAGTCGCAACTGGAATGGCAGATTAACGCGATGGGCTCTGAAACTTCAACAATATCAATATGAGATCATTCATGTGGAAGAAAAGAGTAATAAGATCGCTGATGTACTAAGCCGTTATCCTGTAGCTGAAGGGGTTCTGGAGACAGAAGAAAACACTCCCACCATTCTAAAGGTGTGGTCAGCTAAGAAAACTCTCGTACCTAACCAGGAGATCCAACTGTGGAAGGAGTCCCAACGTCAAGATCCAATGTGTAAAGATATATCAGAGAAGTTAAATAATGGAGATGAAGAGGCTAAATATTTTCTTATGAGGGAAGACCTTTTATTTAAAAATTCTAGTGGTAAAAGGAAATTCCATTGTATAGTGGTTCCGAAAATTTTAAAGGATAAAGTGTTGGAGGCTGAACATGATAACTCTGGCCATTTTGGGTTTACGAAAACTTATCAGAGAGTAAGAAAAAGGTACTTCTGGAAAAATATGAAGTCAGAAATTTCACGATATATTCAAGAGTGTTTAATATGTTCAAAGAACAAGCCCGATAAGCTTGGGATATGTAGAGAGAAATTGACCACGACCCAAAAGAAACCACACGAAGTTCTGTCAATAGACATCATTGGCAAACTACCTAAGTCTTCATCATTCTACTATATCCTGACCTTGATTGATGTAGGAACCCGATACTTAACAGCCTATCCGTTACGAACAGCCACTACTAGTGAAATTATTAGGAAGTTAGAGCAGGGTTACTTCACCCATTATCCGAAACCTAAGTATGTGCTGTCCGACAGAGGAAGCCAATTTCTGTCCAAGCAATGGCTACAATTTATGGAAAACCACTCTGTTAGACCCATTAGGACCACTCCTTATCACCCAGCAAGCAATCCGATTGAGAGAAGCAATCAGGAGATTGTAAGACTTCTAAGGACGTTTTGCAATCGGAAACACGATTCCTGGTGCAAACAAGTGAGGACTGTCTGTTGGCTCATCAATAATTCTATATCCGAGGCTACCGGTTATGCCCCAGTGGAGTTATTTTATAATCAACCTGTAGCAGCTAACTTACTGCAGGAATTAGACTGGCCTGAAGACAGTGAGTGGAAGACTCTAGCCTGGGAAACCAAATTATTTATCGCACAAAGGCGAAACAACCGACAGAAGAACAAAAAGAACTTACGGATCAATCCCCATTCGTACACACTGAAAGAAGGAGACCTGGTTTTAAAAAGGAACCACAGGTTAAGTTCAGCTAAAGATAAATAAATATCCAAGTTCTTTGAATACTTCGTTGACCCTTATGTAGTCGAGGATGTTAAGCACAACACAGCTAACTTGCTGGATCCTTGGAAGGAAAAATTAATAGGAAGGGAAAATTTTTCCAACCTGAAAAAAATTAATTGTTCACCTGAAAGAACACAGGAATTATTGCAAAGATGGCATCACCAGACCAAAAGGGACTAATTTTCGTAGCAAAGAAAATTTCGTTCATGAACATTACCTCAATTTTCTTTGTTTGTATGGGAGGAGAACTTGATACGCCTTGTTTATTTTGGCCATATGTAATAGTTTATTTGCTTTCTGTTAATTTCACAGACATCTGTTCGATATATTTGTTAGTTTCAATACTGTTGTTTGTGTTGATTTAAATTTGTAATTTTTGCTGTATATTTGTTACACGCAATATCGGAAGCGGAAGTCATTTCCGGTTTATAAACATTTGTAGAACTGTCCAATCTTTTATTGATTCCGTTGCCAGGACAACAGTGCGTGAAAAGGAAAAAGTAAGTTGAGTTGCGTGAGATGATGTTTATTTAGTGAAAAACACTGTTTTATAGGAAAAGACGCAACTTAATTCAAATGTGATTGCGTTTGTGAATATTATTGTTATTTTGCAGTGATTGTTTAAAGGTAAAATGTGTTATTAAATTTGTAAAATAGCAAGAAGCTATTTTTTTGTTCAAATCGTTTCGTCCTGAGAATGATCATTGTAGCATAACATTAAGGAGAGTCTCATAACTCCGCCGCACAAGGAGATTGGGTAGTTACTGTGACGTAGTGATCCGTGATCCATTGGTGAACACCAGAAAGGAACGTCACAAGGTCCAGTCTCGATTAGCCTTCCGTGCATAAAGTTGACTTAAAATTGAAATCAAACCAATATCTGGTTGGGAAACTAATAAAATTTGATATTTACTGCATACAGAGGTACCTGTAAAAAATTTCGAGATTGATATTACATGATAAAGTCACAACAAGGGGAAGTTTGGCAAAAACAGACAAATTTACGTTATTAGTTACAATTATAATTATTTACTTTTAATGAACTATCCTGCAATTACAGTTATTGTACGTATTGATTAATTGCAACATACGAAGGGCATAGTAAGCCCGCTAGTAGCTAACAACGAAAAGGTGTGTACGGCTGTGTGTCAAATATTTTCTGCTGAAATTTTGGATGTACATGTTTCCTCTAAAAAAAATTATAGCTCTGATATTTCATTGCTTACCTACTAAAAAAAGAATATCCTATACATTGATTTCCCTTCAAAATTGAATATCAGTCAGTTTTGACCCTAAATTTCAGCCATTTGCATTAGATGTGGTGAAAAAAGATACGGAACATAAAATGTAGCCTGAAATGTACTGAAAACAATGTTTTTTACCCCAGATTTCTATAATTTTTCTTAGCTGAGTTATCTTAATTATCGCAACTGTCTGCATAGGCTAAAAATGTTGCAAGTCATGAAACAAAGATGGCCGCCATCTTCAAACGAAGTCTAGTTTTAGAAAAAAAATGCCTGTTTTAAACTACCCTTGTACAGGGGTTACGACAAAATAAATGAAAAATTTTAAAAATGGTCGAGCGACCAGTGCTGAACCATTTGGTACGGATTAACCCTGAAATTTTAGGCAATTTCCAAAAAACATCAAATCTTCGATAGAAGGAATGAAAAAACCAAAAATTTTATTTTTTGTAGATGCTACATGCTAATAAATTATGTCTCTGTACCACTGGGTCAATTGTAAGATAGCAGATGCAGAATTTGTTGACACTATTCTTTGGTGGGAATAGGACAGAAATGTTTACAAACAGGTGGAAAAATATTAAGCAATAATAGTGGATTACAACCTGGAATAGAGAAGAGGGAACTGATGCGAAAGCCTGCGCGATAGGACCAAATTTATGTTGCGAAATCCGATCCGTTGAGGACCATTTTTGTGAACGATGTATCCGGCCCGGTAGGACCATGTATGATTGATGATCCTAGTCGGCAGGATTTAAATGTAAGCAAAATTGTAGGTTACTACTTACACCTCTCTGGAATGGATTGTGTCAATTATAGGGCTAAGTTCACCGCAATCTTCTTGGAGTTGTAAAGAAAAATACAGGTGCACACTGATAACCATAACTATGTATTATAATTTATACACACAACACGAAATCACACTTCCCTGCACTCCTGTCTAGGGAAAACTGTTTTACACAAAGTTTGCAGCTGGTGTCACGATAACACACCACTAAAAACATAGCCACGTTAGGCTTACGATATCCGTAACTGTCCGCGATGGTTTCCAGTTGTTGCCCGAGTGGCTTCTCCGCGCACACTGAAACTGTAGAGTGCAAAGATATGGCAGTAACAAGACACCGTGCTCAGAATGAATTAGCCAATGGGGGTGCAGGTTTTTTATGGCATTTGATATACACAAATAAACAATTGAAGCTATATGCACACATAAAGAAAGAATAAACGTGGTTAGTTTTATAGATAAATCTCCAACAGGAACAATGTGGAAAAAAACAGCATTGGCCTGGTTCAGACTGAGGGATGGGCACAAAACAAACACAAATGAGAGGACAGCAATGCATGTTAGCCATTAGGAAGGGGGAGACACATCAAATATCACATTCCCTCAAAATACCAAGAAACGTGGAAGGCAAGCATATAGATGAATCTAAAATGAAGAGTATGATGAAGTAAGATGGGTGAGGGAAGATGAGAAAATAAGGAAGCTGGAAACTTTCTTACACTTTGTCTGGACAAAAGGGCAAACAAACAGACTGAAAATTAATGAAAGGGGTTTATTAAATGTCAAGGTCAACTATTCAATAAACTTGGGGCAAAAGTGATTCATTGATTTAGTTTATTTTACTTTGCTTTTCGAGAACCGGGAATTTTTCCATCTGTTCAAGTGGCTACTCTGGGAGGTAAAGCTAGTCACGAGCGTGGTACTGATCACATCACCCCCACCTTTGGCCGTAATCAAGAAACTGTGGGGCTCTAACGCCACACCGCCTATACACCTTCATGACATGGTGCAAAGCACAGGGAGCACTTAGCTTTTCTTCCACTTTTGGCTAATCACAAAGGCGAATATGGATGATATGATGAAATTGATGAAGGAACCCTCACAAACACCCTTGTGAGGTCAGGATTCGAACCTGGGATCCCTGGCATTGTAGCATGAAATGTTAACCAGTCTACCGTGGAGCCCAACAGGTAGTGAAAGTGATTTGATTTTGATTTAGTTTACTCTACTTCGCTTTTGTGGCACTTATGGCTGATTTGTGAAGATAGGGACGAGTGATGATATGATGAAATTGATGAATGGACACTCACAAACACCCATGCCCAGGCCGGGATTCGAACCTGGGACCTCTGACAGCATAGCACGATGTGCTAACCACCCCGCCACAGGGACGGGTGGTAGTGAAAGTGAGGAAAGGAAAATGTTGTAACTGTGGACTCAATATAAACCAAAGGGGAAAAAAGCAAAAGGAAGGGGGGGGATAGAAAAACGCACCAATACTGTAGGTAATGTACAGCTGTAAGGAGTCATGCTTGAAATAAATTAAATTCTAATCCTATGTATTTCACCTTTGAGCATCTTCTCTTTCTCCGCTTCTTTCTTTTCAGCTTCAGCTACCCTTTTCTTTTCTAATATGTCTCTACGATTTGCTTCCTTTTTGGATAACGAACTATGACGGCTCAATCCCCACAGAATGCCCAAGGTTAGAGCAGAATAACGCCCAAACTGAAATATAAGATTCAAGGAATTACATGCATGTAATAACACACGAAGACATAGCATCAAGGGTAATAAAAATGTCTTATTTATGTTCAATTAAAAAAAAAACAAAAAAAAACATGTACACACACACACACACACACCTGAAAGAACACAAGTTAGAACAGTGTTAGAACTGAGCCAATACTGATATATAGGTATCAGAAAGTATCCGTTGAGATATATCGGTATCAGAAAGTATCCGTTGGACTTTATTTACAGATACCGGCAGATACTTTTCCGGCATCTTGGTTTTTCACAAGTTTCCTTTCATTCTACACCAGTTTTGTGTGGAAAACTTACTTCTGCGATAATATAACACATAGTCTAATATTTCGATGTAATTCTCGAATATTTTAAATGACAAATCTTGTAAATTGATGCATATCATTGGAGTGGATTACTTATAAATAAATATTTATCAATATTTTGAACAATCACAATTTTCAAGTATCAGTATCGGTGGGCATCGGTGAGAGTATCGGCTCAGGCCTAATGGAAACAGTAAGTACTTACCACTAGGGGTAGCCAAAACAAAAAAATATTCAGGGGCAAGCCCCTTTTTCTCAGAAGCCAACTTTTGAGGGGTGGATACAGGTTTAAAAAAGCCATAAATCCAAATAAAATAAAGTGTGAAATGTGATCTTACAACATTTAATTTATTAATTAATACAAGATTGGATTAAAAGTAGGGGTGAACTGATAGCCCTATGAACAATTCTCACTGATACCCACCAATACAAATACTTGAAAATTGTAATAATTAAAAGTTCGAAGTATTGATCAATATTAGTGTGTAAATATTCCATTCTAATCGAATGCATCAACTTACCAATATTTTTGCTTTAAAATATTCAAGAATTACATCAGAATATTAAACTAAGTGTTATCACAAAAATAAGTTTTCCACATAAAACTGGTGTTTTATGGGAAAGCAAAAGAAACACTTAGGTTACGTTAAATGACTCATGTTTGCGAGGGAAAAAAGGAGAAATGAGGTAGTTCATATAATACTAAAGTACCCAATCATTTCTACAATTCTGCATTCTTTCATCTTTCTCCCGTGAAACTTTGAAAAAATCGTTAAACAATCTGAACCATTACCGTTTGTTGTACTAAGTGACGTCTATATTGGAAAGTAACTCAAATATATTTTCTCGTGATCCCAGGAATGTAGGTGGGGCATTCCAGCATTACATGTATGACATTTCGCACATAAAATGTAAGGGTCTAGGCAGGAGATGAAACTAAAATATTCATAATTAACTGATTTCCTGGAATGACCTTGCAATTATTAACACGTGTTAAGAGTCTGCCTGGGTTCTCAGCCTGTGCATAAGACCAGTGACAACCCACCATCATGAGGAAACTGGGGAGCTAACAGTTGGGCTGAAAGGTTTGTAGGCTGACTCATAGATGGTGTTACTAGAATTAAATCCATGTGATTTTTACTTAGTACTAACCTTCAAAAGATACGTGTATAAATTTCACAGCTGCCGGATAATTAGTTCCTGAGATATAGCATTGTGAGTGAAGCAGCTTTTGTTATTGTGTAAAAATGGATAAAAAAGAATTTCGTGTGTTAATAAAGCATTGCTTTTTGGCGAAAAAAAAATACTGTTGAAGCCAAGTCTTGGCTTGATAAACATTATTCGGACTCTGCACCAGGAAAATCAACCGTTGAGAAGTGGTTTGCTAAATTTAAACGAGGCGAAATGAGCATCCAAGACGATGCACGCAGTGGACGCCCCAAAGAGGCTGTTACCGACAAAAACATCAAAAAAGTCCACAAAATAATTTTAAATGATCGTAAAGTGAAGTTGATCGAGATACCTGAGACTTTAAAAATATCAAAGGAATGTGTTGGACATATTGTGCATGAATATTTGAACATGCGAAAGCTGTGTGCAAAATGGGTGCCGCGCGTGCTCACAATCGATCAAAAGCAACAACGTTTTGATGATTCGGAGCAATGTTTAGCGATATTCAACCGTAATAAACACGAATTTTTCCATCGATATATTACAATGGATGAAACATGGCTCCATAACTACACTCCAGAGTACAATCGACAGTCAGCCGAGTGGACTGCACGTGATGAACCGAATCCAAAGCGTGGAAAGACGCAACAGTCGGCTGGCAAGGTTATGACATCAGTATTCTGGGATGCGCATGGTATTATATTCATCGATTACCTCAAAAAGGGCCAGACCATCAACAGCGATTATTACATAGCGTTGTTGGAGCGTTTAAAGGATGAAATCACGAAAAAAACGGCCCCATTTGAAGAAGAAAAAAGTGCTGTTTCATCAAGACAATGCACCGTGTCACAAATCAATGAAAACGATGGCAAAATTATATGAATTAGACTACGAATTGCTTCCCCATCCACCATATTCTCCAGATCTGGCCCCCAGTGACTTTTTCCTGTTTGCAGACCTTAAAAGAATGCTCGCTGGAAAGAAATTTAGCACTGATGAAGAGGTAATCGCTGAAACTGAGGCCTATTTTGAGGCTAAAGAGAAATCGTACTATAAAAATGGCATCGAAAAATTGTATGACCGCTATAATCGTTGTATCGCCCTCAAAGGCAACTATATTGAATAATAAAATCGAATTTTGTCAAAAAAATATTTTTTACTATGTTAGCCTACGAACTTTTCAGCCCAACTGTTACGAGTGAGTTAACCATTACTGGTTGAAGATCTCCACCCCTCTAGGTAGGATCGTGGGAAGGAGATAGGCAAAGGCCCTTATGGGCTGTAGAGCCATGAGTTGTTGTTATTGTTATAACTGTGACTGAAATGAAATTATACGTGTGAAATATGTACTTTTTGGTTTATACTTTCATTTCCAGGGGTGAGTCGTGTTCCTCCCCCCCCTCCTTTCCGAGCATCCGTGCAGATGCTAATTTTTCTTGTTGGTGAAATAGGCGGTACTAGTTTACTATCCTTCGGACACATTTATTTATTTTTACAGAAGAAACTACTTACCGTAATAAGTTCCTGTAGCATTGTCGAACATCGGGAAGGTGCTTTGTGTGATGTGGGAATGCTTCATAGCTGAAATTCATGTTGTTCATTGAAAATTAATTCTCCGACGGAGAATAGCGTTTGGCGCATACTCCTTCTTACACCATCACACGTCGTGACTGTATAATGACCCGTCATGATTGTGTTTTGTTCATGTTCATTGGGTATCCAGTGTTTCGAACTGTCTGTGTTTGCAACGAGAGTTAGAAGGATGGCGTGTCGCTAGCCCCACGAACCATTGGTGCGTGGTTAGGTTAGTTCGGTTAGGCAAACATAGTTAAAATTTGGTGTCATGGTAGTATCAGGAATATACTAGAGACAAAAAAATTTGCGAAAATCGACAGTTTCCATTCCAAAAACTAACACCTTATTTTCGCTTATTTTGTAATTTCTAGATGTTCCCCACTTATTCCAGGACGGATAGCCCCAAAAACCATTCACGGATATTGCTACGAAAGATTACAATTTTCTTCGTAAAACAACACACAAAAAAGATCTGATGAACTTTGTTCACGGGCATTTCTTGGGTTCCGAAGGTTGAAACACTGCATAACAATTGAAAATCGAGAAAGACAAGAACGACGCGCGATTATGTAGGAAGGTGTACGTGCCATATTGTGTCTCAGGCAAGCAAAAGTACGAATGTCAAAAATTGACGAAACGAAGAAGTTATAGATGTCCGACGGATAGTAAATTTTTACCGAGATGTTGAAAGCATTTAGTGTAGAAATTATTGCAATGCTAAGAGGCCTAAACCTGGCCTGCCTAACATATCAACAAAAACATTTAGAGATGTTATTTGAATACCAAGAGCCCTAAACGTGACTTTCCTAACCTAACTACAAAACCCCTCGTGACCTAGATGGCAGCAACAGTCCATAACCAAGATAACAGTAAATGAATGGATGGTTACATGAGAACCATATAGGAGTATACGAAAGTAAAAAAAAAACTTTGTCAAGCAAACATGCAGTAAGTATTCGCTAAAACTCCGAATTATGTGTTAACAAAAATAGAAATCAAACCATGATAAAATCGGAAATTGGGCCGGTAACACTTTACTATACCGGAGACGGATTTCTTCAAATTTACAGGAGAAAGTACTTAAGCAAATCATTTTCTGTAGCGTTGTTGATATTCGGGAATGTAGTTTTGATCAATTTTAAAGCGAATGCATGTGTTTTTCTACGAAAATCTATGGTACTATTATCGTATGGGGGAAACACCTACGAATCATATATTTCAGACTTCTTTACATTGCTAACGTGTTGCGGAACATTTCTTAAGGCGAAATAATGCATTTCTAACTAAGATAATGTTTATTTTTTCTATTTACGAGTACTTACTGTTACTTGTTGTTTCGAATCTGTAACACATTATGGCCGTGATAGCATACTCGTTTAGGGGGCGGTCTGAGTGTGTTTTGTCGATTTATTCAGTGGTGCAACCTCGTTCACCGGAAAATATCTACTTTCGTGCCCGGATTTGAAATTATGCTTATACGTCGCATTTACGTGTAGAACTTGTAAAATAACCTTGCGATTTACCACGTTCATTGTCCATACACAGCAATTCGGAACCATCTTTCTTTCGCAATTCGTTAATGCTCTTCCTTTACGCACAACACTCTTGCAACCTTGAATATTGACGTCAGACGAGGAATGCCTACGTGGTTAGGTTAGGCCTGTTAGGTTAGGTTCCATTAGCATAAATACAAAGAAAAAATAATATTTTCGCTAAGAGACGCGTTACCTTTGTATTGCCTAACATGAAAAAGGTCTCCTGTGACGTCAGAACACAATGTTGCTAGAGTGTTGTGTGATAAGTGTTAATGCTCTACCTTTATGCACCACAATCTTGCAACCTTGAATATTGACGTCAGACGAGGAATGCCTACGTGGTTAGGTTAGGTTCCATTAGCATAAATACAAAGAAAAATTAATATTTTCGCTAAGAGATGCGTTACCTTGTATTGCCTAACATGAAAAAGATCTCTACTGTGACGTCAGAACACAATGTTGCTACAGTGTTGTGCGATAAGTGACACCCATTCGGGGAAAATGGCTTGTTCCGTGGAGCTGCTGTTCTTATGGTAGGGTTACGTTACGTTAAGAAAACATAGTTTATTTCGTTTTTTTTTTTATCGATTTCCATACTTGACCGCCAATTATTACATGCAGATTCGTGATTAGGAGGTCTCAATTAGTGAGTAGGCGAAATTTCATAGCAATTGGAGAGTGTTCCGGTATTGTAAACGCGTTCCAAAAAAAATTAAAAAAACGTGGTTCTAGTGAAAACACGGC
Organism: Lepisma saccharinum; assembly: GCF_977018435.1. Classification (NCBI taxonomy): domain Eukaryota; kingdom Metazoa; phylum Arthropoda; class Insecta; order Zygentoma; family Lepismatidae; genus Lepisma; species Lepisma saccharinum. Next base: position 11,339,512 of record NC_139249.1, read on the forward strand.
GAGGCTGAAACACTGGCTACGGGGTTGAATCATCTTAACACACGGAACATTGCACTCTCATGCAGAAAGCAAATGGCGGGAGCAGAAACAGCGTGTCGCACAGAGATTTTCGCAGAAAACAACACGCATTCACATTAAAATGGATCAAATCTATATTCGGGAACTTCCACAACGCTAAAGAAAATGATTTCCGTAAGTACTTTCTCCTGTAAATTTGAAGGAATCCGTTTCCCTCATACGATAATGTTACCAAATCCAATTCTGACGCACTATTGCTGCTGCTACAAGCCGATGTTGTCCGTATATGCTAAATTGAACGAAAGGAGTGCTAATGGAACCTAACCTAACGTAGTAGGCATACCTCGTCCCCATGATGGTTTGTGGGGCTACCCGTGGATGTTTTGTGGGAAATAAGGAACAACAGTAAGTACTCGTTAATGTAAGAAATAAGACATTATTTTCGTTAGAAATTCATTATTTCACCTAAAGAAGTGTTCTGCAATGCAGAATAGTACGTTAGCAATGTAAAAAAATTGCGAAATATATCATTGATAGGTGTCTCCGGTATAGTAAAGTAGTACCGAGAAGAGTTTAAACTTTTTGGTGTACAAAACAATAATTTTATCTTTTTCTTCTCTATATTTTCTGCACCACAAGTGAGCAACTCAAAGATATTTTTTTTGGAAAAATGAATTGGTGTAAGCCAATTCACTTTTGAGATAGTTTCACCAATAACAATATGCTTCGATTGGATTGAAAAAAATTCTGGCCGCAAACTTAGCGTACTATTGTCTAATAGAAGCGCATGAGAAATTATTCTAATATATAACAAGAGTGATAGCATAAATACACATACATTGTGTGCATAATTATACGTATATTATTTTTTGGCTGTGAAAAAACAACTTGTTTTGTATGAATCCACATTTACCTAACAGAACTGTCTGAAAGAACAAGATTTCGAAATATCTTACCTTTATCAAAGGAGAAACATTTACGGGTGGTGGAAGAGATGCTCCGGCAGCATTAGACGCCATTTTGGTAGAATAGGGAGAGAAACCGGGAGACCAGTGCTGCCACAATACGAGGGCACAATATCCCTTTCCAAGGGACAAAATTTCCCTTTTTGGACCATTTTTCCCCTTCACCTAAACAAATCATGTAATAATGATGATAATAATAACAGCAATAATAAATAATAATAGTAGTAGTAGTATAGTAATGGCATGAAAAGTAGCTGCTGTTGTTATTGTTATTATTAGTGGTTGTGGTGGTAGTAGTAGTAGCAATAGTATTTCCGTGGGTCCATATAGTAGCATAGAAATCTATGTTATAATTACAGCGCCTTGAATAACGTAGTGTGGAAAACGACCCAAGAAACTGGTTCCCCAGACGGATGAGAAACATAGATGGCAGTGCGATCAACGTCGGTGCTAATTTTCTTATGAAATCAATGCGGCTTTGTTAGTTTTTGGAAAGGCGGTACGTGAATTGATGGAAACAGTTATATTTGTGGAGTGATTTGCAGTCACGAAATGACATTAATTTGGAAAGAAAAGTAAAATAAAATGAATAAATAAATAGCATGCGTAACACAAGAAGAAACATCGCAAAGTGATTCCGGACGTCAGGTGTTGGATTGTGTACTAGAGTTTTATTTTTCTATGTTATTAGAATATAAATAGTATCCTGAGAGATATTTCATACAGAGGCAACAAACCACAAGTGTCGCTTGAAAGCGAGCAGTCTATAATCAATCAATGCAGCCTTTCGAACCGTAGGGACACAAACTCTGACTGCACCGTTTCCTCAAGGATATTTTACACCAAAGCGACACGCGACAAACGATACGAGGATTTCACACCAAAGCGACACGGGTCATTCGGTCCAAGGCAACTTTCACACCGAAGCGACACATATTGCTTGGAAACGAGCCAATCAAGAGCAACATTTCACATCGTAGCGGCATGAAGGGAAGCACAGGCCAGCATTCGGTTAGTGAAATCCTCAAGCGATAAGTGTCGAGTGCCCATTGTCGCAATCTCCCTAAAACAAGACACTCATTGCATCGCGCATGCGCGAACAACAAACCACGGCAACATGTTGCAAGCTATTGAGGAAATTGCCCAGTTTGAGCGACGCACAAGCGACAAAGCGACACGTGTGACTTATCGTGTCGCCTAGATCTGTTGCTGTAATGTGTGGTTTTTCGTGTCGCCTGTCTGTTGTTCGCACAATTAGCAGCGAACTCTTGCCAATGGACTGAAGGCACCATGTCGCTTGTCACTTAGTTTGGAACTAACTCCCCCTGTAGCGCGTCGCTTCGGTCTGAGCACCCTTCCTTTAAGGAGCTTTCCTACCGAAGTAACAAGTAGCACGCGAATACGCCATATGAACGTGTCGTTTGCTGTTTGGACCCTCATGTGCAATGAATGCTATTTTACAGTTTGGAAGTGTGTGTCACTAGTGTGACAGTGTGAACATCCCGTGTCGCTTGTCCCATTGGCTTGAAAGTTTCCTTACACTCATGTCGATGGCACTAAGAAAGTTTTGTGGGGTTCCCCTTGTCGTTTCATGGAATCATCATCGCCGCGATTAGTTTAAAGCGGAAGAAAAGAGACAGTAAATATCCAAAATACAAATGCTTCAGTGTGTATATCTTTAAAAGAAATGATGATGATGATAATAATAATGAACCTAACTCATACACAAAAATTTAGTTGCCAAGAACATTCCACGCGTATTTTTTCTCCCGCATTATTAACGAAAGTATGACGATAACAGGACGTGGTCGACTGTTTAGAATGTTCGTCAATATCTTCGCGACCACTGTACCAAATATCATAGCAATTATCACATTCATAGACACGCTTCATGTAAAAGAATCAGACGTTGCAGCGAAAACTCCATTTACTTCCATTATAAGCAGACGAATACCAAGCACCGGGTTTAACACCAGCGCCTCTAGCGGATCATTTTCGAGTGGAACCAGCCAGAGCGCGCAGAACTGTGCCGTTTTCCACACTACGTTATTCAAGCAAAAAACCCTGCGCAGAAGCACATCGCGCCGGCGGGTGTGGGAAAGGACAAGGGATTGGAACATTCAGTGAGGCTAACGTCAGTGTTGCTAGGCCTATTGATTTCTCCAACTGCCAGTTCAAAAACACGTTTCCTGCTCATCTTACTTGAATATGGAGGGAAGAGGTAGAGTGGAACTCCACTCAGTCGTGAAAGGTGCTGTTTGAACTGTGAAATTATGCCAAACATAACTCAATTGTGCTAGCACATAATTATTATTACTTTTTTTGCATTACTATTTTTAGATGGCTGTATTTTATCTCACCCCAAAATCTATTTCTATTATAGTTATTTTAAGCCCCTATCACACGGAACTGGATTCCTAGTTGGAATGCTCTAGTTGACGCTGGACTGGCTACCCATTTGCTAGTTTTCGCCTCACACGGTACTTGTTACACCGTACTTGTCGATAGTCTTTCGTTCCCATAATGGCGGCCGCGCGAGATGTAAACAACGTATCACTTCACACTTTTAAAATACGATAACTATCCAACCGAGAGGAATATCGCATCGCATTAAATGGTTTTAGGTAGAGAAGAACGGCGCTGATAAAATACATACTTTACAACGTTTACTATACACGTATGGAAGAATATTTTAGCTTTTTCAATTGTAAACATGCCTTTCGTGTTGTATGCACTCGGAAGCCACAGACAAAAATGGGCTACTTTACAAACTCACAGAATATCTTCACATGGCCAAACTTTGCTCTGATTGGCTGTTCCACAGAATCTAGTCGAAGAAGTTAGTAGCAATTAGAACATGTCCTATTCCTCAAAACCAGTCAAGCAGTCAGCCAGGCGACCATGATTACTACCCAGAAAGTCAGTTCATCGCCAACTAGGGCATTCTAACTAGAAATCTAGTTCCGTGTGATAGGGGCTTTACGTCGCTTTTGTGCCTCTACGGGTAAGTACGACAACAAGGATGAATGAAGAAGTGATGAAATGGATGAAGTGACACAAACACATTGAAACGTCCATGTCTTACTAGGTAGAACCTCTGACTTCGTAGCGTGGGCAAATTATTTTATGGCAGTGTCTGCTGCCACGTTCTTTTTCTGCTGGAACCTCAAAAAAGATGCGCGTGGCAGCAGACTCGGTCTTTGTTTTATCGTGATTACATCATGCTATGTATGCAATTACGTCTGTAACACATACTTTGAAGTTGTAGCGATTACTTTCACAAAAATGTTTTAAGATTATGTCCCTCAGCATTCTTCTAATAATAAACCTAAATGCTCTCGTAGTTAGGTTAAGTTCTGTTAGCATTAAAATAATATCGCTAAATGCTTTCTAAAGAAAAAGGTTCTAAATTACCTGTACATTCATTCCCACTAATCATAAACTTGCATTTCTCTCGTCTTTATCTGTTCTTAAGATTTGTAACATCCTCCTAGCAGACGAATTACGTGGCAGCAGCAAATTTGACGCTTAATCTTACTGCTGACACGTGCGTGGCAGCAGACTCGGCCTTATTTTATACAAGTGAGATCAAGTGTGAACCGGTGAGATCAAGAAGGGAAAGATTCCACTTTTTGAACAAAATGGGCTGAATACTTTGAATACATATCAGAGCTAAAATATAGTTTTTAAAAACAAACCACTTATGGAATATTGTTACTATGGTTATGATGAATAAGTTTGTAATCGCAAGTTTCTTCATCCGGCTTTTAGTTTTGGTTGCTATGAGTTTTTGTTTTATTTCCCGAAAGTAAGGTCGAGTGGAATGTTTTCCTTCTTGGTCTCACCGATTCGTATAATATATATATATATATATAATCTGTGTGTGTGTGTATTTCTAGCATATATGGAGGATAGGTGAACTCTAGCATAAGCGTTGTTATCTTCAATTATTGAGAAAGACATGCTGTATAAGTCACCAATATATTTCACATACGTAATTCATTTTCTCATTATGGTGCAGGACGCGTGCCAACCCCTAACGATACCTGTACACCGAACACCAGCAGAAGACAAATTAATTTGTTATTGTTAGCATTCGACTTGAAAGATTGTGGAAAATCGCCGACAACGAAAGGCGGCACATTAGCTTAATTTGGGAACACAACTCTCTACGATTTACTGTCATAAATATTCTTTGCGAAAATAGAGGCATGGCAGACCCCTTGTGTATTTGCTGAGAAAGGGCAAACTTGAGGGTGTGCGGAAGAGATGAAAGACGTTGGTTGGGTCCCTGGGACAGTTTGCTTTCTTTTGTTTGAAACACGTCCACTCCTGAAATGGAGATGTTCGGTTTCTTTTCACCAAACACAGGACTGCAGCAGGGGGATTTTATTGTGAACCTTTGCTTGGCGACTCCAGGTTATTCACAATCACAACCTATCTCGTTCCCTTCCCTTTTGGAAAATGAATGTTGACATAAAAGTACCTATTATTTCAAACATATGAGTTGATTTCAGTCACAGTAATTTACATCCATTATTATAATAGGAACGTGATAATTTCAAACTGAAGTGGTGTTTTCTGAGAGGGCAACGGTATTACTGGTTAATATGCCTCGTTTACCCACTTGATAAAAAAAAAATACATTGTTTCTCCCTCGCTGGGAAAATCTGCGGACGTTTCCTTGACCCCCAGTGCGCACGCCTATGTCGCCACCCGCAAAAACGTCGTTCATCCGCTACTATTAGCTATGCTATTAGATCTTTGGATTTTGTAGCAGATCTTCTGGTTTCCTAAAGAACAATCCCTGATTTTTTCACGCCTGACCTCGCAACACTGCCCCGAGCACCGACAACGGCAGGGAAGATGCGCGAAAGCTTTTGAAGCAAAGTTTTTTTCCTTGTGGTCGAACTATAGTAGCTACGAAAAAAAAATCACAAAAATGTCAAGTTCATCGCTTCCTGTACCAGATTCCCTAGGTTCTAATCCTGCTCAGGAATCCACTTAATCGTTAATCCTCAACGTTTCTATTATGCATAAAACCGACATACAATAAACGTAACAGAAATATAAATAGATGTGGTCTTATATTCAAAGGAGCAGAGATAAGAAGGAACAGAAAAAATAAAAAAATGTGGATATAAAATTGAAAATTAACATGAACTGTAATAATGTGCAGTTAGATATCTCCAAATTTCCCTGATATTCTGGTATTTTTCATCGAAATTCCCTTTTCCCTTTTGGTTAAAAACTGGGTGCGAATGTCCTTGCAAAAGGGAAATTTCCCTTCATGTGGCAACACTGCGGGAGACCTGCACTTCAGTACAATCGAGCAACATGAAATTTGTAACAAATTTGTACGAGTGATGAGTAATTCTATGGTTCTTTTTGAACCCCACTCCCCTCCCAAGGCTCCTAACTTGTCGTGTTGCTCTTTTTCCAATATTGTTCTCTAATATTAGCCATCGCAATTAATCTAATGTATAAAACATGTTCGAAATTTTCCTAGAGCTGAAATGATGATCACTAAGGTCACATTGGACCCAGTTTAGGAGGAACTGCCAGCTTTGGTATAATCTGAACATTCGAACCTTCTGGAGAGGTATTACCACAGTATTACCATCAAAACGGTTTTTCATTGCATTAAAGAAGTACTGAATACAAAAAATAATTTATCTAAAATTGCTTATTATTAATGCTTTTACTGAAAAGTGGTGAGCGATTTAATAATCGATTTATTATTATCGATTAACTCTTTGATTGTAAGCAGCGTCGGCTGTACTATAGAATCAACGTTTCCAACCACATACATATCTCAGAACAAGACGTATTTGTGTCTTCCTTTGCACTTGGGGAAAATATGATCTTGACAATTGTTTACTTTGTTTAAACGTTGTATAAATTTTAAAAAAAAACGCTGATTGAAGAGAGTATCGGTGCTACAGGGAGATCTAATTAATCATAGCGTACTAAGACACTGTGGGTGCTAGTGGTCTGGATCAATTTGTTTGCACCTCAGCCTCGCGTTCAGAAATGCAATCACATCACTCCGTGTGAAGAAACTACGCGTGTCAATTTTGCCTTTTGTGTTTTGGTCCCATTCACCTTAAGGAAAAAAACTGTTCAGTGAGTATTTTCTATTACGGCTATGGAAACACTAGTCTGTCTCACTTATCGCACAAAACACAAACCCCCTTTCGATCAAGCTCTGCCCTTGGCTTTCTGACGTAATAATTGTAGAATGTTTTCATTGCTATGTTAGGCTTAGATCTTAGAGCATGAATAATATATTTTTGTCAAGTCTCAAAACGTTACAGTAAATTTATGTTATGACTGAGACAACATACAGTGGCGGCAATTGAGTTCCAAAACTTGGGCAGGGCAAGAAAAGAACAGTTGACTTTTCCTTGGTACATAAGATTTAGCATAGTGGGGGAGCAAAAGTGGTAGTTTACGCTTACGTCAGGAAGCGAAGGGCGGGGCCTGACCCGATAGGTGTTTGTGTTTCGTGTGATAAGTAAGATGGGATTGCGATAGCGAGAGTTGGGTCGAGTGGAGCGATCCGCGATCTAGCAAGCCATTATATTCGAAGTGTTTCGTTCGACGTTAGTGCTCTCGGTAGTGAGTGCGCAACATGTCTCTTCTGTACAAAGTGACGACATTGTGTTTTTCTGTATTTCTAACTCCATTTTTGGCATTTTTGCTAACTATTATATTTTTAGCATCAATTGGAAAATCCATAGGAGTCCGAAAGCTGTACGTTCGTCTGCTTTTGAAGATATTCGAGGTACGCTATTTAAAATTCATGTTTGACGTACATATGCTTTCTTTTCTGTTGAAAGGGATTGAGCCACATTAGACATTGAAGAAATGGTACATTGAGAATGAATTAATAGTTTGTGATGTCACCGTTTTCGGACATATTAGGCTCACTTTATTCTTGTGTTATGCCTTGCATATAAAATAAATCCATATCGCAAAAATACGTTTAACTTTTAAATGCACAAAGTTTACACAGGCAGTGTGCGAATTCTCAGTTATTTTGCTTGTCCAGCTGTCGGGCTCTTTGTAAAAAACAAGACAAGTTGTACACGAAGATTTTAAAGCTATCGTGCTTTTGCATCTTAAGTTTACGATTGATTGGGGGGATACAAGGAAATGTCAATATCCTTTCTTGATTCAAACGAAGAACGTGTAGCTTCCGAACAGTAACCCCTACGCCAAATTTGAGTTGTCATAAGCACACACTTCTAATGCTGTGAATTATTGTAACCTATCCTAATGAGTCGGGAGTTGTACATTTACAGTTGCATTATCTAGAGAAAGATTTGTGTTGAAGCTTTTCTGTACAAACATTGTGCTTGTGTCAGGATAAATATGAATTGACATTAACTTTCACCAACGCTGGATAATTTACTGTTTTCTTGAATTAAAAAATAATTAAAAGTATAGAGTATACATGCTATTGCCATGTAAGAATCTTGAAAAAAACATTACATTCGCCGTTCAATGCTCACTGCACATTGGCATAAAATATTACTGCCCAGTCATTTTTGAACTTTTCTTCTTCCATGACTACTTTGAATGTTTTGGTATGTATATTCCAAGCGAGGTCTTTTATAGTTTTTCCAACAGATACTAATATGGTGTGGGTACTTGTTCTAGTGTGTGACATTTGTGTTTAAGTGAATTGTAATATTTTCACAGTATATATATGTTTGATAAATTAGTATTACTGTTTAACAAAGATTTTTCGGTACTAGTTTACTATCCTTCTGACAGGTTTCTTCATTTCTACAGAAAAAAAACTACTTACCGTAATAAGTTCCTGTAGTATTGTCTAACATCTGGAATGTGTTTTGTGTGATGTGGGAATGTTTCATAACGGAAATTCAACCATTGATACATAGCCCCACGAACCATTTCTGGTAAGGTTAGGTTAGGTAGGGTCACAATAGGTTACAATAGATAAAAATTGGTTTCGAAAAAATATGCGTAGCCACACACACCATTCTCGCATAGCCCCACACACCATTCTCGCATAGGCCCACACCATTCTCGCATAGCCCCACACCATTCTCGCATAGCCCCACAAACCATATGCGGAAACGTACGTTCTTCAGTTACAAAAACACTTTTTTTTTAAAAAAAAATTGATCAAAAAAACGTGAATACACGTTAAAAAATGATCCGCGAAGCAGATAGGTAAGTACAAATGTCAAAAATTGATGAAACTCAGAAGTTATAGGTGTCCGAAGGATAGTAAATTTTAATCATACAAAAAATTATCAATTTTTGGTAGAAATTTTCGTTGATTTCTTGAAATTGTTACAACAATTGAAATCATTTTACAGTTATTGGCATAGATACTTCGGTATGGTCCCAACACCTCTCACTCGTTTCTTTCCTCTTTTTTAACATTCGTACTTACCTATTCTGCATTACGAAAGATTCTTCAAGCTGATTTAGCTTCTTTACGAAAATAATTTCAATTTCTGACATGAGGAGTAATTATTGTTCTTCTTTATTTTGCTTCCATAAGGCACAATATGGCGAGACAGCTTGACTAGCGTGGTATGCAGTGTTTCCAACCTTGCCAATCAAAAAATCCCCACGAACCATTCACGGATAGCCCCAATTCACGAATAGCCGTACGAACCATGCACGGTTAGGTTAGGTTCGGTTACGTTAGGCAAACATAGTTAAAGTTGTCATCTTGCAAAAAAACTGTGTGGTTGCAAACACTGACAGGGAGTTACGTCATCAAACATTCGCAACATTTGGTTCACGTAGTGCAAGGAAATGTATGAAAATTGTGCATCGAAGAGATATTTCTGTTCAAAAATACATGATTTCCCGGTGAAATAGATTCCACGATGAAATAAAATACCTCCACGAACTTCTAAATGCTACAGTAAGTAGTTTCTTGTATAAAAATCCGTTGGGAGCATATCGAAGTTTTACCTATGCTTCATCCTTTGATTTTTATAGACTTATTTTTTGTAATGTTTTGTTCATAGCATTTCACAATTGATATGCATTCTATGCAAATTAAAAATTGAAAAGTAACCGGCATGAGTTGCACTTGTTTAGCTTCAAATTTTTCATGTATTTTTTACATGGTTATGTCTGCTAACACATACTTCAGAGTCTTCGTGATTGCTTACTGCATGTTTTCTGGAGAACGATTTTTTGATAACTGTATCGAATGTTTACTAATTTTTGGAAGTTTTTGTAGGAGTATTAGGAAGTGCCATAGTATACTGGAAATATGGAAGAAAGTTCAAAGCTTGTAGAAACTGAATAACACAGTTAGAAGCTTCACTAAGTATCATATACTGGAGGAATTATGATTTGAAAGGTAGCTTATGCTTTGCAGAGAACAGCCATTCTTGGATTCTGGTCATCTCAGAGATGGAAGTTTAGTGGATTTTCATGCAAGGCTTGAAGCAGTTTCATACTTGAGACCTGATGTTATGTGATCATGTGGTGGCATTCATGTATGTTATTTTATTGCTAAACCTGGCCTGTCTAACAACGAAAGCATTTAATAATATAGTAATGTGCGTATTGAAGCTTTTAGTTAATTAGTTTCTCAAACTCTCAAACTTCATTCCGATATTCTAATGAAACCCTTAGCAAATAGCCTATTAATTTTTTTGAATGAATTTATTTGCATAAGCATTTCTTTCTTTTCCACACACTGATAACATGTTTTTTATTTGAATTTTATTGAGTTCCTCGTGCGAGTCTGGTGGCAATGGTTGTCTTCATTGTACTGCTTATGCACATGCAAGTCCCAAGTTCTGAAATCATACCTATTGCAATTCCAATATCATCGTACACACACACACATTCATATTATGCATGTGTATATTTGAGATAAAGTTTGTTCTGTATTCACATACACTGCTTCAGTTTTTCAATTAAAAGTTACCCCAGATTGTAATCCGACATCTGTGTGTTTATGAGTAGGTGGGTCTGGTAAGCTTTCATGCTTGCATAGTATTATAATTATGCTCCTCATTCTTACCAGAAAGATAAGTTATGCTTCAGTGTTGCTACTTATGTTTTGAGTAAGCTTGATTTTTAGGTTTTCTTAGCAATTCCACACTTAATCCCAACCCCCCTTTCTTGTGTGCTGCGTAAATGCCACACTTTCTACACATCTATGCCAGACTGCTGCGTTGCAAGTGCACTCGCTTGTGCAAACCTGCTGTAACTTTAAAATTCACAAAATAGTTTCTACAAACTTCGAACCAATGTAGAATTTACTATTTTGTATTGATATTTATTCGGAAGAATGTTGTTTAGATAGGAGAAGTAGCAGAATTCTTAATCCAGTCACATATATATTTTAAATTAGTACTGATGCTAATCAGTAGAATTGTGTAATTAGGATTTTGCCATGCTTCACAGCACAGGAAATTTATAACTACATCCAAGGCTGTAGCCAGGTGTAATTTTTTTGTTGGAAACCAACCTTAAAAAAACTCAATATATATTAGGATTATTAGTGGAAAATAATACAGAAATAACAACGTGGTGTACTTGTCATGGGGCAGTTGGCTCATTGTACCCCCCCCCCCCCTCGCCTGAGAATTACGTTGAATTGTTTTTTAATTTACAGATTTTGATGTTCTGCGTAATATAAAATTGGTTCCAGCATGCGGAAAACTCAATTAATGGAGATATTTGATCCCAAAGTATGGCCCGCTTAAGAAAAAGAGTACTTTTGCTGCTTGTTATTAGTAAAAACTGGTTGTATGCATCCTCAAATGCCTAAGGGAGACGTGCAAAACATCACACCATCAAACTTGCACAGTGAGCAACGTCCCATCTGCTGCTGTTATGGAATTTCGTTTTTGGGTGCTATATTCACTTGGGCAAAGCCTTTAGGCTGTTTTGCTTCACTCTAAGGTAACAGGTGTACTTTACTTCACAATAGCACTTTTCCGTGAGCTAAAAACAATGGAAACAGTTCGCAAACAATATTGAACTTAACATTATAGTGGAATCCTGACATACTGGCAAATTGCCTTTGGTACTGGTACTGGGTGTGTGCTGAATCAGCTGTCAATGTTGGTTGGAATGTAAATTGTTTAGGAAGAACAAGACACTCTTGATGCAAAGTTGCCAGTTCTTGCTCAGTTTGCATGTTTAAAGGAAGCACTATTTTTCCCCGTGAGGGAAGAAACAATGTGCTCAGAATGGTAACAGTTTCATAGATTGGAGACACGTTAAAATCAGATATTTTGTGTATCACATGGTTCGTACTTACCAATTGTGTATTGCGGAACATAGTTCAAGGTACCATTATGCTTTTTACACGAAAACAAACACTTTTTCTACTAAAATAACACATTTTCCTAAGTGCTACCGAACGCACGTAACGGTGCGATATCGCTTACTTTGCGAATGATATCGCTCCTTTTGTTTTCGAATATCATTTTTTCCAACATTCTTCACCAAAAAATACCTACTATCGTGTTCGTCACGTGTGCAAATTGTACATTATGCACGGGTAGCTGACGGGTAGCCCCACGAACCATTTCTGATAAGGTTAGGTTTGGTTAGGCAAACATAGTTAAAAAGAAAAGGTATTGGAAACACTAACATGATTTCCCGGTCAAATAGATACCACGATGAAAGAAAATACCTCAACTAATGTTGGAAACCTTAGAGAAACTCATTTCCGTAAGTAGTTTCTTCTGTAAAAATGAAGAAATGTGTGTCCGACGTATGAAACTGTTACCCTCAGAATAGGTTAACAATGCGGGATGTCTCTGATTATGGCTGCTTTGTAGTCCAAGGGATGATATTCACTCTGGGACACCGAAGTAAATAACAGCTGATACTTTTCATGGCATGTGGTATGGTAGAGTTGAACATATTTACAAGTGGAATTTTTGGCTGTGGAGAGAGTTAGGTAGGAGGAGTATGTAGACATTTGGTCGCTCTACTTTTTTATTGCCAATGTTTTTGCTTCCAAACTGAAATTTCTGCATTAATAATCAATACGATGTTCGGTATCCTCTTGAGCATTTGTACCCCTCCAGAAAGTGAAATATTTTTCATGCTTCATGAACATTATGTTGTTTATGCACGTTTTCAAATTGTTTTTAGCTTACAGAGATGTGTTATTGTGAAGTATATGTCTGTTACCTTAGAGTATAGCAGAATGGCCCGATGACTTTGAGCAAGTGAATATAGCACCCAACAGAACATTCCACAGCAGCAGCAGACAGGACGTCGCCTACCGTTTCATAAATGTATTGTAAAGTAAATTAAACACGAAGGACTGAAAACATATGAAACCAAAATAGAAGTGAAATTATCATTAAGAGTGTTAGATTTTTTGTTGTTGATAATTTTACATTGTTAGGTTTGATGCTGATAGCAATTTTCAACATTTTTGTTCAGTTATTTTTGGATCAAATACGTCTATTGTTTGTGTTTTCCATGTGCTGGAACCAATTTTAAACATCTAAATCTGTCAGTTATATAAGAAATTCAACATATTTTTCGAGTGGGTACAGTGGGTCAACCGGCAAAATATTGGTAGAGGCTCAGGACCAGTGAGCCTGTTACTAACTACACCCTTGGGCATGGTTTCACATAAATAGAATCCCCATTGCTAACCAAAAGCTGTCAAAATTGGAGGCATTAAAGGTCAGTACTTGAGTGATTTAATGCAGAATCTGACTTTTTTTTTTCCATTTGGCAAGAAACTGAGCTTAGGTGGTATGTCTACTGTATTATGATCAGCCATCTAATCGGGGCAAATTGATTACAGCTGAATGCATTTCTGTGCATTCTCAAGAGCTGACCCATAATTGAAACTACCGTAACAACTACGTGTAGAATATAGGCTGTTTACAACTTACTTATGTGGCATTTGATTTGCAGAGGCATTGTCATTGTGTAGTAAAATTGCATGCAACCAAATTTTTGGTTGTTTTCTCAGAAGCCTCTTAAAATAATCTGTAGAGTGCAGAATGTGTAACACAGAGCTGTCGGTTATTTTGATCCTCTATTGAAATGATATCGACAAGACCACTCTTGAAGAAATATGCCAACCATCTTCGATTTGGTCCACTTTGACAGGAGAATATCATCTGGCAATGAAGTCCTCCACCGATTTGATGAATCCAGGTCTTGTTCTCTCAGGACAAAGTCTTGCATACAGTGCATGATGCACCATTGCGAAATCTAAAAGTAATTTCTAAACTCCTATCCATGTGTTCTTGGTTTTTCGTATCTTTCAAGATTGGAATTGTAGCTTTCCTGGTGATGTGATACCCTGATGATGATAGAAATGTTGGATGCCAGCATCGACTTAACCTGGCTGATAACTCGAGAACACCTGTTTGAATCTGTCCAGCTATAGGACACTGTCTTAATATATTTTCATTAATATTAGGAATGCATGCAAACGAGTTAATATATTCTCCAATGGTGTAGCGGTAATGTCATCGTCTTGTCACGGGTTCAATATAGTAGACTTAAAAACTCAAACTCAGTTAACATTATGGTGATCCAACTTCCAGAGCTATTTCTAAGTCTTCATATGTATTGATCTTCGTTCATTTTCTTTTCTGCATGCGATGTCCTTTAATATAGCCAATATATGTTCTGTCATTCTATTCTCATCTTTGAGAGAATTTCTTTGAGTTTAGTCTGAGATTTCCAATTGTCTTGCTCCCCTTTATCTCACTTCGTTCCCCCTGTCATTCTCCTGATAACTAGAACAAGTTTTGCATCCTTGCCTTGTGTTTATTTTGGAAATATAAATGGGTAGGGACTGAAAGGGAAATATCACATTGTTAGCTATCCTATTTGAAACTATATAGACTATTTTTTAGTAGCTATCTTTCCTTAAAAAGCAACGCCAAACTACCAGCCAATGAAAGGTATGAATAGTGAGCTTGGGTGCTGAAATAAGGGGTTTGCTGACTCCTATGGCAAAGTAGTTAGCACATTGCGCTACAACGTCAGGTGTCCCAGGTTCGAATCCTGACCTGCATGTTTGTGAGTGTCCATCAATGTCATCACTCATCCCCATCTTCACAAATTAGCCAAAAGTGGCGTAAGAAGCCAATCAATAAAAAAAAAATCCTCATTTTTCTCATTACATTTATTATGAAATTTAAAAAGTTCAAACAAGTTTCACAGTGTTAATGCACATCTCTTCGAATTTTGATATTCGAATCCTACACGTTCTCATAAATTGCTGATGTAAATGCTGTATTGCACACCTATTTGTAACTTTGAACGTATGCACAGTATCTTCCCATTCCTACAGTTTATTCATCACTTTTGGACTTTCTGCAGGTAACCCATTGTCTTAGTCACTTCCAATGTAATTTTTTTTATATATAATTTCTTCTTCCTATCTCTTGGTCTTTTCATGTAGACTTCCTATTGAAAGAGCTCAGGTGAATATTTATTTGAACTTGACTTCTGTTATTGATTTCTTTGTCCTGTCTACCTTAGTTCTCTAGCCTTCATGAATGAGGTCAGGCAAGTACCAAGGAGGTGGTGAGCTCTGGGGGCTGAACCTCCCCCCCCCCCGGAAATCCTACAGATATTTCGTTGGAAATTGGACTTTTTTAGCAGGATTAAATATATCTTGTACAATAAGTTGTAATATTCTGAGAAATTATAAATTAATCTTTAGGGCTTCGATCCTGTGGAGAGACATTGCTCAGTGGATCAGATTGCACTTGAAACTGTAGCCCCAGTCCTAATTATCTTATTTAACCTTTAAGTGGGTATGTGGGGTGGCGACAACACCCCAGGTCTAAAAATGGTTAAAAAAATAGTCTTATAAGTTGGCAGCACTGTTCATCTTTCAATTACCTTCATGTTGTTTATTCCTTGAGGGGTAGGCCTTTTAGTCGCCTGATTGTTGTGCGCTGGTCCACAATAACAAAGAGCTCCGCGTTCTGGGGTGTTATCAGCACCCCACCTACCTACTTGCGTGTTGTTTTAAAGTTTATTTTGCTCGAGTGTTGCAATACTTGTGGGTTTTCTTTTCTTGGAAATGGAATACAAGAAAGAACAGGAATGTGTCAAAAAGCTATTAGTTATTGGACGTAGTTAGTAGTGTAAATGCTCTTGCAGATCCTTATCTGACAAGCTTTCTTTAGGTGAACTGTAGTGATATTCAAAAATTATAGGCCTGTATCTGTTTTTTATATTTTTTGTAGTCTCAAATTCATGTTCATGTGTTACCATTTAATTAGTAATGATTAAATATAAATCCTCGTACATTTGTTTAATACATATGCTACTTTTCAGTAACTATTGTGTATTCTGTTTGGAAGGAAAAGTAAAAAAAATATAATAAAAACGGAATTGTCCCTAAAAAATAGAAGGAAAAAGGAAAATTATAAAAATGTCCTTAAAAAGTTTCAAATTTAGTTATTTTCATTATTCGCAATCTTACAACTGTACAAATATTGTAAAATTACAGATATTACAATTATAATTGTTAGAATATAACTGTAAGTGTATTTTTTCTGTGGCGTGTCGTGAGCACCCCACTACCCACTTGTGTACAATTTGGCCGCCTACCTACTTAAAGGTTAAGCATAAAAATGTACTTAAAAAAAACGAATAACAGGCAGGCTAATTATACGAGCTCTCATCGACTAATCCTCCTTTTTTGCTTAACATTACTCATTCATAGCCTGTTTTATAGTTCCTTTTAGTCATCGTTAGAACACTAAAGAGCAATTTTACACATGTACATATACATTATATTCACAGGGCATGTGCTAATGAACCTTTGTTAAGGGATTTGTCCGTATGTCCTTGACTTGTGCATTTAATTGTTATTCACATTCTCAACAGGGGCAGTGGGTATGCCTGATGGAGGGCAGCGAAGGCACTTTTATCCTTGACGTACTCTAGATAGAAATCCTTGGCTTGTTGCCTTTCGGTTGCGTTTGTGAATTTCCTCCCCCAAATCCATGTGGTCTAGACCAAGACCCGGCAGATTCTTTTCTCGAAAGTCGATGCCCCAATCTCAACAATTAAAATTTAGACGGTATATTGCTTGGCAAGCACTAGATGTAATGGAATCTTTTGGTTTCCTTTGGCCAATATCATTAATTAATTCGGTGCTGATTTTCATTTGTCATGTTCCATTCCGGGTACAGAAAAATTTCAATTAATCAAAATATTTCCACTTCAGTACATTTGTCAATGAAAAACGCTGCTCAAACTAAATTGTCCATGGTGTCCATCCGTCAACCACGAAATTTTGCAGCTGGAAGCAACGTGCCCCTCGATTAGATCGTTGTGATCTCTCACCACTACCGTCGCGAAAGCATTTCCTTTTGTCGAAGTCGAAATCCGAACAAAACACTTTGTAGTTTCCGGCGATAAGCCGTCCCCCTGTGAACTAGGCTGCTGCATCACTGGGTTGAGTAGACGACGTGATTGGTCACTTGCAAGATTGCCTTTCCTACGCGTCGCAGCAGGCGCTCGAAACAGCCAATCAGACGAGCACGTTCATGCAATCTTCCCGCTCTTTTATGCTATTGGAGGCCGGAAATAACGCCAACCGCACGTTTAGTATTCTCCTTCGTGGTACCCTGAGATGCAGGGATTAAATATATATTTTCTTTCTATCTAGTCATGGGAATTTCTCTTACTGTCTACTCGAGAATGTCTTCAGTAACGTACACCTTCTACTTTGTGACGTAAGTATACACTAGCTCGTAATAGTTCTTGTGTCTTACTAGTCACATTTGCGATTTAACATTAGGCAATAATTTGCATTCGGGTTATCCTGACATACTAGTTTCCCTCCAAGGCGTTGTGTGTTGCCTAACTGTACGGCGGCGTAGAAGTTGCCATTAAAATTTGCTACAAAAATCCACTTATTGCAGTCGAGCTCTCTTCCACGTAAACTGCATGCTTGCAAGCCAACGAGGCTCTGGCATATGGTGAACACAGCCTATATTCCCCATGGGGTTATGTTGTCGATATGTGAACTGAGAACAACTTTCGATTGTTTTTGTCAATGCTCTGGCGATTTAGGTTCTTTGGTGCCCTATGCTTTGTTCATAACGACAGCTGTGTTTTGCGAAGGCACTTACGTCCATGTATGCAACATTCACCTTCCGTAATTGGAACTTTTAATCCTCTGTAGAAGTGGAAAGAATAATGAGGAAATGAGTTTAGTTCTTCAGTGTGTTTTTCTTTGTTCTTGATATGGAATTCATCTACGGAGATTATTCTCGTAATTCAGGGGCCTCGTCTTTGGTAGCGTCGTCGCCTTGTTATTAAGTCGTCCCGGATTCGATACGCGGCGGAGGCACACATTGGCTCGAATTCCACTTTAAACTGTAGGTCCAGTCCAGATTAGACATTCTGCATATAAAGTGGACTTAAAAACAAATTCAGTCAAAATATTCTAATTCTCTGGCTAAACTGTAGTTGTTTGATGAAATAGCTTCAGTGTTTATTTGCCAGTTATAATTTGTAATAAAAGAAACCATTGTTGTGGTTTTTATATTGCAATTTCCACCACAAGTTAGATTGATTGATCGAGTTGGTGTTTCAAGTCCACTTTATGCATAGTAAGACTAGTTGGGACTGGACCTACAGTTTAAAGTGGGATCCGAACCACTATGTGCCTCCACCGGGTGTCGATCCCGGGACCCCTTGATTACAATGCGACGACGCTACCACTGCGCCATCGGGGCCCACAAGTTTGAAAAAATATACAATAGCTTCCTGCAATTTTTACGTTGGTGCAAGCAAGGCCACTGTGATATTAATTTCAGTGGTAGCACGCATGGTCCTTGTTTAAAAATTTCATTAACATCTGCTATGAAACGGAACGTTCCCTCTTGACATATTGGGAACATTTTTGACCTTTCGAAGCAGAATGCAATTGCTTAGATGTCGAAGTTCATATGCTCGTTAGGCACACCCAAGGGCGCCGACTTTCCAAAATTTCTGTGGGTGCATGCATATCAATGGCGGTTAGATCTGTAATTATTAAGTATTGTATTCTTTAAACAACTTACATGCACAATGATTGCAAGAGGCAATGATATTATCAACACGTTACTAAAAGAAAATACCACATTCATACAAATTAAAATGAAAAAATCTTCATAAATGCAAATAATTTTAATTTTATTGCAGAAAGAACTATGCAAGGATTTTGTTGTGAACAGAAACTACAAAATGACTAACTTTACGTACCAAATAATAATAATAATAATGACATGTTAACTTTCAATATACAACACATTCCTTCTTACGTCATTTGCACTTATGAATTTGTTTGCAATTTGGTAATGTCAATATTTTTTGTCATTTCTTTATGAACATGCAAAATTGCCAAATCATTCAATCTTTTTTTGGTCATTGTTGACCGCAAAAACGTTTTCAATCGTCTAAGTTCTGAAAATGACCGCTCAGAGGTACAAGAAGTAACAGGTATAGTTAACATCACCCGTACAAACTTCACAAATTCTGTGAGCATTTCACGCATGGGACCACTGTTTTCTCTACTTAAAATATTTGTAATGTCTGACAAGTTGGCCACTTTTTCTTTCTTTGTTCTGCACACATCTAGAAACATATCCCTGTGCAATGTTAGCTTGTCTTTATCAAAGTCTGTCCCATAGAACTGCAGAATTCAATCAGCACCAATTTGACCTATAGCAAAAGCTTCAAATTGTGAAATAAGTTCCAAAACCTTTGTTTGAAATCTACGATTTAGCGAATCCACAGCCACATCAATTATTTCAAAAAATATGTGTCTGTTGCCTTTGCACATTTGAAACAATTATGTTTTAGAGGTTAGAAATTTTAACTTCCATCTCAATGTTCTAATTGCTTATTATTTTTTGATAATGGCAAGTGAGAAATATTTATTTTATTTTGTTTTTATCAAACTAAAAATCTTGTGGGTGCGGCGCACCCACAAGATTATTTATGTGGGTGCTCGAGCCCCGGAGCACCCACGTAGTCGGCGCGCATGGCGCACACCTAGTTCATTCATTTTCAATATGCGTTGTCTGCTAGTTCGTGAAGGTAGAAATTTTTAATAAATATTCGAATTGATGCACCCCTTTCACTTTTCTTTATTTGTTTGTAAAACTCTCAAAAGAGCCTTAGGTGGCCGAGGCAAGTCAAATATTGTTCCTCTTCTAGGAGTATATTGAGAGACTGTGTATTTTTCATTATACGTGCACATCCAAAGATTAAAGAAGAAGAAACGACGCATTGTGCAAGGTTATTTCGAAAGCTAAAAAATGAGAACCTTTCCTTGCATTAAGATCTTGGCCCGATTCTAACATATATAAGATAACTGATATGTCATCACGATTATCCAAAAGTGTCCAAAGCGACTTTCAATCTACCAACATGGAGGCCTATCAAGTTTAGTGGGTTTCACTGCGAACGCTTGAGCTTGCATTCTTTATTGTTGACAAGAATATTAGTATATTGTCAAGATTTTAAATAAACCGAGTACAAAGCGAACTGAGTACACATGAAAATAGAACCTTTGGTATTAAGCGCATTATCATGGATATGGAATATACACAGTGCCTGTGTCGGAAAATGTTTGAAATAGGAATATCCAAATCCGGATATCGGATATTCTGATATCCAGATGTATGGATTGTCCGGATATCTGACGTGTGCATTATCCGGACAGTTTTTTTTTTGTTTGTCCGTTTTTCTTACTCCGGATTACATAAGCTTGAATATTTGTTTGTTTATTTTTAAGTCAACTTTGTGCACAGAAAGGTTAATCGGGACCGGACCTACAGTTTAAAGTGGGATCTCTACTGGGTGCGTGGTTATTTGTTTGAAAAAAGAGGTTGGATTTATGTTGACATGAATTAATTGAAGTTATTGCTGCATAACATAATAAGCAAATTGCTAAATCATGTAGAAATTTATGCAAAGAGATGACTGTAATTTTGATAGTTATTTAGGCATTAAATAAGCACATACCTACAATAAACGTGTTCTTAGACAGCAACACCTAAAGTGTTTTTAAAATACGGCTATTTTTCCTCGTTAAAACCGTAAATATATATGGTCTTTTTTTTTACTGGAGGAAGAGGGGTAAAAAGCATCGTCGTGCAAGTTTTCTCTGCAGTTGCTTTGAGAGCTCTCCAGCTTCTCGTCTTTAGGTTAGAAATGTTCATCTGTGATCAAATAGAGAGGAGAAATTGTTAAAGGATGAGCTCGCCTGACTTCTCTCGAAGACAATGGCCTTGAACGGCTGCCCCCCGAGGGGTCAGGTGACGTAGTGGCACACTTTAGCTTCTAGTATGGACTTGGTTACGTAATATTTGCCGCTTTTAAAGCCCCAATGTTGCTGATTAAGGCCTCAGCTGATGGTGGGGCGAAGGCGTTTTTAATAGTTCCTGTACGCAACTTCTGTTGCACAAAAGTATCCGATTGTTACTCAACGTTTCCTTCGGATGTGTTGTTCCGGATTGCTAACTTGTGGCCGAGTTATTGGTGTGAGCTCCAAATATTGCTACTTTAATGTGTTTGAATGTAGTTGAGTTTTAGAGGCCGTGGAAAGGTATTGGAAAAGATGAAGGGGCAAGGAATAGTAAGGAAATGCCCTTGACACGCCGTCTCACGTTTTCGGTGTCGTTTCAAGCTGTAAACAGTGCTATAAGAAAATGCGGGGATTGGGACCCCCACCCCACCCTCAGCTTAAGCAAAACATCCCCAAGCTGTGTCTCTGCATCTTTCCCGCTAGCCCCAAGGCTAGAGCAAAATTTCCTCAACTTAACAATTTCCACCGATCTCCTGACTGTCTTAACGGTAGATACACGTTTCATAATATGCCTTTTTTTGTTATTGACACTGCTCCACATAAAGAAAAGAAACAAAACAGTATTTTCAGATATAGTCGCATTTATATTTACTTAAAAAAAGGAAGCATGTTCTGAGAATCGTGTGTGGAGCTAAGTGTAAAAATAAGTTCTCTACGCAAATGCCAGTCCGCGGATGTGTCTGCAACCTTATATTCATGTCGCTATCTTCTCTGCGAGTTTGTGATGGATAGGTATTATAATAGTGATGAAATTGTCACAAACATCCTGCAGATGTTTGCTGGTTCTTGCATTAGAATTATTAGCATTCTTTTTTAAGTGTTTTTTTAGTAGATAATTCATAGTCTCGCTATGTCCTGCGAATTCTGCAGTTGTCGCGAAGATAAATTTATAACTTTTGGCACAACCACAACTACTTTTATTTTGGCATTAACCTTATGCCCTAGATCGAGAAAGCAGGATGCTTTTTTCACCAGAAATCTGTATGCACTTCAGTTAGTTGCACAAATAATTAAGACCCCGAAGTCTTACGAGGCGAATGTTTTTGCTCAATCTTAAGGAGTGTAGAAGCAAAATTAGGGTGGATGTTGTGTTGTGTAGAGATATCAGTTCTCTTCTCAAGGGCTAAATTCTTTGGATATTGACCCCCATGATAAAAAGAGTAATATTGTCTATCATTAATTTAAGATAAGCTGTTTATTTGAAGAGAGTTCTGCCATATGTTATATAATAAGAAAAAAATCATAGCTTCAAGTGTGCTATCAGGCATACAACTTTTATTAAGTTTTACTTCTTTGGTACTACTTGATTGGTCTTTTTTTAATGAGAATGTTGTTATTCTGTGTTAACGCATCTGTCGTTAGTTTGGAAGTGTGATAGTCTTTTCAGCAAGGAAGCGACGCGCGACGGTTTACACCGAAGCGACAAGAGACACGGGCCCCTTCAGTCTATTGGTCTCACTCGTAGCACAAGCCTCAACCAACATCGTGTTCTGACGTAAGCAAGGATTGCCTTCGTTGTTAGGTTAGGCTTAGTTCTCTTAGCATAAATGCACAGCCATTTTATCTGGGCTTGACCAAAAAGGTATTATTTATGTTAAGAGAACTACAGTGGAGGCGCCCTTGGCTCGGAAACCGCCTTTATGGCAATGACCCTCTGTTGCCACGTTTACCTACGAAGGGACTTGCGGGCAAACAACCAATTAGGCCTACTGCTTAGGCAAGAAGCGGCAACATTTAAATCCCTCCTCCCCGAAGTAGCCATCAGTGAAACAGGATTTTGTCAAAATAACCGTTCTGCGCTGGGATTGGACACCGGTTGATGCGATCGCTCCACTTTAAACTCTACAAGGGATCCTTCATATCAAAGCGACACGGGACAATGTGTGTCCGCACTGAAGTGACAAGCGACAAGGCTCCTGCAGTCTATAAGGAGGCGTTCAACGGTGCATTCTAAGTTGAAAGTTAAAGCACACGTGTTTCCAACAACTTTCCCCATTTTCCATTTTTCGCTATGTACACCAATATGTCCTGTGGGACCGAACTTTTGAATCAACCTGTATGTTGTTTACGGTATGTACGAGGGCGGGCAGAAAATTAATGCCTTCTATTTTTTTGTGACGGTGTAAGGACATTTTGGATTTTGAGCAACCATGCATTGTACTCTTCAGGCTTTCCCGCTTCTCCATTCCAAGTTTCAAGCTTTTACATGAGTTGCTGAACTAGAGCGAGGAAAATGGCAGCATGTAACCATACTATGTCGGTGCACCTGAAACTGCATGTGGTGACCGAGTTTCTAACTGCAGAAAATGTGTCCCCCAATTGACATTCATCAGAGAATGAACGTTTTTTATGGTAATGATTGTGTAACGTCAGTACTGTATGATTTGGGCTGTTCATGCTCACAATGAAAACCCCTGCCGAGGAACTCTCAACGTGTGTGACAAAGAACTTCTTGAGAGTTGAGAGTTACCAAAAAAAAAAAAAAAAAAGGAGGCATTACTTTTCAGCCCGCCCTCGTACCTCGAGCGTCGAGATGAGAAGCAGTGTGTATAAATCGAGAACGAGTCGAGTCATTCATATAGTTATTCGCTTCCCTCTCTAAACTGTAGGTCCAGTCCTGATTAGCCTATCTTAGCATAAAGTAGACTTGAAGCAAACTTTGCTATCCCAAATTTCGAGACACAGTGAAGTTGATATTCTTGATATCCAGCCAGTTTGATCGCATGGAGTTGTTAAATTCACATTCGTTAAAGCTGACCCCCTTACCTCTTAGTGCGGAGGTTCTCAATCTTTTTTCTCGTTGTAACCTGTAGTCATAACTAAATGTTTAATGTACCCCCACCATATGGTATCTCCAAATAGTGTTTTGGGGGGCTGCCTGATTGGTGGGGCGTTTTTGATATTGCGATGGTACAATTCAACATACTTGGATGCAATGGTCTCTTCCATTGCATCGGCGGACAGTGGTCACTGCCAAAGAGGCACGGATATTAGGGTGCCGCTACCTTCAGGATTAAGAACTAATCCTTCAGTAGACACAACCAAATACCAATGAAACAATCACCACAGTCCGCCTCCAGCTAGCTAGTCGGTAGGGGTGGGACACCACTGAAGGTTTTCATTGCAAATAAAGATAATTACTTAAAACAAAAAAAGAAGATTGGAAACAATTTTACTTGAGTTTAATGCTGATTAAGATAAGTAAAGAAGAAAGTTTTTAGATACAAAAGTTCTAGTTGTTTGTGATTGACATTTTCGAGAGGGGATGATTACTGAATCACCTGGGCTGGCGCACTGTTCTTTAATTTCGTTTTCTTACCCCTTCCATGGGTTCCTGGACGACACTGCCGTGGTGAAGCTCCTACTCTTGCGTCCTGTGGTCCTTTATCAAAACACCGGTTCTGCATTGGTCAAACCGATCCATTGGTGCATTTAGTTCCTTGCTCACACTTATGTATTTTATAACACTGTCCGCACAATAAACTTGTACTGAAAATAAGCATAGCAACTTGGACGTCAACTTGTTTTTGTCACCTCACACACTTAGGTATCTTAACACTGTCCACCATAATATCTCTTACACTCGGTACTGCTTAGTGGTCACCGACGGATCTCGATGGTATTCGACACCTCCGTCCTTCACCGTACTCCAGCCAAAACTATTTCCACAAAATTTAGAATGTTATGGTTATGCCGAAATTGGGTTGACTTTTTGAATTCTATTGGTGGAAATTTGGAGGGAAAAGTTACAAGCAGCAAAGGACAGTTTGCAGTGATGTCAAACCTCCTATGCCTTCAGGCAATATATTCCCGCTACACCAAAGCAAAGTATCCAACCATATTATCATATTACTATAATTCTAGTGACACGTCTTTGGAGTTTGCGACCAGTACAGGAGGATGCAGACCAGATGATCGGGACGTATAAAAGGGGTTATTGTGAGACAATGAGTTTTATGCCTTGTGTCGCCAGAATGACTGGAGAGAGACACACAGTTGACAATAGCAGTGGCTGCCTCTGGGCCATTAGTGGAAAGATGAATAGAAGAGAGAGCTGGGTTAGCCGATAGTTGCCAGATTTAAGATATTCGCAAGAACGTTTAGTGTAAAGACATAGGGATTTCAGAAGTAAAGATGGCTGTGATGCGAGGCTAGACTCGGGGCGAATCCGTCATGGGCCATGTGTGGCGATTTAGGGTTTGCAAGGGAAATCTTACAGCAATACTGGCAAGAAGTTGCTGCGAAATCAGAGAAATGCTGGAAAGATCTAGAAATATGAAGAAATGATAGAATTCTTGAATGATATTAGAAAATAATTAGAAATGAAGTATAGATATGAACAGTGGTGGAAAAGAACTGTTCCAAAGCCCCTTTTGAACTTAGAGAAGGAAAATCTGTCCGATCTGAGTTCACTTTTTTTTTGAGTAAATATGTGAATAATGAAAATATAATTAATAATTGATAAGCTACACCAAATACATATTAACATAACTTGATTAACACAATATAAAATCGGAGATTAAATGTAAATAAGAGTAAATGGGATATAATAGAAAATATAATAAAATATGCAATAATATATTGAGTATAATTTAAGATATATAATCCTTTCCTTTCTATGGGAAATGGTTGACAAAAGGGAAAGTTTAGGTCAGGTCCATGGGTGTGTTTGTTTGGGTTCCTTGACCTTGACTGGGTCCCTTTATATTGTACTTGCGAGGGGTTGTCCTCGCGGTTAAACCTCCTCCAGCTGTGCAGGATCAATGAATGAACTCTCTTCATTCTGACACTTTTCCATTTCTATTTACATAATTACAAGCTCATTCTTTGATAGGCCTTACATAAGGTTTTATATCCTTAATATTTACATTATGGCTTACTTTGCCATCCATGGATGTAACTTCATAAGCATTATCATTATACTTTTTCGTTACTTTCCAAGGTCCAGTGAAAAGCTCAAAGAGCTTCTTGATCTTGTGATCCAACGCAGAGCTTCGCACATGATCCTTTATCAAAACACGTTGTCCAATTTCGAACGTTATGTTCCTGACTTTTCCTTCTTGCTGTGCTCTTCTTTTGTCGGCTTTAGTCTTAAGATTACGCATTACTATCATTTTCTTTGCTGTTGTATCTGCGCTTTGTTGAGACTTGATGCCAAGTATCTTTTCTGCTTCGGTCTTTACATTCCTCCCAAGATGTATTTCCATAGGAGTGAATCCCGTAGCGATATTCACAGACATGTTTAAGCATTGTGCAATGAATGGTAAGGCTAAAGGCCATTGCGTATGCTGCCGGTTAACGTACGTTCGTAACAATCTGACGATCTCTTTGTTAACCCTCTCGCATGGATTAGCGTGTGGACTATATACACTGGTTCTCATTGCTTTAATGCCATTTTCTGCCAAAATTCTGCTCCACTTAGGTGTACGAAATATTGATGCATTGTCTGTTAGTAAAGTCTGAACCTTTTGTACCTGAGGTGTGTATTCATTTAACACTCGGTTCAAGACACTATCGGTCGTGGCCTTCTTTAAAGGGTATAACGCAGTGTACTTGGAATATACATCCGTAATAACCAACAAGTATTCAACTCCACCTCTTCCTCTTGGTAGTTTGCCAATTAAATCTAACGCTGCCATTTCAGCCCAATCCTTGGGAATAATGGACATTTCCACTCAATTTTTTTACAACAATTTTAAAAACTACACCCTGGAAAAATGACCCCTGCAAGTTCTCGCGTTTCTCTGCGTCCAGTTTAAGGCAGAAACGAGACTTCCAAAGTTGGGAGGCTAGCGTTGCGCTGAAAACACGCCGCCGCCATGTTACTACGTCACTCCTTAGGGAGAGTTCGTTTGTCGTCTGCTTCGAGCGTCCAGTTCCGGATGGGTAGCCCACGGTGAGCGAACACGTGCAGCAGTTTTACAAATCTGTACCGATTTAAGTAATGGAAGAAGGAGCGATAGGAGAAAGGAAAGCTATATTTTGTAATGATCATTCTTCTATGAAATATCCGTGCTGCTCACGTGCAAGATGAATGAAAGGGTTTGAGCTGCGTGTGTGTTTTCAGGCCATACGAAAAATATTGCTTATAAAATTGGTTGCTGACCAGACACTCAAAAATATTTTTTAAACTTTTATTTATCGATATTTACCGTAACCTATGTAGTGCAAAATAGGAATTTTCACATTCTTC
This sequence comes from Lepisma saccharinum, assembly GCF_977018435.1. Classification (NCBI taxonomy): domain Eukaryota; kingdom Metazoa; phylum Arthropoda; class Insecta; order Zygentoma; family Lepismatidae; genus Lepisma; species Lepisma saccharinum. Next base: position 11,367,026 of record NC_139249.1, read on the forward strand.
ACTTTATTTATAAAGCCTATTTAACTTTCTTTTCCATAAAGCAATTTCAGTTTGTGTTCCAATTCTGTTGCGCAAATTATGATCAAACATTTTTGTGCAGATAAGAGAAAATACACTGAGAAGATTACATTAGTTGCACAGTACATATCTATACTTAGTTTATGTATAATTATTACAAGGAAATAATGTGTATAACCATGGGCGTATTTAAGGGGGATTTAACGAGTCCAACTCCTCTCTTTTTTTGGTTCAATAAAATTACCAGTTTCCTTGTTCTATCCGCTTGTTCATAAAAAATTCCTCCGGACTTATTTCATTCTCTTAAATTAGAGACGTATAGGACGGGATACGGATGGGAAGGAAATTTCGTAATTCCACTCACCAGATGGGACTGCAGACCAATATCTGCAATTTCCTGATAGTTTCGGAATTTAATAATAATAATAATAATAATAATTCCTTTATTTAGCGGGCGAGGTTCAGCCGTAGGCTGCTCTACCACCTAACCCTTGTCATGAGCTACATAAGAAATATAAGTATATATAATATAATATGATAATATATGAGTACAGATGGATGTGAAAGAACAAGAAAATATTAAAAAAGAAAATAAAAATACAAATGTGAAAAGAAAAAAAAATATAAATGTAAATGTTAACATAAGGTTGCATTTAAGTAAATAATAATAATAATAATTTGAAGATATTAATAAAATTCCAATAGTTACAGTTATAGAATATGAGTGTTTTGTCGTTTGTTGAGTGCCAGTTCATTTCTAGTATGTGCTACTGTTCTGCTGCTGTTCCTGTAGAAGCATTTCTTTCAATTTAATTTTGAAACTCTTATTGAGTTTTATGGATTTAACATTTGTTGGTAGTGCATTTCATGCTTTCGGGGCAGATATAGAAAAGGATGAGGTATATAGCGTAGTCGAATGGTGAGGAATGTCAAATTCGTTGTGACGACGTGTTCCGTGTCTGTGAATTGTGTTGCGATTACATAATTTTTCAAATAAGTACGCGGGTTTACGTTCAGTTTGCAGATCATGAATGAAGGATAGATAGTGTAGTAGCCTCCTGTTGGCCATTGTTAAAATATTATGTCTGTTTAAGATGGGAAGGATGTGATCGCGTTTATCCAGGCCAAAAGTATATCTGATGCATGCATTTTGTGCGATTTGAATTTTTCTGGTGAGTTTTTTCGCAAGTTTGGACCCATACACAGTGTCACAATAATCAAATAGTGGAAAAATTAAAGATTGAACTAGTCTAAGTTTACATTCTGAAGGTAGTTGATCTTGGAAACGGTAGAGGTTTCTCAGAATAAAATATGCTTTTTTACATTGTGCATTGATGTGGTCCGTCCAGTCCAACGTATCGTTAACAATCAAGCCAAGATTTTTTGCTGAATTTTTACATGGAATGGTTTCATTATTAATTTTAAGTTCAATTGGCTCAACAATAGAATTTTTTTGCGATTGTTTCGTTCCAATTAGCATATAAAGTGATTTTTCAGGGTTTATCTTAAGTCCGTTTGATGTACACCATGTGTAAATATTATTTAAATCGGTGTTGAGTGAGGAAATACTACTTTCTAGCGCTGTACGTCTAGTCGAAAAATACAGTTGTGTATCATCTGCATAGAAATGTGGTGTGAAAAATTTTATAACTTTATTTAAGTCTGCGGTGTAGAGGGTGAAAAGGAGAGGCCCTAAAATTGATCCCTGCGGAACCCTTGCTTTCAAAACTACAGCTTCGGAGATCTGCGAGGGTGAATTTTGAAGTAATGTTCTCTGTTTTCTATTAAGTAAGTAGGATTCAAACCACCTTACGGATACAGAGTCAAATTTATAGTATTTGAGTTTAGATATTAACAAATCGTGTTGGACTGTGTTGAAAGCTTTACTAAAATCCAGTAATACGAGAAGTGTAGAACAACGGTTGTCAATTTCGCAAAGAATATCATCTGTAACTTTTGTTAAAGCTGTTGCTGTGCTATGCCGTGCACGGAACCCAGACTGAACCGTAGGTAACAAGTTGTTCGCGTCAACATAACATATTAGTTGCGAAAATACAATTTTCTCTAGTACTTTAGAGAGTACTGGCAATAGGCTTATGGGCCTTAAGTCATCGAAAGAACTGATCTCTTTTTTCTTTTGAAGAGGCAAGACTCGCGCTTCTTTCCATGTTTCTGGAAACACGCCTTTAGACAAAGAATAATTGATTATATGAGTTAATGGAGTCAGTACATATGGTAGTGCAATCTTTAACATCTTAGTGTTTATGCCATCTGCTCCAACACTGTTTGATTTAATTTTATGCACTGCTTTGTGCACATCAATTTCGGCTACTGTGTTAAAACAAAATAATTTATTTTCATCGGTAAAGCTACGGCTTTCAAAGTACTCAATTTGTTGGGTTTTTAGTTGAGTGGGAATACTAGATAGATTGCTAATTTGCCCAAAATGATTATTGAGAGCATCGAGCTCGTGTGCTGTGTTCACAAGTGAGGATAAGTTATCATTGACATTTTTATTATCCAGCACGCCCCACTGTTTTAGTTCACGCCACGTTTCCTTCTTATTTAATTGAATAGCGCCAAATTTAAAAGAGAAGTATGACTTCTTTTCCTGTCGGATAACGGTAGTCGTAAAATTTCGGAGTTCTTTGTAGTGGTTCCAATCGGCAACGTTGTTCGTCCGTTTGAATTTCCTCAGAGCGTTGTCTCGAATACGCATTAAAAACTTGACATTAGGAGTTATCCACGGAACGCGCTTCCTCTTAACTCGGGCGGTTTTCATAGGTGCATGGCAATCAAATATTCGTACAATATTGGAGCTAAAAAAGTCTACTTTTTCGTCAACGGTATCAAGTGATTGCAGTGTTTCCCACTGAACGTTTGTTATGTCTTCGGCAAAATTGTCTATATCGAAAGAGGAGAAGCTTCTGTAACTCAAATATTTTCTCTCATTAGCGGGTTTCTCGTAAATTTCTGCGATAAGAAACTGCATTGAGACTATCAAATCAGTTATTTTTCCCCCTCGAATCATATTAAAGAAATTTGGTTCTTAAAAACGTAGTGACACAAGATGAACAGAAAAGTATCAATACTTCGTGACTACAAACACACAACTTTGTCGGGTCCAACATCCCATGCTCCCCAACAAGCTTCCGGCTAGAAGTGTCCTGGATTTTCACTTACAAAATAAAGCAACCCTAATCATACCAAAAGTTGATCCATCGCTCCTCTCTGTGAACTATATATACGCCCATATGTATAACAACATCCCATACTGAAATGGTACGATATAATTATTTTTAATTTTGTACTGCGAAAAAAGCCGCCTCATCTCGTTACCCCGAAAACATTAATTGGTTGGTTCACAACTTCACCACTATGGATCCTATCGAGACGAGACATGGCAGCCTTGGTCTCGTTCTCGTTGAGAGTTGTAAATGTCTGTCTCGTGTTTATTTGTAAATGTCTCATAGACAGTCTCGTTTCAATTTATAAACATCCGTCTCGGTTTTGGAGGGCAATTCTCGTTCTCGTCTCAAGTCTAGAAAAATATAGAATTAACAACGTATGCAAAGGCTTTTCATTATAAATACAAAAAAAACCTTTCTTAATATATATATATTTTTTTTTGACTCCTCGTTTTGACGGTACAGCCCTCGAAAACTAAATATTATCCTGCTTATATATGCAAACCAAACTGCAGATTCAGAATTACCAGGAATGAACTGGCGTTGTAATTATTATACACAAAATTCATGATTTATCTGAGGAAGTCGCATGTTCCAGGTTTGACTCTACCTGGGCATGACTGTTTTCTTGTGTGTGACATTTCATTGAACTGGAAATTGTTACATGGGAGGATGTTTGCTCGAGACTTTGGGGACAGCTAGGGGGATGCTTCTATTGTTAATGTTAGTGTTGCTCACGAGACGAGGCATGTTCCGTCTCGTCTCATAAAAGGAGATTTGACAAGTGAATGTTTTCGAAATGAGATGGGACAGAAGAAAAAGTTCGTCTCTTATCGTGGCAGGTTGGGTGATACTTAGATTGTGCAGTTGGTGGTAGTGTGTGTGGGGGGGGGGGGGGATGTACTCCTGCACCCCGACTTCGAATACAGCTTGTAGTTATAGTTCTTCATCTTCATTGTAGCGATTAGCCAAAAGTGGGAAGAAATGTGATGTTAGAGATGAAAATTAATAAATAAATTATAATAAATTAACCATGCGTTCTCATCGTTGCGGTTAAACAAAGTGAACGGACAAGCGACGTAAAAGTAGGCTAAATACAAAAATTTGCAATATATATATTAACTGAAGAAAACTGTCATTTACTGCAGGAAATTTAAAAACTCACCGTACCTTTTTATACCGTATCACCTCTTATATTGCAGAAATTGGCGTGTAAACCAGTGTGTTCTAAAAGTATTATCTTAAAATTTGTGAAGAAAATATGTCGAAAATAACTGTAATTCCAGAAAAGGTATTCCTATAATATTAAGTTCTTGCCAGTCAGAACTAACCTATGTATTCGCAATGAGCAAGGCTGTTCACGTGTTCAGCCATTGACTGTTACAAGGTTTGCTTTGTCACCCTAATGGGAAAACCCTCTACCTAGTGGCTGAGTTATAGTAAATACTACTATACTGCTAGGGCATAATTCATCTCCAAGAAATGGAGCACAGATTTTTGCACTGGAAGTTATAAGATACTTGTTTTACACAGTAGCAAGTGCATTTTCTGTCGCTTCCGCGGGTCATGCTAAGTTGTCGGGACGAGCAGAAGCCCCGCCTGCACGCATTTCTAAGTGATGACGTCAGAGGACCTCCTCTCTGTGGAGAGGACGTTTTCAAATCCGTGACGTAGTAGGTGAATTTCAGCGTTGTTTGAAGGCGTGTTTCTCGAGAACCGAAACAAATATCGCCGAGATATTTTGCACATCTCATGTTTGTGTCATTATCCGTAAAATGAATGGATTTAAAACGTTTTTCATGTCAAAGTGGAAATGTCCATTGCGATCGGTAATCCTTGGAAATTCTTGTTTGGCGCCTTCACACGTTGACACGTGTCACACGAGGCTAAAACTTTTCTTATGTGCCGAGCCATATTTTTCCAATAAAAGGATTTTCTCATCTCTGCGAACACTTTCGCACTTCCGAAATGACCACGAATGGTATGAATATACCAAATCAATTTCGTAATGATCGATTGGGGTACACACACTCTCCAATCATTTGCACCATTATTCGTTCTTCTAAATACAATGTTATTTTCAATCTTATGAAGACTCTTGATTTTTCTCTCTTTAAGACTAAGTTTTCTGTTTTCATCTTGCTTTAGAATGTGAATAATATTTCTCAACTTATCGTCATTTTCTTGCAGTTCGGTCATATTCTTCAATTCAGGGACAACCCTCGTATCAATATCATACTCAATTGCTGCGATCACTTCTTCAGTGTCAATGGTTTCAGTGTGACATTCCGTCACTCCAGTGTCAGTATTAACCGGATTTCTACTTAAAAAATCTGGCACAATATGTTGCTTCCCTGGCACATATCTAATGTCAAAACACAAATCTTGTATTTGTAAACACCATCTTTGTATTCTCTTGTTAGTGAAAGAACATTTCCACAAGTGTGTCAATACCTTGCAATCTGTTTCCACAATAAAATGTTTTCCTTCGAGGAAATGCCTTAATTTCTTGATAGCATAAATTAGGCTGAGCATCTCACGCTCTGTCGCAGCATATACTTTCTCAGTTGCGGTTAAAGTGCGTGAAATAAAAGCAATAACATGTTGATTTCCATCTTCATCATTTTGATATAAACATGCCCCAACTCCATAGGATGACGAATCTACACTCAAATGAAATGTCTTGCCTTTCAGAGGATAATAAAGCATAACTGTGATCAGGAATTTTTCCTTTATCTCTTCAAAGGCGGACTGCTGCAACGGACCCCACTTCCAACGAGTGTCCTTCTTCAGTAAGGCGCACAATGGAGCTTCTGACGATGACAACTGAGGCACGAATGCTCTATAAAATCCAACGAATCCTAGATATTTTCTTAACTCTTTCTGATTTTTCGGTGGCTGCAGTTGTTGAATGGCTTCTATCCGTTCAGGTTGACATTTTATTCCTGACCCGGTTAAATTAAAACCTAAATAACTAATCTCCTTCTTTGCAAATGAACATTTTCTAAGCTTTACATGAAATCCTCCTATTTTCAATCTCTCCAGAATGGCTTCTATTCTTGACAAAAGTTCATCATAAGTGTCGGCACTACACAGTAAATCATCGACGTAAACAGATGTGTAAGAGAGAACTTCGCTCCCCAAAACCTGTTCTACGCAGCGTGCGCAAGCACTAGAGGAATTTAACATTCCGTACGGAATCTTGTTAAAAACAAAAGTTTTCCCTCTATAAACGAAAGCCATGTATTTCTTACTCTCCTCGTGCAGTGGAATAGATAGAAAACATTGTGACAAATCAAGCGTGGCAAAATAAGTTGCACCTTGGTGTCGATATAATATATCTTCAATTGATTCACACCTCTCTGCATCTCGTTCAATGAATCGGTTCGCTAAGCGGAGGTCGAGACACACTCTAGGTGTATTATCGTTCTTCTTTACAATCAATAAGGGTGAGGTGTGGGCAGAATATCCTCGTTTAATGACACCTTGCTCCAGCATAGTAGTTATTTCTCTATCTATTATTTCCTTATAAGCCAAAGGAATGTAATTTGTTTTCGCCTGAAATTCTTTTATATTCTTCACTTTAATTTTATATTCTTATTTCTTCACGTCTCCTGGAAAATCTGACATCACGTCCTGATAATTCAACAGCAATTTCAGTAGTTTACCTTGTTGTGTTTTATCTAAATCTTCTTGTTTACAAACAATGTTTTTAATTTCTTCCTCGGAATAATATTCCGTGCGCGTAGGCAACTTTAGAGCTTCCTTATTTATTGTTTGGCAAGAGTTTATGTTGACGTCATCACAATATGGTTCTAATGAATGATTAACATGATCCGCATCAGTTATTGGCAAAAGAGGTTCTTGAATCATGCATGTAACAATACGTGGCTGAATGGAAACATCGCTCTTGCGAAATGGAACTGCACATTTCTCATCTTGATTCGTGAAATTCAAAAGTCCCTTTTCGAAATCAACATTGGCTTGATATTCATGAAAGAAATCAGCTCCGATTATAACTTCAAATCTCAAGTGCGGAACAACTAAGAATGGATGAATAATAACAGTGTTGCCAAGTCTAACTTCACCAAGAATTTGTTGTTTAATTCGCACTGGCTTTTCTTTCGTGGCTGTCCTAATAATAAGATTAGATACGCCGATAACCGATGTTTGAGGTTCATTTTCTTGTATCCTTTGTAACATAAGGTGTGATATAGCTGATGACGTAGATCCTGTGTCTAATAAACAAATGCTTTCGGTATTATTAACCTTACAATTGGCCTCAGGCAAAGCACGAATCTTCGTAATTAAAGATGGGTACATTTTTCCTCCATCTTCCCAGAATTCGTCTTCGAGAGCTCCTATCGCTCTATCTAAAGTTTCTTGTGACGTTGCTCCACTGTCGGCATTCGTCGTCATTTTATTCATTGTTACATCAATAACGCCTGAGAGGGCCATGGACACGTTGTTATCATCGTCGGCTACTTCACCATGCTCATTGTTGCCAGATCCACCATATCTTCTTGGTTCGTCCATTTTCATTCCATTATTGTTATTATTAACATGTGAACAAAGTTCCTTTTGTGAAATTGATTTTCCCATCCATACGTTCGCATTGTTGCCATTTAGTAATCTTTTGTGAACTTCCTTCTCTCCCCCATCTAATTGCGAGGAAGAGAGCCTGTGGCGTTTCCCTGATTGGTACGTGTTACATTAGCTTGACGTTGCTCATGTCTGCCTTCTTGGTTGGCACTTGCTTCATTGTTGTTCGAAAAGTGCTGATATTCATTCCTGTTGTCGTTGTATTGGCGGTTAAACCTTGGAATATATTCATTCCGTGCTTGGCGACGTCCTACATTTATTCTTTCCTCCCGCGGACGTTCAGTCATCACCTGAGCTGCGTTTACGGCATGCATCTGGCCACGCCTACCATGAGTATTGTTCTGAGGTTGGTTTCTGTTGTTTCTGTTCATTGTTACATTTCTTTCCTCATCAATCATACTGAATTCCTTCAATATAGATATAAGCTCAGATAACGTCTTCGGCTTCGCAGCAGTGATATTTCTTTGCAGACCAGGATGAAAATGTCTGGCTAATGTTCTGATAAGTTCGTCTTCTGGCAACGGTGGATTTAAGACAGTGTTTAATTTTGCCATTCTCACTACATACTGGACGTAAGACTCAGATTTCTTCGAATCGTACTTGGATGTATACAACGTAAGCTTGATGTTAGTTAATTGGTGGTCTGAGAGATATTCATTCAGAAATAATGCCTTGAAATCGTCAAAAGACTGAATGGTGCCTTCAAACACTTCAAAGAACGTTAACGCCTGCCCACCTAACGTCTGACGTAACACCTTGGTATATAGCCTCCTTGGAATGTTCATAATTGACAAGTATTCCTCCAAGTTTCTTAGATACGCATGCACATTAATCTCGGCATTTTCTCCATCAAAATATGGTAATTGTATCAATTTACTATCTAACAGTTGTTTGGCAACAGCGCAACTTATGTGATCATTACTTTCCGAAGTAGTTGGGACATCAAATGCATTCTGAGCTACATTTCCGAAATTGTCATCAAACGTTTGTTCACTATTAGTGCCATTAGAATTTTGACTGCGTAATTCCGTAACCTGCTGCTCCAAACTTCTCACGTCGCGGTTAACCTTATTTTCTACATTCCTCACTTCTTGTTGAATTTTCTTGTTTAAATTTGTACTTAATTCTTGTAATTCCTTACGAACTTGAATTGATAACTGCTGAGGCGAATTCTGAATTTCTCGCAAGTCATTGTCTAAACCGTTCATTTGTTGCCTAATTTCATTAATAGATTCATTATTTATCCTAATTTCGGATTGCAGCGTTTCATTTTGCCCTGAAATTTCTAATAAGTCCTTTTGTACTGATCGTGAGTGATCACTGAACTGATTTTCATAACGTTCATACCGCGTGGATACATCTTGCGCAATGTTTTTCTCAAAATCAGTGACGCGAACGTTGACTTGTGTTTCTACTCGCGTAATCCTTTCTGTTATTGACGAAATATCTCGCGCCGTTTCTTCTCTAGCGTCTTCAATGTCGGTTCTCAAAGCTGAAATATTTTGAGCGGTTTCTTTACGTAAGCCTTCTACATTTTGATTATTTTCCTCCCTTACATTATCAATCCTAGCCTCCAAATTTGACCTGTTCGTTGCCATTTCTTCCCTGAGCGCTTGTATACTAATAGCATGCTCTTTACGCAAATTGCTAATATTGGCATTTATTTGCTCATTTTGAATCTGAATTATCTGGGTTAAACGTATAAACATATCCTCAATAGTGGTCGGCGGCTGTTCAAGATTTATGACCTGTGAGAGACTGACATTTTCCGACGGAGACCCAACATCTGTAAGCACAGAAATTTGCTGCACGGCGTTTTCATTTTCAGTGCCTTCCATTTCGAGGTTCCCTGCTGAGCTTGTGGCATGCAAACCGGCTTCTTCTACGAGATTTTTCTGTAGCCGCGTCAAAGGCTTGGTAATCGCTTTCCCAAACAAAACGGTCAATAGATAACGGGATACGAAAGGAAAAGTTCCCTACTGTTCACTCAAAATCGGACGGAAGTTCAGTGTTGTCAACTGACGATTTGTCAATTTGTTAATGAAGATTATGCAAACACAAGTATAAGATAAATTAAACTGGCCCTTTAGAACATGGTTGCAACAACATACCAAAGACATGCACAAAACTAAACAAACAAACATGCTACAATTAAATGATATCATAACACAGTGCTAATATGGCCAGATAACCCCCTGCTGAAACGTGATTAAATTGCCTGGGCGCCGTGAAAATGTTACTGGAGATGCAATGAAAGAGATGGTAGCCCCACGTTGAGAGCGTCATGAAAGATGCGATGGTACAATTCAACATCCTTGGATGCAATGGTCTCTTCCATTGCATCGGCGGACAGTGGTCACTGCCAAAGAGGCACGGATATTAGGGTGCCGCTACCTTCAGGATTAAGAACTAATCCTTCAGTAGACACAACCAAATACCAATGAAACAATCACCACAGTCCGCCTCCAGCTAGCTAGTCGGTAGGGGTGGGACACCACTGAAGGTTTTCATTGCAAATAAAGATAATTACTTAAAACAAAAAAAGAAGATTGGAAACAATTTTACTTGAGTTTAATGCTGATTAAGATAAGTAAAGAAGAAAGTTTTTAGATACAAAAGTTCTAGTTGTTTGTGATTGACATTTTCGAGAGGGGATGATTACTGAATCACCTGGGCTGGCGCACTGTTCTTTAATTTCGTTTTCTTACCCCTTCCATGGGTTCCTGGACGACACTGCCGTGGTGAAGCTCCTACTCTTGCGTCCTGTGGTCCTTTATCAAAACACCGGTTCTGCATTGGTCAAACCGATCCATTGGTGCATTTAGTTCCTTGCTCACACTTATGTATTTTATAACACTGTCCGCACAATAAACTTGTACTGAAAATAAGCATAGCAACTTGGACGTCAACTTGTTTTTGTCACCTCACACACTTAGGTATCTTAACACTGTCCACCATAATATCTCTTACACTCGGTACTGCTTAGTGGTCACCGACGGATCTCGATGGTATTCGACACCTCCGTCCTTCACCGTACTCCAGCCAAAACTATTTCCACAAAATTTAGAATGTTATGGTTATGCCGAAATTGGGTTGACTTTTTGAATTCTATTGGTGGAAATTTGGAGGGAAAAGTTACAAGCAGCAAAGGACAGTTTGCAGTGATGTCAAACCTCCTATGCCTTCAGGCAATATATTCCCGCTACACCAAAGCAAAGTATCCAACCATATTATCATATTACTATAATTCTAGTGACACGTCTTTGGAGTTTGCGACCAGTACAGGAGGATGCAGACCAGATGATCGGGACGTATAAAAGGGGTTATTGTGAGACAATGAGTTTTATGCCTTGTGTCGCCAGAATGACTGGAGAGAGACACACAGTTGACAATAGCAGTGGCTGCCTCTGGGCCATTAGTGGAAAGATGAATAGAAGAGAGAGCTGGGTTAGCCGATAGTTGCCAGATTTAAGATATTCGCAAGAACGTTTAGTGTAAAGACATAGGGATTTCAGAAGTAAAGATGGCTGTGATGCGAGGCTAGACTCGGGGCGAATCCGTCATGGGCCATGTGTGGCGATTTAGGGTTTGCAAGGGAAATCTTACAGCAATACTGGCAAGAAGTTGCTGCGAAATCAGAGAAATGCTGGAAAGATCTAGAAATATGAAGAAATGATAGAATTCTTGAATGATATTAGAAAATAATTAGAAATGAAGTATAGATATGAACAGTGGTGGAAAAGAACTGTTCCAATATGTTGGAGACTTGTATCTGCAATAGAGCAAAATGGCATTCGGGCTGTATGTGGATGGAAAGATGGTAAGCAAATAAACATTAGAATCTTACGTATACTATTTTATTGGAGTTCCTATCTTTGCAATCTTTATGATTAGTTTCAAAAATGAAACATGTTTGCTGAGGAGTAGCCATCTTAAAAATGTTTAATTTTCATATATTTTTCCAGAGTTATTGAAAGAAGTAATGAACAAAAATACGTTTGCAAACAACTGTGAAGCACAATTTTGGAGTTTTGTTGTAAATCCTCAGAGTTTCTAGTGAGATGGATGTGTCCGCATAGTCTAGTCGTGCACTTGAAACTTCCAAGTAGAGATTCGGCTCCAAATGTAGTCTTATTAGATTTCGAACGAGTATTTTTTTTCGAAACATTTGAACCAAAGATAAGTGTGTCAGTGACAAAATCAGCCTTATTTTCCTGTTGAGTGTTAAAAAGCTATGAAGTCTGAAACAACGAAGTCTTCTATACACACCTGCATCAAAAATGTTGCGTGGGTAATCTCGACATTTCTCTTCCGAGTTGATCACGTACCCCCTTCAAGTCGTTCATGTACCCCTGGGGGTACGCATATCACAGTTTGAGAACCACATCGGTTATCTTGCCTTCGGTTTCCTACACATCGCTTTTGATCTTGTACTACTGTACTAATAGAAGCTCGTGTCGGATAGAAACACGTGATGTAATCCGGACTACCAGTTTCTTCTTTTTCAGTCACAGTAATGAGAGAGATAAGATAAGAACTTCCTGGTAGGTCAAGGGCAGGATAACATTGTTTATATTGCCGCTAATGCGTATTTTTCGGATGGACAGCTGTAGTATATTAAGGATATTATAATCAGTTCTAAGAGGGAGGGCTGAAAAGTAATGCCTCATTTTTTTTAACGGCGTAAAGACATTTTGGATTTTGAGCAACCGTGCATTGTACTCTTCACTTTCCCGCTTCTCCATTCCAAGTTTCAAAGTTCTGTCACCAGGGGTTACTGAACTAGAGCGAGGAAAATGGCAGCATGTAACCATACTATGTCGGTGCACCTGAAACTGCGTGCGGTGACAGTTTCTAACTACAGAAAATGTCCCCCAGTTGACATTCATCAGAGAATGAAGGCTTTTTATGGCAATTATTGTGTAACGTCAGAAGTCTCAACTCTCAAGAAGTTCTTTGTTACACACGTTGAGAGTTCCTCGGCAGGGGTTTTCATTGTGAGCATGAACAGCCCAACATCATACAGTACTGACTTTACACAATCATTGCCATAAAAAGCCTTCATTCTCTGATGCATGTCAATTGGGGGGACATTTTCTGCAGTTAGAAACTCGGTCACCACACGCAATTTCATGTGCACCGACATAGTATGGTTACATGCTGCCATTTCCCTCGCTCTAGTTCAGCAACCCCTGGTGATAGAACTTTGAAACTTGGAATAGAGAAGCGGGAAAGTCTGAAGAGTACAATGCATGGTTGCTCAAAATCGAATCTCAGCCTGGGCGTTCTTTTCGTGAGTGCCCCTTCTCCAATTTCATCTCGTCCTCATCGTCGTGATTAGCCATAAGTGTCAGAAGAGCGACGCCAAATAACAAGAATCAAATTAAAACCCTTGCCGAGAGGCTTAAACAATTTATTCGTGCCGGTTTTGCATGTCATGTCTCGTGAACCGAATTTGAATTTATTACTCCATTTGAACCAAAGTAAGTATATAATATAGTTGAGAAAGGAGCGCAGTCTTCCCTCCCGAAGCTGAAAAAAGAGCGTCGTGGGCGTTCCCAACCCTGACGTCACTCACGGGACACAACTGATGCTGCCACAGACCTTTCCGCTTGTTATAGGATCTGCATTTGTGTGAAAGTGCCTTGTTTTCTTTTTCTGTAGCTCTTGTGTGATAGTGGAGAATTTTTTTCAACAACAATAACATTTCAGGAAAATGCCGCGCAATTGTGCTGTTGCTGCGTGCCCGAACAACGCAAGAAATAGAGTAGGACGGGCACATACGCGTATTTAAGCAAAAGTTTTCGGTTTAAACTAGATAAAATGAGGATTTTGATTTCTTGTTGTGTGAAATAAGATAATGTGACTATAATTTAAGGAGAGAAATAATTATCAAGGCAAGACGGAGAATGTTCTGTAATCCTGTTATTGATAATAGCACGCATCCAAAGTGGGGTATAGGGGGCTTGACCCCCTCTCTCTCCAGGAAAATTTTCAGTTTACATTAGATAAAATTAGGCTTTCGGCTTCGTCAATATTATGACTGAGAATGTTTTATAACCCTGTTAATGTTACTAGCGCGTATCCAAGATGGGAATCAGGTGGCTCGAGTCCCCTCAGGTAATTTTTCAGTTTACACTACATAAAATTAGGTTTTTATCTTCTTGAATAATGTGACGATAATTTAAGGAGAGAAATACTTATGAAAGCAAGACGAAGAATTACCCTGTTGTTGATAATATTGCACGTAAACTTTACTTGAGCTTTCAGTGTTGTCGCAGTGAACTTCAGCACTATGTAGAGACTTGTCAGTATTTGGAAGCTGCACAACAAAGGTAGCTCCACACGTAGGGCGATTCGTTGCAATCTCTGGAAGACGCGAGAGGCAATGTTCTTGAATAAGAGGAGTCGAACTACTGGCAATATCTATGAATCGTTTATCTGCGTAACATTCTAGAATATAATGAGGATAAATATGCGTTAATTAGAACCATTCCTAAATAGATATACTTTGACCGGACCTTGGATCCAATGTGAAAAATTGCGTTGTTTCTGACTTCATTGCCTTTTAAGTGTTCAATTCAAGGACTTGTTCATGATTTATTTGATCGTGTACAAGGCGCTTTACTTCAGTCTCCAATATGAAATCATAAAAACTTCTGGGGACTTGATTTCAAAAAATGTGTCCGAGATAACGAGTGGTGTTCCCAGAATTTTCGGAAGGGAAAGTGGTTACGTATACTATTTTTGGTGGTCAGTCCTCATTTAGCCATCTTTTCCTGTCTTTGACGTTCAAATGGGGCTATGACCCCACCAACCCTCCCTTGGGCACATCACTGGAGATAAATAAGTAAGCATTTAACCATATTGGGAGAGGAAACATTAGATGTGTTGGGAACGGAAGGGTTTTCACTGTGCATTAATTGTTTCGCGATCCAACTGTATTCTAGAAGACGATTTAGGGGATTGTTGCTCCCCATTTTCTTGCCTCCACACTATGTCCTCTTAATGCTAAGCCTTGTCTATCAAGAGAAAGTAAACTTTCCTTGCAACCCCCCCCCCCCGTTTTAGAACCAAATTGCCACCACTGGCCTTAAACATACAATACCCCTTAAAAAATGGTGTTCACCCAAGTCCCCGAAAGAAATTCCTGGATACTTGCCTGGGTGTAATCTATTTTTCGTTCCTAAAGGATCCGATTACGTGCAAGATGTGGGTTTCAAAGTGAAGAGGTTAGATCCTGTTAACACCAAAACAGCGACAGTGTGCTCATCGCATTTTCTGTATGCCGATTACGAACGGAACTTTAAAGCAGAATTGCTGAGTATTATTACCTGTAGACCGCAGCTTAATAGAAACGCTGTACCATGTTTAAATTTGCGTGGTTGTGTGGTGAATTGTAGTAGTGTTCAATAGCCAAATGGCATAATTGATCGGAGTTTACGTGCCAATAAACGTCAGATTCGAAAGCGAGCAGTGGACACACTTGAAGAGTTGTCTCACTAGCAATAGAAATTGCATAGCACATAATTCAGAGACTTTGAGTACTGGAAATATACCCAATATACCCAATCTCCAACAAGATAGTGTGTTGGAAACTCTAAAAAAGAAATTAAAATGTGCTGAAGAACAAATAAAGAAACTGCAAACACTGCAGGATGAAAGTGCTAAAAAAGTAACTTTTGGATTATAAACATGAAGTTGTAATATCTCGGTCCCAGTGATTTATCCAACAACTTCGCCCTAACACCCCACACAATGTTTTAAAAAGGACAACTTTGTGGTCATTTTGGCTCTAAGTATAACTTTTCACCCCCATAAACACGAATTTACACCACTCAAATAGAAAATTCTGAACAAACCTCTCTGCTCCACCTCCGAGCCGGCTTTCGCTCTTTTCATTACATGTAATTCTATTGATAGTTAACTTTCAGCGACACAGTTTACTAGATATAGTCTGCTCTATACATATACATTTATTTATACACACACGCTAGAACATTCATTCGATTTTATAACAAATTTATTTCCGAAAACACGGAAGAAGTGTGAATTCCTATACCGTTGCTGGTGCTCGTCTTTGACATGTCCCGTGGCTGACGTCATCCGTGGAGGTTTACCAATGGTTCCGAACTTTTCCGAACGCCAGACTGCACCTCCATGATTTGAACCATATGCCTTGGTATTTGGAGGGTTCGGTCCAGTAGCCTACACTTGTACACAGGAGCGTAATTATAGGCTAGCTAGGCTATCTGCGAAGCCTAAAGTCTAGAAAATAAAATTCAGGAGAAAAAGCGATCAGAAATTGTAAATATTATTATTATTCATATCAGTGAGATGATGATGATCCTGATTCTGGAGTTGGCAACCTGATTTATTATGAGTTGGCAACCTGATTTATTATGAGTTGGCAACCTGATTTATTATGAGTTGGCAACCTGATTTCCTATGGGTTGGCAACCTGATTTCCTATGGGTTGGCAACCTGATTTCCTATGGGTTGGCAACCTGTTTTCCTATGGGTTGGCAACCTGTTTTCCTATGGGTTGGCAACCTGATTTCTTAGGAGTTGGTAAATTTATTTCTATTCATAGCCTAGGACCACGTGACATAGTGAGATAGCCCAAATCTTGGACTCAGTATACGCCACTGCTTGGACACTTATGCTTACGTAGTCTCAAAACTATTGCGGATATCTAGACAACAGCGAAAGACAATAAATATTCACGCGAATGCTCTAGAAGGGCTTCTAAGCAGATGTAATATTTCAGATTAACATGGCGGTGTTTCGAAACGAGAAGAAATTTCACTGGGGTCCTCGAAAAGTCCAGCTGAACCTTAAGGTGGAACTGAAGGAAATTGATAATGATAGTCAAGAGTGAGTTGTTCTTGTCCAGAATAGGGGCAGATAGAGAACTTACGTGGCTATGACAGTAGTACTTTGAATTTAGGTATGCCAGAGGGTAAAATAGTATCGGAGAGACAAAGCCAGATTATCGGACATCCTACCCTACCATCCTTCCTTGTCTCGGGAATCGTGGACCCGGATGAGTCCATATCCTTTCCCCTCTCCTGGCAGTGGCTTTGAGAATCTTCCAGTTGCATAATCACTTTGCGAGCGATTAACGTTTTCGCGCAAGGCGGTTCCTGTGCCAAGTGATAAATCGTCCATGACTAAATGATAAATAGATGGTCTGCGAAGCAGAAAGACTTAGGAGTAAGGCTGTGCAATATCGAGTCGGAATATCGATTGTCGAAAATTTCAACCGATATTATCGATACATCACCATAACCTACAAATCTTACGAAGTATATAATTTGCTTGAGTTCAGTTCACAGCGAACTGTACCCATCGCGTGTATTTTCGTAAGCCTGGAACAATTTGCCATAAAAAAGAATACACCTTGCGAATTGAATCAAAGTTTTGCGGTAAGGTAGAACTCTGCAACGTGGAGAAGAAGTTATTTTCAGTTTCTGGCTGACCAGCCTCAGTTGCTCCATTGTAATGAACTTAAATGCTTGCAAATTTTATGTAATTTATTCTTCCTTAACAGAATATATAGTCATCATCAGTGCTTGATTGCAACTTCCCCCAAGATCATGACTCATTGTCAACGTGGTCCAGACTGTCACTTTTTTCTCGCAATTGTGCAACTGCCACACGCGTCACCGGGCCTCTATGGAAAACTCTTTCCAAAAGGCCAAAATGATCAGTTCATTCCCGACGCTCGGTGTAAGGGGGTGACCTGGCAAGGCACCCAAACGTCATGCCACTTCAACGTAGTACACCCCGGTGACGAGGCTCTGGCGCGTGGACCCACATCCAGTACAGTCCTCTGTTGTCCTTATGCTCTAAGTGCCTCTTTACAGCCTCAGCTTTTAACCAGGGTATGGAGAATTTATCCTCTGAGACAATGGAGTTGTAGTAGTTGATAGCGATTGATTTGTTGTATTTTACTTCGCTTTTCTGGAATGGTGATAGAAGAAATGGATGAATTGAGCCCCTTTCAGATCATCTTCTCCGAATTCGATGCCCTGTGGAGGCACATAGTGATTCGGATCCCATTTTAAACTGTAGGTCCAGTCCCGATTAGCCTTGCTGTGCATAAAGTGGACTTAAAACACCAAATCAACAAATTAAAATCAAATCTTTTGCCTCTCTCTCTCTTTTCTCTGGAGAAAGAGAAGAGGATTCTCTTTCTTTCCTTCTCTAAAAAGAAAGAAGGAAGGAAGGAAATATATAGAGAAAAGATTATCTTTTTCCTTCTTTCTTCTTCCTTTTTATTTTTCTTTTCTCTTTTCGCTCTCCCATTCTTTCCCTCTTCATTTCCTCCCTCCTTTTTCTCTTTCTTTTCCTTCTTTACCTCTCTCTCTCCCTTCTTTCTTTCTCCCTTCTCATTCCATAAAGAAATGAGGAAGAGAAAGAAAAAGAGAGGAAACAAAGAAGAAAGACTTCTTTCTTTTCCTTCTTTCTTTCTTTCTCTTTCCTGAGATAGTTTTTTCTCTTGGGGGCGATGTTATATCCATCTCCCTTTCTTTCTCTTATTTCCTTCCCTCTTTGTTCTTTCTTCTTTATTTCCATCCGAGAAAGAGAGAGAAGGGAAGAAATATATGAAGAAAGGGAGAGAGAGAGATAACCTGTTTCTCTCCTTTCCTTTTTTTCTCTCTAGTACAGAGATACTCAATTTCTTCTCTCAATTTCCCTTCTTTCTCTCTCTCTCTCTCTGTGTCCTCTTCTTCTTTCTCTACCTCGTTCTTTCTTTCAGAGAGAGAGAGAGAGAGAGAGAGAGAGAGAGAGAGAGAGAGAGAGAGAGAAAGAAGAATAGTAAAAGTGGCCGATAAAAAATGTGCCTTCATGGCAATGTGCACAGGGAATTTACCTTACATATTCTTTTATAAAACCTGAAAAAGTTGGACATTTTTTATCTTCATAAAAGTTTACTTAATTTTTTTGAATGAAGCGAAATGAGATAGTCAGTCTTGCAGACATATCCTTTCGAGTAATTGTTGGCCCTCAACTTCTTCACATGTTTCGCAATTTGAGCGAGCGAGTGAGAAACAGTGATTGGTTGTTGCAACATTACATGCCAAATAATGAGTTTTGCCTTCTCTAAATGCACAAGGTAAAGACTCCTAGAGAAAAATAAAGAGTTAAAGGTTTTGCGTAAGCACACTGGGGTTTTATGAACAGATTACTAATTAAGGTGGAATGAGGTGAACAAGTCGACTCAGCGTGTGAACTTGTATTCCACCTGCATCAATGTTTCGTTACCCCCGAGAAACTTTCAGTTTTCATACTGGCTATTGCACCATGTTATGTATTTTTACGGAGGTCAAGGACGCGAACTTGTTCTTTTTTTTTTAAAAAAAAAAACAACTCCTTCGTGGATTGTGGTATTTCGTACGTGTTCCGAGAGGTTTTGTAACTTTAAAAAAAAGTTTTTTGTAAATTAACGTTGGCGTTGTGGTTAGCTATGTCATCTTTTATGCCAGTTTTTTTTTAATACATTTAAGTACCTGGGGCCCCGATCTGACAATCCAAATTTAAAATCTACGCCAGCGAAGACGTTTTCGAAATTTCCCCTCCTTTTCAAAAACAACCGCGATATTCCAAACTTGGAAGTCACATCTGCTTAAAATTCGTTCACATGAATGTTTGTGTGCTTTCCTTTCGCTGTTGTCCAGATATTAGTAACATTTTAATGGGTTGGCTAGCCACGAAACTATTGCGAACATCTAGACAATAGCCAAAGCAGAGCACACGAATATTCATGCTCTGGAAGGAATTTTAAGCAGATGTACTTTTTCAGATTTTGGAATATCGCGGTTGTTTTTCGAAAGGAAAGGTAATTTTGAAAACTTCTTCGTTGGCGTCGGGCAAATGTCCAACTAAGTCTTAATCTTGGTTCAGATCCGATTTACCTTTCTTTGCATGTCTCTCTCTCTCTCTCTCTCTCTCTCTCTCTCTCTCTCTCTCTCTCTCTCTCTCTCTCTCTCTATATATATATATATATATATATATATATATATATATATATATATATATATATATATATATATATATATATATATATATGCTGTATCTCCCTTGTTACTTGTTTGTGGAATTGACAAATATTTGATCTTTATTTATTGTAAATTCTGAAAACCTGATACACGAGGGTCGATCAGAAAATAAAGCAACTTGACTGATTAACTCTAGTTTCTCTCGCACTTAAATTACGTTCACTAGATATGGTGTTAGTTTCAGATATTGTCTCCTAAACTTCACTGTCGGAAAACTTAGCAATAGAAAAAATCTGGGAAATTCAGAGTAATTATATGCTGCTAGGAGTGAAATTGAAAATACTCCCTCCCCAATTTGTTTCTTTTTGGGGATTTCCGTCATTTGTTAACAAGTGTTGAATTAACTTGATTCTTCTCATTAGCATTCAAAGATGAGTTATTTATTAGTACGATAAATTATCACAGGGTGGTCAGGAAAGTTAAATAAAAGTGCCCGAAAGAGATGAGAGTTTTGCTGTCAACATCGGCGGGGAAGAGGGGTGTGGCCTCCTGAGTCACCGGATCGTCTTCTGGGGATACATTTTGGATGCTGTGTACAGTCGTGAAAAGAAATACTATTGGTATTAAGGCTGAATGGGGGAAGTATTATTTTCCACGGATGTACGTGCTGCCGTTACCCACAGGCCGAACTCCGTGGCTAGCATAGTGCGGTACGACGCTAAGGGTTTCGGGTTTGAATCTCGGCCTGGGCGTGAGTGCTCTTTGTGAGTGTCCCTTCATCAAATCATATATAACTCACGTTCATCTTCGCGATTTGTCAAGGGTGGCAGAAAAGCGAAGTAAAATAGACCAAACCAATCAAACCCATAACTCTGGATGAGCTGGAAAAAAATCATCTTGGCAGCTGTGGGGTTGGGTGTGAGAGGATTTGCTGGAGAGGGTGTGGCACAAATTCCTCTATCACCTTGATGTTTCTGCAACTAAGTGAGATCACATTCAGCACGTACAAGGTCTGACTGTGAGTTCTCCTTCAGTTTGATGCCCGACCCTGTGGCCGAGTGGTTAGCACATCGCGCTGCGACGCCAAGGGTCCCGGGTTCGAATCCCGGTCGGTCTTGGTTGTTTGTGAATGTCCATTCATCAATTTCATCATTTCATCACTCATCCCCATCTTCGCAAATTAGCCAAGAGGCACAAAACGCGAAGTAAAATAAACTAAATCCATCACCATCAACCATCATCCTTCAGTTTGATGTTTCACTTATCACTCTGACGCTGTAGACTCCAAATATACAACCACTTAAAATGAGATGAATGATTTTGGAACACCCTGTAGTTAATGGTCTCCTTTCTCCGTTAGCAACATGGAACAAGCGTCATTGATTCATGGGCTGTCTAATTTGCACTCACAATTGTTGATAGCTTAACAGTCCTGATCTTATCACAGCACTTAACTTTCACCTTTCTCTATTGCCTTATCATGCAGTCAATGAACGCGAATGTATACCCCAAGTCCTGAACGTAGCAGCAGTTCGGCATCTTTGACATAACCCCAGAGGAAGCCGACCGGAACCGTTTCTGGTTTCGAGCCACCACCTGTTTTTCGGCAAAGCGCTGTTGTCGCTTTTGCGTGCAGTGTTTAGACATCCATTCATTCACTGCGACGTTTTACTCCCACGGTCTTTATATTGTATTAAAAAAATTGCACAGTACAATAACACAACCTAGCAAAGATAAATAATCGCAACCTCGCGTTCAAAAATCTCTAAAGAAACTGAATTAGCAACATCTCATTTAGTCCACGTGGAGTTGATGAGAGCTGTCATTTCTTGGACGGACGCTATTGGTGGAAAAGGTTTCAGGGGAGGATTTACTGGACTCCACGTGGACCTGATATATGGTTGTAAGGGGGAAAACTGATCTTTCGGAACTTTCTTTGAAGTAAAGTGAGGTTTCTTTGGGGACCAGCACTATAGATACAGTTCCTTTCTGAATTGTTTGTAAAAATCTGTTATTTTTACTGTATATCCTGCGACCTTGAAGTGAAGAAAGCGTAATTGTGTCCTTGCTTATAGACTTTTTCTTCACTTACTAGTGTAAGTAGTACGCGGTATTTTCATCCAGGGTTGTTAAAGGTCCAGGGATTTTGAATACATTCAATTCCGGTCCAGGATAGAAAATATCAGCAGGCGTAAATGGGTTCTGGACCGTTAAGTATCGTTTTATGTGCAAAGTATTTCATTTCGGTCCAGGAACCTTTATTCCGGTTGAATTTAAATACGGTCCAGGAACCTTTTTTTTTTACGGATCAGTTTAAATAGGGTCAAAGTTCCGTATTGAAATGAAACAATACACAATTGGACCGAATTTAAATCGTGCGAAAAAAAATTCAAGTCCTGTTGAATTTATGGGTTTCTGGACTTTTAACAACCCTGTTTTCATCACGGCCATTTGTGGTGATGTGATCAGTTCCACGCTCCTGTGACCTTCCCCCCAAGTAGGCTATCCATTTATAAAAGGCTGGGTAAACCCCAGAGTATCAAGGCTGGTAAAATTCCCACCTTCAATCACCAACGCCGGAATCGAACCCTGGTCTTCCGCCCCATTGACTTAGCCACCGCTGTATATCTGTCTGCCGTGATAGTGAAACTTATCGTATTGCGCCATTTGGAAAATTACATGTTTATATACACTCCTCACAAAAAGTTTGGAATAATGTTACGCTAGACAATAGGTGAAGGAAGACGAAGATGGATACTGTTGAGATGGACCTAAGGGAAATCGGTAGGGATGGAAAAGAGTATATACAGAGCATTCCCTGACATTCGTTACGAGACTCGGCGGCAAACTGCCCGGCATCAACGCTTGTCTTTCCCGGTGAACGGGTCAGCGACAGTCGCTCGAGTCGGCTATTAAAATTAGTTTTCATATTGTGTACTAACCTTGACTACAGAAGGTGTTGAAATTGCTGCAACACATTCCTGGCATCTCCGAAGGAAATTGGTATTTACACGTGCAAGTTCGTCTACTGTAATTCTCCCGATTTTTCGTACAATATTCTCTCTTAACTCACGGATGGTGTACGGATTGTATTTGTATACTTTATTTCCCCATTTTCCTTTCCACTTTTATTCAGAACTGACCCTGTTACTCTAAACTTTTTTTTACGAGGTTTAATATGAGCGACTGTCGCGGACCCGTTCACCGGGAAAGACAAGCGCTGATGCCGGGCCGCTTGCCGCAGAGTCTTGTAGCGAATGTCAGGGAATGTTCTGTAGATCTTGCTCAGGATAGGGACAGCTAGAGGGCCTGTGTTGCTGCAGCCATGAACCTTCGGGTTTAAAAAGGCTAGAGAGTTAGTTAGACAATAGGGGATAGGTACGACCTTGGAATGTAACAACACGCGTCTGCCTCGTGGACGTTCTCGTCTTTTCGCTGAAATAGAGCCACCGTGCCTATCACCTATTGCCTACATATAATATTTCAAACTTGTTGTGCCTAATATAACAATATTCCAGACTTATTTTGTGAGGAGTGTATATTTCTTGCTATAAAGTCCTGATCTCGCTCATCTGCAAATAGGGGAAAAGGAACACTACCGTGAAGCCATTGTGTTTCCATGCAACTTCGTCACGGCCCATTCGTTTTGCCATTGCTTTGATAGCTGTGTGTACAGCAGCGTAGAAGGGATTTTGGCTAGGAAACAACCTGATGGAATATTTTCATCTGAAAGCACGTATTGATATAATCTTTCGGACTTTGAGCCGTTTTTCAGACAATGGAGTTCCGAGTCCATAGTATGCATAGCCTTTACCCTGTTTCGAAAGAGATCATAGGGTAAGCCAGGACCAGACATTGTGTACATCTCCACCAGAACATTTAGCGCCTGTTAATTTCCCCGAGTCATTGTCCTCCAGTAGCCAATCCGGATGTCTGAATTGAATTCCGTGAGAACTCGCATTCGATAATCTGAAATCAGGTCCCGTGGTGATAATTGTATGTACGAGGGTCCATCAAGAAGTAAGGTTACATTGTCATTCGCTCAATTCCTTCATATGTAGGTGGTTGTGGATTTGTGCTGGGACAAATTTTTCGTTAATATAGAAAGTTAATATTATGGAAGGAGGTATCAGCTTTTTTATATATAGCGCCACCTGTCATATTTTTGTGTTACCTTGCTTATCGACCAGCCCTCGTATTTTTTCATTTTTTTCTTATTTAGACGGCATAGATTTGGGATTTTCGTTCGAGTCCGAATCACGTTAATTATCCGGATCAGTAAAAAAAGATGATTTGAATCAAAGGTTCATTATCCGAATTTCGAATTCGCTATCAGAATCTCATTATCCGTATGTTCAAATATCTGGATGCCTCTTGTATGTGGTTCGTATGATATTGGAACGTTGTTCTTTACGATGTGACTTTATTGTTTTACGCCGCTTTGGGTTTGCTTATCGCGACGATGAGAATTAATGGTAACGAGAGAGCGAATTATACAGGGGAACGGACCCACAAGTATGCATACCCTTAAATCGTCTTGGCAGCCGTACGTTAACCAAAGAAACTGCCTGGAGAAATGACGGTGTAAGACCGCCAGTCAATATAATTCTAACGATTCATTTTTTAAATATATTATTTATATGAGACGCAATTGTAATTTACTTATAAATTTGTCTTCATTGTATTAAACATAGCGTAAATAAGTGAAGCTTTGAGACTGTCTTCTGTAGCAATTTAATATTGTGCAAATCGAAATGTATGTTGCAGTATCCCTTGTTAAACCATCTCCCGTAAGCAAGGACGTATTTAGGGGGGTCCGGACCCCCCCCCGAAAGACTTACCAAGTGCTAAAATAAAATAATGAAAATTGTACTATAATTGATGGTTAATTATGTTCTATGAACTCAGAAGGTAAGGGTTATTATATTTATTATTATTATTAATATACGAAAGAAGATTTAGATATGCACACTACTACTAATGATAATATGCATAAAGAATCAATCAGGAACTTTACTTTTCGTCAACTTTATGTAACATCCTTTTTTATTACTTGATTAATATTGAATTCTTTATCTATTTGACATTAAATTCCTTGTTTTTATACAAATTTTGCCGATCTTAAGTACACGCAAGCTAGATAATAAATATGAGGTTATATCTATATTTTTATACCATCTTCATACGTATTCGTGTAATAATAAATGTACATATTTTATTTAATTATAACTTATTTTAATTTAAACATTATTATTATTGAGACACTTGGTTCAGACCCCCCAGAAATATATTTCTAGATACGTGCCTGCCCATAAGCTATTTCTCGCTGTTTTATCTTTAATGCTATTTCATGTAATGCGATATAGACCTATCGACCATCGCTTGTTTGTTTTATCTACGCTACTGCATGAGACACTTTGGTGTACAGATTATTAGCTTAGAGTTTGTTGCCATGAGGATCTCTTTGTTGATATGATAAGGAAGAATGTTCTTTATTGTTCAATATGTCTTCATTAAGTTGTAGGTTATAGTACCGAGCTTGTGCGATTAATCTACCAAGGTAGTATATTTAGTACTCGTAAAAGCATAAAAAAATCCATTTATCGCTTTAATAGATGGTTATATGTCCGTCGTAAATCTCCGGTGTTGAAAGTTAATAACATGGCCGATGAGTGTTGATCAGCTTGGCACGACTGCCTCAGATATTTGTATTTTGAACTCCGGTCTGGACATGAGTGTTCTTTGTGAGTATCCCT
Source organism: Lepisma saccharinum (assembly GCF_977018435.1). NCBI lineage: Eukaryota > Metazoa > Arthropoda > Insecta > Zygentoma > Lepismatidae > Lepisma > Lepisma saccharinum. The sequence goes on from NC_139249.1 coordinate 11,392,595, forward strand.
TCATCAGTTTCATCATATCATCGCCCATCTTCATCGTCGCGATTAGCCAAAAGTGACAGAAAGCGAAGTAAAATAAGCCAAATCGATTCTATATTTTGGCTCGACCTTACACAAGGCTCGTAGTAGCATTCGTTTGTGCGTACTTTGCTTCCAAGATTTAACTTTTGCCACACTAAAGACGCATCTTTGTAGTCACCTGTCTCTCTAAGGGAGAATTCACACCGAAGCGACACATCTCGCTTGTGAACGCGCCAGTCAACAGCAACGTTTCACACCGTAGCGTAAAGATAGGCGGACAAGCCTGCGTTCGATTGGTGAAATCTACAGTCGACGTGTCGCTTTGGTGTGAATACTCCTTAAGGCAATTTCAGACTCAAACGACACGGAGGGTTCACACCGAAGTGACGAGCCGCATAAGCCCCCTTAAGTCTATTAGAAAGCATTCACCGCACATGGAACGACCAACAGACCGAAGCGACACGATACACTGTATTCAGAAATCGGTCCAGTAGTAGCGACATGCAAATGGCCAGTTTGAAAGCTCCCTAAGATTTAACAAAAAGGAGTTAATTATTATCTTCCCATCACCCCAACAAAATATTATCTAACAACATATACAATTACAACACCAACCTTATCCGGACAGTCTTATCGCTTATCCGTTTTAGGGACTAATCACATATTCTTCTATGCGTTATGTTCGGATTTTATACAAATACATGTAAACACTATTTGTTTTAAGTGAAAGAAAAGGCATCGCAGCCTTAACTTCGCCATGTATTCGAAGTTGTAAATTAATAAAATATAGCCGAAAATACGAAAAATCAGGCCAAACCATAGTTAACACGTTGGCCAAGCTGGTATGTGTCTAGGTCGAACCATGCATGTTTTTTTATGCTGAAATTTCAACAGTACTGCAACTGAAGAAAATATTTGCGATGGAAAGGTTCCCATGGAACGGTTACTCCACTTTCTCAAGCTTGTTTCCTTGGTTACTCACGTCCTTGGAAGGATGTCTTTTATAATTGTGTGTAGATTGTTTGTTGTATAATTTTGTATTTTTTCCAACACATAAGACGATGCTAATTTTCTTTCATTGCATGTTGATATGAGGTTTCTAATGGTATGTTAAGTTAATGAGCAAATGCCGGGTAATAAATTGAGTTTTCATCGTTTCTACGCTGGTTTTGTTCATGTCGTTATTTTGCTTTGCATATTTCTATCATTAGTTTAACCTTGGCAAGTGAATGGAGTAATGGGTATGAAGTGACTGTACGTCAGGAGCGTATATTCTAGGTCTTCTGCAAAGCCCGAAGTCTAGAGAATAAAATTCAGGAGAAAAATCGATTACAAATTGTAAATAGACCTATTAATTTTCATTTGAGAGATGATGATGCTGATTCTGGAATAGGCAAACCTGATTTCTTATGTGTTGGCAACCCGATTTCTTATGTGTTGGCAACCGGATTTCTTATGGGTTGGCAACCCGGTTTCTTAGGAGTTGGCAACCCGATTTCTTAGGAGTTGGCAACCCGATTTCTTAGGAGTTGGCAACCCGATTTCTTAGGAGTTGGCAACCCGATTTCTTAGGAGTTGGCAACCCGATTTCTTAGGAGTTGGCAACCCGATTTCTTAGGAGTTGGCAACCCGATTTCTTAGGAGTTGGCAACCCGATTTCTTAGGAGTTGGCAACCCGATTTCTTAGGAGTTGGCAACCCGATTTCTTAGGAGTTGGCAACCCGATTTCTTAGGAGTTGGCAACCCGATTTCTTAGGAGTTGGCAACCCGATTTCTTAGGAGTTGGCAACCCGATTTCGTAGGAGTTGGCAACCCGATTTCGTAGGAGTTGGCAACCCGATTTCGTAGGAGTTGGCAACCCGATTTCGTAGGAGTTGGCAACCCGATTTCGTAGGAGTTGGCAACCCGATTTCGTAGGAGTTGGCAACCCGATTTCGTAGGAGTTGTTAAATTTATTTCTATTCATAGCCTAGAACCACGTGACATACGCCACTGCTGTACATAGTAAAGTATACGCACTAACGAACGCAGAAAAGTGCGTAAAAGCGTATAAATGCGTCAAGTATTAAATATGCACTGAAACGCATCACTTTTTTAGTCGTCAGCACTGTGCTCCATAACGCCAGAAATCCGAAGTTAAAATCCCGGCTTGGGTATAGGTGTTCTTTGTGTTTCAATTTCATTACGTCATCACTAGGGAGCGGAGGTTGATGAAATATCTTTTTTTTTGACATCTCGGACACGATGCCCATTAAATATACACAATATTACACTTCGTCTAGAACCCAAAAAAGGTAATTTTAAAGTGCATTCTGTTTGCATCTTTTGCCAATTTTTAGGTTTTAGGTCATTTCCCCCGATTTTCGGCATTTTCCCGTCATTTTTCGCAATATTTGGTGTATTGTTTCGTCATATTTTGTCACTTCTTTCATTTTGGTAATATTCTTGAGTCTTTTCACCAGGATTGCAATTTACGAGCAAAAGAAATGCTGAACTGGTGACAGTCTGTTTTGTCGGGGGAAAACACCAGGTGCCCGTCTGGGGCAAACTCGGATAATTCTAACTATTTCTGATGTTAAAAATTACTTTCCCGACGTACTTTTTTCCGGAGGGAGGGGGGTCGTGTCTATGAACCCTTTTCCGGATGCGTCCCTCATTTTGGTTCCCTATTTTTTATACAATTTCTTAAATTTCTAAACAAAAGTTGTCATGATAATTCGTTTTTCTTTACAGTGCCACAGAAACACACCACACTACATCACCAGTCAAAGATGCAGGAAATTAATGCATTTTACACCAATTCATTTAGTGTATACGACTTTTTCATTAAATTGTTTTAAAATTATTCGGTTGATTCCATTGGAAATCCTCTTTGCATATTTTAATTGAATATGCATGTGGTATCATTTGGTGCCTTTTTTTAAAGCAAGATTCAATTTTGTTTAGTTTCCTTTTCATTTCAAATTTTAACCTGAAACTAACAAATGTAATGGTCATTTTTTGCATTTTTACGTCATTTTTTACATTCTATAGGTCATATTTTTTAGGTCATCAACTTCCGCTCCCTAGTCATCAGTCATCCTTATCGTCGTGGTTAGCAAAACGTGGAAGAAAAGCGACGCTAAATAACAATCAACACCATCGTTTTTTTTATTAAAGTTGCCCGACCCGCTGAAACGCATAGAATACAGGGTAATTCAAAGTGAATGGTGCAACCTTACACAGTTATTATGACGTTACTATTTATGAAGAAAATCAGACAAGGAAGAACTCTGAAGTTTTACTCACATGACTCACGTTATAAAGATTCAACATGGGAACCACGCGTAACGTGGAAAAGGTCCAAACGCTAATCAAGTACTTGCTATGCACGAGACAGCAAGTCGCGTGGTCAACAGTTTCGAAGGCACTAACAATTCGCAGTTTCTATCATCAATAGTAGCGTCATAATAACTGTGTAAAGTTGCACCATTCATTTTGAATTACCCTGTATTTTATAAAGTTCCTTCCAAACAGAAATGTGCTGTTTTCAATTCTTAGTCAGTCCTGACGTTTAGAATTATTTTTCCTTTCTTAATGCATAAAATAGTGTTATTCATAATCTTTGGTCATTTCAAACTTGCTGTCTGAGAGAAAATTTTTCGTACCTTTAGCAACAAATTATCAACAATAATATTAATAAGACTAACTGGAAGAATTGAATGAAAGTAAATTGTTGAACTATTGATACAATAAAAATAAAGAAAATGCAATAAATTTTGAGTGAAGTTGTTCAAAGAAGCAGTCACGTTGCCGCCTTGTAATCAAAGAGTCCCGGATATCGGGTGCAGGCACATAGTGATTCGGATCTTTGAACTGTAGGTCCAGTCTCGATTAGCCTATCTGTGCAAAAAGTGGACTTAATATTCAAATTAACACTTCGTTCTCTTTTGATGCATTAAAATGCATGGGGTCAGAAGTTTCGAGCAACGACTAAGCATGCATTGTTGTATCGGTTGATAAATTTAAATGCAAGAACTAAATTGGATACATTTTCTTTTCTGTTCGTGTGCGAACAATCTCATTCATCTAACCTTATCTTTGACGTGAATCTGTAAGCTTTGGAGTGAGTGGCCGCATTCCATTGAAAAGGAGCTCAGGACTTTTTTTTTTACTAATTTGCAAGGAGGAGAATAATGGATTTGTACCCATGCTCCATTACGCTGCACAGATCCAACTCTTTTGTTAAAATCGCTTACGTGTCTGTGGAGGGAGCATAGGTGTTTTTCACCTTTCGATCACCTTCCACGACACCTTTTGCATGTAATGGGGACAAGGATGAATTAAAAATGGCATCCGGTAAAGAGGAAATACCTTTGTTCGCCAATTCGAGCGAAATCTCTCTCTCCAAATAGGAACACCCAAACAGCGGATTGGCCGTTCTGCACTAAAGTTATTCTTTAAAATTGGCATTAACGCCTATCTGTTTAGAATTAGCCAAATATCGTTTCGTCTTCAGTTGAACTGTTAGCGCTGTCATGGGAATGCCCTTTTGCTTAACATTAAATATAGCTTCTAGAGGTTATTGATTCACTTCAATGACGATGATGTACCGTTTGCGTGCCATGATTTTTATGACTTCTCCAAACGGTGTATCGGGCATTAAGTTCAATAGATCGGGAAATCAATTCCTCCAGGGTGCGTATACGAATTAAAAAGGACGAATAACGCTGCATTTCGTGCATTTCCTAGCTTCCGAGCGAGTTTAACAATAAATTTACGGATCTTAGTAATGGTGGTAGGCAGTGGCGGCGATTGGGTTCCAAAACCAGGGGGGAAAGGTGCCAAAAATGGGGGGCAAAGACCTTTGTAGATAAAGTTTAGCATAGTGCAGGGGAAAAAGTGGCAAAATGTGGGGGGCAACTGCCCCCCTTGCTCACCTAATCGCCGCCACTGGTGGTAGACAGTTGAGCAATTGAACAAGCAACATACTGACACCTTAGAAGCAGTTCTGTTTTAATTGTATTCCTGTGTTCGGGATTCACGAAACATATAAAAAAAAAAACATTTATAGCCCAGGAAATTTACAAGCAGTAGTCTTGCAGAGCAAATTATCCTCAAATGTATTCTGCCAGCACTAGATAAAAATAAATTTGAAGATAAAGATTGATTGATTTAGTGTTTTAAGACCACTTTATGCACAGTAAGGCTGGACCTACAGTTCAAAGTGGGATCCGAACCACTATGTGCCTCCACCGGGTATCGAGCCCGGGACCCCTTGATTACAAGGCAACGACGCTATCACTGCCCCATCGGGGAGGCCCCTTTGAAGGCAAGGAGACTGACATACTTGGCAACCTATGAATCTGGATTTTCTGAATCAACGTTAGTTGAATAGTACCTGAAGACGTAATTTTTCACAGACAAATTTTAGGGTTTAGAAACACATGTATTGTATGTATCTCCTTCAAAACAATGTAGAACACATTACTCTTCACTGATTTTGACCATCAAGATTGACATTTTTCTCGAATTGCTCAGGTTTTTTTTTTTAGAGAAACTAATGCTACCATCGAATCTAAATTGATTTCTTAAAAAAAAAAGAAGTTAACTATAATATCATCGACACACACTTTTATTGCAGCAGAAATTATCAGAAGTGTGACCTGTAGATATCTTGCCAAATACTGGCTCTATAAAGATAAGATTAAGTTTGAACTTTAGGACTTGGCCGACAATTTTAGGATGCGAGTCAGTATTTATTGATTGTACTAGGGTGAATCAAATATAAACGGGAATTTATTTTTCATAATTTATTCAAACAAAATACAAATACAAAACAAAGTAGTTACTTTTCTACATAGCTCCCTTGAACTGAAATGCAGTTTTGCCAGCGGATAGGGAGTTTGGCAATCCCTTTGTTCCAGAAAGTTCTCGGTCGTGTGTGCAGCCAGTTGCACACGAACTCTTCCACTTCTGCGTCATCCTAAAAACGCTTACCTCGGAGTGCTTCTTTCAGGGGTCCAAACAAGTGATAATCACAAGGGGATAAGTCTGGACTGTATGGAGGATGTTCAAGTGGTGTCCAATTAATTTCGTCCAGTTTGTCACGTGTTGCACCAGCTGTGCGGGGTCTGGCGTTGTCATGAAGCAGCAGAACACTTCTGATGCGTGTACCACGTCGTTTGGTCCGATATGCAGCCTTAACACTTTCCAGGAGTTGACAATAGTAAGCAGCATTTACTGTTCTTCTTTCATGAAGATAATCAATAAAAATGACACCTCTTTTAGCTGATGCGTGGCTTTTGGCCTTGACTGCCCAGCCTCTTCTTTTTTCCGCCACTCCTTGCTGGCCTGTTTTGACTGTGGTGTGTAGTGGTGGACCCAAGTTTCATCACTGTGCAAAAATTCATCCCCTTCTCTCTCATAACGAACCAGGAGCCTTTGAGAGATTTCCAGTGGAACCTTTTCTGCTCCTCAGTGAGGAGGCGTGGGACCCACCTCGAAGCGATTTTTCTGTAGCCCAAGTTCTCATGAATGATCGTGTGAGCACTACCATAACTGATGCCCACTGCGGATGAAATTTCACTGACTGCCAAGCGACCGTTACCTTCAATCAAGTCCTGAACAGCCTGAATGTTTTCTTGAGTGATGCTTTTCCCTGGCCGCCGTTGATGTCTTTCATTTTGCACAGTTTCCCGTCCTCCCAAAACCATGTTGTGCCATTCGTACACACGGGTCTTTGAAAGGGTGGACTCACCAAACTGTGCTCGAAGTCTGGTCAAAATTTCACTTTGTTTTACCCCTTAGTTTGTAAGAAATTTGATAATGATGCGTTGCGCAATGGACGGGTGTACCTCCTGCTCACTCATCGTGCTACTGACTGATGTTAAAAGTTGACAAGGACTCCAGGGAAGGAACAGACTCCAGATACACCCACTATCACCACATCAAGGCCACAGGACTCCACCACGCTTTCCCTGCAAGTAAGAAATAAATTCCCGTTTATATTTGATTCACCCACGTAAGTTATTTCATTTACTAGAACTACAACAGATAAATCTCTCTCCTCTGTGTAGGCACAAAGCGGGGAGGTAGGGCTCCACGCAGTCTAGATCTTGACCATGTTGGAGGTGAAGAGAATAGTACCACATTCTGACCCCCTTTACCCCCGCCTCCCATTGATTAGAGACGTGGTGAACCCCAGAGCTACTTATGGCAGGAGAGTTAATCGAACTGCGATGACTCATCCCGGTATTCGAACCCAACTGGACAACATATAATATCGAGGATCGCAGTAATATATAGACAGATACAATGCCATTTTATGTAGCATTAACTTATACAGTAAGTTCTTATATTTGGTGAAATTTGCAAGTATATGCAACTCGAAGTAAGAAAATGAATACGGGCATCAATACTTATGTTCTAAATTTTGGATAAAACTAAGTGAATTTGGATACAAATAAATAATGATTAATTTAAACCATGTAGATATATTTTCTGCAAAGAAGGGAGTGATCTTGCATTGAACGTCGTCCCTTGTGGAAGATTTTCATCACATATGTAACTGAAACGTGGACACCGACACTTATTTAGAAGGAGCACAAGATACTTTGCCATGTATCTCTCAGAATATTTTCTATTTATATACGTTATTCACTTATACGCCTCCGGTAGAACGCATGGCATGTACTACGAGGTACGAGGCTCTGGCGTCTCGACTCACAGCCAGCACAATCCTCTGTGGGGCTCGTGTTGTCCCAGGGATGTCCATCCCCCACGAGGCCAATGACGCGTCCCCCAGATCATCTCAGAATCCTCATAAGGTATTTAATTACGACTGCGTGTCTACTACTCTCCTATTACTGAAAGTCATTTTTTGAGCTTTACTGAACACTACTTGATCCCCCCCAAATTGGTTCCTTCTCTTAATGTGATTAGGTACATCTATATAACCAGCTAAATTGATTGATTGATTTGGTGTTTTAAGTCCACTTTATGCACAGTATGGAGAATCGGGATTGGACCTACAGTTTAAAGTGGGATCCGAACCACTATGTGCCTCCACCGGGAATCGAACCTAGAACCCCTTGATTACGAGGCGCTACCATTGCGTCATCGGGGAGGCCTAGCTAAAGTAAATGAATTACTAAGAAAATATATTATGATTCCTCTTCCCCTGCCTCATTCCAAGTTGCAAACTTTCTTTACATATAATGTTATTTTAGAAAAAAATATATACATGTTGAAATCCCCTCCCCAAATGTGATATCGCAGTCTGGACCATTATCCCCCCCGGGAGGGGGTGTATCCCTGATGTGCCCTGTCCATCCTCATCTTCGCGATTAGCAAAAGTGACAGAAAAGCCAAGTAAAGTAATCAAAGCGTGGCATATACTACAAAAGAAATCTAACAATATGTATTTTTTGGTAAGTCCACAACAGTTTTCTAGAAGCCTTTAAAATAAGTAATCTATACCACTATGATGGTCAAATTGCTATTATTTTAGACATTCACCGAATGCACAGAAACAAAATGTGTATTTACGTTTAGAAAATGATCTACACTGATTAGTATCCGTAGAGCATACCGCTCGTGACTACACGCCGTAAACGCAATTGCATTGTTCCTGACTTCCGCAGACTAGGCAGGGCGTATCGAAAAGATATGGGTGGACTCACGTGACACCTTTCCCATCTACCTCAAGGTCGTTTTGTTAGCAGTAAAGTTCAGTCATTTATCCGGACAGAGAATTTCAGAAACTCCTGTAAAATTCACATTAAATATGTGGTCATGGTGCTAAATTCTGGACGAGAATCATCCTCCCTTCCTTTTAAGCGCATCTAGTTGCATGCCAACGATTTTTAGGCAACTACAACTACACTCGCCAACCTCCGTGGCGCAGTGGTTAGCACGATGCCAGGATTCATTGTCATCACATCACTCCTCATTGTGGCGATTAGCCAAAAATGGTAGAAATGTGACGCTGAATAAATACCAATAAATTTGCACCTTCTGTCTAAACGCTTCAACATTTATCATAGACTTGAATATTACTGTCTACATTTTTAACAGTTCTACTCGGGCTAATCATACCCGTAGTCCCAGTTTTCAAATCTGTATCCAACCGTATAATTGAAAATGTATTTTGGACAATCCTACGAGGCCCACATTGCTCTTGTATACCCAAAGCTAGAGAGCTGGGCTTAAAAAAGAGGAATTTCACCAAAATACTCAGAAAAGTTGAATAGTTAGGGTCTATGAAATATGGGCGGCACAAGAAGTATTCGGAGTTGAAAGTAAATACTTTAGAGATATGCTGTTTCTTGCACCTGTCATATTTCCACTTAAAACGTATTCTGTAAATACAGTTACAGTACGTTAAAACATTGCAGCACGGCCTGAAAATTCATTTGAAAACTCCTGAAAATCTTGAAGTAAACAGGGAATTTACTTTCGACAGAAGTGGAAACAGTGTTTCAGCTATTTGCCTATTTTCATGGACATCCTTAAGATGTAAGTAATTTTCTCATATCTCATTCCCAACTGGCGTGCTGATAGGTGCCCGGGCTTCCTGCTCGAAGATTTAAATTGCATGTACATAGAAGTTATTGTAGTACGTCTCGTACCGCTATTGATCTTGTTTACGTAAATAGCTTGTCCCCTTTGTTATGTGGCCGATTTAGTGATAGCTGAAGTCCATTTATAAGAATTGGTGATAAAAGCTGTCCTGCATCCTTAACGACGGGCAACCGAAAGTACATTACAGATTTACGTGGTTGCATATACCGCAAGGATGAAACTTGGATGGGGAAAAGGCGATTCAAATGGCGAAACTTTTGAAGAAATCTGGCTAACAGAAGCTTTCTTTATGACCTGCTCACTACTTTGTATTCCACTTTTTCAAATTACAGCCGACATTTTATAACATTGAAATACAGATTGGCTATTTGTACTATATAGTCGCCACCTGGGAGGGAAGTGGGGCAAACTCTGGCCTGAAATTCCTGAAGGGGCGCGCACACACTACACACAGCGCGTAGAGTCCCATCGCCGCTGTTTTTCTGTCTTTCCAGTAGGTCCCCAATTGTCCTCACGATGCTATGCCAACAATGGAAATCGAACCCAGAACATCTCGGACCAGAGGCGAAAGCGTTATCCGTTTGGCTTTGTGAGAGCCCTGTATACGTATAATATAGTTTGCCAATCCTTCAAGCAGACACGTATCTAGAAATATATTTCGGGAGGGGTCCGAACCAAGGGTTTCGCTAATAATAATAATAACAACAACAACACAAATATAAATGTTGAAATTAAAATAATTAATTTATAATTAAATTAAATATGAATTCAAATAGGTAAATTTATTAATATTGCATTTTTATTATCACAGGAATACGTAAAGATATGGTATAAAATTAAAAATAGTTAGATATAACATATCTAGGTTGCGTGTACTTAAGTTCGCCAAAATTTGTACAAAGACAAGAAAATTAATGTCAAATAGATAAAGAATTGAATATTTATCGAATGTTGGATCCAGTTGAAAAGTAAAGTTCCTGATTAATATTTTATGCATACTATCATGAGTAGTAGTGTGCATAAATCTTCTTTTGTACTGTCCTTCAAAGCAGTATGATCCAAATATAATAATAATAATAACCCTTGCCTTCCAAGTTCTGAGGAAATAAGTAGCCATCAATTATAGTACAATCGAGTAGTATTATGATGAAAAGTACATTTTCGTTATTTTATTTGTGTACTTGGAAAGTCTTTCGGGGGGGGGGGTCCGGACCCCCTAGACACCCCCTAAATACGTCCTTGCCCTCAAGGTATTTGTATCTGCGTCACTCGAGTCAAAAGATACAGGACATCTTTTATTTCAGAAACCCAAGCATACAAGGAGTGAAGGGGCCTACATTATAGGCCACCATGTTGAAATCCAATTTTTTTTTTTTAAGATTCATTTCTGCAATCAGATTTGCCACATTGCTGTGGCACAGATATTTCATTTTTCATCCCGTTTCTGAAATAAAAGTGTGATTGTGACTCACCCTGTATATAATTATTAGTTCTTTTAATATCTATCAAGCGGGATAAAGTAGTAATGAGGGAATTGGATGCCCAACCTATTTTTCATGACCCTTTTACCTTAAGTTCCATGGTGCGTGCTGTGAAATCCAGGGTGGAGTTATTTTGGGATCGGTCACAGCCGACGTTGCAAGATTAATCACCAAAATGTCAGTCGAGAAGTCAGGAAATGAGGAAATTTTGTAGGAAGCTTCTTCAGCGATGCTGTTTGGTTTTATAAGACCATTGCGTAACGCATGGACATGCGTGCGTCTATGTGTGATCGAGATGAAAGGATACGTGAGAAGCACGTGTTCTGTCTGCTGATGGAACTTGCTATCCTGACCTGAAGCAAGTTTTGATCATGTCTTCCATGTCGCAAGTTGTCTGTGTTTGCACGTTTGAAGACGTCCCGTTTGAAAAGAACGTGAATGGTGACTTCTGACCCGTAGAGTGGTTTTCCATTGTTTCTGAGGAACTCTCTTTAACTCTTGCCAATTCAGACGGCCATTATCTGCTTTTATCTGCCTCGTGTCGTTTCCTTTTTTCTCGTGTTCGGAAGTGTGAGCGGAAATTGCTTAATTGAGAACCAAAGAAATGTAACGTACTAGTTTACAGCATTTATGGTCTTACTGTAGAAGCTTTGAATGCAATAGGAATTGTAGTTTTGAAAAGACGCTCTCTCTCTCTGTTTTCTCCTTTCTCTCTCTTTTCCCCCTTCACTCTCTTTTCCCCTTTCTCTCTCTTACCCTTTCTCTTACCCTTTCTCTTACCCTTTCTCTCTCTCTCTTACCCTTTCTCTCTCTCTCTTACCCCTTCTCTCTCTCTCTTACCCTTTCTCTCTCTCTCTTACCCTTTCTCTCTCTCTCTCACCCTTTCTCTCTCTCTCTCACCCTTTTTCTCTCTCTCTCACCCTTTCTCTCTCTCTCTCTCTCACCCTTTCTCTCTCTCTCTCTCTCTCTCTCTCTCTCTCTCTCACCCTTTCTCTCTCTTCTTCCCCTTTCTCTCTCTTTCTCTTCCCCTTTTTCTCACCCTTTCTCTCTCTCCCTTCTTCCCCTTTCTCTCCCTTCTTCCCCTTTCTCTCTCTTCCCCTTTCTCTCTCTCTCTTCCCCTTTCTCTCTCTCTCTCTCTTCCCCTTTTTCTCTCTCTCTCTTCCCCTTTCTCTCTCTCTCTTCCCCTTTCTGTTTATTTTCTTCTTCCTTTTCTATTTACTTTTTCTTCCTCCCCTTTTTTCCTCTTTGAAACTTAGTAGTAACTTAAATTACTTGCAAGTATTTTATCTCATATCATCAGTTCCATGTTTACATGAATAAAAGTTCCGCTGTCATCATCTGATAAGAATGGATTCGTATCATTCCCTTACATCAGGCGCTATCGGTGAATGCACGTGGAAAAGATTAGTGCAAAGTACTAAACAGATTAATTAGATTGGTCGTTATTTTAGTTCTACTCAAACGTCAGCTTTAATTTTCGGTCAGATAATCTATAATATGCAAGCCGTACAACGATTAGACGCACATAGATGAAACTAGTGTCGCGTATTTTCGGAAACAAGGCGGCCATACGCTCCCTTGAAAACTCCCAACAGTCATATCTTGTAGCTAAGTAGGCGTGCCGACTAGTTTCTTGCAACTTTATGGAGTGTTCTTACTCGGCCAAAATAATTACCAGCTTTCACAATCCCTTAGGATTACGCGTGGTGCACTGGCTGTATTTTTCTTATGTTTGACTTAATAGTGGACAAAGAATTTTGGGCCGCTTCGGCCAAATAATTGACTTACCGAAGGTTCCACGTTCGAGTCCTGTCCTGGACATATCTCTGCCGTACTAGGCAGGGATTTCACTGCAACCTGATCTTCTTTCAGATTTTGCGCCTTACGCTTCATGTCAGCGTAGGATCCACTAAATTTAATATCATCTATCATCTGATGTCATCTATCTTCCCCGTTAACCATTCCTTCCAGTGAGTCTTTTCAGCAGGCAGTTTCTTCACAAAAGGTTTATTTTCACTTTGTCTCTTTCAACATTGATGTTCTTTCACCAACTCTCTCTCACTTTCTGTCCATTCTACGCCTTAACCACGTTTCTAAAGCTTCTAGTCGCTTTTCCTCACTTCGTAGCGTCCAGGTTTCTGCACCTAACAACTCTACACTCCACAGAAAACACTTGATTCGTCTCTTTCTTTGTTTGTCCGAAGATCCACAAAACGCACTTCCATTAAAGGCTTCTGTGGTCATTCCTATTCTCACGTTGTCTTCCTGACTATAGCTCATGTCACTTCTTATGATACACATCCGGTAACTTACGAACTCCGTGGCGGGGTGGTTAGCACAGCGCGTTACAACGCCACGAGTCCCGGGTTCGAATCCCGTCATGTGCATGGATATTCTTTGTGAGTCTCTCTACAGTTTTATCACATCACCACTCATCCTCATCGTCGCGATTAGCCAAAAGTGACAGAAATGCGACGCTAAATAACAACAATAATAAATCAGACCTCGAGTATCTGAAGCTCTCAACTTGTTCAATACTTTGGTCTCTACTTCTGACGTTAATTTTCGTTAGCATCTCCAACGCCGCGATTAGCCTAGAGAGGAGGAGAAGCAACGTAAAATACAAATTACAAACACAATACACCGAGTACCTGTTCGTATTTTTTTATATTTACGCAGTCTTTCTACCTCTTGGGTCAATTGCGACTATGGGAATGAGAGATGAAATGGAACTTAGCATGTCTTGACCAGGGTTCCAATCTGGAACCTCTGGCTTCGCTGCGCTCATCGCTAACCACTGAGCCACATATATCGGTTAGGGCTTGTTCAGTTCTGCGCATACTGTTGGAATGGTTAGTTTGCATGTACCCCGTTCTGAAGAAGGGACATAATTCAGAGGTCGATTTCTGAACTTGGAAGCATCTTATCACCACATGGCAAGCGTTCTCAGTGACATAGACCGATGTTTTCCTGGCAACCGACGTGTGTGACCGTTGTGTGCCTGAACCGTGAACGAGAATTATGTAATTTCATGAATGGTGAAGGACAAATAGTGGCATAATGCATGGTTTAATCGTAAAGGATAGATATTTTCGAAACTAAAAGAGATGTGGTTTGCATCTAAGGCTTCAAGGTTCCACAGCAACAGGATGATAGCTGTGACTTGGCTGTTTTTTTTCTTTTTCATTCAGTGTCATCAGCATAACAGTCATTGTGACTTGTAGCTTTTTCGCCCCCACACAAGACAGTCCAAAGTGTCTTGCATTGATTACCATTCACTGTCGATACTCATGGTTTTATTCCTGTCTTGATTATCTATTTCTCAGTAAAACTATTGTAGATGTGTATACATACAGGGTGTTCATAGAATCTCTGTGCTTACATTAGAAGTAAGGATTCCCACTGACTTGGGAAACTGTAAAAGTCAGGGAAATTGACGTGTGGGTAGAAGAGTCAGGTTAATTGACTTATGGCTAGGAAAAGTCAGTGAAATTGAATTTTTAGCTAGGAAAAAGTCAGGAAAATTGGCCTATAGCTAGAAAAAGTCAGTGAAATTGACCTATGGCTAGAAAAGTCAGCGAAATTGACCTATGGCTAGAAAAAGTCAGGGAAATTGGCATATGGCTAGGAAGAAGTCATGGGAATTTGCCTATGGCTAGAGAAAAGTCACGGAAATTCACCTATGGCTAGAGAAAAGTCAGGGAAATTCGCCTATGGCTAGAGAAAAGTCAGGGAAATTCACCTATGGCTAGAGAAAAGTCAGGGAAATTCACCTATGGCTAGAGAAAAGTCAGGGAAATTCACCTATGGCTAGAGAAAAGTCAGGGAAATTCACCTATGGCTAGAGAAAAGTCAGGGAAATTCACCTATGGCTAGAGAAAAGTCAGGGAAATTCACCTATGGCTAGAGAAAAGTCAGGGAAATTCGCCTATGGCTAGAGAAAAGTCAGGGAAATTCGCCTATGGCTAGAGAAAAGTCAGGGAAATTCACCTATGGCTAGAGAAAAGTCAGGGAAATTCACCTATGGCTAGAGAACAGTCAGGGAAATTCACCTATGGCTAGAGAAAATTCAGGGAAAATCACCTATGGCTAGGGAAAGGACAGGGAAATTCACCTATGGCTAGGGAAAGGACAGGGAAATTCACCTATGGCTAGGGAAAGGACAGGGAAATTCACCTATGGCTAGGGAAAGGTCAGGGAAATTCACCTATGGCTAGGGAAAGGTCAGGGAAATTCACCTATGGCTAGGAAAGGTCAGGGAAATTCACCTATGGCCAGATAAAAGTCGGGGAAATTCACCTGTGGGTAGAAAACTCATGGAATTTTATAAAATTATTGAGAAAAGAAATACTTTTGTGTCCTGTTTCCACTAAAAACACACTACAAACAAGAAATAACTGCCTCTGTAGCTGGGCGTTGAGTGTTCGGATTATCATGCATAGTCTCTCCATCGAAGGTTTCGGGTTCAAGTCCTTGCCTGGCATCGCTCGTATGTTGATCACTTTCTTGTGTAAGTGTAAGTCATCAATTCCCTCTATTCAGTCTCGGAAATTTCTTTGAAAATACCTCTAGGAAAACCGAAAATGTCAGGGATGTTTTGGTCAATATGGGTGTGCACCCTGAAATGGTTGTGTGGACAGGTCATCATCCAAAGTTAATTGCATATATTTCTAAAAATAATAATAATTATACACCGACATATACAGGGTGTCTACCAGTCAAGAAACCAACAGGTAAGTCAAGAAATTATGCTTGTGGTCAAGAATGTTTCGCTATTTTTTTTTACAGTATATTGTTATATGTATATCTATTCTGGGATTTGATCAAATTGAATATTTGGAAATATTGTCTTAATTTACAACTATACTTAAGGAGGGGGCGATTAAATAAATAAATAATTTTGGTAAACACCCTGATATATGCTTTTGTTGTACCAAGCACACCAACACGGCGTTCGTAATTTTCTGCGTTAAGCGTGGTTGATTGCCCTCTCACTCATCATGAAACCTTCCCACCCCTTTTCGGCGTCTGACGTCACTACAACGAAAGCCAGGAGCACCTAACCTAATCGCATTTTTATTTTCCGGGTGGGAACAAAAAAAAGGTTTGGTGTTGTAAGCGCCTTGTGTCGTGGTGCTGCCCAGTGGAATTTGAGCGTGAGGGGGCGCCCCTATGCGCTGCATCACAGTCTATTGAGGTGATACTGTAGATAATAAAAGTTTGTAATCAACACGATCGACAGTGCAAAAGTTAAACATTCGTTTTGTTACTGTTATGAGAGAAACTTGTTTTCCTGACTTGACAATACATATCTTCATGGGAAGAGCGTGCTATGGTATTTTTTGTTCTCTGTAAGATGTTCGTCCTTGGTTTATATTACATCATTAAGTTCTGTGTTGGACCGATTCTCTCACAGTTTTTGTCGTTTTTACATGTTTAATAGGAGCAATGTGAAGTGTTCTTGCACTTCAAGAAAGAAAGTTCTGTCTGATTTTCATCTAGGGATGGTTAAGTCCGGGTAAACTTTTCTCCATGTATTCGAATTATACGATATGAAGATTATCCAATCAGTTGCGGTTTGCACCTCGTCTAGGGCCAGTGGATGGAACAGATGGTAATCGGACGGAGCAATGTCTGGGTAATAAGGTGGGTGCATTAGTGTTTCCCAACCAAGGTGGAAAACTGTGTCTCCGGCGACCCTAGTCACATGTGGCCTCGCATTATCCGCTAAGTAGAGGACACCTTTGCTATTCACGAGTTCTGGCGTCAATTTTTGTTTTACAGTTTCTCATGAATACTTTCCCAGCTTCTAGTAGACAGTTGCAATGATTGTCCGGCCAGGTGGCAGCAGTTCGCGATTGAGCAGTCCAATACCAATCTGTATTTCAGGATCGAAACCGGCACTGCTTCGTGAAGTAGGTGCCCAAAGATGGCGATCATCATGAAAAATGTTAGTCCCGTTCTGGGATTGAAACTGGCACTCACCTCACAAAAGGCGAGAGCTTCAACCACGTGGTGAGGTTGTCTACGATACGCTTTCAACTCTTGTTTATGTAGGTATAGTTTATTGTACTATTCAGTTGGCTTTTGTTTTCGTTTACAATGTTAGCATTCTTCAATAGAGGATTGTTCGCTTCTCGTGTACAGGTAATTTTCAAGGAATGATATGAATAATGCATTAGTGAATGTAAGTTATGTATTGCACAAGTATTTCCTGAAAAAAAAACCCGCATTATTTGAATTTCCACTAACCTGCAAAACTAGAAAACGTAGGGATTTTTTAAGAAACCTCTTCCAGAATTTGCAAAAACCGGGATTATTAGATATTGTTGTTCTTACAATGAGTAAAGATTACTCACATAAAAAAATGGAATACCTTTAACAAGTGGCGCGTCTCGCAAGGAGCGAGTTCTCTTATGTTTGTATTTCCTCATAAAAAAAAAATAGCAGACTCAGTTAAAGAAGTTGGTCTGGAAATTTAGTGCCATATACCTGGACAACCTTGAACTCCCCCCCCCCTAAAGTTTTGTCACCCAATCGCAGCCACTGACCATTCATGGACAGACTTTGTAAAAATTACATGTATTGAATACACATGCGTGTGTAATTGTAGAGAAAGCAGTGGTTTATAAGCAGGGAACGGATTTATATGTAGTAAAAATGTGCTAAATATGTACATACATATTTAGTTATTTTCACCAAAATATGGAGTTAAGTATGGATTTAATATTGTAAAAATTAAAATTTTTAATAATATAGTTACACCTACATTGACATTAA
The DNA here is from genome assembly GCF_977018435.1 of Lepisma saccharinum. Lineage (NCBI taxonomy): Eukaryota > Metazoa > Arthropoda > Insecta > Zygentoma > Lepismatidae > Lepisma > Lepisma saccharinum. Next base: position 11,410,438 of record NC_139249.1, read on the forward strand.
TTGTAAAACAACACAAAATGTGTTTTAATTTTCTGTTTCCAAAACAACGAATAACAAAATTTTGTTGTAAGTGTAGGAACGTGAATTTCCTTCTGTTGTCTGTTAAGAATGGATTTATATCGACTAAAAGTACGTTCAATATCGGAAGTGTGTTTCAAATTTGTCAGTTATTCGCAAGAAATTCACCTAACTCTTTCAAGTATGGAGTATATGTTGAGAAATGTTCTGAAATATGGAAATAATTGTAAAAATAACTGAAATATGTAAAATATGAGCCAAAACCTATGTAAAAATATGGTTAACAACTAAATATTTCGAGTCTACATGCCATGATGTGCAAAGATAATACAAAATATAACTGATTTCAGTTTCAAACATAAATATGTATTTACATATAAATCCGTTCCCTGTCTATAAGTATTTCTACATGCATAATATATTCGGAGCCGCTTCGCTCCCATCTGTCCATGTGGGGGATGGCCACACTGAAATTTCTGCGTGCCTGGATGAGAGGCGGCTGTGCGGCAATGAGACAGAATTCGGGTAAAACAGGATGTGCCGTAGAGAGCCTAAGCAGACGTTTGATGGCATAGGTGATAAGAAGCTAGGTTGCCAAATCTAAGACCTGGGTCGATCCTTGGAATGGAAGTTTTGTATGCATCGGGACATGATTTACAATTACTGTCTGAAACTATCTAAAGTTTGAAATTGGCAGTGGTGTTGAACCGTTGATTTTTATTGGAATTCGTTAATTTAGAATCGGGAGCCGCCGTGGTACAGTCGCGTGACTACCGCGCGGGAAGCAAGGGTTGATCTCGGGTGGGAATTTTCCCGGCAGGTCTCTGGATATAGTCGATCTGGTTCTTACCCAGCCTCTTAAACAATGGATAACTTGAGGCAACCGTGGGAGGGGGTGGACGGAGCGTGGTGCTGATCACATCATCTCCACTCTGCCATGGCTCGAGAATGTGCGAGATCCTAGTTTTACCTTCCGGCTGTGTCTCGGTGGCACGGTTAGTCTGTTATTTAGAATTACAGTGTTCACATATTGTCTTTTTTCGTTATGATACGTCAGACATTGATTGATTGGTCGGCCGACGTTGTATTAATCCAATCCTCGCTCGCAGGTCCTGCTTTTCTTAGTCTCATCAAGTTTATAACCATAGCTAGGGCTTCCGGGTTCGAATCCTGGCCTGGGCATTCATCATATTATCATAACTAGGCTTACCATACGTCCGGGATTAGCCCGGACAGTCCTGTTTTTTTTAGTGATGTCCGGGATAGCAAAATATGCGTGTTTTTGAGAATCTCAACATGAAAATAGCTACCGGTATTGAATATTCACGACCAGAATTTAAAACAAACAAGCAATTTCTGAAAAAAGTCATGTCTAGTGAAAAGTGCAACTGAGTCAACTAACAGATAATGCTACCTAGAACAGAGAGGTTTCCTAAACATCAGAAAATGTAGCTATTATTCAATTAAACATTTAAAAATTAATTGATTGATTTTAGAAAATAATAATATTTTTCTTGTACAATTTATAGTTTAATGTTCCAATAAAATATTAAGGCTTTTAAGTAATTTCAATTTATTTTTGTAAAAAAAAATGAAATTCAGCAGTAACGAGTTGATCGCCAATATGTCCTGGGTTGGTCCCAAAAAAAATATGGTAAGCCTAATCATAACTCATTCCCATGTTCGCAAATTAGCCAAAAGTGTCAGAAGTTACAATAAAAATTTATTGATTGATTGCTTTTTATAGTATAGGCAAATCAGCACATAGGCTATTTTTGTCCGTCACGCAGTGCGGGAATATGCCCCTTAACTAAGACAAAATTGAAGACCGGCCCCTAATAAGAGAAGAAAAATATGTCTGTTGAAAAAGACTTCCTCACTCAATTTTTAAAACTAATTCATTCATTACTTAGCAAGAACTACAACGATACTCCCTCTGAGAAGTAAAATCTCCTTACGTAGGTTAAAAGCTGAGTCTGTAAAGCACACGCAAGGACAAACAGGACAACTCAAACCCACAATGATTGTCTAAACCCCGCGACAAGTTAAGTTTGCAGCAACTTTTCGCCCTTGTAGACCCAAACGTGCGCGCAGAATATAGTTCCGCTGCAATACTGCCGATTTTCTCAATGAACAGCTCAGCGGTCGAGGCAAGACTCGCACGAGAGATGCTGAGCGCCGTTCTTTCGCGGTTTAATACATAAAACCTGCTGCAAACTTAACCTGTCGCGGGGTATAGGCGCCAGTCTCTCGTTGGCCCGATAGACTGCACTTACCGGGGGTGTACTACGTGTTGGTGAGGTTGAATTTTCGGTGCCTTCCCTTTGCATCCCTATACATGAGGCATGATGGCGCTAATCTTTTTTGCACAGCAACAACATTGTCTTCTCTTTTTGGAGTAATTTCTTACATAAGCGACCTTTCAAGACTTACGTAATAGACGCTTTGATTGAATCCTTTGCTAATAAAGTCACCCTTGCAAAAGGATGATGTAGCACATTTGTGATGCTGGCCCTCCGAGTGAATTTGTGGACATAAGAATCGAAGTAATAAAACAGTGCAATTTGGATAGTCAGCATTTTTTTTTTTTTTTTTTTTACATAAGTATCAAGTTGCTTATGATGACTCACTGTTGTGCCGTTTCCACTATACTCTTCTGGAAAGAATGTTAACTGCTATTCAGGTTGTCGGAAAGTTCTTGTATAATGGCGTTTCACCGCGTTTAGTTGCATTACAGTTCGGGGAACGGAATTTGGGTTGCATAATGATTTGTAATTGCAATCTTCATTTCGGGGTGTAATTCACTTGTCACAAGTTTTGCTTCAGAAATTTGAATTAAACCATTAAACATTGGAGGTACAGAGTTAGGGTCAGATAAATTATTAAAGTTTTGGCCAACTCTGAGACTAAGATGCAAACCACATTATTGCATATTGAATGCAACTTGAGAACCTTAGACTTTTCATAAAAGAACCAGTGGAATTTGTATGAGTTGTTACATTTCGTACCATGCAAGAGTAAAAGGAACAGGCTGGGGGAAAAAATGGAATTATTATTTATCGAAAGATGCTGGAGTTTCTCTCCCCTCCCTTCCCTTTCTGGTTACATATTTTTGTTTCGCTCTTAGGTTTAGGCAAGGCACCTAGAAACTTGGCATCGGCGGACAAGAAATCTACTTTCCTGTACGTAGCGAGTTATACAATATGTTCCCTTGTAGAAAAAAGTACATAAGTAGCTATGTATTTTCATTAGATTGTTCTTGCTGTAGACGCTTTTTTTTACAATTTGTTTCGAAAGTTACTAAGAGCTCTCGTACATATTTACATATTCTACAATAATTAGCGGTGAGAAAAGTAATTACAGAAATCGAGAATATGGTTTCTTAAATATGTGCACGTTGCCGTGCTTTATTGAGTTTATAAATTTGATACAAATTTTAATTTGAACAACTTATGTCTTTAAAATTACGCGGAATATGATCGAATAAAATAGATATCTAGCAGAATTCTTGATATTGCTTTGATACTCGATTATTATTAATATTACATACTATTCTATGATGATACATATTTAGGCCGTGTCCCAAATGTGCAAGGCCGTACTTGAAGCGAGCATCCTCCGAGTATGGTCTTGAAGTCGTGGAATGGAAGTGAAAGTCTTTCGAATTGCACTTCGACTGCAGCGCCAAATGCGATCAGTAGATAAAACTGAGTACTCGTTGTTTTTTTACCATAGAAATCACGTTGCATTTTCAAATGTTCGTATACATACATTTCCACACATTAGAAACACTTTAACCAACAACTTGCTGACCCATAACGTATATTTAACCCGTGTTGCTGGCTTTCTATCTCCGCGATTTTAAACAAACGAACAACGAGTGTGGAAATCACGTGACTGAGTCAGCTTCCACCTGCACTGCGAGCTATGCACTTGCGTACTCCTGTTCTTGGCGCTTTCGAACTGTAGTAGGTGACGTCACTTTCGCCAAAACCATGCTTCAAGTACGTACTTCGTACCATTCGGACAAAGCCTTACCTACATGTCCTTTTGATAATACATATTTAGGTACATATTTTATCAATTTTTGTTACATATTTATGTACATATTTTGTACTTTGATATTGCATAAAAATCCGGGTTCTGGTTATAACATAAAGTCCCGGGCCCTAACTATAACCCAAAACTGTAGCTATAGCGTGGATCGCCCCTGACGCCGGGCACAGGGGGGGGGGGGGGGCGGAGACCCCAGGGTCGCTGTATGCAGGGACATGCCCGGAATCGATCCTGGGACTCCGGCGTGGTAGTCAGACGCGACAGAACTAAATATTATTGGCGATTCTAGTCTTGTTGTTTTATATTTTTCAGGCCTAACAACGACGATGCGTGTCCCGAAAACAAGCCTTGTATCCTTTTCAGTAAATATCACTTAGAATCCGTATCTTGTGGTTACGTGCATATACAGGGTGAGCATAAAGTCTTTCCCTGATTATGAATATTTATATCTCAACTTCCACGGTAGATAGGCAAATAAAACCTATGGCAATAAGTAGTGCAATACATCAAGTTTTTGTCCATTTCTTTGTTTTGTCTGATTCGTAGAGACGGTCCCGTATCATGGCCACCGCGTTCGCCGGACATAACCCCTCTTAACTTTTTTTTTATGGGGTTACGTTAAGGACACAGTGTTTAGTTCACCAGTTCCTGATATGCAAACTCTTCAGACGCGAATACGGGATGCTATAGAGACGGTGACGGAAGAAATGTTGGCAAAGACGGAGAGAAATTGAGTATCGCCTAGACGTTCTAAGGGCAACAAAGGGAGCACATGTCGAAGTGTACTGAAGTGTACTGATAACAAAACATTATGAGTTAAGCTACCATTTCCAACAAACCGCATATCTGTATCTAGCATAGTTCTTTAGCAATAAAAGTTTGTAATCAGGGAAAGACTTTATGCTCACCCTAAACTTCCTTACAAACTTGAAGAAACTCTGACGCGTGTGGTAGATTTGTAGATGGCACATCAGACTACTTACTAGCAGTGGCGGCTGGCCAAGTGCAACAAGTGCAGATGTTTTCACCTAATTTTCAAATTAATATTGACATTTTTCATTGTTTGTTAAATTAAACTATTTCCCAGCAGAACGCACACGATAATACTCAAATAATACGCCGCTCGGCGCTACGCACGTGAAGAGTTCGTCGTAGCATAAAGAAACCAAGGGCAGACTCCGCCAGGTTGCGGAAGACTTTAGCCGGTTGTCATGGCAACGGTGACGTCACCTAACGTTGGCCTTGAACAGGTGTCGCCTTGTAGGTGCAGCAGTTCTCTCGTCGACAGAAAACATTGTATCCAGTGGTTGTGGCAAAATTTTTGCGTTCTCGCGAGATCTTTTTCCTCGTGTGTGTTTCGCGTTTCCTATCGTGTGTTGTGTTCATGTGTTGAGCTGTGGTTTGTACAATGAACCCAGTAAATGATTTAGACACCAGACACAGACACCATTTTCCAGATGGACGGTTGAAGACAAAAAATACATTTTAAATTGTGGGCGGCCCAATGACATTCTTCAAATAGCATGATTCAGTTCAACTTACTATTTGTTTTTACATTGCCTATAAATGTACTTCTTCACCTGTTATTTTAGGCACGAGCCGCTACTTACTAGAGACGTGCAGTTAATAACGGTGCTTAGATTGTGGTAGCCAGCGACGCCTCAACCGAGCCTGTGCAGGTCAATTCCCTTCTGTTATCCTCTCGAACAAGGATCACGTGATAAGGTAACTGCTTTCGGAGCGAGCGACGTCGTTCCGTTCCTGTACATCAGCGAGATAATCGCCAATTGTATAGTTATAGACCGTTTCTCGTTCAGCAATAAAACGAGCAACTGCCATTATTTCCTCCCATACAACGTTTTATGGCTTGTTGGCCCAATCAGTGCTTTAAGTTGGTTTTATCTGGGAACTGCTATTTTTTTTCTAGATTAGCAGCAGGTGACTGGTTCAAATCATACCTAGTTTGTAGTTTTTACCATCACAATTTTACGAATTGTTCCTCAGTTTTCGTGCAGAAAATGTCTTCGCGAAAGACGAGCAGTTCGGGGAGATCACACGGTATAAGTTAAACGTGAAAGGCCACATGAATTCTTAGAATATGCGACAGGTACATTTGTTATACTTAATATATTGTAAAACGTATTTTTGGATATCATTTAATTAATAATTGAAAATTACATTTTTGGCCAATATTGAGTTACAAATGAAAAAGAGGTATCCTTCAATTTTCGCGTATAATTGCCATGTAATGCAATTTAGATCGGACTCATTGAATCCTTCTGAAATTGGTAAATACAACACGAAAACAATTTATCTAAAGTGATGTTTGTTGTCACCTTTTTTCTTAATAGACTCGACAATGACCAAAATGTCACTTAACCATGTTTTACTCCCCAGTCCTTCAATTCTCTCTCTCTCTCTCTCACTCAACTCACTCTGTGTCACGTCTAGAAGGAAGGAAGGAGGAGATTCATTTGATTTTTTTTATTTAGCGTCGCTTTTCCCCTACTTTTGGCTAATCGCGACGATGAGGATGAGTTGATGGAATTAATGAAGGGGCACTCACAAAGAACATTCATGCCCCCGCCGGGATTAGATCTCTGGATCCTGGTGCCCTGTGCTAACCACTCGGTACAGAGGTCGGTGGGAGGAGTAGTGGAGATTTCTCTCTCTCTCTCTCTCTCGAAGAAAAGAGATAGACAAAGAGAGTTAGTTTGTGTTTTAAGTCCACTTTATGCACAGAGAAACTAATCGGGACTGGACCTACAGTTTAAAGTGTGCTTCCACTGGGTATTGAGCAGAGCGAGAGAGCGGGAGCTCCTTACTCCTCTCTTCCCTCACCGGGCCACCGACCTATGATTGAAGTGCATACAATGTTTGCAAATCTAGCAACCAGATAGTTTTTGAAAAGTGGACAGAAACATTTAAAATACTACGATCATTGTCATGGACGTCCGCAGGATTTTTTCCAGGGGGGGGGCAAACAAGGCACATTTTCCCCAATAATAGTATTGTTCCCTCAAAAAACATTGCTTAAATTTGAATTTTATCATATTCATACAATAATTAATAAATATTATTGTGGCTGAAATGAAATTATGTCAAAAATATATACTTTTTGGTTGACTTTCATTTTCCAGGGGGGGCACGGCCCCCCTTGCCCCCCTTCCGGACGCCCATGATCATTGTATGGAGTTGAGGTGATCCAGTTGGTAGGCTGTGTAAACTGACTCGCATGGAGACGAGGAAACTCGGGTGGACATTTTTGCTTGAATAAGTTGCTCGTCCAAACATTAGTTCTGAGATAATATGTGAAGCAAATCTGTACCGTTGATTGTGATATCTTGCTAACAATATGCATCAATTATTGTATTTTGCTTCTTGCTGCGCCATGTTGTTCTCCCTGCTGGCACCAGTGTTAAAACGAGCGTATGATTGATTCCGGGACTACACCGATCACCAGTTAAGGAATAATCTTCCGTTTAGGCGAGTTTTCCAGTAGTAGTTTATTGTACGTTTCTTCCGGCTCCATACCGCTTATGCTGCCACCACCTCACGGTTAACTGTAGGCATTTCTTGTTTACAAGTTTGCTTTGAACTGACTTTTGTCGCACTTGGAATGATGGGCCAAAGGGTCGGCATTTGCGTCAGTCGTGAGACATTTCTTGGTTTGGCAAGAGTCCGAATTTTCTCCACTATGTACGTCTGTTAGAAATACGGCACACTGCCGGCTGGCTTGGACTTGTACCTTCCGCATTTACACCACCTTGCAGAGAGGAGGGGGCTGTGCGGGGGAATGGAAGAAGCAAGAAAGGAAAGACAGATACAGAAGGAAGGAAAGAGAGGGGGAAATTGTTTGCTGACATGCAAAACAGGGAAGTGGTTGATAGTTAATTGCTAATGTTGGCGATATATCGCGATATTGAAAAAAATATCATCCAGGCGATATAACTAGACGATATATCGTCACGATATTTTAGCGACATAGGTCGTGTCAGCGATATATCGTCACGATATTTGGCGACATATATCATGGAGACGATATATCGCCGATATCACGATACAGAAAAAAATATTTCATCGTATCGTGTGACGATATATCACACTATCAAATTTCCAATATCGTCCGTCCCTATTACTCAGCCTTTAAAATATTGAAAAGATTAATAAAAACTCTGACGAAATTCCTGGTCATATCGCCCTTCATGATTTGTTTTTGCATTATAACATTTCACCCTTTCATGCTTATGAAAATAAAATCCATGCATGGACATTGGAAATAGTGTGTTGGAATATTGTAGTTTAACTGAAGATATACAATATACAGGCTTAATTTTTAGTAACTACACCATGAGTGGATTCATTCCTTTGAAAACTAAAAAGTATCTTCCTATGAACAAAGGATGACAATGAATTTTAAAGTGGGAACATTAAAGCATGGCCAGCTTCAAATCTGTCAACCAGTTTTTACAATCTCATCCCCCCCCCCGTGTGTGTGTGTGTGTGTGTGTGTGTATGTGTGTATATATATACATATATATATATATACATATATATATATATATACATATATATATATATATATATATATATATATATAATTGTGTGTGTGTGTGTGTGTGTGTGTGTGTGTGTGCAGGGTGTTACTAAAGTTCGTTTGTAACGCTTAGGAGGTGATTCTACAACTGAAAATAAACACAAAAGTTCATGTGACGAAATGCCGAAAACGGCACCCGTTCGGAGTTATTGAAGTGGAAGAATGTGTGAAAATTATGTTTACAAGGAAATAGTGGCACAACGGCCAACCATATGACCGCGGCGAAGGGCGTTCCACAAAGAAATGCGGCATGCTCTATTAAAAAAGGCACATGGCAGATGTGTGAAGTTGATGCACAAGGGATTCCCCAAAGGTAGCGAATGGGTCTGTTGAAGTCATGGGTGTAGGGAAAGGTTTAGCGAGATGTGTTATCCACGGAAAAAGGTTTAGCGAGATGTGTTATCCACGGAAAGTGATATGTGGAGACTGACAACTAAGAAGAAAGCGAATATCCGTAGTGGACATCACCATTACGTAGAGAAACAAAGATGGTGGTGGTGCGCTAGGTTGCATATGTGCCGACATGTTCACTGTGTGCAGAGTGGAGGGAACCACATTACAGACGATGTTCAAACTGTCTACCATTAACTTGCACGCAGAGATGATAACGCCGAATCAAAGATTGTCTAGTGCGAGCAAACAACCCCGCGGTGTCTGCTTGCTTTGCAGAGACCTGACTGCGATGGCACGTGCTTTTTGTTGTTAACGGAAACTTGATTGCACGTTCACAAATCTAGTGCAAAAATATTTTTCCAAATATTCTTCACAACCAAGATAAGTTGTTACAGATAGATATATATATATATATATATATATACAGGGTGATTCTAAATGTAGGGTACAAACGAAAACCACAGATTCCTCCCATGAAATAGAGACGAAAGTGCCCCTTCCACTTTGTCGAGAGATGCCTCCGTGAGGAGCTAGACAACGCCGAAAACGTGTGAAAATGAACTTCACACCGCTGTACAGCCAGTACCAGTGAAGATAGAAAGGCGGAACAAAATAAGTCAAAAGGAACACCAAAGTCGCCCATCCGAAAATCACCAGGCGGTAGCTGCGCAGCGCATGCGCATGGGGTTCCACAAAGGAAATAGGAGTGTCCCGCAACACAAGTGAAGGGAAAGGGTAGCGATCGACAACGGTAGGGACAAAAGAAGCAATGAAGCATGAAGTAACAATCGCACAGCGGGAAACAAACACCATGACTGAAGCAGTGCAGTCGAGAAAAGTAGTGCGTGGTTGCAGAACCACGGGAGGACGACGTAGGATGAAGAAACACACCGAGAATACAAGCAAAGTGGTCCGTGACACTCGATAGGCAACAATCGCGTACATGGTTCAGCCATGGTGTTTGTTTGCCGCTGTGCAATTGTTACTTCATGCTTCATTGCTTCTTTTGTCCCTACCGTTGTCGATCGCTACCCTTTCCCTTCACTTGTCTTGCGGGACACTTCTATTTCCTTTGCGGAACCCTATGCGCATGCGTTGCGCAGCTGCCGACTGGTGTTTTTCGGATGGGCGACATTGGTGTTTCTTTTGACTTCTTTTGTTCCGCCTTTCTATCTTCACTGGTACTGGCTGTACAGCGGTGTGAAGTTCATTTACACACGTTTTCGTCGTTGTCTAGCTCCTCACGGAGGCATCTCTCGGCAAAGTGGAAAGGGCACTTTCGTGTCTCTTTCATGGGAGGTATCTGTGGTTTTCGTTTGTACCCTACCTTTAGAATCACCCTGTATATATATATATATACCAACAACGCTTGGGTGCTGGTAGATATCATAAAAACAAGTAACTTTTCCCTATAAAGTGTACCTCGAAAGCGCTTAGTTTCTGCGCTATAAGCGCTTAAAATCTATCCTGTACGTATGCAACCCAACACAGAAAACGCTTGCCCTGACATAACTACCAGGGGCGCGTGGCAGGGTTGCCACTAGCGTTCCTCGTTAAGAGAGACGACTTGAAAACAACAACTTGAGAGTCTTGCCTGAGCAAAATCCAAAACATTGATGATGTTGTAAGAAGCATTGACAGTATTTATAAACTGACCAAGACAAATAATGGGCAGACTGAAATTCAAGATTAGCTACTCATTCTAAAATATCTCCATAATTGTTTGATTGATTTGGTTTATTTTAATTCGTTTTTCTGCCACCTTTGGCTAATCGCGAAGATGAGGATGATATGATGAAATAACAAATGACACCAATGTCTAGACCAGGATTTAAACCCGAGATACCTGGCGCCGTAGCGAGCTGTGCTAACCACATCACCAGGGAGTGTTTCGTGTATCATGCGATATCAACAATTGACAAGGGAGACGTGAGATATGGGAAATCCACGAACGAACAAATGTAAACATGTGTTTGCTGCCTCGTTTCGAACACGCAGAGCCGCCCCCCGTGCCGGAGTGGTTAGCACATCGCGCTACGACGCCAAGGGTCCCGGGTTCGAATCCTGGCCTGGGCATGGATGTTTGTGAGAGTCCATTCATCAAATTCATCATATCATCACTCATCCCCATCTATGCAAATTAACCAAAAGTGGCACAAGAAACGAGGTAAATTAAAGTAAATCAATCAATCATTAAATTAAAAGAGCATTGCAATTATTTCCTTATGAGACGAACACGATTATCAATAACACAGATAGGAATAATTTTCTAATAAATAAATTGTAATAACATTACAGTCTGCGTGTTCGAGACGAGGCAGCAAACACATCATGTTTACATTTGTTCGTTCGTGGATTTCCCATATCTCACGTCTCCCTTGTCAATTGTTGATATCGCATGATACACGAAACACTTCGTGGTGATGTGGTTAGCACAGCTCGCTACGGCGCCAGGTATCTCGGGTTTAAATCCTGGTCTAGACATTGGTGTCATTTGTTATTCCATCATATCATCCTCATCTTCGCGATTAGCCAAAGGCGGCAGAAAAACGAATTAAAATAAACCAAATCAATCAAACAATTATGAAGATATTTTAGAATGAGTAGCTAATCTTGAATTTTAGTCTGCCCATTATTTGTGTTGGTCAGTTTATAAATACTGTCAATGCTTCTTACAACATCATCATTAATGTTTTGGATTTTGCTCGGCAAGACACTCAAGTTGTTGTTTTCAAGTCGTCTCTCTTAACGAGGAACGCTAGTGGCAACCCTGCCACGCGCCCCTGGTAGTTTTCTGTGTTGGGTTGCATACGTACAGGATAGATTTTAAGCGCTTATAGCGCAGAAACTAAGCTCTTTCGAGGTAAACTTTATAGGAAAAAGTTACTTGTTTTTATGACATCTACCAGCACCCAAGCGTTGATGAAAGAGTTTTGCGACACCTTGTATGTGTGTGTGTAGTCTCATTTTTAAAGGCATGACTGGGGGGAAGGGGAGCAAAAAGACAATCTTGGCCCCCCTCTGTGGCTTCCTAACATCAGCAATACTGAAAGCACTTGTGGGTAGAGGCGGAACAACCAAGGGAGGAACTTTCATTTCTTGGCCATTTAGTAGATTTATAAAAAGTTTACTGTTTCTTTTAAACGTCATGTTCAGGTCTGATGGCTTAGTTTTAGACATTCTTATGTTCACGTGCGATTTTGTTTTTTAACCAGTGCTAAAAGCACCGTGCCATGTAGGCATATTTAGAGGATGTTGGGGTAGGGTCCAAACATTTTATCTCAGACATTTTGAAGGTGATGTGATGAGCATCATGCTCCGGCTGCATTTACCCCCCCCCCTTGGGGTTGCCCCCAGGTACCCATTCATTTTAGGCTGGGTGAGCCGGGGAGCCGCTTTTTGCGGGGATAAGGCCGGAGAAATTCCAACCTTAGATCATCTCCGCGTGGCAGCCCACTAGACCACCGCGTCGTCTCGCATTCGTCTCGAATTTAGCACATTGCGCTGAGACGCTAAGGGTTCCGGGTTTGAATCCCGCTCGGGCTTGTTTTTTTGTGAATGTCCATTCATCAATTTCATCACTCATTCCCATCTTCGCAAATTAGCCAAGAGGCACAAAACGTGAAGTAAAATGAAATAAATCAATCAAATACTGTTTTTTTTTTTTAAAAAAAAAAAAAAGATCCATCACTGTAGTACGTTTGACATGGGCATGGCAGTAATGTTTGAATGGGCATGTTCCTGTATAGTTCGAAATGCACATAATCTCAGAGCTGATGCACCTGTATATTCCGTTAGTTAAGCCCTGGTGCCATAAACGTTGCTGCAGCTTGTTTACGCAGGGTACAATTTTGTTATATTTAATTTCCTTGCCTTGTTATTGTATTGTACTTATTTTTGTATGTAATGTAGTATGCAATTGAAAATTAATACATGATTCTATTTTTTTCTTTTAGTATGGACGACAGAAGATAGAAATAGCCAAAAGGGAAAAGTTAAATGAACTTTTACAAAGTACAGGTGATGAAGTGGAGGAAGAGAAAAAAGTGACGAAGGAAAAGCCAGAGACAATGAAAAATGGAGTTACGAGAGTCATAAGTAGAGAAAACCTTATTCTAGCACCTGATCCTGTTCAGAACTATAGACCAGAAGCAGAGGGCAACCATGTTACGCAGCCTTCTTCAAATACAACAACAACAACTACTACTACTACTGCTGCTACTCAGGTAGGATTTTAGCTGTTAATGAAATGACGTCGTATTCCTTCTTAAAAATAAATTATTGCAAAATTTCGTGTGGTAGAAATAGGTGGGAAAAATGAAAAAGTGTCATTTTAAGGGGCATATAAGCTAGACTGGAAATAGTAAAGAAATTTGAGTTGACATTGTGGCAATATAAACATTGAGTGTTAAGGAGGGTTAGAGTGGCGGAAACAGGATATAGACCACCTTTTGTAAAGGTAAGTAGAATGTGAAGTCATACCAAACAATTTCTGTTAGAAGGCGAAAAAGTGCATGCACCCCGAAAAAATTCAAGATGCTCGTCACCATCACAGTGTCACAAGCAAGGTAGAAAGAAGCTTGTTTATGCCAATGTTGTATTTAAAATTGTATTTATATATAGTTTTATACGTAATTCTGTTTTATACGTCCCGGAACGGTCACATACCGTGAGAAATACACATCGAATCGGAAAACGAAAAAAATACATGTCTAATAAGTGAAAGAAAGCTATTCAATGATATCACACTTTATTTCCCACCTCCTCCCCCTGGGGGTGGGGCAGGGGCTACTGTGAAATTTTAAATGGAAACCCCCATTTTGTATTGTAGAATCGGAAAGAGGACTTCATTCAGAGTCCAACGAGCTATCAACCATCCTCCTAGCTCTATTAGGAACGGAGATGTGGTGATTTTAAATTTTCGCAAAAAAAAAATAAATAAATAAATAAAAATCAAAGGGACGCAGATTCGGAATCTGCACGTCAACACATTTCAATACTCCATTGAGTATGTAAAATTGATTGATTGATTTGTGGTTTTAAGTCCACTTTATGCACAGAAAGGCTAACCGGGACTGGATCTACAGTTTAAAGTGGGATCTGAACTACTGTGCCATGTGCCTACACCGGGTATCGAACCCGGGACCCCTTGATCACAAGGGACGATGTTACCACTACACTATTGGGGAGGCACAAAAGTTGTAAATGAGAGAATACATTGGCGTCCCGTGAAATTATTTGCACCCTATTAAATCAATATTGATTGCAGCCTGCAAAGAATTAGATCCAAAATATTTCTTGCTCGCTTCGCTTGCATTATTTCATTGTTCTCCGTAATGCATTATATTGTAAATTTTCAGACAGATAAATAACACTTGTCATAATTGATTGTCTTTTAAATGCACAAACAATTGTTTCGGGGAAAGGGAGTGTGCACATTTGAGACAATTTATATAATTTTTGCTGTTGATTTATTGTGAGATGGATGAATTGGTTGTGTAATGTATTTAAATAATATATGTTGTATATAATATGTATTAAAGAAACTTTGAATACGTACACAATTTAGTGTCTGCGTCGTTCCATGTTGCATATATGTGAAACATATATCGTGCATGAAAGTTATACATGTTAAAGTAAAAAATAATTATATTTGGAATGCATTTATCAAGCATTTTCTGTCTCGAAAACAGTTTGTGTGCTTGTTTTCCATTATGAAATTGAACATGTTGAAAAAATAATTGAAATAGTTTGTTCGAACACAAATGCTTTAGCACCAACTTCTACCCCCTTTTTGCATAATTCATGATGATGATAACGTCTTTGATACTAATACTACTATTAATAATAATAACAATGTTGGTCCCGGCTTGGGCATGGATGTTTGTGGCTGTCCATTCATCAATTTCATATCATTCATCCCCATCTTCGCAAATTAGCCAAATGTGGCACAAGAAGCAAAGTAAATTAAAACAAATTAATAATTATCCTGGCACTTTCTCCCCACCTGCCCAGACAAAAATTCGTGGTTGCGCCTCTGATTGTAAATAGAAACTCAGCACCTTAAATTAAATATTTTAATTATATTACGTATACCATTTAATTGAATTATAATTTTTGGATGTTGAGGGGCGGTAATATGTAAGATTGAAATAGAGAATACATCTGCTTGAATTTTTGGAAAGTTCGCCTTGAAAACCGGGAATTATACTTGAATTTTATCATGGTCCTAGAGTAGCCACCCTGTAAATGAAATGCTATTTTAGATGATTTTTTAAAAATTGGGCAGTAAAACTATAAAACTGTAGTGTCTACTGTTGTATTTCAGTATCAAAGTATTCACTAATAAAGTGGCAAATGTAATGTACGTATTTAAGAATCACACTTTTAGATTCATTAATTTACTACTTTATAACAAAAATAACCTGTATTATGTAATCTTGCTCATCAAAATAGATACAATTACTGTATTTTAATAATGATATGACATGGTATGTAAATCTGATTTGTAATTAATTCTCAGTTACACGTATTATTTTCTCCTCACCTTGACATATGTATAATTCAGGTTCAACTGTATTCTAAAACATCGGAGATAAACTTGACTTGAACAGCACAATTACTCTATTTCGTTTGTTATTGCTGAGGATTTCGTTCATAATTTACTCATGCTGTGTGTGGGGGGGGGGGGGGTTACCTCTTTTCACAACTTATTTCTTCTACACACAGGGCACTCTAGTCACATATGTGTACTTTGAAAACACTTTCACTACATTTTTTTTGTTCAATTGTCCAGAATATCAAGAACATCAGTAGTGATTAACATTTATTGCATTAGAAATAGTGACTCATAACCTACTTTGAGACATATTCATCGCTGTTTTTCAGGGATTTGTCATAGCATGGCACTAAAATTTTGTATGCTTGTGTCATATATGTGTGTCAAAGACTGGAATCGTCTGTACTGCAGTCCTTCCAGAAACTGTTTCAACTGAAGGAAGAGATGAAAGTCCCTATGTGTGAGGTTGGGGCTGTATGGAGGGTTGAAACTCTCTCACTTGAGGTGATGCAAAAGAGCCACATGTGCTCAGCTATGTGGGATCATGCACTTTGGATCGGTCTTCTGTGAATTGTCTGCACCATCGTTTGACTATACTGTCACTTATGATGTCCAGTCGTTACTAGGGTGACCAGACGTCCTCTTTTATCCGGACATGCCCTCCTTTTTAGGTGTCTGTCTGGCATCCGGGCGGATTTCTTAGAAATCTGTAAATGTCCTCCTTTTATGGAAAGAGTATAGCATTGACCATAGCAAATGTGCTGCATGGAGAATGCTTGAACGCATAACGATCAGAGGCGCAACCACGATTTTTTGTCGGGGGGGCAAGGACCAGGATAAACGTACCAATAATAATAATAATAATAAAATGTTAATAAAAATAATGTTAATACTAATAATGTTATTATAACATTATTATTATTATTATTAATTTGCTTTATTTTACTTCGCTTTTTGTGCTACTTTTGCGAATATGGAGATGAGTGTGGCATGATGAAAATAATGAATGGATACTCGCAAGCATCCATGCCCAGGCCAAGATTCGAACCCAGGAAAAAACATTATTATTACTATTAGTAGTGGTAATATCAAAGACGTTACTACCCCCGTAAATTACACGGGGTAGAAGTTGGTGCAAAAGTTTTTGTGTTCGAACAAACGATTTGAATTATTTTTTTAAGACTTTGAATTTCACTTTAATAACGGAAAACAAGCACATAAATTATTTTTGAAACACAGAAAATGCTTGATAAATGCATTTCAAAATATAATTATTTTTTTACATTAACATAACTTTCATGCACGATATATATTCACATATATGTAATGTGGAGTGACGTGGACACTAAATTGTGTGCGTATTCAAAGTTTCTTTAATAAATATTATATAGAGCATATATTATTCAAATACACTACACAACCAATTCATCCATCTCACAATAAACCAACAGCAAAAATTACATAAATTGTCTCTTAAATGTGCATGCTCCCTTTTCTCCAAACAATTGTTCATGCATTGAAAACAAAATCAATTAAGACAAGTCTTATTTCTCTGTCTGGTTATTTACAATTCATTTCAGCGAACAAATACAAATTGCGATCGAAGCGAGCAAGAACATTTTTGGATCAAATTTGTTTTGCAGGCTGAAATCAATATTAATTTAATAGGGCGCAAATAATTTCACGGAACGCCATGGCATTATATACTTTTGTGCCTCCCCGATGGTGTAGTGGTGTGATCAAGGGGTCACGGGTTCGATAGCCGGTGGAGGATCATAGTGGTTCTGAACTCACTTTAAGCTATAGGCCCAGTCTCAATTAGCCTTTCTGTGCATAAAGTAGACTTAAAAAACACAAATGAATCAAGTTCTGGGCGGAAATTACCCACTGCAGGTACACTTGGCCGTCAATGTTTGCCCCCCTTGCCCCCCTAGAACTCATTTCCCTGCCCCCCCCCCCCCCTGTGGTTGCACCACTGATAACGATCATAAATGATGATCGTTATGATATGGCATATCACTTGGGGTGTGTTAAGTATTCGAACAATGATCACGTAGCATCTGGGAGCTGAACACGATCACTTTCCCGACTGAGTAGGGTGCCGATTTATAAAGTAAGAAAGTAAAGTGTTCCCTGTGCATAGCACCACGCCATGAAGGCGTATAGGGGGTGTGGGGGTAACGCCCCACACTTATTTATAGGAACTAAAAACCTCTGAAGTAGGCACTGTATACACTACGAAAAGACACGAAAATAGGAACTGAAAAGGCACCCTAAAATTAAAAGATGACATTGAAATAGGCACTGAATGTGAACTTATTTCATTTTTTTTTCTTACAATGCACAGTTATACTGTATTAGCACTTCAGTTTATACATAAAAGTGTGCTAACGATTAACAAACTATTATTAGTCTTTTGATCGGAATTCACATTTGCGGGGAATCGTCAGTTGAAGTATTTTCTCACAAAAAGAGCTTGTGCTAACAACTGTGCGAATTTGAACAATTTGCACTATTGTAACAAAAAAAAATATTTAAACCAATGTTCTAATTAAGACCCTCAAATCTGGCGAATACCAGATTTCAGTCAGTATAACATCAACAAAGCCTTATGCCCTTCAATATAGGGAAAGGCAAAGGCACATAAAAAAAGCTAAAGTATGCAAAAATTACAGAATAACCATTTTTTGGCACTATTAAGCAAAATAGGCATTTATAGGCACTATAAAAATGCGTCTTTGGATTAGAAACACCATGAAACGAACTATAAACATTATAGCCTATGTTTTACTGCAAAGGAATAAAAAAGGCAAATAGGCAAAATTCCGCACCCTAGTCATTAGTATTATTCTAACTTGTTGTTTCACCCTCTGAGACTGCTGGAACGCATGTAGTCTGTTCAGTTCCTTTTTGATTGATTGATTTGCTTTATTTTACATCGCTTTCCTGCCACTTTTGGCTAATCGCGAAGATGGGTATGAGCGATGATGTGATGATTTTCATGAAGGGACACTCACAAAAACACCATGTCCAGGCCGGGTTCGAATCCCGGACAGCTGGCGTTGTGCTAACCACTCCGCCACGGAGGTCAACCATTGCCTTTTCGAGTTATGCATACGCGATACAGACACGCGTAGTGAGAACTTCGATTATTAAGTAATATTTACTTTCATGAAATAACGAAGCGAAAGTGTAAATTCAACAATGATCTTGCAAGAAAATATCCAGCTTTTAAAGGATGGAAGAAGTGAATATGAGGTAAAGTGCATAAGGGGCTGTCACCTTTCCCTGCTCTTGAAAGAGTGCTAGAAATGTTCGTGGCATTAAAATCATATTTCTCTACCCAATCTAAATTACGTAATATTTTAATTCGGTTTGTGAAAATATGTTAAATCGAATCTTGTTACATTTGCATTCACTTGAGGGGATATTTCATTCTAATATCAAAGAATTGTGTAAACTTCTGTGCTTCAAACTGTAGATATTCTTTGTCATTTGTTAAAGAACAGATTAGAAGATTGCTTTCTTTGCTTAAAGGTAAGAGGAGGATATTGAAAGAGATCATCTGAAAAGTATCTGTGGGCAAAGTGTTGGTTAGGTTGTTTTATTAATAATTAATAATAATGGTAAATGTGCTGTAATTTTTGCGGTGTCCTCTTTTTTATGGCTTTGTCCTCCTATTTCGTCATACTCTGTCCTCTTTTTTGAATGTGTGTGTCTGGTCACCCTAGTCGTTACACCTCTCACAATTGCCACTGAATCTCTGCTGGCATCTGCTTCTGAGTGTTGCAAAAATTTGATTATGGCACTACCTCGCAGATGGCAAGAGATTGTATGAGAGCTGCCATTTTTCTCCTAGCACTGTCCTGTAACGACTGCCTTCACAGTGCTGCAACTGCATCAGATTACAGTCACATACCATCTCTTCCTTAGGGTGACCAAACGTCCTGTTTTGACCAGGACAGTCCCGTTTCAGTCATGTCCCAGTCGTCCCGTCGATATTATTAAAAACCACTATTTGTCCCATTTTATACAAGTTATAGAGTTAGCTTGAAAGCCAAGTATAAATTTGAGACATTTCATGCTTAAAAAAGGTTTTATTGTTTTGTGAGTGTTCCGTTATTTGTAGAGCAGTGAATAAGCATGGCCAAGAAGTGTACATGCAGTTTCAAAATGGACTTGAAATAAGAATGTAAATTCCTGCATCTTGACACACACTCCAAAGACAAATCTCACATTGTGTCAGATGTATGTGGGGTTAATTTTTCAGGGAGTTTTATGAACAGTTGGTGAAGTATAAAACTGTTCTCATTCACTGCTCCACAAATACTAAATTCAAATACTTCTGACATTCCTGAACTTCAGCATAGAACTAACATCAAAGGCTGTTCAGAAGGGACCAGTTATACCGAGTGACAACGGGAGAACACATTTAATTTTAATGTATGTATCATTTATGAGATCCATACTTTAATAAATAATAATAATATGTTAATGGAACAATAATTTTATAATTAGGCCTAAACAAATTTTCAGGAGGTGGTAAACTGACCTCCTTGGCATGACCCGTTTTTGGGTCAAAATATTATGGTCACCCTACTCTTCCTGTATGCACATGTACGAGGGATGATCGAAAAAAAAAGGTTACAAAGCATATAACTTTTGTTTTATTCATTGTAACGTAACAAAAATTTATGTGTAAATTAATAACATGTTTGTCTTGTGAGTTTGAGGACTTCGGATTCTGACCATGTATACCCGAGAAGCGGACATTTAAAATGGTGACTCGTCTAGAAAATTGGTCAAGAGTAGAAGTGAGGGCAGTGGTGCGGTTCCTGTGGGCCAAAAACAAACACTACACCTGCTGACATTCATAGGCAGATTGTGGAGGTGTATGGGGAGGGGACAATTTCAAGGCAAAATGTAGCGAAGTGGTGTCGTGCCTTCAAAGAAGGACGGACCAGTATTGTTAATGACAACCCTGGACACAGCGGTAGGCCCAGTAACTCAACCACTGACGTGAACTGTGCTCTTGTGGATGAGTGTATTCGTGAGGACAGAAGAAGAACATTACACTCAATATCAGCTGAGCTGGGACTACCATTTGGTTGGCTGGCCACCATTATCTGACATGTGATGATGTCAAAAGAGCTGCCTCACGGTGGCTACAAGAACTTGATGCGGATTTCTGTGCAACCGGTATGGAAAACCTCATCTACCATTGTGACAAGTGCTTGAACAAAAAAGGTGATTACATCGAGGACTAGTATTGTGTTCCCTCCATCATCAGGTGTGTTGATCTTCCAGCTATGTGTAACACATACGCCATAATAGGCTTTGTAACCTTTTTTTTTCGATCATCCCTCGTACATCTAGCTCAGACCACAAGCACCGCGTATGGATGCCATAGTAACTTACTTTCTGACCACTCCTCATAAGTTGGTATTGATATAGTAAGGTCACATGTGCTGAACTTTTCAATTATGTAGCAAAGTTTGAGTAAAATATTTGGGCCTAAAAGGGATGAGGAGACAGGTGAGTGGAGAAGGTTACATAATTTTTTTCATGTCCAGATATTATTAGAATGATTAAATCAAGAAGACTTGGGTGTGCAGGCCATGTGGCACGAATGGGAGAGGAAAGAAGAGTTTACAGGAGTCTTGTTGGGAAACCTGATGGTAAGAGACCAGTAGGAAGATCAAGACGAAGATGGGAGGGATAATGTTGAGATGGACCTAAAGGAAATCGGTAGGGATGGAAAAGAGTATAGATCTTGCCCAGGATAGGGACAGATGGAAGGCCTGTGTTGCTGCAGTCATGAACCTTCAGGTTCGGGAAGGCTAGAGAGTTAGTTAGCAAAGTTTGAGTAAATAAAGTAAGTCTGATACTCATGACATGACTGGTTAAGCTAGCATCAGAGCAGTCTCACTTTGTTGGTACAGTCATGGACACATCTGGGTTATAATGATCCCATCGGAAGTCAGTGTGGTTGTTACAACCCATAAGTGTCCATGATCGTACATGTAAACACTCTTTATCGCAAGCAGGGCATGGCATATGTCACAACACCTACTTCACCATTCATGTTCAGTTATTGGGCCATAGCAGATTACTGTATCAATCATTAAAGTGAATATTATCTGTGCGGTACATTTTTCTTGCTTTTCTTTCTTTTTTGAAATATATTTTTTGATTTGAATCTTGAAAAAAATAATTTTTAAAAATTGTTTTCTATTTTTTTTTTTTCAGGGTAAAGAAAAGTTACCTAGAAGAAGATCTTTTGAGACTCTCAATAGAGAGTTTCAATTAGCAGATTGTTTAGACTATGTAAAAGCAGGTGTTGAAGCCATTATAGAGGATCAAGTCACACTTAGGTTTGAAGCAGAAGAATTAAAAGTAAGTTTTAATTTAATGCTATTTACATAGATATACAGGGTGTCCAGGATTGAATGGAGAGGTTTGGTGAGGGTATTGTGAAAGATGTGTTACACGGTTGAAAGTTGTTTTATTATTTTCAACAAATCAAGTAGTTTTTTTTAGCAAACAGATGATCGGGAACTAAAGCAACTTCTGCATTAGCTGAAGCACATTGTGAACAATGATCCTGCACTAAACCTGCCGCAAAATTAGTTTGGTATTGACAGTTGTGAACCACGTGTTGAAATCGGGTCTACGTCACTGCGGGAGGGTGGGTTGCTGGCATGTGAGCCAATCAAAATCTTCCCAGTGCTTCACCCAGGCCTTGGTTACCTAGCAACAGAAAACGTTTTTCTCGGTGTTGCCACTTATCGGGCGATTCCTGCGATCAGATTTCATGTTGTTGGGAGAGGACGTGTTGTTTGTTTGTTGCGTTGCGTTACTGTGATATTTTAACCAGTCCGTTTGTTTAGTGTTTATTGAATTTAGAGTATTCTTTGTTGTATATAGCGTATTGTTTTAGTGTGTTATTTTTTGTACACAATTTTCTGTGTTCTGCTTGAGTTTGTTGTGTGCTAGTGTGAAGAATGTCAAGCACAGAAGGCAATACTCGAGATGACAATGTACCAAAGAGGCCATGCACTAAAAGAAAAAGGAATTCTTCTCAAAGTACAAACGCGGGAGATGGTTTGTTCTGAGCGCAAATAATTTGAGCAAGAGAAAAACAATGGGGGGTCGAATCATTTCTGTAAATAAAGTTCTGGACAGGACTGCTGCTGCTTTCGACATGTCTAAGAACACTATTGTTACCATAGGGAAAGAAAAATATAATGTGGTAGAAATAAATAAATAAATAAATGCGAGGCTTCAAAATTGGAAACCCCAGGAAAGAAGAGGAATATCAGTAAATGCGTGACAAATTTAGATACTTTTCATCAAGATGCTATTCATCCCACTGTTGGGAAACTGCACGTTTCGTTAAAAGATTTGGCATTTTTTCAAGGTGGGGAAACATCTTTAAGGACAGTCATAAAATATCTGGGATTCTCATACAAAAAAAAATAATGGACCCAAAATAAAGTATGGAGGCATATGGAGATGTGGAGGTAGAGCTCCACACATTCTCGACCTTGACCTAGGCCATCATATGGAGGTGATGCGGTGATGTGGTTCACCAACTGCCTTTACCACAGGTTTGCCCCAGGTACTCACTTGGGCTGAGTCGACCGCGGAGCCGCTCGGGATATTTGAAAAAGTTCCACAAACCACCGCGGGTGTCACGCATGAAAGTCACATGCCCCACCAACTGGACTTTGTGCACTTCAGTTGCAGTATAATTGAAAGACTGGCAGACTTTAACGGCGACTTCAGAAAGAAATGATTATTGATAGTGTATATACAGAATGGATTGAAAAGGTAACCTGTAAACAATGCTCGTTTCAATAATTCGTTCATGTTGTAAGGGAGATGGAAATGAATAGAAAAAAAATAACACATTCATCATTGTTGTCATCATTGTTATTCCATTTTCCTCGAAAAACAATAACACATTTCATCATTGTTGTTCCTTTTCATAACACGTTTTCCTCGACACAGCGTCAAACGGCTACACTGCGTACCGTACCGTACCACATGATATGGCAACACCGTGACGCGTGTTCCTTCAGCTCTCAATACCAAACTAATTTTGTGGCAGGTATAGTATGTTTCAATATGAGCATTGAATAACTATTATAAGTTACTAAAATATACCAATTTCAATCCAAATTTATTGTTATTATTACATAAATGGAGAGAACGTATCAGTGAATATCTAACACTTGTTGTCCATTATTTTTCTTATGCAGGGTGTTTCACTCTGGGTGGAACCCTGTATTTCATTCATAACTCTGACACTAATAAAGATGTTGCAATGAAATTTGGAGTGGACTTACCTCCGTTCATGCAAAGTCAGGTGACATCATAAGAAGCGTTGGAAATGGCCACCATTGGCGTCCAGGCAGCATTGGAAACAGCGTTCCATGTTGTGTATAGTCAGTTTCTGTTTTACTGCAGGGATGGCCGCAATGATGTTTGCTTTCAAGGCCTCTATGGTTCGCAGTTTGTTGGCGCAAACCTGAGACTTCAAACGTCCCCACAAAACAAGAAAAATCAGGCAGCATGAGATCAGGCGAGCGCGGTGGCCAAAGTCCCCTGGAAATTAGTACGTTGTCGCCGAGAAAAGACTGGATTTCGGCCATGCTTGTGTGCGAGGTGTGCGGTGTTGCTCCACCCTACTGGAAATAACCAATGGATAATTCCTCATCGTCCAGTTGGTTCACGGGCGCGACCGATCGGCACCGTTACCACTCCAGGTTGTGCGATGTTTTGCTGCCTGGATGCCTGGTGGCCATTTCCAGCACTTCTTATGATGTCACCTGACTTCGCATGAACGGAAGTAAGTCCACTCCAAATTTCGTTGCAATATCTTTATTAGTGTCAGTGAAACACCCGTTATTTTGCACAGTTAGTGTACTGAAAATCATAGTTATTGTAGTTTGTTATTAACTTTTACACAATCTTTCAAAAAAGGCTTTTAACAGTTAGTTGTAAATTTTATTCAAAGTTTATATTTTGTGACCTCGTACAAAGAGAACTATAAGTTGTGGAAGCTGTGGATCCATTTATTCTTTGGATTAAAAGGTAGAATATAAAAATATAATCTGGTTCCTCTATTATACACTAAACTTTTTTCAATGTAATGCAGTTTTTACCATGGCTATAACTTCATTTTTGTTATTAACAATAACATTTAAATTAGATATTTGTAGGATTTCAGGGGAGGGTGTAGGTCCCTTAGCCCTCCCCCTGGCTACGTGCCTGCATTGAAGCATGACACATATCATAACGTAACTCAGTTTCATTCTATATTCAAACAACAATTAGTGCTCTGATTTTAGATGGTGCTGCTCATTGAATTTTTGAAACTGTAAACCATTGCCTTGACATGAAATATGTGCCTCTAATGATGGGTATCATTAGAAGAGGGACAGGGGTCAATATCCCAACTTCCCTATCCCCCTAAGAATTAGGAAAATTAATGATGCATATGTAAGATATATAACTCAAGATAACTTTGCTTATGGAATGCATCTAAAAGTTGGAATGGGATGTACAATAAATGTGTCATTATGTTACATAAATTTGCAGTAAGTGTAATTTTCATTTATTTTTTCAGTCATGGAATTTATTGACAAGAACGAATCACCATTACGAATTTATAAGCTGGCGACTTACAATCATTTGGGTATTGGGATTTTTTGTGAGA
Source organism: Lepisma saccharinum (assembly GCF_977018435.1). Taxonomy (NCBI): domain Eukaryota; kingdom Metazoa; phylum Arthropoda; class Insecta; order Zygentoma; family Lepismatidae; genus Lepisma; species Lepisma saccharinum. The sequence continues at coordinate 11,435,785 of NC_139249.1, forward strand.
TACTGTTTCCTGTTGCCACTAAGGATTATGATATGTTTTATAGGGGTAAGTGTGTTAATAGGAAGTATATGTTAATTTATATTTAACAGCTGAAGATAGGAGAATAAAATACTCTCTTTTTTCATTCAGAAAGAGTGCGTTAGCTGCAGGGATTCAAGTTTAAAATATTTAGAAATATCTTTAAAGTTTTCATAATTGCATGTGTTATTATGAGAATACTGCATTCTAGTGCAGTACCAAAATTTCTGAACTTCATGGAGATTAATTTAATAATAGGAGTACAATTTAAAATAATTGAATAGGAAAGCTGTATGTTCACTATTCATGAACTCTTTAGCATAATTGACAAATGGAAAAAGTAATTAACAATTGCTGTTGTAATCCATTATTCTTTTGTCATGAATATTTTTTATTGATAGCTGATTCAACCATAATCTCAGGTCATTATTTGTAGAATTTTCACAACTTGATTGCTGTTGTTAGCTAGTTTGAAATACTTTCAGATGGTTTCTGGGGAGTGATAACATTTTTGAACCAAATGTTATACTTTATTGCCTGGTATTGAATTAACAATATTTTTTATAGTATTGGTCATGGCTGTGCTCTGTCACTCAAGATGAATTTGTTGTAACCATAATCCACCATTCCTCTCTTTTCACGATGTTCCAATGTTGTCCTCTTCTCCGAACAATCTGCTCTTTCCACCGGCATCTTGGTCTCCCATTTGGCCTTATTCTCACTCCTTGTGTATTTGTAAGCTTTTACTAGTAGTCTTTCTGCACCCATCCTCTTCATCATGTGTCCGAACCATCTCATCTGTGCCTGATCTATCCTGTCCTGAAGCTTCACCACCCCCAGTGTCTGTCGGATCTCCTCATTCCTTATTCTATCCCTTCTAGTCTTCCCCAACATGCTCCTTAAAAATTTCATCTCCACTGCCTGCATCTTTCTTTTGTCTCTCTCTGTCATTGTCCAAGTCTCTGCTCCATACATAATTATTGGTTCATAGTGTGTATGAATCCCAAAATTAATATCAATAGCTAAGTTTCTACATTGAATATCTGTGATTTATTTAACTACAAAATGAAAAATTAAACCAGAATAAATGTTGAAGGGTCCATGTATTCTCGAGAAATGTTACATCCAAATTTGTTTCTGGGCTTGTAAGAGTTACATCAAAATTTGTTTCTGGGTTTGTAAGAATCTAAAACTACAAGAGCCGTGGTGTAATTGCTTAAGGCTCAACTGGACATGTGGCAGCTGTCAGGGCGAATTTTTTCAAATTTTCCTCTCCATTCGAAAAACTGCTGTGATATTCCAAAATATGAAAAATTACGTACACTTAGAATTCCTTCTAGAGCACTGACGTGAGTTTTCGTGTATGCTTTCACTCTTATCTAGATATTATCAAAAATTTAATAGACTTAAACTATTGATAATATCCAGATAACAGTGAAAGCAAACTACATGTCAATGCTCTAAAAGGAATTCTAAGTGTGTGTAATTTTTCATATTTTGGAATATCACAGCAGTTTTTCGAATGGAGAGGAAAATTTAAAAAAAATCGCCCTGACTGCTGCCAAATGTCCAGTTGAGCCTTAAAGCACCGGATTTGGAGCAAACTCACATGTTCGTCATAGGTTCGATTCCCACCACCAGCCAATGAACTTTCACCTGAAGAAGAGAGAACTTAGTGTTAGAATAAGTATAGTTTAAAGCATAATGAGCATTGTTAACAAATTTATTTCCAGACACTTGCAATTATTGTCTGCAATACCTTAGTAGGCAACATTCCAGAAGGTGCCTTCAAACGATATGTGTACAAGAAATCTTTTTTGACGTGTTTTCGTGTGTTTGCCCGTGCCTGCTCTGGGGTGATTATGTTCCACAATCAGGAGTACAGGCCCCAAGGAGGAGGCATATGCGTGGCAAACCACACTTCGCCTATAGATATTGTGATGCTAGCCACAGATAACTGCTATTCCTTGGTAAGTAATAATTCCATCCATGTTATCGGGCAGGCTGCAAAACGTACAAATAATCCTGAGGATATGCTTATTGTTGTAATGGAAGGATATTCCAGCTATTTCTTGCACTATTTCCATTAAATGAACACAGGACTTGCTTGTGTATAAGTTGCCTGTTTCAAAACTTTCGATGAGAAGAGATTTTTGTAAATATTGTTTCATATGCATACCAAAGATATTGCATTCTTTCAGGGATGGAAATTCCTCAAGTTGCTTCCACCAACATGTGGTATTGTCCGTACGTTTAGCTAATCTGTGTGGTTTATGTTTCAAGTGTAAAGAATATATGTATTGTCATTTGTCCATTGTGTACCAACAAGATAGTAACTACGTCAATTCAGTGATCGACTCGTGATCTTGCCACCTAAGATTTCATGTTTGAATCACTGGCCTTGCATGTGTGTTCCTTTGCGAGTGTCATTTCATTAATTTCACCTAATGCATTATTTATTCTCATCACCGTGATTAGACAGAGGAGCAGAAAAGCGATGTAAAACAGGGCTGAACCGATGCCGATACTATCACCGATTCTGATACTTGAAAATTGCAATAATTAAAATTTGTTCAGAATATTGATCAATAATGGTATGTAAATTTTCTTCAATTATATGCATCAATTTACCAAGAAATTTACCTTAGAATATTCAAGAATTACATCACAATTTTAAAATATATAGACAAAATATAGATTTTCATGCAAAATTAGTGCAAAATAAAAATAAGCTTTGAATTTTGCATAATTTTTAGGATAATTAGATTCTGCGAAAGTGTCAACGTGGCATTTTTGCAGACCCCGTAAAATGCCAATATGCTGGGAAAGTATCGGCTGGTATTGGTAGATGAATTCCAACTGATACTTTATGATACCGATACCACTGGTATCAGCCGATACCGATACATTGGCATTGGTATAGGCTCAGCCCTAGTAAAATATGAACAGTAGAAATACACCTATTCAGTGAGCAATATGAGAGCTAGGAGTTAAATTGAAGATGGTGATTTTGCAGTATAAATATTTTTTTATATTTAAAAAAAGAAGAGTTAGTTTTTTGTACAACAAATTTCAACTCTTTTCCTTTCATCTTGGTAGCATAGCCAGATGTCAGGCACACCTGGTACGACCAATGTTGCCAGTAATTTTTTAAAAGAACTTACTTTTTTATGAAGATGCCATAATTAATTTCATAAATGGTCTGCAAATGAATTAAATGCATAACAATTTATCGATCTTTTATCAGTTTGATAAATGCCCACAGAGGCCATCAATACACATCGAACATTTTTGCAACAGACGGTTTTAACTTCATACAAAAACTTTTTTACACTTTAGTAACTTTTTGCGCATACTGAAATTTCATGTACTGCATGATTTTCTTGAGTAATCTTTCAAAAATATCCACATCGACAAAGTTAATACCCAGTGTAAGATTCCTGTCTCTATATTTTTTTTGTACAAAAGTTAAGTACGTTCAAAATCTCGGTTGCGAGGCTTTTTGGACACCCTGCATGTATGTATGTATGTATGTATCTGCGTGTGTTGCTAGGCCGTAAAAATGTTGGTGCATATAGATCCACCAAGCTTTGTGAAACCCTGGAAAATATGCGAACTACAGCATTCCCCATAACTAACTAGCAACACTGCTCCCACGCAAGGGTATCAGATGGGTTGGTGGATCTATATGTAGGGGAAGTAACTTGGTTGGAAATATATACAAGGGAGGAGTGAGTATGCTCACGTCTTGAACACCTCATGTTCTCTCCTCAAAGTTCTTTTCAACTCTCCCCTCGCAGTAATTGTCTGCTATCGGTCTCGTGGTGGTATTTAGCCTTAGAAGATTGATTGATTGATTTGGTGTTTTAAGTCCACTTTATGCACAGTAAGGCTAATCGGGACAACACCTACAGTTTAAAGTGGAATCCGAACCACTTTGTGCCTCCACCAGGTATTGAACCCAAGACCCCTTGATTACAAGGCGACGACGGTACCACTGCGCCATCGGGAAGACCCTTAGCCTTCAAAGAAATCTACCTCCTGCTTAGAGATGCATTCTCGAGCAACCAACCTGAAGGGCACCTTCGCATGGATTTGGGTTGCTCGAGAAGGCATCCCTAAGGTGGGAAGTAGATTCCTCTTTAGGCTAAATACCACCGACGTGACCTCATTTTTGTTGTGGTCCATTTACCCATGATGCAGTCTGGGGAAGAGAACAGGACATTTACTGTTAATTCTTTACTGTGTAATCCCTGATTTGACTCCAGATCTAGGTATGCATATGTAATGTTCAGGTTTCAAAATTGGAGCAAATATTTGTTTTTTTTTTCAGTATTAAGGAGCAGATGTGTACATTATACACAAGCAAGTGCTGCGACTCATTGCTGTATGTTCGTCTTTGACTCTCATAGCTTTTGCCCCTTGCAGGTGATGTGGCTTACAGTTTGTACAGCATTTGTTGGTTACTTCCCGGAAGGAGCCTTCAAACGATGGCTGAACTACAGGGTGTCAATAATGTGCTTTGGAATACTGTCTAGTGCTCTGTCCGCTGTGATCACTTATCATAACCCTGAAAATAAACCTAGAGGAGGGATTTGTGTTGCAAATCACACTTCTCCTATTGACGTCTTGGTTCTTGCGTGTGATAATTGCTATGCTCTGGTAGGTGATGACTGACCCCGGATGTGTGAGTGATGCATTTGTGTTTATGGGTTTGTGTCTAGTCTTGCATGCTTTGTAAATGGTGGCTGCTTTTACTTAATATTATTTTTTTAATTGGCCAATTTAGTAATTTTATTAGGGAAGGACTGATATGAAATTTTGGCCGATACCGATAGTGCCAATATAAAATTTACCGATACCGATAACCGATATTCTACCTATCTGATGTAAAATTCCAAATGGTTCATTGACTTCGTCAATAAATGTACGTTACCAGTTCAACCAAGCTTTTGCAATGCAATACAAGCTTCATATTTAGACATATTACTTTAAAAAAATGTAGGGAAACGATTGATGATTTTGTTTATTTTACTTCGCTTCTTGTGCCAGGTTAGGATAATTGCGAAGATGGGGATGAGTGATGATATGATGAAAATTGATGAATGGACACTCAAGAAAACCATGCCCAGGCTGGGATTTGAACCTGGGACCCCTAGCATCGTAGCTAACCACTAGCTACTAGTTAGTAATGGTCGTAGCTAACCACTACATCATGGGGGCCGGCTGTAGAAGACTAAATGTTTATAGCCATACAAATTACAACAAATAGCAGTACATTGCACTAAATTATAAGCCATTTATAGACATATCGGAGCGATAAATTATCTGCAATTTTACCCATGATTCGATACACCTATATCGGCCAATACTGATAGAGCACCAATTAATCTGTCCCATTCCTAAATTTTATTATGAAGATAGATAGATAATAATTGCAGTGGCAGTTGTAAGATTGTATTCTGAGTAAGACACATAAATAGAGTAGATTTAAGGAGTAGTATATTCTCTATCTTGACTAGATAGTAGGGCTAATCTAGAAATAAATGTTGTAGATAATTGAGAAGTCATTTTATTATCTGATGCATCTCCTGAAACATTCTGAAATGCACAAAAGTTGCTACTAAAGTAATGCATTGTTAACAGTACTTAGAATATTTCTTTGGCTTGATTTTTACTCACTTCCAAAGTCATTTTTTGTTGCTCAGAAAAGCTACGAACTATTTTAATTATGTGTGCAGTATCTTGCTAAATGTCAATCCTTTACAATCAAATTGTCATTAAATAGTGTAGCATCAGGCTGTGATGTTAGTTTTTGAGTGCAGTTCATATGTATTTTTTTAAAAATTTATTTAAATTTTTCAAGCTTTCTATTAAGGTTTTCATGTGTTCAGCTACCACATTGGCTACACTTTTATTTTTAATATTGGAACAACAAGAATAGCTTTTACGTTTGATAGAAGATGTAAGTTATTTGATGATGTGGGCAGATATTGTTGCATCATGTCGGAATTGTTTTGACAGCTGTGAAGTTTTGGAGTCTGCAACAATAATTGTGTGATATGTCTGTGTTCGTTAATTTTCACAGTGAAAGTCTTACTAGCTTAACATTTTCATTTCTTGATAACTTTTCTATGACTAATTATGTTGTTATGCTTGCTTTGTGAAAATATATGTAAGATGCTTTCTAATCAATGTTGAGTTGTTGACCACTAATGCTGCCTGTTTTGCTTGTTGGAACCAACTGCACACAACATTTTTTGCCATTTAAATACTTAAAGCTTGACTAATTCATTATTGCTGTATTAAAACATTTACTACCCAAAATATAATTCTAAAACTAGCTTTGTTTCAGCATTAGAATTGAAATCGATGATTCAGGTAAGATGATGTTTGTTTCCTGAAAATGTTTGTCTTATCACACTATGAGGTATTTTTATAAGATTCGAAAATGTGCAAGGATCAGTTGGGGATGCAGTGAAGACAAATATGCCTTCCGATTTAGAGAAGAACCCAAGGTTCAATACAATTTTAGCTATTAACCTTTTCTGGATGGGTCAGAATATAGAGTTTTCATAGAAAATATGTTGTCAAGTGTGTTAATATTTAACAGCTTTTTTTCTAAAATCTTAAGTGTTAATGGCATGAACTGCAACATCATTTTTTTAAATATATATTGTCTGAGAGGGGATTTTCCCCTTAAAATAATACAAAATTCTACATATGAATGGCTTATTGCAGAAAGGGACCTGAGTCACATTTTTGAGGTATCGGAGTTAATTTTTTCATCTCCACTGTGTCTAGCAGCATACTGCAGGGGGGTGCATTGAGGGTTGCAAAATTAACTATTCATTATGTTGAATATTTGAGCCAACAACGGCACATTTCTTTCTTACACTATTAATATTATACGAGTTTTCATTGTTTTTCTCAGAATTGTGCAAAAGTGACTCAGGTCCCTTTCTGCAATAAGCCATTCATATATATAAGTAAAGTGTTCATTAAAGCTAAAAAAAATTGACTTTCAGTAATAGGATGGCAGTATACACAATGTCATAATTAAATAAGTTAAGAATGGATGTACATTACTTTATGACATGATATGGAAGGGAATGTGCCATTGGACTTTGGGGGGGGGGGGGGGAGAGATGAACATAAAAAACCCACCAAGCAGCTGGTTATTCTCTTCAATCCCATGTATGCCATTTAAATTGTTCTTCGCTCTTAACGTAAAATGTTAAAGCCCGCATGTGGTTGCTTACCTGTACGTCATAAATGGATAGCCTTGTGAGGTTCAACATGACTGTGCTGCTTCTAATTGCCTCAAAAATACAGCGGAACCTTGGTTTTACGTTTTCTTGGCTCCAGGATGAAAAATATGGGAAGACATAAATTCCTGGGCAATTTTATAACAATTGCCCTATTGGGACCAGAAAATGGGATGTATAATACAGGAAAACACAAAATCGAAGTTCAGATGCAATCAGTTTTCAGTTTTGCACAGTGATCATTAGTAAACATTTATTTTAAACAAACTGTACAGGGGAAAGAATTAAATGTATGAGCGACAGATTTCATGCAAGCACTTTTATATGTTGAACTAACTGTGAGTATTAGCACCAAAACATGCAGTACATGACATTCTGAAACATTATCAATCCAGTGTTTAGATAATTGCTCACAGTAACCATAGTCCATTGGAAGGAAGTTTACATTTATAATACATTTATACAGGAAAAACTACTCGTCTTCAGGCAAGTAATTCTTTATCGCTATTATTATTTTGAAATTGGTGCTTTTCTTTGGAAATAATTGTCTTTGTTAATTGCTGACCTCATGTATATGAATATGCTAATTCTAGATTGGACAGAGGCATGGAGGTTTTCTTGGAATTATCCAAAGAGCTCTTGCAAGAGCTTCATCTCATATTTGGTTTGAGAGATCGGAGGTCAAAGACAGGGTAGCTGTGACGAGGAGGTAAGATTCGATTTATATAATGTTTATAATTTGTATTGATAGTTTAATATTGAGTTTTAATTCTCAGCTGCTTTACTTTTATTCACATCTTCCTCAGAGTTCCGTCTCTCTACTTTAAAATCAGGCAAACGAAAATTTAAATGTTTGCAGATTGTCCATAAAGTCACATCCACAGCAGAACTAATAAAAACTGAGTTAAAAAGTGAAATGCAAAGTCTGTTTTAACAAGTAACAATTGTTAGCAGTTACATTTAAAAGCTGGAGCGCTGGTGGTCTAGTCGAATTTTTCCTGACCTTGTCACTAGATAAAGCAGCTCTGGGGTTCACCCAGCCTCAAATAAATGGCCACCTAGGAAGTAAAGGTGGCCAGAGCATAGTGATGACCACATCCCCTCCAAAATGACTGAGATCGAGAATGTGTGTGGCCCTACCTCACAACCCCTAACTGTGCCTTCATGGCAGGGTGCCGATATGCAAAAAAAGGGGGGGGGGGGCTTACCTTACATTTAAAAGCTGCCAGTTAACAATAAATATTCAAAAACTTACTCTCTGTGAGGAACAGTTCAGTTTTTATGGATGTGACCACACGGACAATCTGCAAATGTTTAAATTGATGTTTCTCTTGTGAATAAAACTAAAGATGTGGACTATTATATCAGATATGTTAGTCAGATAAAGCCTCAGCTAAATGATTTGGAACTAAAACGTTGTGTTGTTGGTTGTGATTTGCAGCCATTCTCACTATTTTCCTGAGTTTTATAGCTGGGTGTAAGCCAAGTGAGGTTCGCAGTCCGTGGTTTCTTTACAGAAGCACCACTTGATAGCAAACTGTGTTTCATTGGTTTGCACGCAAGTAGAGGAAAAAGAAACTCTGTGCAATGCTGATGCTGGTGACACCACTTGAGAAAACTGAGCAACTTTTCTTTTTTGCAGCGCTACAATGTGAGCTGTAGGCAGCATGTTAGTAAGGTTAACCTTTCCATATTACTACCACAAGCAACAGTTTCGGTTGTCACAAGCAGGAACACAGTTTAATGCTTAGCTTTGTTATTATTTCATTTGAGATTTATATATTGCTTCACAAATTATTATTATTATTTAAATGTTCACTTTCACTACTTGCTGCTTTGCTGTTGAGCACAGGTACACCACAAGGTAAAAGTCAACCAGTATAATATGCATACATGATGGTTTACTTTGAGTTCCGTTCATTACAATTAAGAAGTAAGGCACACTTAAATACAGGGTGCCCCATAAGTCTAGACTCTTAGGAGAAAAACATTACAGGGTTTGTTCAAAGTGTCCGCCATTGCATCGCACACGCAGTTGAAGATGAGATCTACCCTCCTGCAACAGTTTATGAATCACAGCCATAGAAATTTGCTGACATACCTTCACAGTGCATTTTTTTAAGAACGAGAAGGCTCTGACTTTTGACCTTGTGCATCATGGCTTTTAGGTGTCCCCACAAATCCAAATTGAGCAGAGTGAGGTCTGGATTCCTTGGCCACTTTATTCATTCATGGTGTACAGTTCAATATGCAGTAAATTGTGTGTTAGGATAATGTTGCACGTAATGCGGAGGAAAGCCATGGTCTTGAAAACTCCTATGGCTCCAGACTTACGAGACACCCTGTAGTATAGTTCAATATTTGACGCATTCCACAAAATATACAATTCCATTACACTGTAACTTGCCAGACACAGGAGATGTAGTACAGCAAAAAATGCAAGCTCAACAGGGACTCGGACCTGGGGGTCGGGCATACCACAATAGCTCAGTTAGTAGAGTAATGGCATGGTATGCCATAGACTCAAGGTCTGAGTCCTATTCGAGCCTGACTAATTTCTAATTATAATCTAATTACAATTTTCATGAGCACTCGGGATCCTACGTAACCTCAAATGGTTGCAAGTGGTCATTAGGTTCAATCCCAAATTTTTCGTATTGATCCTGTGTTGTTGGGATAGTTAGGGAGTCGCTTGAACGTAAGTAGCCGTTTCCAAAGCAGAAAGTTAGATAAAAGCTGGGGTACAAGAAGCTCCTTTTTCCCAGGAGCCATCTTTTTCCTTCTTTTTTTTTGGGGGGGGGGATATGGGGTAAGGAAGCAACGAATCCATCTAACATAACCTACAAAATGCAATCTTTAAACATTTTATTATACATGACTGGATTAAAATTAATTAATTCTTGTATGAGGGTGGCCTTCCTAAAGAAGACTCTACTGGTTACTGCATGAATAACTATGCAATACATTCTACAAGGTAACAAAAAAAGTTCTTGCCGTTCTAGAGCAGTGATAAACAAAGAGCAATACAGTGGACGGTATGTACCTTTAGGTTTTGAAGTAATCTCCATCAGCATCCAACACCTTTTGCCAACATTCCTGCAGCTGCACAATACCCTGGTGATAAAACTCTGCAGGCTTGGATGCAAATTAGTCTGTGAGTACGTTCCGCAGGTCTCCCTCATTTGCGAAGGATCTCCCACGGAGGTGGTTGTGGAGGGAATGAAACAGGTGGTAATCTGTTGGTGCAAGGTCCAGTGAATATGGTGAATGGCACAGTGTCTTCCAGCCAAGTTGCTAAAGGGTCTCCCAGGCTCTCTTTGCTACATGTGGCTTGGCATTGTCGTGCAGGAACAGCACACCTTTGGGATTCACCAATGCCAGCTCCTTCTGCCGCAATGCACGGTGCACCCTTTGCAACTGCTGAAAATAGAGGTCAGCAGTGATGGTCTGACCAGGTGGAAGGAGCTCGTAATGCACCACTTGCCGACAATTCCACCATACAGAGAGCATAACCTTTCGTGGGTGCAGAGGTGGTCTTGAGGTGTGAGGAACAGGGTCACGTGGCGACAATCAATTTCCGGTACGCTTGGGAGTGTCATAGAGGACCCACTTTTCATCACCAGTGAGCAAGCTATCAAATATGGGTGTGTTCAGGTGCCGAGTGAGCAAGGCCAAACAGGCTGTCACTCGTTGTTCCTTGTTGGCTGCCGACAATGTGTTGGGTACCCACTTTCTTAACTTGTATGACTTCCCTATCCCATGCAGGTGCAGTCTGACTGTTTCAGCAGAAACATGGAACCTTTCTGCAAGTTACACACGTTTAGACCACTGTCCTCCTCGATGGCTGCTTTCAGGGGCTCGTCATCCAACACATGTGGTCATCCACTGCGAGGTTCATCCGAAAGGCTCACGTCTCCCGAACGGAATTTCTGGAACCAATGCCTAGCAGTGCGTTCGTTTACGGCATTCTCCCCAAATGCCGGGCAAATGCGGCGACTTGACAGGCCCACTTTAAAGTCATACAACAAACACACGCGAACACGCTGCTTCGATACCTCCATTTCTCTTTGACACTGGACGAGCTGACTGCTGTGTGTGCGCAACCTGCCTGTATTGCTGACAGTCGATGGTCAGACTAACTCCCTTTCACTTGGCCAGCACTTGCGTCATTTCGTTTCCTCTCTGTGAGTGCATGATTAATGGGACGTCAAAAACTGCATGAACCTTTTTGGTTACCTTGTAATATATGACCGTCTCTACCATATCACTGCAGATTTTTTCTGCTAGCAACAATGCAAAAATGTATAATGGCATGTTAATTATTCGGGGAAAAAAAAGGAATGGAAATTTGCATAAGCGAACTCGAAATATTAAAATATTTTTTTTCGAAATAAATTTAAAAATTGTCGCCAGGTTAAAATTTTCAGGCACCATGGGAACCATGCACCCTGTATTTTTCTATCCATGATGTAAGATATGTTTCATTCATTTAATTGTTTCTGAAAGTAAGAAAAAAAAGTCTGCTTTTTACTTCACAAAATATGGTAATCCTGGCCGTGCATTTGCAGTGAATGTTTTTTTTTTTACATAATGGAGGTACATGTCATTTGTCACTTTGAAACTCCCATGCCGCATGCCATTTTGGTCTGAAAGCTGCTGGAGTTGTACCATTATTTACAGAAAGTGTTGTCCAATTTTGAGAGAAATGCATGTATACAGGGGGAGGATTAAACTTGGATATATATACTCTGGTGTGTTCATTACAATATGTTCCTTAGAATCTGCTCATGGCCAATACTCTGCAAATACATTAAAAATTCATGCAACACGTGTTTATTTCTTCTATGCATCTAGATATGTGAATTTGCTTCATACTAAAAACCATTTCTTTGTGATACATTCAGACAGAAAGAAGCTACTGAACAAATGCTTAAAAAAAATTGCATGCTTGATAAAGCCAAAAGTTTATATCATAAATTATTTTTTCAAGCAAAAAAATGTTTACATTCACAGTGGCCTTTTTTAAAAAAAATCTGAATGCAATAATTATTGCACAATGAGTGTACTTGCACTGCTTTCACAATAACACAATGAACATTAGCTAATGAGAAAAAATATATTATGTGAGACCATTGAAAAGGATTCTGGAAGATATTTTTTCTTTATCGGTTTTACACTAAGATTTTCAGCTTTACACTGACACACTTTAACTCTTATTTCTGTTTGTAGGTAAAAAAAAAAATATATTCTGAAATTAGTCAGTATGAAGGGTAAGCTAAGGGATTTACGAAACAGATTTTTAAATGCAAGCCAAAGTCTGTACTTCAGAACGTATATCAGAATCAGTAAAGATCTAATACTTAAACAGATTCTGATACTCAATGTCCTAACTTTGAAACCTCAAGAAAAAATGTCATACTCTACACTATAGGATTATAAGTTTTTAAGTTCTATTTGCTTGTGGTTTCAAATTTCTCACATATATCACATTCAAGAATAACTGGTTTTCTACCAGTGTAAAATCACTTAAGATATGTAACACTTATTTCATAGCATTAATATTCAGAATGCTGGAATTGCTATTGTGGTTCTGTCGGACAGTAGACTGGGTCAGTTATATCTAGCAGTATATTGAGTATAATAGAATCGCTAAATTTCATGCTGTGTGATACCACCAGGACAAGAGTTGTTGTAAACTATATCATACTGGCCAATAAAATTGACACACAGCATCCAATCCTTAGTAGTAATAATTGGTATTCACTAAATTTTCTTCCATCACAACACATGGACTGAATAGAAAGCAGTACCACTATATGTTGTAGCCACTGACAATCGCAGGAATTGTAAAGGTGGAAATGCCTATTAAATAGTTGCATTCTGGGGGGCGAGATAGAGTATAAAATATTTTATAATTACTACTTTTAACCTTAATTTTAAAAGTTGTTCAAACATTTTAAAAAAGGTAATCGGGAATAATTTTAAGAGTAGTTTGCATTTACCACTTCTGCCCCCCCCCCCTTTCCAGCCCCTGAGGTTTTTACTACTTTCATTTGATTTTTTAAAATATTTTTTCAAAATTTCAGAAGGGGCTGCAACCCCATCAGTCCCTCTCTGTGTACTCCAGTGGCTCCAGCTCTAGGCCAGAGCAAGGGGACTGGGGTTTTAATTTTTCCCTTTTCTAATTCATCAAATTGTTGGAATTGACAGAGAGGTGTAAAAACCTACATAAAATATGATACTTCAGATGTGCCATTGATTTTTGGAAATGTCTAACCTAAGCCAGGCAAGTGTGGGAATAACTTATGCATTTTGAAAATACAGGTGGCCCAAATAAAACTATACCCAAAACAAAAGGTGGTGGTAAGCTGTTTTTTTTTCTTTTGGTCAGACTTCTTGATTTAATTTTTAAAAATTGTCAAGAGTTTCAAAATCTCAGCTGCAGTTGAGAAAACATTAAGAGAAAAACCGACATGTGCCACCTCTAGTGGACAAGGTCACTTCCAACATCTGGTCAGGGCAGTGGAGCATGTGGCACTCTTGGAGTGTTATTTGCCCAAGTACAGAGACATCAAAAGAGTTTCCAGAACATTGAAATTCTTAAAGCACCTTTGAAGCTAGGAATGCAGTGCTCGTTATAATGAGAATAATTTTTCACTAGCCGTTTTCATGCTTCAAGCATTAAAATTACATACCATCATTAACTCAACATTTTTTGTATACAACTTGCTGCTTACAGCTTACAACACTGGACTTCAATTATTGTATCCAGTGTCAGACTTATGTTTTTTATCTTTGTGATGCTAATTTATTAAACTCATATTCACAGATTACGAGAACACGTAGAAGATCCCAACAAACCTCCAATATTAATTTTCCCAGAAGGAACTTGTATAAATAATACGTCTGTGATGCAGTTTAAGAAAGGAAGTTTTGAAGTTGGAGGTGTTATTTATCCTGTTGCAATTAAGGTATGTATATCTTACAAGATAACTTTCACTTTTTTTCATGTAACTATCTGGATTTAATTTAAATTTTGGTTTGCACTGAAATTTTTCTTGCTTTTGCAATAAACCTGAATATATTTTTATCAGATGGTAAAGTTTGAAAGAAAAATGATACTTCATTCTCTAAGTGTTTAAAACTGAAATACAAAAACCTCAATTGTGGTGGTTTAACGGTACTAGTCCTTCATCAGTTGTGGAAAAGAGAAACAAGAATATTGCTGAGACTTTAGCATGGGACTTTCTCAAGTTATTGGTTTTGATAAAAGGCAGATTTCAGTAAGCTCACTGGCCAAATCACATAAAAATATATAAACAAAAGTACAAGGTCTATGCATTGTAGCAGAAGGTTTATGTTAATGGCCAAGGTTCGACTACAGCCCCAACTGTACCTATCACATAGAAAGAAACTTTAGGAATGGAGCTTTCAGACTGAAGTGGCATGTGTTGCTTGGAAGTGAACCCTCAGTAATCAATGTAACCTTTCAAACAGAAGGACACGAAAAGTTGATGTATTGCGCTGACTGGGCCATTTTCTCAATATCGTGCATTGTCTCTCCTCTGTCTGTCCACACATGTGCAGTCAATGATTTCTTATGGACTGAAAGGGAATGTGTCGCTTCTCACATGTCACTTGTTGCTTCGGTCTGAAATTTCCCTAAGGAATAGTCAATTGCAGTAAATGTTTAATGCATGTGATTTTCAGAAGATATTCATAGACATGTAAAGAGTCCGTTGGTACACCATGGGTTGGATCACAGTCTTTAAACCCCTTAAATGTGAAATTTTCTGGACAAGTAGCTACTGCAGAATGGAGTTTTTTTTTCTTTTTAAGCAAAATTCCATTTCCTATGCTGAGATTCGAACCCGGGACCCCGAGCATCATAGCATGCTCTGATAACTCATCACTCTGTCCTTCATTTTCCGACAGATTCACTGCCAGTGCTAAATAAGTGCAACTTAGGCTTTCCTGATGGCATAGTGGTAACACCAGTCATGTAATCAAGGGGTTCCAGGTTTAATAATTGGTGGATACACATTGCACAGTGATTCAGATCCTCCTTTAAACTGTAGATCGTCCCAATTAGCCTATGTGTGCATAAAGTGGGCTTAAAACACAACTTTAACAAATTTCAACTTTATGTCTGCATCATGCAAACATTGTTTTTGAGCCATATTTTGGTTTTATATTATGTACGAACTACACCGCACGAGATCAGATAATTTTGCTTACATCTAACTTGTATTTTTCTTCTTTTTTCTGTTACCGTTTTGTTTCTACTACAGCCAGCATAATCTCACCTAACATGATTGTTATGTTCGCAACATCTGGGCAGTGTATATATGCCACGCAGTCCAAGCAATGAGGACAATGAGCGATCGGGTAATGTTGTCCAGTCATTTCTCTCTTTCTGTGCTGCTCGGAGGTCGGCCCGATCGCTCATTGTCCTCCACATTTTCCCGTCCATTTTCAAACTCCTTGCACCACCACTGCACACTTCGCACTGATAAACACTTGTCCCCATACACTGGCTCCATTTCCATGTGCATTTCTGTGGCTGTTTCTTTGCACCATAAAAAACTAATAACACTTCGCTGCTCATATGGCATGGACTGCCTGAGCACTCCAGCCATCTTTGCCAACTGATAACAGTGCCATGCTGTGGAAGAAATCTGAAGTTACAATAGGGCCGTTCCAAGAAAAGCCTACTGCATCGCTCGTATATCTCGAAAAAAATTAGGTGCAAAGACTTTTCGATTTGCCCTCTTATATACACCTTCCACACTACAACAGCACATTAACATATATGCCATCCACACTTAAGGTGTAAAAGATTAAAAATAGCATCAGTGTATAGTACAGAAATAATAGGTTCAATCTTTCTTTACAGTACGATCCAAAATTTGGTGATGCATTCTGGAATAGCAGTAGATATTCTATGATCCAGTACCTGTACATGATGATGACCAGTTGGGCCATTGTGTGTGAAGTGTGGTACCTGCCTCCAATGTACCAGCAAGAAGGAGAGAGTGCCATTGACTTTGCCAATAGAGTAAAGTCTGTTATTGCCCGACAAGGCGGACTTGTTGATCTTATGTGGTAAGATTGTGTTTTATTGCCTCTGTATTTAGAGTAAACCCTCATTAACACAAACTCGCTTAAGATGAACACTCGGTTAACATGAACAAAATGTTGGTCCCGGCAGGGATGTATTATATCTTATAGAAAGTTTTATCGGTTAACGCGAATTGCAGTTACCATGAATTACGAACTGTTTTTTAGTCTGTTGCGTCATTAGATCTCATTTAACATGAACTTTCAAAGTTTTTCGTAAGTTTTTTTCCGTTGTTCCTCTGTTGTTCCTATGCTAGGTATGTAAGAAATCGCTCAACAATCTCTTATCATCTTGTCAACAATCAACTTACAGTATTGTAACCAACAGATTCAGATCAACAATATGCTCAAGTATGTTTTTCTATTCTTTAAAACATAGCCAGTACCAGTAACATCAAGATTCAAACTTGGGTGCAATTGCTCGACAATCGCGATCCACGCATCAACAATGAGCTTATACATATTTTAACCAACAAATTCAGTTGTGTGTTCAGATGTGTTTTTCTATTCTGTAAGACGTAGCCAGTACGAGTAACATCAAGTACCTTTGGATCAAGGCATTATTGCTCTTATGAAGAGTACTGTACTAGTGTTTTCTATGACGACATACATAATACGTATTGTAAATGGTTAATGTGTAGAAAGAACTGTATTGCAACAATAAAATTTGAGTCCCCGGTTAGCACGAATATTTTTTAACACGAACTCTTGAATTTTCGGTCCCTTGGGATTCGTGGTAACGAGGGTTTACTGTATAATTATTTCATGTTGCTTTTGTAGGTTAAACAGGATGAATTAAAAAAAAAAAAAAAAAAAAGGTTGTGGACATGCCATTCCAGGAATTGAACATAGGACCAATAGCATGCTGTCCTATCCACTACACCATAAAGGCTGGTGCTTTGCATGCATTACTTAGAGGTTTATAGTGGGGATGGCCAAATTCAAATAAAATTTTATATGGATATCGGATAATTTTCTATCTGGATTTCAAATATCCAGACATTGGATATTCTGGTATATGGATTATCCAGATATCCAAATTGTTTGAATTATCCAGATATTCAGATCATCCAAAATGTCTGGATATCCGAATGTGTCCATTATCCGGGCAGTTTTATCATTTATCAATTTTATGGGCTGTCCACATATTCTTTTATTCGTAATTTTCTTATTTTACTGCATGTATTTTCTACAAATCCGTAATCAAATCTATTTTATCCAGATACCTGGATTATTTAGATATTTGGATTATTCAGATATCTGAATTATCTGGATATCCTTTATCCGGATTCTGTGACCTGGTTTATAGATGTCTCTCACATGTAGTTGGCAGCTGATCTTCATTCCGTGTGCATGTGATACTTCCATATTAAAACAATAAAAAATTACTCTCAAAAATTAAATATTACGGCTAAGCCGATGCCAATGTATCGGTTGGATTTTCTTTATCGATACCAGTTGATACTTTTGCTGCATTTTGATCATTTGTCTGGGAAAATGCCATGCAACCCTTGTACAGAGTTTCATTATCCTGGAAGTTCTGCAAAATTCAAAGTTTCCATTGAATTTGCACCATTATTATGTGTGTTAATATTCTGCTGCATTTCTTTAATAGGGTGGAGAATTTTCGACTACCTATTTTATAATGAAGACAGATGATTTGCTGATTACATTTACATTTATTTTTCACTTCTAGAACAAACATTGCACCTTTGGATTACATAAAATGTATACGTGAACAATGTGCACAGGCTTCGACATGTTATTTGTAATGTCCGAGCATGACGCCTTGCCGAACGCTGAGAACTGCGAACCACAGCAACAGGCACATGTTCAATGCTCTCTGGTGTTCTGACTGTTGTTTTTCTCCCATGTGGTTTATTTTTAACACTTCCAACTTCACGCCATTGTTTCCACCATTCATTGATTGTTTTCCTGTTAGGAACTCGTCCACGGCATTGTTGATCACCATACTCCCTGCGGAATGCACGCTGCACCGCTACAATTGACTTCGTCAACACAAACTGCTCCACACAAAATATACGTTGCTGTAGAGGCCAACGCTCCATTGCTACTGAAATCCAAGGTCACAGTTTACACGAGGCAGAAGGAAACCACCCTCCCAATGCATTTGTTTTGCAGTGTTGCCAACCTCAAACTGTGTAGTCGAAAATGCTCCACCCTGTATTTCAATGGAAATATAAAAATATAACCTGTGGCTCAACAGCCCTTGAAGGGCCTAGGCCAATCTCCCGACTACCAGTCTCCCTCCCACAATCCTACCTACAGGTGTGGAGATCTTCAACCAGTAGTGGGGTGACGTGGAGTCAGCACTTCGAACCCCCAGCAGTTATAGGAGATTTCCGAGACTGGGTTACGCTACTCACTCATAGCTCCCCAATTTCTTCACATTGGTGGGTTGCCACTGGTCCTATACACAGGCCGAAAACCCAGAGACAACCCATGCCGTCCTGCAGTCGGAGTTCAAAGCACAGCACCTTAGACTGCACGGTCACGGAGGAGGACCATATCAATGCAAAACACTGGTAAATTGATGCTTATAATTGGAGTGAAATACTCACCCACTAATATTAAAACTCGGCTGGATCTTATGCCACGGCAACTATTTTCGATGCTTATAATTCCTTCTAGAACATTCACATGAATCTACATGTTTTTAGAGGTTGTCTACATATTATCAATAGTTTAATAGACTACGTAGACACAAAACTATTTAGAATATCTGGACAACATCAAAAGCAAGCCACATGAATGTTCTAGATTGAATCCTAAGCAGATGTAAGTTTTCAGATTTTGAAATATCATAGTAGTTTTTCAAAAGAAGACGAAAATTTGAAAACAGCTGTCCCGGTGTCAGCCAAAGGTCCAGCCGAGCGTTAATCAATATTTTTGAACAGCATGTAAATGTTACAATTTTGAAACATCAGTATCGGTGGGAAGCTGTATGGATATCGGCTCAGCCGTATTCATTATCATAAAACTTTTAGAATTACACAAAATCTAAGACCTTAGTGCAGCAGCCTTGCAATTCACAATAATGTTTTAATCTTTTGGAAAGTGCTGTATCACTAAATGTTATGGGCATTTGCTGCTTTTTTAAAAACAGCAACCGGAGTGTAAGGGTGGCCCTCAGTCAAGCCATCCAAACATCAGCCTCTTTTCCACATAGCAGAATGTGGGCGGTTTTTTTTTCTTTCAGGCTGACAATGTTCTATCACCTGGAATTCTAGTCAGTATTATCCAGGGGCGCAGACTTATCAAAATTATTGGGAGGGGCTCTGATCACTAAAATAATTAAATAAAAGAATGACTGACTTGCTCCCTCCCTTTTTTAAAAATAAAAATTACGTCTTCGTATAGCAGTTTTTAAGCAGCTATTATATTCCTCATGCAAATGAAAGGTAACATTAAAACCTTTTAGAAAATGTTTCAAAGTCACTTTGTCTTTCGTGTCTGCTCAATTGTTTTTTAGATAATTAACATTTTTATTGAAAAGTATGTATTTACATTAAGAGGCCAACCTAACAGTTTTATGCCGGCCTCGGAAGCCGAGCATGTTGGGTGGTCGACTCAACTCGCTTTGATCTGGAGGTCTCGGGTTCGGGTTCGAGTCCCGGCAAGGGCATGGGTGTGTTTTAATGTCCGCAACAGACATGTGACGGGAGCAAATAACCTTAGTGTTGACGTACCCATAAAATAACTAATATTTACAATATTTAACAGTTTTTTAAATTATTTACATAAATGGTACACAAATCGCAGGAAAATAGGCATGAGGCACAATTCACAGTAAACTTTACAAGAGAAGCAAAATAATATATTAGATCCTCTTAAGCAAAATTATTTGGGGGGCTCTGCCCCCACATCGTTAACATTGGGGGGGGGGGGGCTCAAGCCTCCCCAAGCCCCATGGAGTCTGCACCTATGGTATAATCCTCTGCGTAGCTTGTGGTGTCATTCATGTGTGTTTGTGATTGTCCCTTCAATCATCTAATGTTATCATTCATCCTCATCATCATGATTAGCCAAAAAGTGGAAGAAAAATGATTTAAAATAAATCGTAACCGTAGCAGGGAGCCGTGGTGGTCTAGTTGGTGGCTCATGCGAGAGACCTTGGTTCGATTCCCGGGGTGGGTGATCTAAGTTCGGAATTTTTGTGGTCTTGTTCCCACATAAAGCAGCCCTGGAGGATAAAGGTAGCCAGAGCATCTCCATTATGGCTGAGATCGATAGAATGTGTGGGGTCCTCATATCCCCCTATGTATGCATCATGCCCAAAGTGCATGGGGAATTTTACCTTTTATAAAAGCAGCAACAACAGTTTAAATTCTAACAGGAATCAGTAAGGGTTATCGAAAATGGTATCGGCTCGGACCTAGTTAGTAATTAAATACAGGGTTGGTAAAGATCCAGGAATTGTAAATAAATTCAATTCCCGTCTGGGAGAGAAAATCAGCAAGTGTAAATGGGTTCTAGACTATAAAGAACCTTTTTATGTTTAAAGTATTTCAAATTTGGTTCAGGAACTTTTTTCTGGATCAATTTAAATAGTCCAGGAACTGTTTTTTTTCTGGATCAATTTAAATAGTCCAGGAACTGTTTTTTTTCTGGATCAATTTAAATAGTTCAGGAACTGTTTTTTTTCTGGATCAATTTAAATAGTTCAGGAACTGTTTTTTTTCTGGATCAATTTAAATAGTTCAGGAACTGTTTTTTTCTGGATCAATTTAAATAGTTCAGGAACTGTTTTTTTTCTGGATCAATTTAAATAGTTCAGGAACTGTTTTTCCAGATCAATTTAAAAAGTCCAGGGACCTTTTTTCTGGATCAATTTAAATAGTCCAGGAACTGCTTTTTCTGGATCAATTTAAATACTGTCCAGGAACCTTTTCTCAATGAATCAATATGCAACTTGGACTGTTGCGAAACCCAATAGAACCTATTATAATTTATGGGATCCTGGACCTTGAACAACCCTGATTGAATATGACTTATGAAAAATTTAATTTTTCTCCACAGGGATGGTCAACTAAAAAGAATGAAGCCAAAGAAAGAATGGAGAGAAAAGCAGCAAGAGGAGTTTAGCAAGAGATTGAAAGTTGCGTGAAGAATCAAGTCTACTTTTTTGTACATACTGTTTGATACTTATGAAGTTCAGAATTATTTTTTAGGCCTGTTTGTTCTATAGACTCGATTTTTAAATTTGAATAGTGCCTCTATTCTGTACAGAAGATATGTATATACATATGTATGTAATTTTTGGGTTCTTTTGTTTTGTAAGTAGGTTGATGTACATTTATTGTAACGTGTTGTGGTTAAAAACAAAAGCAACAGAAAAACAATAACAAGGTACAAATACAACTTTTGTCATATCTCTAGAACCAAGTTCGATGAAGTGTTCTGTTGTATTCGTAAAGAACTTTTTTGTTTACTTCGACAAAAAGATTATGCATTTTCTGCAGGTCTTAATAATTATGAAACTAACATGCAATGAAGGTCTGTAATGGATATAGTGCACAGGTATGTTGCAGATCTTTTTCCTCATACGTGAATGTAACGGTCACTAGTTGATACATTCCTTATCTTTGAATGTTAAAGGTGCATTGTTGTTGTTTATGTACTTAAAAAGAAACGTAAAATGAAATTTTGTAGTAGGTTCATGCTTGTAAAGCATAGAACAGAATCATTTATATATTAACACACATTGCACAATTTTTTCTACATTTGTTCGGTTTGTTGCAAGGCGATGATTGACGAACATGTTGGGAATGGATATTTTATTTTTCTACTAATTTCACAGTTGACTGTGCATTGGCAATATTTCTGTATGCAATGTTCCTGTGATCTGGTGGGCAACAATGGCATGTCGAAAGCCGTGCTTGTATTGATCCATAGAATGACTGTTTTCGTATGAAAATTACGTTCGTTAGGCATGTATATAGGCATAGCAGTTGACATTGAATTGGTCCGAATTTCACGAAAGTTCTTCAACATACCCCATTACCCGAAAAAGTCGTATACTTACTTTACAGCATCGTACAAGGCAAGGAACACAATATTTATTAAACACAATTACTTGAGTGAACTAACTTTACAATAATGAAATGGACATTTGTGTGAATGTGTATGTGAGTTGATATGCATCTAGCTGAATGGGTGTTGTATTTGTGTTAAAAAAAAAAAAAAATATGCATAATCCTACCAAGTCGGCCACACTGACCATTTTCTTGTCACGTGGCCACTGTTCTCAGTCCTCTATACCAAAGTTTGTGAGCAATGTTTTATACTTGTTAGTGTAGCAATTGAGTGAAGAGCTAGATGATGTATGTGCAGGTGTGCTTGTGCACAAATCATTCAATGTAATGTGAGTAACTTGCCTTTTTTGTTGTTGTTACTATTCTGTTTTCCTCTTGTCCTTGGTTTTAGGACAGAAGAGTAAGTGGAAGTAACTCTTAGTAAGACTGAATCAATGTACATAATAGGTTTGGATATGTGAGAATCTTTGAATGTGTTGGGTGTTATGTACAGTGTACAGATTTTTCCCCCCTGAAAATCTGAATTTGTGACACAAATAAAGCAATTGAAATTGAAGTATGCATTTTGTGATTGCAAAGAACATATATTGATGCGTTCACTGGTTTCAAGTACTTTCGGTGATCGTGACTGAATGCTTTAGGGGTCGGATGGTAGAGCTAGGTTAAGTTTTATGGTCCCCATACAATCTGGATGACAGGCTTCTGGCAGTGTATGGAATGATTCCAAGGGTTGTTGACGATGTACGTCTTACCTCTCAGCCAGCGGTTGAGTGTAGACGTCAGGCGACGGAGCACGAGTCCTGAGTTTGACAGCCCACGGTCTTCTTGCCTGTGGCTGGCGACGAAGCAAAAGCTGGTCTTGGAGAGATAGCCCTCGAGAAGGCTATTCCAAAGATGGTCTGACCTACGGCTGCGAATTACAAGCCGTGGTACCGAAGATGGCCAACTCGCATGTGTGTTAGCGGTTGCCTTGGCGAAAGCTGCGGTTCGGTTTCCCCGAGCCAGGCTTCAGATCTGATAGTGTGAATAGGTCTTCGCCTGGTAGCTGTTATTCTCTTTGAGCTTCTACTGAATTCTGAGGTGCGACTAACTACCGAATTCTAGTGCCTAGCTGCATGGTCACCACTTCCCGTATTTTCTAGCCGATCATGGGTTTGAACCCGGTAGTATCGAAGAATGCAGTTTCTCCTGACGTCATGTTTTTCCGCTATTTGTGGAATGTTACCTTGTGTTGTAAATTATCGCTTGACCGAGTACTGATGTCTGGCAAGATATATTACCTTTTTTTACAGTCTCCCCCTTGAATCGTTCCACAATATACAGGGTGGGCCAAAAGTAGGTACACATTATGCCATCACAAATATAGTGTGTACCTACTTTTGGTCCACCCTGTATATTTTATTTTAATGCATGAACCTTGAAGCAAATTAAAATCAGGCATGTTAAATTAATTTAATAACCATGCCATGTACAGGTGGTAGACATTGAAACTAAAACACTGGTGATTATAGAACACGTTGCTGGAGGGATCGCCTGCGCCACCTGTTGGTCATGCACAGTCTAGCAGGCATTTGAGCACGTAGGTCTGTGCCTGCCAGTCACATTGGCTGGACTGCACATCAAATATTCGGTTTTGCACAGTAGAATTGTGGACATAGAGTTCCAAATAGGACAAATTGTTGGTGTTCTTGCCGGTGCATCAGTAACAGAGACTGCGAATATTTATAGGGTACCAAGGGTCATGGCAGCATACCAGAAGGAAGCACAAACCACATCCAGGAGAAGTAACTGTCTGCGGAGGCTGTCTGACAGGGTATTGAAGAGGAGTGTGTCCAAAAAGTGTAAAAGCTACTGCAGAATTGAATGCACACTAGACAACTTGTTTCTACCAAAATCATCTGTCAAGAACATCATAGGATCAACATCCATTCAGGGTTGCTATACCGAAACCCCTTGGTCACTAGCACCAATGCCAAAAAGCAGGTTGATTGGTGCCAGCAGCGCAAATCGTGGATGTTAGATGGCCTGAAACGTTGTGTCCTCGGATGACTCCACCTTCACTGTTTTTCCAACATCTGGAAGAGTTTACGTGTGGAGAAGTCAATCCGAACCAGACTTTTTAGAGCCCAGAGTGAATCTTGGAACTGGATCCGTGATGGTGTAGGGTGCAATATTGTGGCAGTCTTTGGGACCACTGAGGGACATGTCACTGCCTAGGACTTTGAGGACCATCTGCACCCTACGGTGCAGTGTTCCAGGATGATAAAACACCGATACATGCTGCTGAACCGGCCACAGAGTGGTTAGATAAGCATGATCATGAGGTTGTACGTTTGCCATGACCTGAACATTATTGAGCCCTTATGGGGAGTCGAATGGGGCGACGTTTCCCTCCACCAACATCATGTGATGAACTCCGGTGTGCTTCAGAGGAATGGCTGCAAATTCCTCTCACCACTGTGCAGGACATCTATCGGTCCTTCCCCAGATGTGTTGCAGCTGTACTGGCCACCTGACAGTGCAACACCATACTAATAAAAGGTTAGTGTCTGCGTTCCAGGTGTTTGTTTCAGTGTCCATCATCTGTATGTAGTTTTTCTTGTATGTACGCATTGCTTGCATGATAGAATTATTTTCCTGTAGTTTACGGTTATTACAAGCATAAGAAAACAGTTTTTTCTTATGTAGTAAAGGCATAGAGATTCATTATGCTGTTCACCTTAACTACACAAGCAAATGTCTGCTTGACTTCCAAACAGCAGCTTCCTATTCTCTTCAAAATTATCTGCAATCTTTTTTTTCGTCAAAGCAAAAATAAAACTGCATTTTATGAAACAAAATATTCACACTAATAAGAGAGAAATCAAAAAGCTTTATATATTCTGTCAAAGTACCGGGAATTGTTAAATAAAACACACAATTTTCATTTATTTATCGCCTTCAAAGTAGGCCCCATTTGATGCAACACACATATGCCAGCGTTTTTTTCCAGTCTTGGAAACACTTTTTATAGGAGTTTTCCGGTATGGCCTTTAGCTCCTTCCACGAATTTTACTTTATGGCTTCAATAGTCAAAACGGGTAACCCGGATCGGCAATTTTAGTTTTGGAAACCTAAAGAAGTCACACGGGGCTAGATCTGGTGAATACGGTGGTTGATCAATGGTATTTATTGTGTTTTTGTCCTTAAATTCAGTCACAACTGTCGCTCTATGCGATGGCGCATTATCGTCTTGTAAAATCCACGAATTGTTCTTCCACGAATCTGGCCGTTTCTTATGGATTTTCTCACGCAAACGCTTCAATACGACCAAATAGTATTCTTTATTGACCATCTGTCCCTCTGAAATGAATTCATGATGCACCAAACCACGAATATCGAAGAAAACAATGAGCATCACCTTTACTTTTGAGTGACTTTGACGTGGTTTTTTAGGTTTCGGCTCGTCTTTTGTCCTCCATTCTGATGACTGTAGACTTGTTTGCATGTCAAACTCGTAGACCCATGTCTCGTCACCAGTTATGATGCGTTCCATGAATGGGCGATCAGAATTGGCGCGATCCAGCATGTCTAAAGAGACCGGTGCACGATACCGGTTTTGAAGAAAATTCAGCTCTTTTGGAACAAGCCGTGCGGCAACGCGTCTCATGCCCAAAATATCCACCAAAATCGAACGAACAGACTCGTGAGAGATGTTAAGGTCACTAGCTATCTCTCTCTTAAGCTGAAATAGTGATCATCGAGCACAATTTCCTTCACTTTTTCGATGTTTTCATCGGTTGAAGAGGTCAAAAGTCGTCCAGAACGAGGCATGTCTTCGACGATCTCTCGGCCCTCCTTGAATGCTTTGTACCACTCGTAAGCCCGTGTTTTTGATTAAACTGATTCACCTTAACTCTTTTCTAACATTTTTAGAGAGTCAGCACACAAAATTCCATTCGCAACACAAAATTTAAGGCAAACTTTTTGTTCAATAATTTCGTTCATTGTAAAAATCGTGATGCACTACTGAAGTGGACTGATTCAACCAGTTGCTGTAAACAAACTGGTTGACAGATCGCGCTCATGTTTGGCATAGTAATTAAGTACAGTGCTACCAACTTACGGAAAAAAAAGATTTTTTAAAAATCAATAGCGCGAGCCTTTTAAATAACAAATTCCCGGTACTTTTTTGACAGAAGGTATAAGAAAATTAACAACGTGAATTCATTTTAACAAAGTAATATTTTACACACATTTCATTACAAATATATTTAACAATCATTATGGAATGTTGACAAACTTTCTTCCTTTAGCATTAGAACTGGAAAAGTGCCAGCTTTTATTCTATTTTCTGATAAAACACTGACTTTATTTTCACTAATATTTTAATTTAATTTTTAAAACTGAAAACATACTTTAAATACACAGATTTTCAAATAAACTGTTGTCACATGTTATTTCCTCAGGCAAGCAAAGATTACATTTTGGCAATGAGGTATCTCTAAAAATTGCTCTTTCCACATGAGTTAAACATTTGACAGCAAAGGGGTGCATCACATTTGGCTCCCCCTACTGCAGTGCTCCTAGTGGCATGCAGGGAAACTACCAGAACCAGAAGCCCACTCAGCAGTAAAACAACAAATTCCCATGTGGGGTGGCAGGGGCCACCGAAATTACTCGATTCGATTTGTTGTTTTTAAGTCCACTTTATGCACAGAAAGGCTAATCGGGACTGGACCTACAGTTTAAAGTGGGATCCGAACCACTTGTGCCTCCACCGGGTATCGAACCTGGGACCCCTTGATTATAAGGTGAAGATGCTACCACTGCACCATTGGGGAGGCCCTCGAAATTACTAGAATCAATACAAGTAAGTCATGTATAAATTTGATAACGTGTATTTATTATACTACCAGTCTTTCTTTTCCTTCTGAAAAGTTGGAAAAACTGAGATCTGTCTTTATGTCAGCCAACCAACGATTGTACAAAACTATTTTTCAAAACAGTCTAGTAATGAGTTATGACCACACCCTTTACATGGAATGACCCAGTAAGAAGATCAACTTTCAATGCACACACAGCTGAGTCAATGCCAGAGGTGTCAGTATTTAAAAATATTGGTTCAAATTTAATCACAAATATCAGAAGATACTTTTCTGGAGTCTGGATATCTCATGTGCTCCACAAGCACACCAAATGGTTTCATGAAGTCTTATTGTCTGGAAATTATGTAAAATTTTCAAATTTAATTTGACATCAGTTTTGTTAAAAAGTATATAGTGTGATAAATAAGTCATTTTTACTATTTCGATGTAATTATTTGAATATTTTGAAGCAAAACTAGTTAAGTGATGCACAATTGCAGTGGAATACTTATTCATTAATATTAATCAACAAGTCTGAACACCTTAATTGTTACAATGTTCTGCATTGGTGAGTAATAATAATAATAACCCAGGGCATAATAGCCTACGAAGGTCAGTGCCTACTTACAGATTGCTGGCCTAACACCCACCCACCATACATGAGGCAAGTCATCTTTGTAGGTTTTCTATGACCAGGTTATGCTACTCATTCATAGCTCCCCAATTCCCTTACGATTGTGGGCAGCCACTGGTTCCATACGCTGGCTGAAATTCTCAGGAAAAGTTCCGATCCCCCCAGGAGGCTCGAACCCGAGCACATCCCATAACTGGAGCCCAACTTAGACGCATGGCCACGATGCAGGAGACTGGTGAGTAAAGGTGAGAGTATTGTTCAAGGTAATATTGACTCAGCTCTAGTCTTTGCAACATTTGTTTTAAGTCCACTTTATGCACAGATAGGCTAATCGGGACAGAACAGTTTAAAAGTGGGATTCGAACCTCTTACATGCCTTCAATGAGTATAGAACTTGGGACCCTCTTTTTTTTCACTTTATGTCTAGCAATGAATAAATTACATGATGTACATTGTATTTAAGATTCCAAAAAAGAGTGTATTTTGCATTAGAGAAAGGAAAGCTGTAAAACAAGAAAAAAATGCTGTCAAAAGATATCCACTAATATGGGTTCATTAATTTGAAAAAAGTGGGGAACAAAGCCAAAAAAAAAGTTGTGATTTTTTTATCTTTTTAAAGTTGTTTTTATCCCCAACAACTTTAGACCATGAATATACAATGTTACTATTCAAAAGGAATAAAAATATAAACTGCATACTGTATTCTGTTCTGGTTTCAGTTGTTGAGGTAGACCTGACAATGACTTTTTCTGTGATGAAGTTTTTTTTATTCCCTGTAGACATTTGTATATACAGGAGGTGTGTTCCACTGTGGAAAGCTCTTCATCCTGTAGGTGAAAATAAAGCAAATTTGTTATAGCACACATTAAACATAGATTTGTTTTTCTTATAAACTCAATGCAAAACGGTGTGCATATGTAAGTATACAAGGCATATTCAAGTGAAACTGAGTGTTCTGCCAGTTTCATATCTTCATTCACAAGAAATGTTATCTTAATCCCATACACCCGTTTACACTGTTGTTGAATAACTGTCTAGTGGTGATAGAAGATACCTTTTACCACCATGAGTTACTTGCAGAGGCGTAAATAACACCTCCGCAACCCCTGCTGCACAAGCTTCGGGGGTGCAGTAAGAATCAAAAATTAAGAGAACGATAGTTCACAAAAGTTTTCCTTTCGGCATTAAAATATATTTTCAACCGAACACATATTTTTATGCCCCTACAACTGCAAACAGAAAATGTTAATCACTAGAAAAGTAGAAAGGAATTTCTAGGTTAGAAGAAAACCTTCATTAGCTGAATAGTTGAACTCTTACATAGATTACATCGCCAAAGGGTAGACGACAGACAAGGAAATGTGCTGGTAATGTTTTCACACCTCCCCACTCCTAGTCACCGCTTTGGCAAGGTTTGGTGAAACTGTCCTGTTGTTAAGTTTCTTTTGTAGTTGCAGGAGAATCTGTTACAAATTTCTGGGAGAAATATGAACAAGATATTGCACTATAGCTACACAAATCGTTTCACTTCCGAATGTAGTATCAACTGAAATCATAAGAAGAACACTGCTAAGCATTGAAAGCGATCGTGACTAAAAACTTGTAACGACCCCGGATTGTCACAAGTTCAGGCGGATCCACCTCTATGATCATACGTTCCTACATTATATGAGTAATTTAACTTTTTATACTGTTTAATGTTAATATTAAGGGTTGGATATACTTTTTGGTAGTTCGCGATTTTTCCACTCGCTTACGCTAGCGTCGCCGACCCAATATAAAGGCGAGAGCATGGCTAGCAGCTCAGTTTGACTCCGTCTTCGGACGAGAGAAGTTCATTCCTCCTAACAGGAGAGAGAAAAAGATAAACCCACTCCACCTCCAGGTGAGAGACTCCCCACTCTGCTTACGAGCGAGAGATATCCCACTCTACTTGTTGGCGAGAGATAAACTCCACTCTAGGGTGAGAGGATCCACTCCGCTTGTTAGCAAGAGAAGACCCAATCTGCCTGTTATTCACTTATAACCCCGTCACTTTGACGTTGGGACTGTAACGGCGAAACCCTGTCGCATTGATGTTAGGAAATTCGCTCCATAGAACTTATTCCTTCGTGGTACCCCGTCACCTAGACGTTGGGTAAAACTGTCTTTCTCCAAGGTTACTTGCCCTCTTAATATTTAACTTCTGCGTAAAAATCATAATAATTGGAACTCATTGTAGTAGCATTGATAGTTATGTAGCAGGTGGTTATCAGATATGTGATGTTATGGTTTTCCTCCTGCATATAAATATGTGTATATATTAAAAGGGTGATATTTGTATATTTAACAAGTAATGTATTCGATTACTTTCTAATAGTAACTCTTAAAAGTTTGGTTCAAGATTATACATATATACCTATATTAATATTGTTAAAATAAAACTTGGATATAAAAATCTTTCAAACTGTTTCTGTTGAGCTAAAGATAACGGCCCCCGTTCATCTGGAATTTTTGGTGAATGTCCTTAACACCCGAACCCTGAGAGAAACAGTCTCAAGCTGCCGCTGAAGAGAAGGTTAGCATTATGGGTAGTTTACTGCATATATATATGCACACCCCACGAGTGGGGACGTTTCAAACTGGACATGATGAAAATAGAACAAGAATTTGCTTCCATCAAAAAATGCAGAGGACTTATAATTGGCATTTAACAATATCGTAATTTTTGCAGTAACAGTGCATATTCATTTCTGATTGTAACACATTTTTTTACAGTTTGCCTTTTGAAACCTTTCGTACCAGTTTTTAAATAGACTCTAATTACATGTTATATTCATATTTGTAAATACCAGTGGCGTGGCATGACTTTGTCAAAAGTGTTACCGGCTATCATTACGACAATTATGCCTGCTAGACATCACCCCCCCCCCTCCCCCGGTAAAGAAAACATGTTTTCCAGCTAGATATTTGTTCATTTTGTTCTTGTTTTGCAATCAGCACAGTCATTTAGCCACAAACACTCCTAGAAAGAATTACAAGAACTACCACTCATGAGACAGTTACCACGAAAATCCAATGAATAGTGGTAGAACCTTGTCAATTCTTCATCTGTCTCTGTTTCTTTGCAATGAGGTGCGAAGGGGAAGAAGAAGAACCACACTTTTTTCGGGTCAGATTGACGTTTGTGTGGTGAGCACTGAGCAGACGACAGAACTCTGCTCCTTAGTGGAAGGGAAGCCCAGCTGTACGTACTACTGTCGCCAACTTAGTATTTTGGAGCAAGGTTTGTCCAAATCACGAATATCACCAAGGAACTATATTTTCGTCTATTACCTAAATGGTCTCAGTTGTAGTTCAATCCAGCCTTGGCTCTGCAGTCTACCTCTAGTTGCTTCACAGAAATGGTATTCTTATTTTAGGCGGGATTTAGCTCTTTTCTGCCAATCCGATGTGACAACACTGGCTTATCCGGTAGATCTGAACGGCAACAGGGTCCCTTAACAGGCATATGAATAACCCCAAAGCACACTATGCCCCAAAGTCCTTCCCCGCTCTTTCCTTGCATTGGCACACTCTTCTCCCTTGTTGGCTCTTCAGGGTAGCGAAATGCCCTCCTCTTCGCTTTTGTCGGCTGCAGAAAAAATGTCCTAGGCAATATCTACTCGACGCCAACGGTGTTCATTAACGTATTTAACAATGTTGTCATTTTATTGAAACAACTTTTTAATTCTTTCGCTGTTACCTGGGGTAACACCGGCTACATGCATGCCACGCCATGCCTCTGGTAAATACCTAATGTAAATGCAGAAGTGAATTAATATTTTGGATAAGAAAGTTAAAAAAAAATAGCAGGAGAACACAACTGCAATTTGCGGGGGGCGCAGAGCGTGTTAGTTACGCCACTGGTTACTTGCCACGAGTGCATTCCTTTTTATGATTATGGAAATTATGCAAAATTGTAATTACTTTTTGCAACAACATTGTGAGAAAAATTAATTTCCTTTTTAAATTGAGTAAAGTAAAAAAAAGTAAAGTGCTCCCCTGTGCACCATGCTATGAAGACATATAGGGAGTGTCGAGTGAGGACCCCACACTTTCTTGATCTCGGCCGAGCTGGGGGTGATGTGATCAGCACCAAGCCCCTGGCCACTTTTACCCCCTCCCCCCAGAGTTTCCACCAGGTACCCACTTTATACGATGCTGGGTAGGCACTGGAGCTGCTTGAACAGGTTGAAAAAGTTCCGGTTCTCCCCCACCGGGGACCGAACATGGGTCTCTCGCATGGTAGTCTCTTTCTTTTTCTTTCTTTCATCACTTCTCTCCTCTCATCTCCTTTTCTTTCTTGTTCTCTCTTTTCTCTCTCCTTCCATCTTCTCTCCTCTTTCTTGTTGAGAAAGAGAGAGAGGGGGAAGCGCCCTAACGACTGAGCTCTTGTGGCTTTGTAAATTGAATATTGGGATTAAATCCAAATTAAGTACAGTTTTAGAAATATATTTTTGTTATTTTATGTCACATTGTTCCCACTGTCGGCTAATTGCGACAATGAAAATTATATTGATGAAAAGTGACTCACCAAGAACACCTGGCTGAGACTTGAACCTTGGAACTTTGTTGGCGAGACCACAAGTCAACTGCTTAACATATGGAGCCTTTTTTAATGTATTTTATACATAAGGATAATTGTAGAAGAATGTGACTAGGATTGCTTCACCTTCCATTTATAAAAACTAGTGTGTTGCAGGGATAGGATTTTGCTCGAGTGTCAAATAGTTCGCATGGATGACGCTACACAGTATACAGAATTGAGAGCTTATTCACTTGAGCGAATAATGTTAGAACAGCAAAACAAGCGGTATATGCTCGAAGCCCAGTATTACATGTATAACCATAATTTATGGTAGTGGGCCCTCAAATGTGGATTCTGACGTGAAAGATGCATCAAAATTGAAACTTACGTGAACATAATCATCATCTCAAAATGTAGTTTACCCTATCTTACCAATACACAATGATGATGAAAATGAAATAGATGATTGTGGGCTGAAACTACCAATGTTGATATTTTACATAAGGGTCTGTGATTATTATCACATTAAAATAATATTCCATTGTATATGTTTGAGGGTGAGAGCCTTGTAACGAGTACGAGTGAGCAAAATGGTCCTGTGCAGCACTCTTAATAGAAACACTGGACAAGTAAAGTTAGGACTCCTGCATAGACAAATGTTTAGTGTACTCGGCTTTGGTGCAAGCGGTCCTGGGTTCAATTCCCAGTGGAAACCCCCAAAATTTCGGCTTTGAGCCAGCATTGAATTTAAAATTTTGGGTGTGTCAGCACTTAGGCTATTTTGCACCCGTCACTTTATACGGGGTCCAGCCCCTTACCATAACTAAAATAACAACAGTAATGTCGTGTCGTAACTAAAACATTAAAATATTCTGACTGGTTAAAAGCTGAGGCCGTTAGGCACTCGGCACACAAAAGGACAAAACACAGAATTATACTGGCCATGGGGACCGTCGCTAGAGCCTCGTTCGTCAAAATGCACTCCAGGGTGTATTACGTGGAAGGTCACCCCTTGAGCCAGCATTGTGAGGACAATTAGGAGCTACATGAAAGTAGAAGCAAGCTCCGGTCTCGAAAGCCAGAAAACAACGGCAATGCAACTTGCACCCAATTAAAAAGCCACTTTTGCAAACTCTGGCCATAATAGAGATGCTGTGCCATGGAATAGAGTAAGACCATTAAATTGACATACAAAATTTATTGACAAACCAATTATAATAATTATGAGCCGATTATCCACTCAAGTCTTTAGCGACCAATTACATCTTTACCTTTATTACATGCATGAGGTGTTCCTACTTGCTGTAAATACTCTTCCAGCACCTTAATAACCTCAATTGATGAACCACCTTCAAGTTTTGCATACTGCAGTAGAATATCACTATTCCCAGATTGCTTCAGGAATGAATATACTCTGAAACAGAAAGGAAATTAACAGTTCCTTTAAATGCACCTGAAATATGCTCCTGTGCTCCCTAATATAATTTCCAAATATGACATAAAATTTTCTTTAATATGAATTTTGAAATATGCAGCAATATGGTAGAGTTGGCTATATATTAGAAAGTAGGGATGTGACGAAGCTGAAAATTTACCAATGGCGATGTACTCACAAATAATTTTTGGAACCAATACCGATGCCGATATTTAACCAATTCTGATACATAAGATTACTCAGCAGAAATGGGATGTTATTTTCAGCATGCCAAAAATAAATTTGCTATGTACATTAGGGTGATGACTTTTTCATTTTTTTTCTCAAAAATTACTTCCTGTAGCACAAATGACTAAAATGAGGTATATTCCATTGAAATATTGAAAAAGGTCACGCACAAACCATTCTTAAATTTTATGTATGCCGTTTTACCATTTCATAAAATTGTATTAATAATATTTATATATAATACAATTCAGCAAACGGAGTTGTGCAATAATTTATGCAGCAGAGAATTGTATGGAATATTCCAGAAAATCATAGAACGCTGTGCGCCGTCCGGCCGACGGTGACGTAATTACTCGGGAAGCTTCTGTACAGTACTAAAATTTTCTTCAGCTGTTTCGCAGTGTGGTATAAACCGCTATATAAGCGAGGTGTTCAAAGCGAGTAGTTGAGTTTTAATTAGATTAATTTGGTGTCAACATTATTATTGCCTTATTATAACTATTGCGCAATGTGCAATTGCGCATTATCCAGAGTATATTATAAAGAAATCCTTGTATTATTTGGTGAGCTACATTGAACTCTCTCGCTAATTGTAATTGAGCATCTACTATATTATTAGTGTCTGTCTTTTTTTTATTTTCTATAATTGTTTTTTGCTTGTTTTTAACAACAAACAACAACAATTTCTTTAATTTGTTACGTATTTAATATTTTGTGGCCGCGGTGGCTCAGTCGGTAACGCGTCTGACTACCATGCTCAAGGTCCCGGGTTCGATCCCCGGCCGGTTCAAATCCGGGAACTTTTCTAACGGTGGAAGCGGCCCCGGTGCCTACCCAGCGTCGAATAACATGGGTACCTGGGGGAAACCCTGGGGGGTAAAGGCGGTCAGGGGCGTGATGCTGATCACATCACCCCCACTCACGACCGGATCAAGAAAGTGTGGGGCGTTACCCCCACACCCCCTATACGCCTTCTTGGCGTGGTGCTATGCACAGGGGAACACTTTACCTTTTTTTTACCTTTATTTAATATTTACGTTAAGGACTTTTCTATTTCAGTTGCTGAGTAGAAGACAACATGTCGCTCAAGAAGAGCTCTTCTAACACGGAGACGAACAAGGAAACCTGGACAAAGAACTTAGTCCAGTTTCAAGCGCCATCAAGAAGAGGCAACGTGGCAATTTATGAAGCATCCTTGAGTGAACGGAGTCGCATGCCCCTGAAAAGCCACGTCATTGGATGCTTCAAATTCCTTTAATCCACTGCCAAAGAACAGAGAGAGAGGATCGGTCTAATTGCTGTGGAGCTTAAAGCCCTATGGAGCAAAACATTGAACTTCCCGCATGTATCTGATCAAGCCATTTGTGCAAAACTAGCAAACCTTTTGAAAGACTATGAGCGATGCAGAAAGAAACAAAACTTTGATTCATTGAATGAACGGTTTGACGTGACCAAGGTGAAAGGCGAATGGATGTGCAAAGAGGATGAGAACCTCTACAAACTGCAAATTGAGAGCAAGGGCCAGGTTGGTTATTCCAGTTGCAAACGTGCTACTGCAAAGACCATCCACCCATCCAAGCGAAAGAAGGCAATGGAAGCGACTGTGTCAACACTTACCAGCTCAGCGCCACTTGATTGTTCCGACAGTTACACGGACTCATCCGACAACAGCAAAGACAGTCCTTGGGAGGATGAGAATGAAGCATCAACGAGCACAAGGAAGCATAACCCAACAGGCATTTGCAAGATGCCTTGTTACAAGCTCAAAGCTGTCGTCCCACGGAGCAGCAAAGGTGTGCCGCCAGCTTTCTGGTGATTGCATTGAAATCCCAACCCCATGTCAGTCAGCAATCCTCAAGGCTATCTACACGAGAGCTGCTCAGATGAAGAAGCACTTGGTGAGCATGCTTCATCTGGAGAAGTGGAGCATACACTTTGACGGCAAACACATTGATGGCTTTGAATATCAGGCCGTGGTGCTCAAGAATGAAGCAAAAGAAATTAAGTTGTCTGTACTCCAATTGAAAGATGGGAAAGCTCAAACAATCGCAGAAGGACTCCAGGATGTGTTAGAGGAGTTCAACTTGTGGGGATCAAGTGTGATGATTGTTGCTGACACAACAAGCGTGAATACCGGCAAGAAGACGGGCGTTGTTGTTCAGCTGCAGCAAATGTTCGAAGAGAAAGGTCATCCCAAACCCAAGTTCATCAGTTGCCAGCACCATGTGCTGGATCGTGTTCTTCGCGTTGTCATGGACGATGAGCTCCATGGTTCGACTAAATCATCAAACATCGAGTACTTCTTTGTGCAGGATTTGATGAGCAATTATGATAAACTGAAACCAGCCTTCAGCAACGGTAAAACTGAGATAAAGGAAACAGGCAGCTGGAGAGACGACATGAAGTTTCTGTACTACCTCACTCGTGTCTTCCGTC
Source organism: Lepisma saccharinum (assembly GCF_977018435.1). Taxonomy (NCBI): domain Eukaryota; kingdom Metazoa; phylum Arthropoda; class Insecta; order Zygentoma; family Lepismatidae; genus Lepisma; species Lepisma saccharinum. The sequence goes on from NC_139249.1 coordinate 11,472,376, forward strand.
ATTTCACTGACAGGAATGAGATCCCCTTCATGAAGTTTCAACAGATCCCAAACATCAGCAATGCACGATGGAACTCTCGTGTCATTCTAGCCCTTCTTGCGTTTATTCTGATGCCTGAAACCCGGAACAGGCTGCGTAAAATTTGTTCATTCATTTCCTACTCATGGTTCAGCAGTCAATTGTTCCACGCTGAAGATTTTGATGAACTATATGCAGTTCTGAATGACTACCCAACAGTCCTCAAATGCTTGAAAACCCACTGGAAAAACAGATGAATCTCCAATCAACATTGCCCAAAGCAACCAGTGCTGTGAGCGTGCCATCAAAGTTATGCAAGACTCCTGCAAGTTATGTACGACTCCTGCCACAACAAGGACAACCTCCCACTGAGATTCATCCTGTCCAATGACATTATCGTGAATAATTGACTTCCTTGTGTGTTTGATGACCCTATATAATGTTGTATATATGTGACTCTAAAGCTTGTGTTCAATTTTATATCTGCTTACAGTGACTTCAAAAAATGGGCAAACAAACTGATAAATAAAATTTTTTAAATCATTTTGTGCGTGAGGTTTTTTTTATCTAATCACCTTGAAAGTAAGATTTTATCTAATCTTTAATGAAAGCTCATCAAATTATGATACAGGGAAATGAGGTTGTAAAAATGTCATCACCCTAGTGAACATTTCTATTGTATATCATATATATTCTCAAAAGATGCAAATGTACATTTGCATCTACAAAAACTGGTTATGTGAACCTTTAAGAAGAACGTAGATTCTCAAGAGATTTAACATTAGTACACAATGCAAAATGAATTCCTGTTCTTGATATTGTAAATTTAATGCTGGCAGATTCAAGTTCAGAAACACAAGTTCTGGAAGCACTTCTGGAAGTAACCTACTTCTTCTCTTATCGCAACCCTGTCCAGCTACAGTGAACACTCCTTCACTGAATACTGATGCATCAGGATATTTGAATTTCCAATACAACAGCAGATCCTGGTCACGTGGAATAGTTGATTCAGCAATGTACTGTTTTATTTCTGATTTTGAGGTAGGTTGATCCTCTGAATGAGAGTTTGCAATAATTTTATTACAAAAACTCTACAATGATGAAGAATCATAACATAATTTTCAATAAATCTTACAAAACTAAAATATAAAACTTATTAGAAGGTAAACCGGTATCTGTACCGGTTTAAATATCAGATTTTTGCCGATGTCGGTATGTTAATTTCTGCCGATTTTCATACATCTTTAATCGTCTTCGGCACATCCCTATTAGAAAGTACTGCATAGTTATTCATGCCACTGCACGAATTAATAACTTTTAATCCAATCCTATATTAATTAATAAATTAAATGTTTTAAGATTGTATTTCAAAATGTGGAGCTCTATCTTAGTTTGATTCACGGCTTTCTTAGACCATATTTGGCAAAAAAAGAAGAAGAAGAAAAAGGCTGGTTCCTGAGAAAAAGCCTGAATAAGTTTTATTAATTTTTTCTACCCACCTTCGTCACATGGTGCTTTCTGATGTGAAGATATCAACAAATGTAACACCTATTTTACTAATATTTTTTTTATACTGTGCATCCCGCTTATACGTATAATAAAAGAAAAATTCATAACTTCCAAACAAACTGTCAGAATGGTGCGATTGTTGTTTCATTTTAAAGAATGAGACAATTTTTTTTTTTTTTTTAGCAACACATTCAGTGGTAGATGCGCACGTGCAGTAGCCAGAATGTCTTGAAAACTGATATTACCAGTTCCTCAGTAGCCATTCGTCATGTGGTCACCACAAGAAAAGGTGTTTTGTGTTTTAACGTTGTCTGAAGTGAAGTCTGTGACACTTGTGCAGAGACGAATTCGTGCACGTTATGGTTTGGGTGCTAAACAAGAAGTTCCATTGTATATTTCAATAAAGAAATGGGAAAAACAGTTATGCGAAACTGGTTCTTTGTTGCCGATAAGAGGTAAGCATTCAAAAAGGAAAGTGTCTGATGAGAAGCGTGGCATGCCTCATTTAGCCAGAGTCCAAGGAAATCCATACGCCAAGCTAGCTGGTAACTGCAAATTCCTAAATCTATAATACACAGGGTACTCCACAAAAGATTGTGCCTTCATGCATACAAAATTCAACTTCATCAACGCATAAAACCTGGTGATAAGCCTGTCAGGGTTCAATTTGCTAATGAAATGCTTAGGAAAATTGATCAGGACGATTTATTCTTGGACAGTGTTTGCTTTTCGGATGAGGCTACCTGCCATGTTAGCGGTCATGTTAACCGACACAATTGTAGAATATGGGGTTCCGAAAATCCTCACGAGGTTCGTGTGAGAGAACAAGGTTCTCCGAAATTGAACGTGTGGTGCGGCATGATGAAGACCAAAATCATCGGTCCCTTCTTCTTCGCCGAGGGAACAGTGAATTCCAATAATTACCTGAACATGTTACAGCTTTTCGTCGTACCCCAACTTCCACCCGGGGCCATCCTGCAACAAGATGGAGCACCATGTCATTACTCAAATCTCAATAGAGACTTCCTGGATGAGCATTTCAATTCGAATTTTATTGAATGGTTACCACGGTCACCAGACCTCACTGTGTGTGATTTTTTTTTGTGGGGGTATGTTATGGACAAAGTTTACCGTACACCGGTTAGAGATTTGCAAGATTTGCATGAAAGAATTGTGGTTGCAGTAAGCAACATTACCCCGCACATGCTTCAAAACATGTGGCTTGAGGCTGACAACCGGTTTGACATTTGCCGTGCCACTAATGGTTCACATGTGGAAGTGCGCTAGTTTTCTTGATTTGCAAAAAAAAAATTTGAGTTGTTACATGTTTGTACAAAGTTTGGACAAAAAATATTGGTAAGTATAAAAGTTGTGATTTTTTCTTTTATTATACGTATAAGCGAGACACTGTATATACTGGAAGAGAGTTCAAAATATTCATGTCATTTATGTAGCTTTTGAATGCTGAATTGAATGATAAACATTTCATTCAGAACTCCGAGTTTATTGCTTGACCAAGAAGAGAAAACCTGTGGCTGTTGTCACATCTTCAACCACCCGGTGGAGGCACATAGTGCTTCGGATCCCACTTTAAACTGTAGGTCCAGTTCCGATTAGCCTTTCTGTGCATAAACATGGGTGTCCGGAAGGGGGGCAAGGGGGGGCCATGCCCCCCCTGAAAAATGAAAGTCAACCAAAAATTATGTATTTTACACATATAATTTCATTTTAGCCACAATAATATGTGTTAATTATTTCATTAAAATCATAAATTCAAATTTAAGCAATTTTTTTTTAGGGAACTACACTCTTTTGGGGGAAAATCTGGCTTGTTAGCCCCCCTGGAAAAAAATACCTTCCTTGCCCATCCCTGGAAAAAATCCTTCGGACGTCCATGTGCATAAAGTAGACTTAAAACAACAAATCAATGAATGAATCACATCTTCAACCATAAATAAGGAAAGGGAGAGTGGCTGATGAAATCAGCTGATGTAATCCTGCTCTTGCATTGCTAAAATGTGTGACGTTCTTCAACACATCGTCATCACCTTTATTCAGCTTTTCAACACATCGTTATTACATTTATTCAGCTCAACACATCATCACCACCTTTATTCAGCTCTTCAACACATTGTCATCACTTTTATTCAGCCTTTCAAACACATCGTCATCACCTTTATTCATCTTTTCAACACATTGTCATTACATTTATTCAGCTCTTCACACACATCATCATCACCTTTATTCAGCTCTTCAATACATCATCACCACCTTTATTCAGCTCTTCAACACATTGTCATCACTTTTATTCAGCTTTACAACACATCATCATCATCACCTTTATTCAGCTTTTCAACACATTGTGCCAAGTGTTCATATCATCATGAAGGAAAAAGAATACACAGCAAAATATTTAACATTGCCGAATTATTTTTACAAGTAAGTAAGTAGTTTTTCTTGTATGTACGCATTGCTTGCATGATAGAATTATTTTCCTGTAGTTTACGGTTATTACAAGCATAAGAAAACAGTTCTTATGTGAGCGTGTGTTCTCCTGAAACGTCACAAAGAAAAAACTGTTTTCTTATGCTTGTAATAACCGTAAACTACAGGAAAATAAAAAAACAAGTAAGTAAGGGTGGGAAGTTATAAATATCACAAGCAAAGGGCGAAGGGGAAGCGAGGAATGAAAACAAATTACTATTCACATTAGTTTGCAAGTTTGCTGGGGTTTTTCTAATTTTGATCGAGCTGTACTCTCATTCAATTCTAAAATCATCCATGCACTGCACTGTCTTGATGCAAAATTTGCCCAGTACATTTTTAATCAATATTTTCTAGATTGATTGAAATAACTAGAAACTTGGAAATGATAAATACTGACTCAATAATAATAATAATAATAATAATAATAATAATAAATACCTGTACAAAGAATAGTAATCAGTCTCGGCTTGCTTCAGCAATCGTTTCAGCATGTTCATATCCTTTATTGTCTGTAGAAATACAAAAAATACTAATACTACTTATAATAATGCATAAATTAGTTTTAAGAACTAGTAGCACTATACTGATGCTGGTGTATTGGTAAGCACCAGGTAAAAAAAAGGTAAAGTGCTCTCCTGTGCTTAGCACCATGCCATGAAGGCGTATAGGGGGTGTGGGGGGTAACACCCCACACTTTCTTGTTCAAATTTAATTACCAATACCAATTCAAAAACTGACTATTGTTTTTTTTTTTTCTGAACACATGATTCAGTATTTCTCTTCTTTCCTCTTTAAAATAATCCTTCTTGCACTTTTCTGAATTATAATCTTCTTCCAAAAAAATTACATTTCAAAATTCTGCTGAAAACTACAAGATTTAGCAAATCAAAATCCACAAGGACAGTGCTCAAAGTGGGGGTTGGGGAAACATGAAAGTTCATAAAGTATCCCCCCAGCTAGCAGTGTTGGAGCACTGCACAACAATGAGGATGAATAGCTGTGACATGAGATAGTGCACAATAATTTAAATAAATATACTGATTAATGCACACAATTTTGGTGTAACACTCAACAGACTAGAATAAACATTTACAGCTATTCAGTTATTTAGCATCACTTTTCAGTCACTTTCTGGTTAATCACGGCCATGAGGATGAGTGATGATATGATGAGTGATGAAGGACAGTCACAAAGAACACTCATGCCCAGGCTGTGATTTGAACCCAGGACACCTGGCATCATAGCATATTTATGATGCACCATATTGCATATACACAGATTCATGGAAGAACACTCAGCAGTTGCATGATTCATAGTTTGTAACACATTTCATTCCAAAGTGAAAATAATTTCTGGATTATACTGGAAATTTCTACTGTTTTCAGAAGACAAATTCTACTGTTTTCAAATGTCTTCTACTGTGTACTGTGAAATGTACTGAAATCCTATTGTAGATCTACTGTACAGCTACTGTACTCTACAGTAGGACTACTGTACTGTGCAGTAGGGCTACGGTACTGAAAAAGCAATGTGAATAATAATGCATAATACTTGTTACAATATGTTATAAAATCATTTATTGACTCCAAGAATAGGCAAATTAATTCTTGACACCATATTTTCAGTGATTTTGAAGGGAATTGGAAAAACAGTACATGAACTGAATTTCTACTGTTTTTCTAATGAATACTACTGAAGTCAGATATATCTTAATGAATAAGTTACTACAATTCTTTCTTAAGAAATAACTCAACCTTAAAGCAGCTAGCAGTTTGAATACATGATCATATCAGTTGATTTCTTTTTCAGCATGGAATTTCCACTGTTATTATTACATCTGTGTAATGCAATTGCAGAAAGGATCCATTTTTTGATCAACGTATTCAACAGTGTTTGCTTGTTTTGATTTTTCAAGCATTGAGGGTCAGGTCTTCATTTAAACTAATTTTTTGCTGTTTTCGTGTGAATATAGGAAGAACAATATGTCAACTTATGTATAAAAGAGTATGTATTTCAATTTTCTACAAGTGCGTTAACCACAATGAAGCTAAACACTTAAAAACGTGTTCACTTTATTTGATTTCTTTGTTGTGTGAACACATTCCTAAGTAGCAAATTCCACATGCTTTACCGTACATTTATTTTAGCTGTTTGTATGATTTTTCCATTGCATTTTCAGTTGCATAGATACGAAAATTTTCATTACTGACAAGAGTACTGTTTTCAGACAGCAATATACTGAACACAATAAAATATGTTAGTTGTACAATTATATTACTGAAAAAAGTTAAGAGTACAGTTCAACTACTTAAGATAGAAGAAACAGTTGAATTAACAAAAATAGTAGAAAACATTAGCAGTACAGTTCAGCTACTGAAAAGAGCAGATGTTTCAAAACACCCATTGATCTACTGAAAACAGTAGACAGAATTTTCAGTACGGTGGATCCGGGCACCAGAACCTCATTTGCCTTTTGGAGTGTGGAAAAGATTTTGAGATTTGAGTAATTTCCAAAATGATATTCCTTATTCCCCTTTGAAAAATCTTGAACTTTCTTCTTGTTCCCATTCACTGCAATTTGTGAAATACATAGCCATGACATTTAGAAAGCGAATTGACTGCCAGCAGTTAAAGCATGCTTTTTCTGCAATTTAATTGCTGTGCTAACCACTCTACCACGGTCCCCATGTTTGTGAGTGTCCATTCATCAATTTCATTATATCTTCACTCATCCCCATATTCGCAAAATTAGCCAAAAGTGGAACAAAAAGCGAAGTAAAATAAAGAAAATCAATCAGCCACGGATGTAGGCATTTTCTGAAATGTAAAATCATCCGTATCAGCTATACATTCAATCCCATAAATTATCACAAAGCTTGCAACGTATATATGTTATTGAAAAAAATTACTAAAATATACCCACCTTTAATTTGAAAGCGTCGAGGATCTTCTTAATCTTTGGGGCCGAATTTTCTTCCCTTTCCACCAACAGCTTGGCCCACCTCATGCAGTATGAGTTGCACTCCACATCTTCAAGCACAAACGTACCATCCTTTTTCGTCAGGAGGGCCGCCTCTCTGGTCAGGGACGTTTTGCAGTCTGCCTGGAGGAAATCTGCAATGCTGCATGCTTGGATGAACATGTTCACGTCTCTTGCTAATTCTTGGTCGATGGAGGAGGCAAATTGAACAGGCCTGTTTTGCTGAGCCTGTTAATATATGATTTAATATAACACTTGGAATTTTAAAACTGGATCAATTGATTTAAAGTTATGTTATGTCTTGACTATTGGTTCTACCAATACGTGAATGTGTTACTGAATGAATGTCAATTAATGTGTCACCAAATGAGATAAATTTAGAAAGCTCCTTTTTGAATATTCTTACACCAGCTTAATACCTAACTGTGGCTTACTGTTTCTACTTCACCTAGTGATCATTTATGCAGTAAAAATATTGTGTATTACTGGATATCAATAGGATCTCTAATTTTGGATATACAGTAAAACCTCGTTAATCCAGACTAATGGGGGGGGATAAGTTGACCCGTTTAACTGAAACAGCCTAAAAGAATAGTAGAAAGTGCATTAAAACTCCGTTTATAGCAACAAAACACGTTTATTATGGTCTATTTAAAGGACATAGGCCTAAATACACTATACAGTACAGTACAAAGTCTGCAGGAAACAGAATTTCATCAGTGGTTGACTGCCTTTTCTTTGGGAAGTTCTCTTGTTGACTTCTAGCCACATTTTAAACCTTGCATTCTGCTTCTTTCTTCTTTTTTTTTCATTTTGCTTTTTGCCTATCCAGATTAAGTGAAGTCTGGCTTATCAGGGTCCATATTAACGAGGTTTTACTGTATTGTTTTAGAACTGAATTTGACAATTCAGGCTCCAGGTGAAAACTTACAGTGCCGTGGCAACTGGATACCCTGTATTTTTTAACCCCTGACTATTATTATTATATAAATAATGTTCTGTAGTGAACTAATTACAGAAACATGGACATGGTGCTGTAGATGGCCATTTCTGTGCTCTGCACTACGTAACAATAAGCTATTATTATTATTATATAAAAGGTACTTGCCTAGCTTTCAAGGAATGGTCCCAAAATACATTTCTAGATGTAAGTCTGTTGTTTGTAACAATAATAAATTTGAAGTAAGAAGTGCTCTACAATATGTGTGCACAAAGTTATACACTATTGCAAGTTAATAAAAATAACAGATTTAACTTCAACAAGGATTGATAAAAATTATTTGTTTAGTTTTGTTGCATGCCCACTTATTTTACAGTGATACAAACTAGGGATGAAACAATGTCATTTTGAAGATTGCTGCCCAATTCCTACCAATACCTGAAAATTGTAACAATTCAAAGTTATTCAGAATTTATACATTTTAATACCATAGCAGTTTTGCCTTAAAATCTTAACTTCACATGAGGTAATAATTTATTCGTCCTCCTCCGTAGCCGAGCGGGTTAAGGCATTCACTCGTCTTGAGATCGTTCGCTGCGGGACGGCGTAGGTTCGAATCCGGCTCTGGTCGGAATTTATTCGGCCTACTTATAGGGCCGGTGGCAACCCACCATCGTGAGGAAATAGGGGAAATCCAAGTGAGTGAACGTAATCCGGTCACGGAGACCTACTATAACGGCTGGGGATACGTCGGGTTGACCCCCTGACTATTCCAATACTGGTTGAAAAGGTGACGAGGGAAAGCGTGGGAGGGAGACCGGCAGTCGGTAGGTAAGCCAAGGTCCTTCAGGGCTGTTGCGCAAAGGATAATAATTTATTCACATATCCATTTCTTTCCACATTGTTGTTGCAAAAATAATACAGATTATGCATTTTGAATAATTTCCAGTGTATTAAGGCTCCACAAAAATGTTACATGTTATTTTTGATACTTCACAGATCACTTGCACTCCGGTAAGCTATTGGCTGGTGTCGGTGAGCACATTTCATCCAACATTTCCCAATAAACCTCAATTAAAATATTGAGTGCTACATACCACTTGCAGCAGAGAAGCAGTGAGTATACCCAGCTGTTCCACCACTCTACATACATACAGCACAGATATATGATGCCAACCGCTTAGTTTTTCCTCTACAGTTGGAGGTAATGATACCTGAAAGTACAATAGAAACATCTCAAGATCGTGCTTTGAAATCCTTTTCAAAAACTAATTTGGCCTGGGAAGGAAGGGACATGGAAAAGTCAAAGAAATTGGCTTAGAAGGAAAATGCCATGGAAAAGTCAGGTAATTTTATTAAAAAACCTGTAAAAGTCAGGGAAATTGGCTTAGGAAGGAAACCCAAGCAAAAGTCAGGAAACGTGACAAGAGTTTTTGAAAAACCTGTAAAAAGGAAATTGTCTTAGGAGCAATTCCTTTTTAAAAAGCCCATGGAAAAATCAGTTAATTAGATAAAAGTTTCAAAAACCTAGAAAAGTCAGGGAAATTGATAAAAGTTTTAAAAAATCTGGAACATTCATGGAACATTAAATATATTTATTGTACATGCACTGAATGTGTATTTTTCATAATTATGTAAACCTTACTTTACTGTTCAGAAAAAAATGCCAGCTCAACCAGGACTCGAGTCCAAGTCTCGCAGCTACCAAACACTAATTTGATAAGTGTGTTTTAAGTCAAAAATGCCCAAAAATTAGCATTTTCTGAATTTTGAGCCATTGCTTTTCACCAAAACATCCCAAAGAATATATAAATCATGGTGACTAACATTTATTCATAGTTTCTCAATGATAATTCAAAATCTCATGAAGAATATAAACTACATATTACTTTTTTGTACTAAAAAATGCACCAAAGTATGAAACAGTGCTGCCAACTCAGAAAAAACATATATATTGTGCCAATACCTCTGCATTCATGCTCTTTATGAGTGACCTGCAAAACCTTGAGAGCTCTGGTCGGAAGACGCTGAGTGCTGCTTCTGGTATGTCATCCGAAGCCTCATCTGATTCGGAAAGAAGGCATACCAAGTACTGAGGAGCACTATTCACATCATCGGTGGTCTCTTTCTCACTTGATCCATCCTGAGAAAGAAGAATGTAGTAACACACTGCTGGACAGTTCGACCCATCAACAAGGCTGAAACAGATGATAAATTGCTTAGGTTCAATTTCTTGATGTGGCATGTCATTAATTGAGAAGTGAATAAGAGAGAATTAAGCCCACTTGGTGGACAGGTACATTAAGTGGTTGGGTTTCAGTCTCACATCTGATGTTCCTGGGTTCGAGTCTTCTTCAGGACATGGGTGTTCTTTGTGATCATCAGTGCATCAATTTCATTTAATCATCACTCATTGTCAAAAGTGGCACTAAATAACAAAAATAGCATGAAGAGAAAGCAATGGGTAACTAAGTACGAGGGTGATTCAAATACATCACAGCGTACAAGTCCACAACGGCTGTAATCAAAATTCAACTTTCTTTCTTTCAAACTGTCTTTCGTGTCAATATTTGTACCATATCACAAAACACTGTCTTTGGTGCTTATATCGTGCTACTCTGATAACCTTTGATAACCCCGATTCCTCGCAGCTCGTAAATTCAAATGTCCACTGTTCGTACTTTTCTTCCATGCGAGTCCCGTGATCCGTTCCTTCCACCCGGTTCTCCGAAACAATTCCGTTCTCCCTTCCTGAGATGTTATGTTCACTCGCTCATACGTAAATCTCAGTTAATATCATATTAAAAATATAAATTGTCTTATTTATACATTGTTATTCCTTATATTTATTATAACATTCACGAGCATTTAAAAACAATAAATACACCATTACGATACAAAGAGTAAGCCAAGGACATCTGTTGAATACAATTGGTACTACAGAACAACTCAGTCTGCTGTGCCGTATGCTGCTACCATCACGTGAGCAATCAATGAACTAGATAGTCTACTATGCTAAATAAACAAATCGAGATTGGTAGTTATATATTATACCCCTTACAAATGATATTATGTGAGTTAAGAACAAATTAATTCACACATGAATGACGCTTAAGACAAAGTTTGTCATAATACTGAGGTGTTGATGGATTGGGGCAAGGAGTGAATGATCACTACCCGGAAGTAGTCGTTGAAGGGGATATTATGGTGGTTGGTGTGCACGGCAACAGTGAAGTCCAGGTTCTGGGTGGAGCTGTGGTTGTTGATTTGGAGGTTAAAGACTGTGGATGTTTCCCCCAGGTAGAAACCACCACAGGTATTGCAGGTTAAGATATAAATGAGGTTAGAGGTGTGGCAGGTTCCTTTGGGCTGAATTTGCCAGCGGCAGTGTGGATCTTGAGGGTGTGAGAAGTAACGAAAATTGGGCAGGTTTTGCACCTTGGTCAGGGGGGAGTTGATTGTGATGTGGGTGGGTATGGTGGACCAGGATGTTTTGGAGGTTGAGGGGCATTTGAAAAAAAGTCTTGGCTTGTCAGGGAAGATGTTTCTGGTGTCAGGATCAATGTGGAGGATGGAACGTAGAGTGTAAAAATCTTGATTAGCAAATTTTATGAAAATGGAGAAATTAAACATACCTAAAGTCCATTCCGGAAAAATTTCCTGTGTCTACATAAATGGCACCTTTCTTTATTCGCCTTGAAAGAAATAACCTAAGATGTTGATCTTGATCTTCATTTAAAGTTGATGACACCTTTTCCAACCTAAAACCAAAAATATGTACCAGTAGTAATATGCATACATCTTCCAAAGACTGGACAATACCCAGTAATTGATAGTTTATGGCAGTGGCGTACGCAAGGGGGGGGGGGGTTACGGGGTTTAAACCCCCCCCTTGAGCTTGTGAAATATTATGAAAAATGCTGTGGAAAAAAATTTAAATGGCCAATTTACCACAGTCAAAGATCTGGGACAATACTATTACTATCACTACATCTACTACTACTACTACTACTAATAACAATAATAATAATAATAATTTGAATTATTATTTCCATGTAGCATGGAGAAAAGCACAGCATTCCAAGCACACACGTCTTTCAGAGTGATGCCTTGAAAATAAGCACAAGTTCTTGAAAGTGAAATATGAGGGTAACTATGATTTAAAAGAGAAATAAAATGTTTTGTATTTCAGTTGCAACAATGTTCAATACTCTGGCGTACGCAGTTTTTTTGGGGGGGAGGGGCCGGATTAGTAAATGTGGATAACACATGGCTTCGTTTTGGAGGGCAGGATGCATAATAAAATATTTCGTATTTTTGGAGCTTTTCAGTCTTTAAAAATTGTATTCAAAGACAAAAATGGTAATCGGGACTCACTTTAAAAGAGGTTTCGTATTTACATATTTTGATTTTTTAAAGTTCTTAACGGATTTTTATTTGAAAATTCTGATTTTCTCAAAATTTTGGTAGGAGCTGTAGCATCATCGGTAGAGGCATTCATATTTCATTTTTGACAAAAAGAAAACGAAATTTGAAATAACACATTGCAATGTTAATTTTTAAGGTTTCTGAAAGGTGTGAGGTGCATTTTCCTACCCTGTTTTGTCTCGAAATGATGCGAAATGAACTGCAAAATGCGAAATAGACTCTTAAACACGAAATTTACCGTTTATAGACCGACGCGACACTTTCTGAAGTCTGAAGTATCCTGTGTGTTATGCAATTCACGGAAAATTTATTAATTTTGCTGTAAATATTTGAAAAGCAAAAATGGACTTCTCTATACAGGAATAAACTTAATATTCTGGTAATGATTTAATATGCTATCAGAAGGGATATGTTTATTTTGTGTAATAGTGCAGTTTTTAAATCAATTGCGATTATATTCACATTTTTAAAATCAAAATGTAATTTTATATACCGCTTTTTCACCGCTATAACAGCGAAATTTCATTTTATTTACAGCTTTTGAACCCGAAATTGACTCTGTTTTTATACTGAAATTTTGCTTTTTTTATTTACCAAAAGTATGTGCCTCTAACCATCGGCCATGCCTCTACGTACGCCAGTGTTCAACGAACATGTATTTTTTTTTGTGTGAACAATGAGAATTAACTAAAGAAAGTTCTTGGTTCGTTGTTAGAGGCTAATGTATAGACAAAGGGTAGGCGGACAAGAATACAGTCACCAGTCTGCCTTCCCATTGTATTATTTACCGCAGCACGTTTGAATGTCTCTCTTTAAAATGTATCACCTTGTTGACTAGACAATTATTCAAAGACAATAAGCTTAACTATTGGAAAATGTTTTGTTGGTAAGAACAGTGAGATAATCCAGATGTGAATTATCGGGGACATTTATGCGGGGAAGAAGCTGGAAAAATTCAAACCAATTTCGGGAATCGAATCCGGATCTCCCGCGTGATTGTCAGATGCTCTACCGACCAGACCACCGCAGCTTCTTGGATGAGTTCCATACTTTAATTATTTCAATTTATTTTAATATATTTTCTTCACCTTGAAATGTCTCACTTCGTTGACCAGACAAAAAACAAAAACAAAAAAAATGCTCCCAGAATTTGATAAAAATTGAATGATTAGAAAGAAAGTAATTTCTTTCTATTGTTTTCATAAATGGTATATTTATGTATATCTCTACTACATAATAGTAGTAGTGGTATTAGTAGTATTATTAGTAGTAATTCAGCTAATTAATTAATTATAAGTATTATTAATTAATTGTGATTATTATTATTTAATTAAAGTATAATAAATCAAAGGTAATATGAATTTGGAGAAAGTTTTAGAAATAACCCCCCCCTTGACGAAATCCTGCGTACGCTACTGGTTTATGGTAAGCGGTGTTAAAGAATTTTAAAACTGCTTAATCAATGCAAGCTTCTTGAGGTTTCACCTTAAGGTACATGAACGAAGACATACAGAAAACTTTCAAATTTATTTTCAAAAAATTAACCACTCGAATACAGAATACAAAAGGCTGTGAATTTAAAACTCTGGGTGGATCAGCACTTAGACTATTTTGAACCACATAACTGTAACATTGCATAACTAAATATTAAAACATTCTGACTTAGGTTAGAAGCTAAGGCTGTAAAGGGGCGGCACTCAGCACACATAACGAGAAAAACAGGACAACAAACAGAATTATACTGCTATAGGGCTAGTCGCCAGAGCGTCGTTAGTCTGCAAAATGCTGTCCAGGGTGTACTATGTGGAAGTGAGGTTGACAATTGGGTGTACTACGTGGAAGGTAACCCCTTACACCCCTTTATTTATTGAGAAAATTTCAGATATAGCACAAATGGCAGTTTTGAGTCACTACACATTGTAATATTCTATTACATTCTGGTTAATTTACATCAGTGCATCTTGATTTAAGTGTAACAATGAGGAAAAACAAAGAAATTATATCATACTCACAGATGATGAGACAAACAACATAACGACACATTTTTGCATTGTCCAGTTTGAACCTATGACTTTTTCAATTTGTAAGAGGCCAAAACATCGAACTGAATGTAAATTTTGTAAGTACCACAACTTCTTTTATTTTATTAACTTGTTGTGTTAATAACATTTCCACTAAATTTTTTACATCACGTTTAAATCTGAATCACTAAAAAATAACACCTGCATTTTCACATGTCTCAATGTACCCATTTTAATATCAAAATTAAGCTTACAAAAATACCTTGTTTTTGCTTATTAAAAATATTTACCAGGTGTATAAGCTTAAATCTGCTGTTTGCTCATAGATGGCATTAGTGAGCATATGAAGCTACCATGGGCATGCCATACCTGGTGTTTGTATGAGTTGGACATCTGCCAACAGGAATCAGTGCACATCGTCAGCACATGCAGACAACAACAGACAGTTTTCCTGTGGTAAGCATGTCTAGTTTTGTGCCAGAAAAAGAGCATATGCGGGAAGCTCTGCTTTTCTGCTTCCATTTGAAGAAATCGGCTGCCGAATCGTATCGAATGCTTGTGGAGGCCTATGGTGACAGTGCTGTATCAGAAACAACGTGCAGGGATTGGTTTCGTCGGTTCAAAGATGGCAATTTTGACCTGAGCGACAAGAAGCGTGAAAATCGGCCCAGGAAGGTTGAGGACCATCAATTGCAGACTCTTTTGGACGAGGACGATACCCAAACGCAAAAGATGCTTGCCGAGCAATTGGGTGTTACTCAAGTAGCCATTTCCATGCGTCTACGTGCCATGGGAATGGTTCAAAAGATCGGAAAATGGGTGCCGCATGAATTGACCGATCGGCAGCTAGAGAGACGCCAAAACACATGCAAAATCTTGCTTGCCAGACAAAAAAGAAAGTCTTTCCTACATCGGATTGTGACTGGCGATGAAAAGTGGATATATTTCGAGAATCCTAAATGCAAGAAATCGTGGGTTGATCCCGGCCAACCATCAACATCTTCCTCGAGACCAAATCGCTTCGGCCGGAAGACGATGCTGTGTGTTTGGTGGGATCAACAGGGTATCGTCTACTTTGAGCTGTTGAAACCTGGTGAAACTGCCACTGCCCCCCGCTACCACCAACAACTGATCAAATTGTACCGTGCTCTGTGTGACAAAAGGCCAGATTATCAACAAAGACATGAAAAGCTGATTTTCCTCCACGACAATGCCCCATCGCACACGTCAAGACTGGTCCAAAACTACTTGGAGACATGCAACTGGGAGGTGCTACCCCATCCCGCCTATTCACCAGACGTGGGCCATGCCCTCGCTGAGCAGCACTTCGATTCGTATCCAGACGTTCGAAAATGGCTTGATGAGTGGTTTGCCTCAAAAGAGAAGGACTTTTTTTGGCGTGGTATCCACAAATTCCCAAGAGGTGGGCAAAATGTGTAGCTCGCGAGGGCAATAAATTTCTTGTTGCTTTCTATGAACAAACCATGTGTTCTTCTGACTACAAAACAGCAGATTTAAGCTTATACACCTGGTAGTTGCACCCTCATTACCTTATCCAGATTCTGTAGCTGGTAATTTCATCTAGAATCTACTGTACATGTTCACTGGATAATACCTGGTCGGTAACAGTTCGTTATTACCTACTGGTCTACTGGGTTTAATAGCAAACTCCACAAAATGACGATCTCCATGGCAGAGCGCTTATCACAGAGCACTACAATGCCAGGGATTCTAGGTTTGATTGATTGAATAGTTGTTTTAAGTCCGTTTTATGCACAGATCAGGAGTGGACCTACAGTTTAAAGTGGGATCCGAACTACTATGTGCCTCTACTGGGTATCGAACCTGGTGCCGCTTGATTACAAGGCAAAGACGTTACCACTACGTCATCGCGGTCCCAGGTTCGAATCATGGCCTGAAGAGAGGTGTTATTTCATCAATTTCATCATGTCATCGCTCATCCTCATCTTTGTGATTAGCCGAAAGTGGTATAATAGCATAATATATACATAATAGCATAGTATAGCATAATACTTGTTCAGATGATAGTAACTTGTATTGACATAACTTTCATAAATCAAAGTGAATTTAGATAAGGGAAAACGAGCATGGCATACCAGTAGAAGGTTTGAACAGCAGTATTGGATGTAAGGTGAAAAAACACATTTTGTTTCATAACTAAAATATCCATTCATCCTTATTCTTAGCATCACAATATTCAAATAATGAGATAAAAAAAAAAGAAATAGTATGTAACCACTTTACTATCATAGAATCAATAAGATTGACAGCTGAAAATATGAGATTCCCTTAGCAAATATTTATGTCATTTGGGTAATTCACATTATTGTTGTTAAGTTATAAAATTAAATTTAAAAGGATACAATTTTGCCCACTTACCCACAGATTTCAGTTCCCTCCTTTCCTCCATTTGATAAATCTGTGTTGCTGTTATCATCAGCAATGGAATCTGTAGGGGTTAACCTAAAAATACAAAATATACAATTTCTTAATGTAATTTTTACAATTTGTAAATGAAATTACCAGAAATAGGGTAACAATGAATTAGTAACATTGTTACCCTATTTTACATTACAGTATGTAATAATTTATATTTTTTAAATTTTATAAAAGTGTAATTAATACAGGGCAGCGGCGGCTCAAGGGGTAGAGCCGCCGTGCCATGGCACTACCCTCAGAAGAAACGCATTCCTCACCAAGTATTGTTAAACGAATACATTGATAGTTTACAGACAAGGAGATTCGAATCTTGCAATCGGTCAAGCTGATGTGACGACCGCCCCAACCTCTTCACTGCATCGCCAGCTGTTTTGTTCGTACCCTCGTGAGGCAACAGTCCGTGCCGCCCAAGAGCTGGCCTAACTCATGGACCTAACTAAGTTGACACACGTGCAGAGGGCTGAAGAAGTCTCCGCGAGGAACATTTCCACAATGAGCCGAGAACAAAGAGGCAGGGGACGGGGTTAGCCCATAAGAAACTGTGCCCTTCTTCGCCTGGCATGGCGAGGGAACCTTTGCAGTGTTGACACAGTTGCCACCTTCAGATAAAAGTCACTAAATACGACTGATTTGTAAGACGGGAAGTAATTTCTGCCTACTTTTGGAGAAATGAACCTAGTACTCTTCCAAAGTTAAATGAACATTTTTGATAATAGATAGATGCACCAAGAGGGCCATCCAGACTTTTTTAAAAATATAAAAGTAAAAAATCCTATGATGATGCAAGTTTCCTTTGGCATTTCGAAATCCAGTTAGAATACATGTGCATGGGGGAGGAGAAGGTGATAGAAGTTGTTTTTCTTTTCCTCTTGTAATTGTTATATTTTTAGGGAAGTGTCCTGTAGTGTATAAAGATAGGTTAGTGAGTGAAGATGAATCGGATTACTATGTTATTACTTAAACACACGTTGTATTCCACGTTACCAAACGAGGATAAACATCTTGGCCAGTGCGGAACCTCAAGGAGGGAGCAGGGGGGGGGGGACATTGCGGAGGGTTTTTTTTTTTTTGCGATTTCTTGATCACATTGGCACTACCCATCATAGTTGCCGCCACTGATACAGGGTGATCCAAAATTATGTACCACTTTTTGTTTCACTGTGGTGTTCTATGTGGTTGGGTTGGAGGACTTGTTCCACTGCTGAAATGTAGCAACTTCCTTGCCACTAAGAATTCAACATAGGCACCTGCATTTGAAACACATACCTCCAGGTGGGGTTGAACGTTCTGCACTCCTGTCTTCAACATGCCACTTCCTTTGAATTTGCCTCAAACAAGCAAGGAGCGCCGACAGATTTTCGAACGGGATTTCATGCTTGAGCCCAGATATTATGTGATCAAGTGTTGGAAGCATTTAGGTATGATATCTTAATGCTAAGAGCCCAACCTGACCTGCCGGCTAGACTCTACTTTACGTCCTTATTGCCTTTTGGTGGTAACCGATGGGAGTTAACAACACTGCAGGCTCGTCTTGTGTCCGCGTTGTGAATGCGTGTGCTTTGCTCATTTGCATTCTGCGTGGTGATTGCTTCTTTGCGTTCTCAGTGCGTTGTGCGTGTGTATGGTGCATAAAAAAGAACAGGTTCCAAAAACTTGTAGATAGTGTAAAATACGTTTATTCCTAGTAATAATTTAGTGCATCGTTCAAAACCGTGCTTGCAGACAGTCGGCATCTCTTTGGGTAAGTACCTTTTTCTTTTTACACTTTCTGTTCACGATATCCCTACTAACCATTCACGATAGCCCCACGAACCATTCACCTTAGCCTCAAAAACCATGCACGTTAGCTCCAAAAAACATGCACGGGTAGCCCCATGAACCATCCACGGGGACGAGGTATGCCTATGAGGTTAGGTTAGGCCTCTTAGGTTAGGTTCCATTAGCACTCATTTCACCCCTAAATATGTGCTTCATCATCGAAAAATTTCCTCGGTACGTTCAATTACGCATATCCGGACAACATCGATTTTTATCGATTTCCTCCTCCAGGTAATTTTTCCTCGCTTTGGGATTTACGTTGTTAAATTCCTTATACAATAAGCTTTCCAACGATATAGGACACGTATTCCTTAGGAAAATGACATAAAGTAGAGTCTTACCGACCTGCCTAACCTAACAAAGAAAGCATTCAGGACATTTCATTAGTACTACGAGCCTTCCTAACCCAACAGCAAAAAGCATTTAGGGAGGTAATACCCCTTCACACCTCACGTCACATGAAGTAAATGGCTGCAACAGTTCATATACAAGACAAAAAATTAATGTCTGCTAGCAAATTCTCCACGAACACACAGTAAGTAATCAATCAATCGCCAAGTCTCTGAAGTATGTGTTAACAGATAGCCTATAAACAGAGATCGAACCATGTACAAAATGCATGTGTACCATGATTAGTTCAGAATTAAACAACCAGACCTTGGGCCAACTATCTTAAAACAAACTCTGACTTTACTAAAAACCACAAGCTGGGGGTTGATTGAGAATGAAAGTTTATAACGCACACAGGAGAAAAAGTTAAAAGTGCATTTTATTAGCATTAAAACTGAAGCGAATATATTAAACCTCTCCTGTGGACACTAATGAAAAACCCTTTGTTTACTGTGAAAATTGTGAAATTTCGTGAAAATCGAAACTAAAGTTTATAACAGACTCGCGAAGAAAATATGAATATAAGGATATTTTATCAGTATTATACTGTACAAACACTTGTGCTTCTTCTTTCATATCTGTTTCACTAATGCACCATTTATTTCATTACCAGTTTCATATATCGGAGACACATTAAAATCGGGTCACCATTTATAATTTTGTAGAAATTTAGAGGTGGACAGATGTATCGTGCAACCGCATACTGTAATTTCGAACAGGAAAAAAATACTGTGAATGCCGCACTTTCAGTTTTGCCTTACATGTGCCTAAAGAATACTATGTTCTAATATATGAACTCCTTGGAATAAATTTTTGAATGGAAATTTTCAAAATGTATACAAATGGTAATGCAGTGAAAAAATAATATAAACATAAAACGCGCACCGAAAAACCTTATTCTAATTAGCTTCATATATTTATATACAATATACATGAGATAGCGTATCCGTACTTGTTTCGGTTGAAAGTGTACAACGCGTAAGCTACTGTAAACGATTCATTATTTTTCTCCTCTCCTTCACATTTGATACTTCCATCCGACATTTTGTTTGGATTCAATCAGCTGGGATTGTAAACAAAAATAAACTGCTGTAAACATAAAAAACCTATCAAACAGGTTTTAACCAACGGGTCTACAGGTAATAGTCACGTGATCTGGTGGTACCTATGAGTTTGAAATGGTTTGATAGTTTGGTACGTACATTTCTCATTTCAAACAAATCAAACACAAGTTCTGTTTGAAATCTGAATATTGCTGCTAAGTGCTAGCTGATTATTTACATGAAACCATACGTGACATTATTTTATTTGGTTTTATTTAAGCAAAAAGTCTCCAGGTAGTTTGCTTTTAATGAAAACTTCACTGAATAGTGCAGCCCATTGTTACTTCGTCTGCTACGGCTAACAGTTCCTTTCAAAACACAATTCCGATAAGGGCGAATCAGGTGAAAGGAAACGAATAAGGTCACCGAGAATATAAACATGGCTGAATGCCTAGCTAAATCAGCTGGGCTATTGGATCTTTCAGAGGAAGTGTTGGTGCATATATTTACCTACTTGTCAACATTCGACAAGATTTCTGTTTCACGATGTTGTCAGAAATTCGATAGAATAATGTGTGAGAAAAAGTTATTGAGGTATGTAACATGAAATTCGAATGGTATAGGCTATATTAATGGCATGACCTATTGTCTGAGTAACAGATGGCCATAAATCATTAATGGTTTTCGAATTGAAGACAAAGATCAAATCAAATGAACGTACTTTTGTCTGTCTCTTAGTTCCTGTGGCGCCTTAAGTAATGATTACAATAACCACATTCCACTACCTTGTAGTATAGTAGGCTGCACATCATTTGGCTACTGTTTGGTGATGGATAATTAAGATGGGTGTGTCGCAGTAAGCACCTGTCAACAATATTTTGCATTGTTTTTCATACATCACATGTATAATTTCCTTTTAATCCATACTTCCTTTAGCATGCATGTACCAGATATTAAGTTGTCACTGTCGAATTACTCATTTTTCCAGGAGAGTACTGCAGTTTCTGTTCGTGTAGATTAGAGATATCACTTTAATCATCTCAAATAATTTTGGGAAATAAAATAGAAACTACGTTTGTAATGGCCACGTTGTATTTAGAAAATACCCAGAAATTTAGTGGAGGGTGCTGTGCTTATAATTTTCGATCTATGTATGTAAGGGTGATTATGGGGTATAATGGTATATTTAAGATCTAATGGTAAATTTTATTTGAAGGATTTTAATATGGTGTGAATATACCATGGGAGCAATTGAAGGTGACGAGAGTGTTCTCCGATTTATTTACTACAGAATGTATTAACCAAATAAGTTTTCTGGATGAAGTATCAGAGGTTCTGATATCCCTCTCACTGTTTGAAATTTGGATATTACGTGTGTAAGGTGTAATATATTGCTTTTCATAATGGCGATATATCTCCGGAAAGAAGTGAGGAAGCCATGTTTTGTGGAATGTACCCATTGACTTTTAAGCTTGGTGTTATTTGAAGTATGTTTGCCAAACCTAACCTAACGTTACATGAAATTTTCAAGTTACAGATGTGACCGGGGAAATTGTAATGTCAGATTCATGTTAAGGAGGCCTCATGTAGAAAGTATACAAGATTTCAAACAAATCGGGGAACACTCCCATCATCTTCAATTAAGCCATACCATGTAGCATAAAATGCAAACATTTCATTCACTCTGACATAACATCATCACTCTACTCACAAACTCTGTAACCATGTGGTATCATACATGAAGGATAAAATAATAATAATAATAAAATTCAGAGGGCTAGTCACCCAGAAATGAAGCCATAACAAGCAAAATGTAAAGATAAGTTGTTCCCCATGATGTGCTCTGACAGTGTTGTGTGATGTCTTTTATGCAAGTTTATTTTGTATTGTATTGCTGACCTCTGTGGCAGAGTGGTTATAGCACAGTGTGCTTCAATGCCAGGGGGTTCCAGGTTCGAATCTCAGCCTTGGTATGGGTGTTCTTTGTTAAGTGTTCTTTCATCAATTTCTTCACATCATCACTCATCCTCATCAATGCAATTAACCAAAATTGGCAGGGAAGTGACGCTAAATAACAAAAATCAAATCTATTCTGAAATAATTCTTGAAGCTTTCCTGGCGGCGAATACTGTATTGAAGAGTTTTTCTCGGCCAATCAGCCAGGTGATTTCCAGAAAGGCTTCCGAGCTTTCGAGAGCTAACGTCACTCTCATCTTCAGGGAATGAAGTGCAGAGATAAGTCAGGGTGACGTTATATGTATTTGGTGTGGGAGGGGTCCGGTGTAGGTGGCGTTCCTCTGACGTCCGCGCTCCCAGTCGACTATCGCTAACCAGGCTGGGTCCAGTTCGAGTCCCGTCTCCCTGTTGAGGTTGTCCTTTT
Source organism: Lepisma saccharinum (assembly GCF_977018435.1). Taxonomy (NCBI): domain Eukaryota; kingdom Metazoa; phylum Arthropoda; class Insecta; order Zygentoma; family Lepismatidae; genus Lepisma; species Lepisma saccharinum. Next base: position 11,494,850 of record NC_139249.1, read on the forward strand.
CCCCATGTATGGCTATTGCTTCTTTGATGAGACTGTCCCAGTAATTTGATGATTTGTTGATGATCTCGATGGTTGTGAAATCAATTCTATGGCCCTCCTGGATTGAATGTTCTGCTAACCCTGATTTTTCAGGATGAAAATTCCTTATGTAGCTGGTGTGCTCTTTGCAGCGCTGTTCGATTGTCCTCCCTGTTTGTCCAATGTAGGCTTTACCGCAGGCACAGGCGATACGGTGAACCCACGGTGTCTTCTGTCCTAGGTCGTCTTTGGGGTTTCGAAGTCTGCTTCTGACGTTCGATAGCAGTTTGTGGATCGTCTTGATGTTGTGTTTTGAAAGAATGCAGCTGATGACAGCAGAGAAGTTGCCGGTGTATAGGATGATGGTTTTCTTCTTGTCTTCTTGGTCATCAGGTGGATTCGGGTTTGTTCGTTGGTTGTCCTTGTGTGTTACTTTCTTTAGCATCTTGTTGATAGTGCCTTCACTGTATCCATTCTGTCTGAAGGCTGTCTGTAGGTGTCTTATTTCCTCTTGAAGGTGCTCTGCATCGCTGATGGCAATGGCTCGGTGAAACAATGTCGAGAGTACTGTTGACCGCTGCGCTGGATGGTGAAAACTCTTGGCGTTGAGGTATAGGTCGGTGTGAGTAGGTTTCCTGTATACGCTGTGTCCTAAGGTCCCGTCCGGTTTGCGTGATGAGGATGTCCAGGAATGGAAGGCTGCCGTTGATCTCTGTCTCCATGGTGAATTTGATGTTCTGGTGCTGGTTGTTGAGATGATTCAGGAATGTTTGTATCACTGCTTCACCGTGCGGCCAGATGACAAAGGTGTCTTCTAAATATCTGTAAAATGCGGAAGGTTTGTGTGGAGCTGAACGGAGTGCCTTGTGTTCGAAGTTCTCCATGAAGAAATTGGATATTGCTGGTGAGAGCGGGGATCCCATTGCCACTCCGTCGGTCTGTGCATAGTACTTGTCCTTGTAGCTGAAGTATGTTGAAGTCAGGGTTTGTTTGAAAAGGCTAATGATATCTGGTGTGAAATGTTGTTCTAACAGTGTTAAAGAATCTTGAAGCGGCACTTTGGTGAAGAGCGATACTACGTCGCAGCTGACTATAAGGTCTCCGGAAGAAGTTCTGATGTTCTGAAGAGTCTTGACGAAGTCCGATGAGTTTTTAACATGGTGTTGGCACTTTCCCGTCAGAGGTTGGAGTTGTGCCATTAGGAATTTGGTGAGTCTGTTGGTAGGGTATCCAATTGTGCTGACGATGGGTCTTAATGGAACATCAGTTTTGTGTATTTTCGGAAGGCTGTAAAGTCATGGAGGTACTGTTCCATTTGGTGTTATCCAGTCACCGGTTTCTTTCGGCAGTGTGGATTTCTTCAGTAGAGCTCCGGTTTTCCTCTCTATTGCAGCTGTGGGGTCTCGGAGTAAAGGTCGGTATGTACCGTCGGTGATTTTGCTGTCATACTCTGTGGATTCAAGTATAACAGTGGCGTTTCCTTTGTCTGCTGGTAGAATGATGATGTCCTGGTCTTCTCTCAGTTGCATGAGTGTGGCTGATTTTGTTTCCTCTATATACACACTATCACATTCTTTGCACTGAACCTCATATATAATCCCTTCCTTACGTTTGATATTTTTTTCATTAATAGATTCTGTGTTAGTAAAACTGCTTCTACCTTAGGTCTTTTTATTTCCTGTATCTACCACCTCAGTTTAGTTGAAGGGAAGGCACTTTGTTTTTAGTGAACTCAGGATATGTTGAATCTGTTCGTTCATTATAAGTGGAGTTCACAATATTAGTACTTTCCATAGATTTTAAGAAAACTGTAATGTAGTTCCTTAGCCCTAGAACACTATCATCTTCCAATATTACAGTGTAACTAGCGCTACGTACGTAAATTTTAGGTACATGAAGGAATCGACTTTCAAAACAACCTCTATATCATGAAAACACAATGACGAATCTTTGTGATTATTTTGTTTTTTTCTCGTGTATATTGGAGTTTGTCTTCATTTTAAAATGTATAAACATGGTTTTATTAAACATAGAATATTTTACGAGAATGTCTTGATTGACAAGCCCGTACGTACATTAAGAATGAAGGCGAAAAATTCAAGCAATGAAAAACAAACAATAATAATATTCATTACGCTGTAAATAAGGAACTAATGTAATTTTAAAGTCTTACAAGAAAATAGTGCATGATTCTAAACTTTTGTTTTCAAAATCTAACTATCCAAATTGAATTTACAAATGTCCAAATTACAAGAAAGATTTCTCTCGTTTTACTAGAGCTACGTAAAATTGATGTACAGTGCACAACATAACAGACCAAATCAAGACGATCAGCGCTTGCACCCTCCTTACCACTAAGCTGCCTTACATCCAACAGACTGCTTGAGGCACTTCTTGGTGGAGGGGTGTGTAGGTGAGAGGTGGAAGGTAGTCAAGGGAATTAACGGCACACCACACATAAATTTTACGTACACTAGTGTTTTAGGGTTAAGGTATCATAGGAAGTCATATATTTTTCATTTGTTTTTCCACAGGAGTTTGACCTTTGTCACATGCTACCCGCTAAAACCTGAGCATCTGAAGGTATTCTTACATCCTTCATTGAGGTGCCAGAACATAGCAGAGCTAAATTTGAACAGCTGCTATTGGCTGACATCATCCTTTATTGTTTCAAGTGTACTTAAACTGAAGAATTTAATCAGTCTCCATGTTGCAGACACACAACTCAGTTTTGAACATCTGATGAGAATTTTAACAACTTTGACCAAGGTATGATCTTATGTTTATACTTTTCTCTTGCTTAGTATGTTTTCAAAGAAAATTCATCTGGTATTTTTGTATAGTTAAAGCATGAATTGCATCTTGTGATAGGATGTATGTTTAATTAATAAACATATAATACTTACTGTTTTTTTTTGGTAAAAATTCGATATGGTCCCAACGGATTTCTTCATTTTTACACAAGAAACTACTTACGGAAATGAGTTTCTGTAGCATTTAGAAGTTCGTGGAGGTATTTTCTTTCATCGCGTGGAATCTATTTCACCGGGAAATCATGTATTTTTGAACAGAAATATATCTCCGACGCACAATTGTCATTCCTTTCATTTCCTTACACTACGTGAAGCAAATGTTATGAATGTTCGATGACGTAACTCCCTGTCAGTGTTTCCAACCACGCTGTTTTTTTTTGCAAGAAGATGACAATTTTAACTATGTTTGTCTAACGTAACCGAACCTAACGTAACCTTGCCATGCATGGTTTGTGGGGCTATCTGTCCGTTGTTCGTGGGGCTATTCGTGAATTGGACTATCCTTGAATGGTTTGTGGGGCTAAGCGTGCATGGTTCATGGGGAATTTTTGGTTTCTGGGGCTATCGGTGCATGGTTCGTGGGGCTATTCATGAATTGGGGCTATCCGTGCATGGTTCGTGGGTCTAATCATGAATTGGGACTATCCGTGAATGGTTCATGGGGATTTTTCAGTTGACAAGGTTGGAAACACTGCATACCATGCTAGTCAAGCTGACTCGCCATATTGTGTCTTACGGAAGCAAAATAAGGAACATCAGTAATTACTCCTCGTGTCACAAATTGAAATAATTTTCGTGAAAATAGCAAAATACCACCTTGAAGAATCTTTCGTAATGCAGAATAGGTAGGTACGAATGTTAAAAGTGACGAAAGAAACGAGTGAGAGGTGTTGGGACCTTACCGAAGTTTTACCATTTTATTGGTATGAGGGTTATTCATAAATTAATTCCCAGCAGGGTAGAGAAAATTTATTCATGTTTGTCACAAATTTAATATGGTTGGATTCCTTATGCAGGATTTTTTTGGCTGGTGCTGGAATTATAAAGATGGATATTGATTGATTGATTTGGTGTTTTAAGTCCACTTTGTGCACAGTAAGGCTAATCAGGACTAAACCTAAAGTTTAGAGCGGGATCCGAACCACTATGTGCCTCCACCAGGTATGGAACCCGGGACCCCTTGATTACAAGGCGACTGCGCTCCCACTGCTCCATCGGGAGGCCCCTAAATATGGATATCACATTGATAATTAGGTAATCAGAGTCATTTTAGTTTCTTTACTGCTTTAAATTGAATTATTTTTAAAAATTTGGATTTTTTTTTTCTTCTAAATTTTGGAATGGGGCCTTAGCCCTATCAGAAAATGTAAAATCTGGAAACATAAATTTGGGGTTCCACTATATATTCAGCTTAAAGTTTATGTAACGATATTACAATTTGGTACAACCCCACTTCACTCCTTAGTGACACCACTTCTTGTAATGTAATTTTAGAAACATGGATTTCAACTTTTTGTATTTATGATTATCATTATCTTCATTTTGCAGATTAAAAGATTGTCATGGTCATGGGACGAGTGCCTGAAAGACACAACACTAAAACATTGGGATCCATATCTGAAGTCAATAGAGGATCAGCTTAAGCAATTGGAATTCCTGTACATATACATGAACACAAGAAGTAGTCCCATTTGTCCCGTTACGCATCTTCTCAAATACTGCCAGGGTCTCAGAGAACTGTGGATTGCGTCGGCACATTTACCGTGGGAAGTGGAGTACCCTTATAGTTACACCGTGTCGACCGTGTGGCCCAAAATGCACTTTCCGTGTTTAGAATCCCTTGTGCTACAAATATCAGGGTCATATTATCCAGATTTTGTAAAGTGCGAATTTGTAACGGAAATTGTTAAATCCTGTGATACGAGGACAAACTGGAGGTGTTTCTGGACTGACTTTCCGATGGATTTAATCAGCATTTGTAAGTTACTATTGTCTAAATATTTTCATTTGATTATATATTTTATTAATTTGCATGTTAATGTAGTGTGGCAGTTAAATATGATAGCACGGTTATACCCTTAAAATGAGTTTTTCTTTCAGCATTTTACTATGACTTATGTTCTATTATGTTAAGTACAAATCTAAACCTATTATGAGACATGTTATGTTTAGTAGTACCCCTTCCTTATAATTTTGAATTGATAATGGAAGACCAAATTCCCCAAATACATTCAGGGCTGGCATAAGTTATGATCCCATTATGTTTAATGGAATCTAAGTGCACAAATCGGTACGGTGGGAAATACAAATTCAAGAAGTTTATATTAGTCTACCGTACAGCCATGTTGTGTGCAGTAACATCTTCCCTACCAGTGAGCAGTGCATACAAAGTGCCTTCAAGTGTACACCAATGTAAAAGTTTTGAGCATTTGTTTCCATCCATACCAATTTTGTGCACCTGAATTTCATTAAATGCTAGTACTATACGTTTCAAATAGTGAACATCATTCATGCTAACCCTGTATATATTTTTAGTATTTGTAATTGTCTTTGTGAATACTAGTAGCAAAAACTTAAGAATGATGCATTCTGTAGATACGAATGATAGTTGCTCATTGCAAGGTCCAGAATCTAGGCTGGGTGGTCAGATATTTCCATAGTGTGTGTGGCATATTATCATGTAGGAAAATGAGATCAGAAATAAGCATTTGGGGTCTCCTCAAATTTTGAGCATCTTGCAGTGTGCTTCAACATTAATCGTGGTGTCTGGTTTCATTAATTTAACCAATTAACAATTCTCCTGATTGATAGGATTGTGCTGATTTGGTTTCACGACCAATGATGTGTGTCCAGATAAAAAAAAATAGAAGTAGTTCCATTCCTATTACAGCAATGAACTGACTAGGAGGTGTTAGTTGTCACTAATTGTTCATTGTTTTAGGCACAGGCTAATCAGGAATCACTTTTATTTTGCAAAAATGTTGATTATGAAAGCATAATTGACGAATCAGCAACAAAAGTTCCACTATTTATTATCAAAATATTATTCCTGTAATGGTTTTGCTCTTAAGCAGCTCTTTGAAAATTAACATTGTACACTTTATCATTTTTTTTATTCTTGAAACAGGGGATTTTCAACTCAAGTGGCCTTTAGATGTCACAAAAACAGAAGCTCTATTTGTGCCCCTAGAGAAGTACATTTTAGACTCGTTGCTTGAAAAGGAGGAATACCCAAAGCTGAGGCATGTGATAATTGGACGGGGTAGACCTAATAAGGAGAGGCTAGTGTCCTTCCTGGACCGGTGTACAAATCTTGAGAAGTTTGCTTGTCAGGCTATAGACTATGAATTGGTGAGATTGTATTCTAATAGTTTGTCAAAAAATTCCATGGTATGAAATCATAGACTAAGGAAAATAATTACAAAATTAGTCTTAAATCTTTTCAACGTGTAGGTCATCTTACAAATGATATGATAAACGAGAACAATGCCTATTTATCACATTATTTGTGAGATTAGTTTTATTTGTTCTATATATTTTATGTATCTTTTTCTTTTTATCTGTCATATTAGTTTTATTTTTATATCCCCGGGTATGCTGTTGCAGTATATTTTCAGATTCGCCATGTAATACTTACACTGGAAATGAAGATGAAAATCTTTCTGGGAAAAAAGATGTGATTAAGTTAACAGTAATTGATGATAAAATTGCTTGAAGACCGTTTTTGTCTTTCAACGAAACTTTTCCGTGAGAAAAGTGAGTTAAATAGAAAAATAAAAGAAACGATAAGGATCTTTGTGTTTTCGTTGAGAAGAATGGAAAGAAACGTTGAACCAACTAGATGATATTTATGCACAAAGTTAAGGAGAAGTTAAGTACTTTCGAGAGCCATTCCATCAATACTATATTTTGAAATAATGAGGGGGAAAATTAACGTAAAACAGTAAACCCTATTTTGATGCCTTAAGTTCGAAATCATACAATTGTGGTATACAGTTTCGCCATCCAAAGGGTGCATGTGCTGATTAGAGTGGGCACACTACTTCAGCGTGAGGTCAAGTCAACCGCTGACAATATGAAGACCAATAGGAAAATTCTCTACTACTGATGCCTTGGAAGAAGTAAAGCCACATAATTTTCTAAGAAGATTTTCACTTATGTCAGAAACTACTATCCCCAGAAGACTACTAATTACGGAGTAAGAAATTCATCAAATGGACTACTAAACCACTACAAGTGAATGAAGATGGCAACAAACACTGGAATTCTTTGCTTAAATTTGGATAAACATTATGAAGTTAAAATCCTATACCAAAATTACTGTCACGTACTAGGATTTTGGATTTTAAAAAAAATCCAGAATTTGTTTTGTGTGTGTGTGTGTTGTGTGAATTATTGTTTAACTGTTGTTGATAATTGTATGCTAATTTTTAAAAACAACGTGGTATCAAAAAGCACCCAGAATTAACTCCTGAATGCAGTGCACACGTTTCATTTACCCCTCTGGACAGGTAAACTTTCTCCAAACACTTCTTAAGTGCCTCTTGGGGATGGACAGTTAACCAAGTGGTCCTTTTCACTTCACTGTCTTCGACTGTTGATCAATATTGAGAGTAAGGAACTGTCAGAACTCTGCAGGTGCTCGATCAGGTAAGAAAGATGGCTACACCAGGAACTTGACATTGCATTTCTGCTCCAATTATGATCCCCTCCCCCCCCCACTTCCAACCCTGCAAGGGGCCTCATTCTCATGACAGACCACTTGCCATTGCTACCACTTCAATAAGCATATCAGGGTAATTCTGGGATTTTTTTTGATTCTACATTGCTTGTGTTTGTTTGTTTATATTTCTGTCTCAACAGTGTTTCAACCTGCCACTGGCATTTTAACTCGAGTGTTCTGTAGCCAAGTGCACTATGAAACCAACATTACACTAGTGAATGGGCACATAAGTGATTTTCCACGTAGATCGCTACATAAAAAATAATTAAAAATGGAAAACAGCTTTAAATGAACAGCTCAATTCACCATCATCGTCATAATCCTTTGCCATTTTCTGCCTCTGGTTGGCTCGGCGTAGGAGTCAAGCGTCTCCATTTTCTTCTGGTTTTCCACCATTCCTCTCTCCACGAAGTTCCAGTCTTGTCATCTTCTCCACTCTGCTCTTTCCACCGACATCTTGGTCTTCCCTGTGGCCTTGTTCCCCCTGTGGCCTTGTTCCCACTCTGGGGCCTCCCTGATGGTGCAGTGTAGCGTCATCACCTTGATTTCCCATCACTTCCAGCAGAGGCTGTGTGATAATCATAAACATTTTGATCTCCGTAGAAAATTCTCATGTGTCCATGGCATTATGTGTTGCGTTTTTCTTCTGTAGCCATAGAAAAATAATTACAAAGATAATATTCAAATGTATTTGTATTGACAAATAGATTCAATTACAATGTACTAAGTACGTTTCAACCCTAATTTTACATTTTCCCGCATTATACCTATTCAATCCTGATGGTCCCAATGTAGCAAAATGTTATAAAATTTTCATCGATTTTACATTTTCCCACAATTTAAGTTTTTTCAACTTGGTCCCCTGAAAAATGTAAAATCGAGACTCTACTCTACCTGGTACGCAGATGTTCATGTGTTTTCTCAATTTCTTCTTGTTAACTACTATAATTACTAATTCTTCATTTTCGAAAAGGAGGAAATAAATGTAAAATGTACTTCTTAAAGGTTTTTATGGTGCGGCCGTGATCTAGTCGGTAGGCTATCAGACTGCCACGCGGGAGACCCAGATTCGATTCCCATTGAGGGTGATCTAAGGTATGAATTTTTCCTGCCTTGTCCCCGCACGGCCCTGGGGCTCACCCAGCCTCAAATCAATGGGTACATGGTGCTGATCACATCACCTCCAAAATGGCTGAGATCAAGAATGTGTGGGGGGCCCTACCGCACATCCTTTAAATGTGCCTTCATGACACAGTGTTATAACTTGACAAGTTTAAAAACAAGACGCTGCAAATAGCTGTTGCGCAGCTCACATCACATTTCCCCACTCCATTCTTCGCAGCGACGTTGGTTCGTAGTGTTGCAACCTGGGGGGGTCGGAATGGTCTGAGGATTTTCAACGAAATTTGTATTTGCTTTCTCCTGGGCTGTTTTCTACCTGTCGATGTACAGAACTTCAGCTCACCTTTCGCCAACTACTCTTTTCCTTCTTTTAAAACTAGAACTCCCCGATGGCGCAGTGGTTGCATCGTCACTTTGTCAAGGGATCCCGGTTCGATTCCCGGTGGAGGCACATAGTGGTTTGGATCCCACTTTAAACTGTTTGCCATCTCGTAGTGATTGTTGTACGATAAACAAAAGAACCCCCACCCCACTCAGCTTTTTAAAAAAAAAAACGGCCACTGTTCGATGACGCATTCAGAAAATGAAGTCATTTGCCCAGTAGTTTCTCTTCGTTACAAACGTTAACGCGCGTGCGTAATACTATAGTTTACGATCCGCGCACTGCATGCATTTTCAAAGACCGGATTAAATCAAGTGAACCACTGATAAACTGATATGAGCCGGCACCGACAATCTACACAGTAAAAATAGTTTGTCATGTTTGTTTTAGCTTAATTTTGCTGAGTTGGCACCACTCGTGTAGTCTCAAGGCCAGACCAGTACGTAGAAGAGTGGTGGGGAGGATGACATAATAGGAAGTGCTCTGCAGCGATCTGCACATATCGGGACTTAACTTGTCAGGCTATACAAGCACGGCAAACTTTTTCTCAATAATAAAATAACCTCAGGTTAGCAAAATATAATAAACCCTTTGCCATTTAAATTATGATGTACAGCTTTTGGGGTTACAGTTAAAAGTTTTCATGGACTGTTGAATTTGTATGTAAGCTAATATGTTTAGTGTTTGGTAACACTTAAGCCTTGCTTCCATGTTAATGGAATAAATGGAATGTTAATAAAACATTAAAATACTGACCAAGGCGGAACAGGACCACACAGAGATTCTAGTGTGAATATTTGTCTGAAGAAGACCCTGTTAGAGGGTGGAAACGTTACCTTTTTAGTGTATATATTTTGTATACAATAAATTCTGCCTTGGTCAGTATTTTAATGTTTCGTTTAGTGTTTGCTTTGTGCCATATATGTGTGTGTGTGTGTATTAGTGTTAATATGTTAACAGGCCTAAGGTACAGTAATCAATCTGTTTTGTGATTAATTTCTTAAATATTTCAGTATAAAGTCGCAATGCAGCATTGAATACAGTTCTAGATATAAAGTTTTCATGTAAAATAACATTTAATAATAATTGATTCTGGATTTTGCTTCAATAATATAAAATTTCCAGTACTGTGCTCTGAAGACATAAAAAACATTTTGTGGATTGTAATTGATTATCACATTGACAAGCGTGTTGGTTTAATCAGGATATTAAATGTTGTTGTTATTACAGTTATATTTTATATACGAGGACTGTTCGGAAACTTCTAAGAATAGGATAGAAAGAAACACAATATCAGAGTGATTGAGGTTTTATTTTTCAACATAATCTCCTTGAAGGTTGATGCACTTCTGCCAACGGCCTTCCAATGCCTTGACACCAGCAGAGTATGTGGATTCGTCCAAGTCTGGAAAATAGCTGGTCACAACTGCCTTTCCCTTCTTTGGTAGTGGGGAATCTGCATGTTTCCACTGCTCTTTTGTCTCAGGCATGTAGTGATGAACCCAAGTTTCGTCCATAGTGACGTAACGCTGCAGAAACTCTTGAGGATTTCTCTGGAAAAGCACCAAACATTCAGTGGAAGTCACTGCGCGAATGCGTTTTTGCTCCAGTGTGAGCATGCGCGGCACCCATCTTGCCGAAAGCTTCCTCGTGCCCAACTCTTCAGTGAGAATGTGGTTTACTTCATGAGCTATCTCCCGCACTTTTAATCTTCGGTCAGCCAGCACCATATCATAGACTTTATTGATTATTTCTGGTGTGATGGCGGTTGGCGGACGTCCACTGTGGGGGTCATCTTCAATGCTGTCCCGTCCAAGCTTGAATAGCGTCGTCCACTTGCTAACACTGATAAATGATGGGGCAGAGTCTCCCAACACTGTGTCCAATTTGGCTTTGGTGTCTGTCACATTTAATCCCTTCTTCACCAGAAACTTGATGACCACACAAACTTCCTTTTGTTTCATGTTGTCATGTCACTTTCACTTTTGCTCCTTCACGTGCCTATGGAAACCAGACTATTGAAAGAGTGGCGATGACATTTTCCCTGCATGTTCAGAACAGATGTGGCCTTCTAATGCACATGCTTTTGTTCCAATTGCAATGCCATATCTGACAGATTCTTGGAACTTTCTGAACAACCCTCGTACATATTGATAGCACAGTTGGTGACACAGTAAGAATAATAATAGTGGAAAAAACAGCTTAGGTTACAACATACCATGGTCAGTGCTGTGAAAATAAGTTAGTAGAGAAGAGCTAAGCCAGGTATATTGAATCTGAGAGTATTTGCTGAAGGCCAGGGTATAAATTCTATGCATAGTTGGCTACATGTGCAGTTAAGACTGCATGTACACACCAGGAATTAAACCCTGTACACCTTAATTTCAAGGATAACATAAGCCGTAACTTTATGAAGATGGTCTTACCCATAGACAATCAACATTATAAGGAATGTATGAAATGTGATTGTTTTCTTGGAAATGGGAAAAAGACTAAACACCAGCAGTAAATTTGACGCTCTGTTCTTCTTGGAACATTTCCGTGTTTTTGGGAGTTAACTGTGAGAATAAAAAGGACTAGATGTGGTTCCAAACAGCTAAGTTTGCAACATTGACCATAGTTCCTTGTGTGACCTTTACAGTTGTAGTTATGTAGCATTTTATACCAACTACTTACATTAATTTTGCTCATTATATAAAATATAGTTTTTTTAGTTTTTGGCTTATAATTGCATATTTTCTTAAATCACATTGAAGTGATAGTGAGTCAGAATTTCAGAAAGATTAGGTTTACGTGTATTCATGTAGTCCCTTTATATGCTGTGTATATGTACTTTTTTCATGTTGGAGTTGAATTACCATAATATTTTTGTTTGTTAAACTTCAGAGAAAATCTAGATAAACATCAACCCGTTACTTTATTCACCATAATACCTTGTGTGGACTAATATTGCAAATATATCAATATCAAGAAGCAATACAAAATAGGCAGTTTAATGTATACATGACTATTGGATTAACAAGGAGGTTTATTTCAATATTGTTGAGTTGAGCTGCTCGAAAATTAATGTTATTATTTTAGAAATTTAAGTTTGACCATTTTCTGGAAGTTCGCCTCTGTTTCCTGTTTAAGGATATGCTTTTTAATAGAAATATATAAATTGAGTCAAATTTTTGATATTGTTGTACTACTCAAAACAATTAGAATTTCAAATGCATGTCACCTATTCTAGAAATACAGATGCATCATTAGAATCGTTACCCAATTGTTCACCTGTTCTTTAGTGAAATGCGGCTGGGGTGGCCTAGTTGGTAGGGTATCTGACTGTCATGTGGGAGACCCAGGTATCAATTCCCAGGGTGGGCGATCTAAGATTGGAATTTTCCCAGCCTTGTCCCCCACTCAAACAGCTCTGGGGCTCACCCAGCCTCTATTAAATGGTACCTGGGGGCAACCTTAATTGGTAAAGGTGGCCAGAGTGTGGTGCTGATCACATCACATCCAACATGGCCGAGATTGATAGAATGTGTGGGGCCCTATCCCCATATCCCCTTAAACGTGCCTCATGGCATGGTGCAAAGTGCAAGAGGAAACTTACCTTTTTAAATAAATATAAGATTACCATACAATCAAACAGGGCTAATAATATTTAAAATTAGGTAAGCACATGCTTAATACTGAAAGTTATGGCCCTTTTTTCTAAATGAGTAAAATGAATTTTTAAACAGGAAGCAGAAGGCAATTAATCTAGCATTTTTGTTTGTATACTGTGCATTTTTGGGACAAGTTTATTGGTAGAGCAAACAGTGTGCCAAAAGTATATATCTATGTAGTAGGTTGTTGTTTTGTGTTATATAATTCTACATGTTATCCTTTCTGCTCATTTAGTACACAAATCTCTCATTAACAAACTTTTTAATACTATTTATTTTCAACGTATTTATATGTGTGTTTGTGTGGTGAGATGTTTTTCCCTTCTTACTCTTCTGTCAAAAAATATATATCCAGTCGGTAGCATATAATTATTAATTTTTTATTTAGAACAAAAATCAGTAAAGAACAATTGCCATAATATGTTCTTTTCATCCAGAACTGGCACGAATTCTGCCTTTCCCATCCCAAACTGACCGAGGTGAACTTGTCAGCTGCACATGACGGTACACATTGCTGTAGAAGCTGTGATGCTTTCCAGTGCTTACCAAACCTGAGGAAATTATCTCTGCCATTGTGTTCGTTATTACGTGAGTGGCATTTTTCATCTTTGTTTCAAGGTGTAATTTCATCGCGCACAGTTTTAGTTGTACTGCTGTATAAGTTTTTACGGCCGTGTGTTCTGTATGTTGTGAACGTTGAAGGTTTGAACACAGCTGTAAGAGAATGAGGTAAAACGAGGTTCACGTACATGTTGTAAGTATAATTTGTCCTTTGTCTGTTTATGTGCCAGCATAGTTAGGTAATTTTCTCCCGAGATTGTCAGCGAGCATTCAACAATCCAATGAAAGTGGAATCTGGAGATACAAATACAGTTTGCAGTAGGAACAGTCTACAGTTGTATATGGAATTCTAATAGTGTTTCTAGAAGATTCTTCATTTTGCTGGGGAAAATTGTGGAGTTCCAAACCAATGTATAACATTCTAATATGTTAATAGGGGTGCACTTTAAAGGTGACCAATTCAACCATGAAAATACAGGACTTGCAGACTTCTACGCACAACTTCGTTAAAGGAACATGTCAAATTTGACATTTTGAAGAAATGCAATGGATTGATGGTGCACATTTTATTGACAGCAACAAATAATCTAAGAACGAAGATGTCAGTATATTTTCATAGAGGAGCCATACCACAGTTTGTCGATTTGCTGGAAGTACTGCCTGAACAGTCTATGATAGAACTGCCAGTTGTGTAAGGATTCTTGTAAAATTGATTTTTTTTTGTGTCCAAGGAGGAGATGTCTTGCATTTTGATGTATTCACACACTGACCTCAAGAAGTTATCATTTAATTTTTCTGCATATCCCACTTAATTTGTCTTGGGAACTTCTGTGCAGAGGGGTGAGTATTGTGTTAAGTCAATGTTGTACTTTAGCATTTGTTTTACTATTGTGTGTTCCTGTCCCTTGTAGAATAATTTTAGAATACAAAAGTTTGAAGAGTCACACCAAAGCCTACCATACTTTCCACAGTGGGATGTCAACACAATCCGAAAGCCACATTGGCTGATTTCAGTGTGCTGATTAATACATAATTTAACCAAGCTTTATTACAAATGCTACCGTTCAGTTTCTCTTGCTCACAATGAGCGTTGTGTTCCTATTTATAAGTTAAAAGGGATGATATTTATTAAAAGTTGCTTTAGAATTGTGTAATGGCAACTGAATTTAATATAGTTGTGGATGCCCTGATTGGAATACTTTTTATATTAGTTGCTGCTGATTTTTACAATTTTAACTGTTTATCGTACCAACTGTGGTACTTCTATAGTCATCAATTGGAAATTTCCAAGGCCTCCAAGTTAGCATAGTGGTAATGTCGACACTGTAATCAAAGGATCCCAGGTTCGATACCTGGTGGAAGCACATTGTGGTTCACATCTCACTTCAAAACTGTAGGTCTAGTCCCGCTTAGCCTATATGTGCATAAAGTGGATTTAAAACTGCAACTCAACAACACTACTTGGGAATTTCCACATGATCTGGCTTCCTGATCCTAGTAAACTTGAAATGATGGTAATATTTTTCATAAAATAGAAGGAAACCATATGAAGTGGCCGCAGTGGCTCAGTCGGTTATGAGCCTGACTACCATGCTAAAGGTCCCGGGTTCGATCCCCGGCCAGTTCAAATCCGGGAACTTTTCTAACGTTGGAAGCGGCCCCGGTGCCCACCCAGCATCGAATAACATGGGTACCTGGGGGAAACCCTGGGGGGTAAAGGCGGTCAGGGGCATGATGCTGATCACATCACCCCCACTCACGACCGGATCAAGAAAGTGTGGGGTGTTACCTATACGCCCCCTATACGCCTTCATGGTGTGGTGCTAAGCAGAACACTTTACCTTTTTACCATATCAAGCATTTTTACTTCAAAATCTGTGCATAACATGGCATACCATGCAATTGCCTTAAGGGCAAACATGATTTTCGACACATCCTTCACTTTTCATCTTTTCCAGGAAAGCTGTTTATTTGTTACCACGGAGTCCTAAAGCACAGTGCATAATTAAAAAACAGACAGGGTCCAAATTAAAATGTACAGGGTACCCAAAAAGGAACTCTGCAGTATTGAATCCAAGTTATTACTTTCAGAAATGTATTAAAGTATAATGTTCAAAGTTTGATTTCCTTTAGTGTAATTCAGTGTGTGTCATACAGACATCAAACCGATACTCCACTTCAGTCCATACACTGCCTATTCATTTTCCTGAGAATGAGTTTGCACAACTTTTATGAACACCTTAGCCTGTGCAGCTATCTGACGTTGCTGTCTGGTGAGGAAATGTGTGAAATAAAACTTGCTTGTTGTCACTTCATGATTGTACTCCAAACACCATTGTATGCTGCAACAAAAATATAATATATTCATGTTTGAAACACTAGTGTTCTTTTTTGAGCATGCGGTATTATCCACAGAAGTTATCCCTTGATAGAAATTTACTATAAAAAAAAAATTTCAGTCACCCCACAACACTTGACTCATACACATCACACTTTCAAGGGAATTTTCTTTATTGTTAATAAATAAGCATTAGAAAATATGATTATATAGTATCTGAAATCATGTTAAGTATCTCTTTAACGTTGATTTGTTTGGTCTGCAGAAAGCAAGAACAAGGAGTTGGGCGAAAGCAGTTCAAGTGACTCAGCAGACAAACAATCCACTTCATCTCAAGGTTTAAGTGGAAAGACTCGCATTGGAGTGACCAGTGGTTGCCAAGTCCCACATGCATTCGATAACATGGTTCAAACCTGCCCTCTAATGGAAGAGTTCGAGTTGGGCTTAAACGGAAGGTTTGTATTTTACATGTGTATTTGTGCAAGTTTATGTCTTCCACATATGTATAACTGCGACAATGATGATGAGAAGGCCCCAGGACTTTGTTATAACATATTTTTTTATTTGGCATATGATTGAATACTTGGGTGAGATTTTTACGTATCTGATGAAAATTATCCAGAATAGGCGAACTTGATAAGGAATATTTTGACATATTTTACAATATATTTCTTTACTTTTCTCGTAATAAGACATGTTTTTGTATAATTTTGTAATCGTTTTGCATATAATCGGTTATTTTATAATTACGTACCTTTAGCGCAATGGATAGTTTATATTTGGTAGGTCAATAAATAACCGGATTAATGCCATGAAAAAAGCGAAATGATGTGACAGCACTATGAAACTTACGGGATGTGTAAGTGTGGGGTATGCCATATGTCTGCAAGACAAGTTCCAGACCGCAGGGAAGGGAAGTTGTGTATGTGCAATTTGCCTTCAAGGTGCCAGTCATTCAGTGAGGTGAGTCATGACGTTCACAGTGTCAGGTACCACAAAGGAGGTTCAGCGATAAAGTTTTTCACGACAGAAGGCAACACCATAGTGAAGGTGCTCATGAACAATAGTGTATGCTGTACCAGTTGCAATCTGGTTCAGACTGACACTGTGAACGCTATGCCTCACCTCACTGAATGACTGGAGGCAAATTGCACATACACAACCTCCCTTCCCTGCCAGTGCTGCCACCTAGCGACGCAGTCTGGAACTCGTCTCGCAGACATGTGGCATACCTCAGTCTGGCCTACATATCCTGTAAGTTTCATCACTCTGTAACCTTATTTCGCTTTTTCACGGCATCAATTTGGTTATTTATTGACCGTACCAAATATTATCGATGGCAGGATAAGGAAATTAAAAGCAGATGCCATCTTTTCTTACCAACTAGTACAGAACAATAATATCCCCCTTTTTTTTATCCTGCCAACAATTGATAGCCGTGTGAACTTTTTTGAGGGAAAATGTTCTCCATCATTGCTGTGAGGGCATGAGAATCGCTGTACACAAGTTTCAATTGTTCTCTTTACCTTTTTTCCGCTTCTCACAACAATCAGTCGAAAGTAAAAATAATATTTGGTATATTACAGCCCCAACTCTATTGGCAATCGAGTACAGGAGTTTCAAGATCACTTGTTGTTTGAGCCACGCACGTATCAGTATGTTTACTCTATCCTGGATATCACTGGAGTAGGCGAACTAAACCAAGTCTGTGCAAGTAGCAACATGAGGCGGCTCCGCCACACAGTTTCCACAAAGGTGTAAACCTGGCATAATAAATGAAACTAATCACAGTGAATGTCGTGATATTTTCAGTATTTTCCACTACATTTGTCAGTTAAAGGGATTCCGACTTAAATTAATATCCCATCCCACCCTATTCAATCTTCTGTAGAAGATATTTGATTCCCGTATAATAAGAAATTCCAAAGTACTTTTGTGCATATTTTCTGGCTTTACTGGGAATATTTCTGCATTTTCTGACACATTTTTTTAAAATCCCGGGCCCTAGTGATGAGTGATAATTAGATGAAATTGATGAAGGGACATGGTGGCTAGATCAAAAGGTGGCCACTTAAAATGCTTGGCCACCAGTGGCGAAGCATGACATATTCACGTGGTCAAAGCAAGATTTATTAAATGTCAGGGACGATCTTTCAACGGAGCCAATATTTCTCTGGGATAAATGCCAAGGTCATTTTCCATTCAACGTAAAAGCTCATACCACAGATCTTAGTCTACAAAATACATATTTCTATCCCACATATTGCGTTGTTACCTAGTGGTTCGGATCCCACTTTAAACTGTAGGTCCAGTCCCGATTAGCCTTCCTGTGCATAAAGTGGACTTAAAACGCCAACTCAATCAATCAATCTATACCATACAATGAGAATTATTAAATATGATTATATCGTTCAATATGTGTTTTTCCTTTTAACAAGTTGATATGGCCTCCCCGATGGCGCAGTGGTAGCGTCGTCGCCTTGTAATCAAGGGGTCCCGGGTTTGATACCCGGTGGAGGCACAAGTGGTTCGGATCCCACTTTAAACTGTAGGTCCAGTCCCAATTAGCCTTACTGTGCATAAAGTGGACTTAAAGCAAACAACAACAAATCAACAAGTTGATATAGCGGACATTCGCAGTGGTGTGCCCAGGATTTTCGAAAGGGGTTGTTACATGTACTATTTTTTAGTAATCATTTCCTCTTTTCTGACATCTTTTTCTATACCTTTGACGTTCTTATTTTTATATTGAGCCTAAGCAGAGATTATGACTCTCACCAACCCCTCCTAGAGCACGCCACTGGGCACTTGGAAGAATATTGATGACTCCAGAAAAACTGTCGTGTGACTGTAAACATAGGGATGGGGGCTGAAAAAAGGCCTGTTATGACCCAGACCTTCAAGAGTGGTGGGAAGTAGAGGTTGGTGGACCTTGTCCTGGGGTCTGCCTGTTCGGAAGCGTTCGGTTGTTCTCGGCACCGACACAGACTAGAGATTCGTACCATTCTGCAATGAGCTGGCCAGTCGAACACCATTGCCTTCAATAGGAAATTTCACAGGAGGTTTCAGTGCGAGGGGTAGTACTTGGCCCTCATTTCGATGCGCTAAACTTAGAAAATCTCTTGCTGATTTCGAGCTGTTTCATGCTGTCGCTAGGCTTATTTCGCACAAATATGCAAATATCCTGACATTATTATTATTATTATTTTTAGTTCTTCTCTAAAATATTTAAAATTCAATATTTTTAGTGTTTTGCTTGGTCATTGCCGCATCTTCCTATGACCAGATGCCTCACCTCTGTTGGCCACCAAACCACAACTCGAAGGTTCATATGTTTAATTTTGCATCTATTTGTTACGTATACGCATTGCAACAAACTGTGTAGGAAGTGGGCAACTGATTTTCAACAGTTTGGTCAGCACAGTCAGTGTGAAAATAGCAATTTCTTCTTTGTATTGCAATGATTTTAATTACGTGCCCTCTATTCTGGTTTGTAGATGATGCAGTGGCATTCTGAAAATGTGACCTGGTTTACCGCAACAATTATTTATTGTATGTATTTATTATATATTAATTGGATATAATAGAAATAAAACACCCGCAAGTAAAACAATAAACAGAAGTCTGCCAACTTCAAATTTTCAGGCAATTTGTATCATTAAACCAGGTAACATGGAAGAATACACCACTGAAATTAAGAATGTATTTCATAGTAAATATTAAAGTGAAACATGCATATGAATTTTTATCCATGCTCTATTATTTCACACCAAAGCAATATGTATGTATCTGCTTCTAACAAGTAAAAGTCATGTGTCGTTTAATTTTCTGATTTCAGAAACTGTACAAGGGAAAGAGTAAGTGTGGACTGCTTGTATTCCATAACACAGTGGAAAAATTTGAGAAAGCTGTCGCTGAACAGAATACCTGTTCACCACGCCAAGTTTCTGATTGAGGTAAGCTCAGCATATTCATCAGTTATAACAAATAGAATAAGCAAATCTGAAAAGAAGGGATTTTGCCTTTCAACTGGTAGGAAGATTTCATACTGAAGCAACAAGTGAAATGTGTGGATTGAAGATTTCACCAATCAAATGCAGACTTTTGTGTGGCTTGTCATGCTGCTGTGGTGTGAAACATTGCTGTTGATTGGCTCGTTCTCAGGTTATATGTTGTTTGTCGCTTCGGTCTGAAATCTCCCTTGGATATAGTAGCTGAATATTGAACGAGAGAGAGAGAATGAACAAATCTTGTAACAGGCTAAATATACATTGTGTGATTATGTACATCATTCAGGTTTTTCATGGACCAATATAGTATTGGTAGAAGATAAGTACATTTTTTATACTAGTACTTTATTGGTATCAACAAAAAAATATTATTGGTGTATCTTTATTATGTACATGGTACCGCATTACTTTTAAATTCCAACTGGTCTGTCTTGGCTGTATAGTAATTACTATACTGAACGCAACTCCAACTGGCAGCTGACCTTGATGGATATTTCTGGCCCTTTCTGTCACCCAATCGTCTTTGGGGGGTGTGGCTCTTTGGGTGTCAACAAACTCAGTTGCGAAGTAAAAGCTGAAGGGATCACATAGCTCTCCCGAAGCAACATTGCTAACCGTACTTCTGTTTTTGCAAGTTGTCTATTTGCATGTGCGTGTGAAACTCCCTTATATAGGACCAGGTGTGCCCTTGTACCATTAACACCCAGCTGATTTCTGGTGCTGGCAATACCCTTGCTCGATGAGATTTTTTTCTCGCTTTACAGTACGTTTGGCATCATGTGGTGGACCCAACGCTCATTTGTTTCGTACCTTGTGACTCGAAAATGCCCGATTTCAGTCGAACAAAATTAAACTGATCGCTGATTCGCTGTTTCCCAGCCGCCAGTTGGAGTTGTGTTCAGTATAGAGAAGGGATTTTAAGGTGCAGAATTATGGTCTGGAAAAAGGGGGAAAAAATGTTCTGAAAATGCTTTCAAAAAGGTGCTGATAAAATGCCTTTATTCAATGCTCTCTTTTTCTGCACCTTTTGTATATAATGCGTGCGGGCCGCACAGAGAACTGTTGTTCTGCCAAATAGGTTTTGTTGAAGTTTGTGTTTCCTCTCGCAGGTTTTGCTACATTATCTTGGGAAGTATTGGGGCTGCAACGATTATATTATACCATTTTATATCTGTCGTTCTGCTCTACAAAATGAGACTACAGGATTCTATGTAGCTGCTCAAGAAGAGTGAAAATCATTTATTTTTCTGTCCAATTTTTTAACAAAATGAAAGAAAAGGAAGGGAAAAGAAGGTGCTGAAGCATCAAAAAAGTGATATATGTGGTAATCTTACGAAAAAGTGCAACAAAATGTGTTCATTTTACTTGATTTCATGTCCTAAAATACATATCTCAAACGATTGGTATGAAAACCTGCATCCATTCCCTAATAATTACTGATACTTCAGCAAGTTAATTAACTTTACCATCAGTTCCATTTTTTAAATTTATGTAATCACTGTATTTTTATTCATACTGAGTAAGACTATTTTTAATTTTCCAGATAGCAAAATCTTGTCAAAATTTGGAATCTCTAAGTCTCCGAAAACTCGGCTTGGAAGGAAGATGTTCATATATTTCTGACCTATGCAAGGCCTTGCATTACTGCAAGAAATTAAAAGATTTCAGGTTTGTATTATATTTTGAAATTTTTTCGTTAGATTATATAAGGTTGCAAGAGCTCTCACTTAGCCTAATGATTATTGCTCTTGCCTTTGTGAATGATCCCAGGTTCAGGTTCAGCTTCAAAATGTTGGTGTTGATCGAGCATCATGAGGATAATTGAAAGCATAGTAGGAACTCTCAAACGATGAGTTATTTTTTCTAAATCATTTCTTTGTGTCTTTTCTCCACCAAAATGGTTGTTTGTGAAAATGGGACTGCAAAATGGTTGTTTGTGAAAATGGGACTGCAAAATGGTTGTTTGTGAAAATGGACTGCAAAATGGTTGTTTGTGAAAATGGGACTGCAAAATGGTTGTTTGTGAAAATGGGACTGCAAAATGGTTGTTTGTGAAAATGGACTGCAAAATGGTTGTTTGTGAAAATGGGACTGCAAAATGGTTGTTTGTGAAAATGGAATTTCCGTACTATATTTTGGTATTGATTTTTAAATATGAAAAAGATATAAAATTTGGATATACCGACGTTACAAGGCTCGGGTGTCGTAGGTCTTGAAAGAGAGAAAACAGTTGCAATGGGACAAGTTAAATGCATCACCTGATGCAACTTAATCCCCTGAAAAACCAAAATCTGGGTAGTTCCACTTTATGCACATTTTTTTTCAAAGGCAAAACCCTTTGAGTTCACCTGGTTGTTACAAACATTAATTAGGAAGGTTAATGAACTATTCACATTCCTCAACTTTTATCAGATTGGTAGAATAATGTTATTGGCAATTTTTCTATCATTATCTGACGCGTGGAAGACCCAGGTTTGATTCCTGGGGTGGGTGATCTAAAGGGCAGAAGGTTTAACCTGGCATGGATCCCGCCAAAACCTTTTCTATCATCTGCAGGGTGTTGTTGCCACTGATTTCGACGCAAGTGAGCAAATGTGGTGCCAGGCTATGCTGTAAGCAGTCATTTGGGAGTACAAACACAGATGTCTCCACTGCCAGAACATTCACGTCTACAACAATGTGGCAACGAAGGAATCAGATTCCCCACGCGAAGGAAACTGTGACCCCTGGTAGGCAGAGGACAAAGCACATGCTGTCACTAAGGCTTCTGCTAATGGATGAAAACACCCATGTGATGCCCAGGAAAGTTGCCTAGCAGAAGGAAATCTATGGTGTGGCACAAACTGTGCCAGGTTAAACCTTCTAAGGTCGGGATTTTATCGGCCTTGTTCCTGCATAAAGCGGCCAAAGTGGCTGAGATCAAGAATGTGTGGGGCCTAAACCAACACATCCCCTAAATATGCCCTCATGGCACGTTGCTAAATGCACAGGGAACTTTACCATCATAAAAAAATTAATATCGGTCTGTGTCTAGTTTTCGTTGTTGAATATTGTTACTTCTAGGTTGCAGCAGGAAAACATTGGAAGGACTACACATCTTCTGGAATCCCTGAGCAATTGCCAGTCACTTCAGAGAATATACATCCAGTGTCAACGCAATGATCATGGCCTGGATGAACGTGCTGTTGAACCATTGGTAATGAACCTGAAAAATCTCGTTGTGCTCTATCTTATCATTGATCGCACAAGCAAAGTTGTCTGCAAGAGGCTTCTGAGATCGCTGCACCAAAGGTAAGTAGTGCATTCTAAATGAATATACATTAATTAATATACTCATTCATGCATCCATACTAGGGCTGAACTTACTGATTCCCACAGATGCTTGAATAGTGTAACAAAAGTTGTATTCAGAATTACTAGGGTAAGTCAATATATAAGTCACAAAATGGAATAGAAAGAAAAGTTGAAATAGTTAACTGATGAAATGTGGTTTATTTTTCAACGTAATCTCCATGAACATTTAGGCACTTGTCCCAGCGTTTCAAGAGTCCCTCAAAGCCAGCTGTGAAGAAGGTTTGTGGTTGGTGTCGTAGTAAGCTGGTAACCTCCCGATGGACCTCCTCCATATCCGGGAACCGGTGACCACCCAGCTGATTCTTCAGTGGGCCAAAGAGATGAAAGTCGGATGGTGCTGGTTGTTCAAGTCCTTCCCAACCTAGGAACCGTATGTGAGCCACTGTGGTATTGGACAAGCGTTGTCATCCACCAGAACTCCATCTCTCAAAGCACCAGGACGTTTCTCAGCAGATTGGCCCTGCGCTCACAGAAATCGAATTACAGCCCGTTGCTCACCATGCGTACACTGGCTAACACACCTGCCTTCTTACCCACTTGGCACTCGAATGACTCACTGCCGCACGAGAACGTGACTACTAGTGCCGTATACGATACATGGTGGTGCTGCCACCTACGCCGACACTTGTGGAAAGCATCAGTGCAATGACTGATATTCATAAAACAATTTCACATTGCAGTAATTCGAAGATATTTCATTTTGCAACTTATATATTGACTTTTCCTTGTATTTATAAATATTAATAAATGAGTATTCCAGTATAATTAAGCACATTAACCTCTTAACATACAGATTTTTTTTAAAAAAATGTTTCGATTTTAATGTAATTTTTTTATTACTCCATTGAAATAATCAGTTAAGAACATTATAAATGGTTATAATAATGTTGATTGTTGACAACTCAACAATGAGGTACATGTGTCTGAAAAGCCCCTAAAATAAAATCCCGAGTATACTCGTGCTATCAATGAATAACATATTACCAATATAACTTCTTAAAAAATCAAGATAAGTTCTTTTAATAATCAAAATAAACACAAAAAAGCACTGAAACACTAATTAGTGAACTTGAAAACAATTGTTTATATTATAGGGACTTTGTCATTAGTCCTAAAACATGTATAAGTGTAACCACTTAACGTGAAATACATTGTTTATATGTTACTGGCTGTGTGATAAGCCCTGAACCATGGGTCAATGCACAAAGCTACACTGCATTCCTCACACATGTATCTGGATTCTCTTCTAGCCTTCTTCCCTCTAGCATCACGCACACTGCTGCACATTCTGCACATTCTTGTAGGATTTTGCTTCTTCTCAGTTGGAGGAATCACTGAAGGAAAATGGCGACCAACAAGTCGCATTGGTGCTGCCGTTGCTGAGGGGCGACCAGCTGCTTTCGGTGAAAATTCTTCTCTTTGATGATGAGCAACCACTTTCTCAATGACAGCGACACGAAAGTCAAGGGCACTCTTCCGTCCTCCATGTTTTCTGTAGAGTACGAAGGCATTCCACACAGCTAGTTGTAAGAGGTGGAAAAATATTTTCTTATAATATTTTTTACCTCTCTTTCGTGGCAATGGATTGTTTGCAATGTATTGATCTACCCTATCAACACCTCCCATTGTATCATTATATGCAAACACGACCACAGGCTTCACAACATCTTTGTTCCTTTGTCTGCGTGTTTCCATTTCCGCACTGTGGAAACTGGATAACATCGAGACATCTCTTTTGTCTTTCCACTTTAGTGCAAGAAGTTTACCTCGTTGGAAAGCTGCAGTCTCTCCCTTCTTCAGTTTTATCCTTTGAAACGATGGAGGCATATTCTTTCTTGTGGGACGCACAGTGCCATACACATGTGTTCTATTAGATATCAAAATGTCGGCAAGCTGGGGAGAACTGTAGTAGTTGTCTAAAGTTAGGCAGTATCCCATATTCAGCAGGGGTTTCATGAGTGTCATGACAACTCGTGATGACATGGGTAAATCTTTATAGTCCTCATGAAATTTAGTGCCAGCGCCTGTGTATATTATTAGGGACCAGACGTATCCAGTTGCCGATTCACACAGCATGAATGACTTGATGCCAAATCTGGCTCGTTTCATAGGTATATATTGGACCCATCCCAACCATCCTTTGCATAACATCAGACTTTCATCAATTGTCACATCTCGTTCTGGAGTACAAGCAGATTTAAATTTGGTAGATAAGTGATCCAAAATTGGCCATATTTTATTCAGTTTTGGTCGAGGATGATTCTCAGCGTCATATGTACTATTATCAGAGAAATGCAGATTTTTCTTCAAATTCACAAATCTATGAAACGGCAAAATTTGTCGAAAAATTGGTGTAGCTAAAATTGGATTCTTAGTCCAGTACATTTGATAGGTAGGTTTCTTTACAATACTCTGTAACAGTATGAGCGAAATAAAAATATATTTATTTATTTATTTATTTATTTACGACTTTGTTTACATGGCGAAGTTAAGGCATTAATGCCTTCTCTTCCACTTAACCATTAATTACAGGGATCATTTTTTTCTTTGCAGTAAATTGTATACAATTAAAAAATTAAAAAAGATAAATGAAAAATAAAATAATAAAAGAAAAGTAAAGTAGTGAAAGTAAAATGAAACTAAAAATGAAAGCAATACAGTTTGAATAGGAGCAGTCAAGCCCTGGATTAACCATTAATTACGTACATTGCTCATTATTTTTACTAACACAATGAAAAAAAGTAGCTTAGAAGAAATTAAAAATAAAAGCAATACAGTTTCTACATGCACACACACACACACACAAACACACATTCACACACAAGTACCTACATAGAAAGCATATTTCGTGGGCTAAATGTATAACGTATTTCTTTCTGGGAATTTAATCTAGGTCCAATTGTTTAGCATGTATAATTTTAATTGTCTTTTGAATGTTACAATTGAGGAGGAGGCTTGGATTTCGGGGGGCAGTCTGTTCCAGTGTCCTGCAGAGGTAACGGTAAACGAATTGGCGTAGAAGTTAGATCTGTGGATAGGGATGGATAACAGAGATTTTTCACGTGATCTGGTGTTTCGGGAGTGAAAGTCCGAAAGATATTGAAACCGCCCGGAAAGGTATTTTGGATCTTTTATTTCTAGGGCTTTGTACAGTAGGACAAGGTTGTGGTAAATCCATTTATCACTTAATTTCAGCCACTCAACCTTCGCATAATACGGTGTCAAATGTTCTGAATATTTTATGTCGAAAACGAAGCGGACACAGGCGTTCTGGATTCGCTGAAGGCATTTAGCTTGCTCGCAATTTACGTCCGAGTAAACAGTGTCACAGTAATCAATAATAGGGAAAACAAGAGATTGAACAAGTTTTTTTTTTATACGTTCGGGGAGGAAGTTTTTAAGCCGGTAAAGAGAGTGTAGTGCACCGAAAGCTCTTTTACACACGGAGTTTACGTGTTCTCTCCAGGTAAGATTATTGTTTAGTGTAATTCCCAGATTTTTAACCGTAGTAGAGAGAGGCAAGTGTTTATCGTTGACCGTAAGATTAGGGAGATTTAATTCGTCAATTCTGTTCAGAATCTTTGGGGAGCCTACGAGCATACACTGGGTTTTGGTCGGGTTGACGTGCAAGCCGTGGTCTACAGACCACTTGTTGATTTTTTTCAGGTCGTTGTTTATACGTTCGGTTGCATTCAATATTTCTTGAGGAGGGAAAGAAAAGTATAATTGAAAGTCGTCGGCATAGATGTGATACCTACAGTGATTAAGCACCGACGGGAGGTCGTTAATATACAGTGTAAACAGGAGGGGGCCCAGTACGGTGCCTTGAGGGACGCCACAGGGGATGCTTTTCCAGGATGATCTTCGATGTGGGTCGACGACACATTGTTGACGTCCAGACAGGTAGGAACGGAACCAGTTAACCGTAGAGTTCGAGAAGCTGAATAGGGATGATAGTTTTGTGAGCAAAATTTCGTGATCAATGGTTTGGAAAGCTTTGGTAAAATCGAGAACAAGGATTGTAAGTTGTCGATTGTCCATGGCTAACCTAATGTCGTCGGTTACGTTGACGAGAGCCGTGCATGTGCTGTGGTTGCTACGGAACCCAGATTGAAAGTGGTTTATTAGGTTATTTCGTGCTAGGAAGTCACGGGTTTGACCACTAATAAGATGTTCTAGAGCCTTAGACAGAGCTGGGAGGATGCTGATTGGTCTAAAATTGTTTAAATTGATTTCGTTGCTTGTTTTAGGTATAGGGCGTACCTGGGCGAGTTTCCAAAGCGACGGAAATGTGTCAGAAAGCAAGGAGAAATTGAATATGTCCGTGATGGGAATAAGCACATGGTGGAGGATTTTTTTGATCATGAGAATGGAAACTTCATCTACTCCTACGGCCGACGATTTTATCTTAAGTAAAGATTTTCTAACGTCTTCCGGTGAAATCCAGGAAAAGCAAAATTTTGAAGCATTTGTGGAGTGCGTTGCGATGTTCCGAATAGTTTCAATTTTAACATTATTTTCAATAGTCGGGAGGTCACAAAAATGATTATTCAGTACATCTGGTGCAAACTTAGGAATGTAGTCGTCCTTTTTCTGTTTCCCAACACCTAGAATTTTCAACTTTTTCCATAGAACGTCCGGTTTATTTTGGTGGTTGAGCAATTCGTATGCGAATCGGCGCTTGGCTTTTCTTACCTCCTGATTGCAGCGGTTCCTCAGGGTTCTATAATTTTCGAAGCTGCATGTGCTAGAGTCACCTTTTTTTACGTCATTTCTGTATTTGGTGTAAGCTCTGTCTCTCATGACCATACGTCGACGTACGTCGTCCGTCAGCCAGGGGGCGGGGGGACGTGAGACCCGTTTCTTTCTGACGGGAGCATGTTTATTGAACAGCTCAAGAATAAATGTATTTAACAGGTGAACTTGCTCGTCCACTGTTGGTAACGTGCTAATTACGTGCCACGGAACGAGTGCAGCGTCTTCGTTCAAGCGGGTTTCGTCAACGTTCTTTATGTCCCTGTAAGATACTTGTTTAGGCTTAAATTTTGGAACGCGGATGTTATATGATACGTGAATTAAATCATGATAGGAAATCCCAGGTACCGGAATTTGGCCATGGGCTCGTTACGCGATTTTCGTCCGAGACCAGAATGACGTCAAGCCAGGAGTCTGAAGTAGCCGTGTGGTGGGTTGGGTTTAGGTGACAGATTGTAAGATTTAAGGCCGAGAACGTATCGCGGAATTGCATAGCCTCCTCTTTGGTGGTACACAGGTCGACATTCATGTCTCCCAAAACAATTGCGTGAGAATATTTTGGTAGAAATGTTGCGATATCGTTTTCGAAGTTTTCGAGGCGAGTGGTAGGTGGTCGATAGACTACGGCAAGGAGGAGTTTCTGTCGACAGACGGTAGTTTCCATAATTATATATTCGGAAGATCGGTCATAGTCGCCGGGTGATTCCGAAAGGATTTTGGCAGGAATATCTTCGCGTAGATAAATTGCCACTCCCCCGCCCCTCTTCCCGATCCTGTCTCTTCTGAACAGACGAAAACCTGGAAGGTGCACCAGTTCACTCGAAAGGCTCTCCTTCAGCCACGTTTCCGACACGAGCAGAGCATGCACGTGTTTGTTTATTTGGGCAATATTTTGGACTTCAAGGAGATGCGCGAGAATGCTTTGTGCATTGACGTGGATGACGTTGAGACTGCCCGAGGGAAGGTTCAGCTGCGGCCCAGAAGGTGGGTCGCCCATTTGTGACACCGGGGTTGGGGAGCGAAGGTCATTGTCGCTTGCTGGGGAAATGCAGATATTTCTTAATTGACTGAAAAAAGCAGACGTCGGTGTTGCCGGGAGGTTGCCGGCGGGCAAACAGTTTGAGGGGTTGGGAAGCGAGTTTACGGTCTGCCGCTGGAAGGGGGTTCTGGCAAATGAAGAGGAGGGGGGCAGGTTTTCAAGTTCTACAGAAGCACCGGGTGGGGGCGTTGCCAGATTTACGTCCACCAGAATATCAGTTTGAGCCATAGGGAATGAGAAGATAATAAATAAATAAAATTAACATTTGTCGCTACGTCTACCGAACACAAATTATTGGAAATTGGAGATTCACTTACCAAGCCAGCAGAAGTGATGTATTTAGAACCTGCAGGGCACCGAAAACTGGATTCTATATACTTACGCACACATACGCACACGCACACACAAACACAAACAGACACGAGCATAACGGTTAACGTAGTAACATAAATACCAATAACTAACATAATGTTGTCACAAACACTAATACACAAAAATAACTGAGTTTACGCAATAACGTGGCGGAATTTGATGCGCCCTCAGTAGGCAAAAATAAACGTTCTGAGTGGCTGCTTATTCCCTGCACGTCCTCTTTTTCCCCTCGCGTTCACTCCACTTTGTGTAGTTCCTCCAGCGTGGTGACGGAGATCTTCCGATTGTTCTTTAGTATGACAATTCTGCCATCCTGAGTCCACACGTTCCTGGGGCCATGCTGCTCCTTGGCCTTCTGCAGCACTTGCTGCCTGGCTGCAGTCAGGGATTCGGTGATGAGAACTCTCGTTCCCTTCAGCGCCTTCTTGTTCTTCCAGATGGCGTCCCTGGTTCGGTAGCTGCAAAGCCGAAAGATGATGGGCCTCTTCCCAGTTTTGACCGCATCCGCCGCTGTTCTCCTCCGGGGGCCGATGCGGTGAGAGCGCTCGATGTGGTCCAGGGTTACGTGCTGCAGGTGGAGGTGTTTGTGTATCGTCTGGAGGACAAGCTCGTCCGTGTCCTCGTTGGCCGTCTCAGGAATGCCGTGTAACAGCAGGCAGTTCCTCCTGGAATACATTTCCATGTCGTCGATCAATGTCAAGTTTCTTTCTGTGGATTTCTGGAGATCCTGGATGTCCAGCCTGACAGACTTCAGCGTGTCCACCGCCTCCCGTTTAAATTCTAGGAAGGCCGCGCTGAGATCCTGCAACGCCGCCTGGAATCCCTTCTCCTTGCTTTCAGCGGGTGGTTGCTGACCGGCGACGTCCCGAAGTTGGCTCTCGAAGGCCCGAAGCCTCTCCTCCACGCTTTCCACGCGGGTGGCAACTACGGTGATCGAAGCTTTAGGCATAATTATGCGATTTAGTAAGATTCCTTAGCGGTTAGATCACCACCGAGGTGCTGGAAGTGATGCTTTCCTATGCTGACACTAGTTTGTTCTGGTAGTAATGTATGAGTAATGTATGTGCCAGCGAGACTGGGGGGGAAATCGGGAGCTCTTGCTACACGTCCACTACTCGTCCGCCATAGTGTTCAATATACATTTCGTCCATTGTTGTGTCTTTCCATTCTCGTGCCTGTGTCTGCCTTGCATATCTGTTAGTTTCAGTCACCAAAATTCCTACAAAATCATCATCAATAAACTGACAAAAGTAGTGCATAACATCCTCAATATGTGGCTCGAAATTCACTTCGGGCTTACCTGTGAAAGTAAAGCGTGGTCGGGCAGTTGGGAGTTGTCCAGAAGTATCAATTTCACACCACTGTCTGGCACTTGCAAAGTCAGTTTCCGATGAATCTGACACATCACTTTCTTCTGAACTTTCTTCATGACTTTCTTCGGAGCTATCTGAACCACTGAACTCAATATCAAGCTCTTCTTCACTCTCCATTTTCACAAAAGAAGAAAAATACCGCCAAAAAACACGGAAGAAAATAAAGGCACCCGAACTGACTTTCTCACACCTACGCCGTAGACGAAAATAAACGTCAAAAGAAGGAGATTAGTGACATCTACCGGAAAGACAAAAAAACAACATCAACAGCACTATCTAGCGGAAACATGCAGAAACATAGAAAAACGAGTATAATTGTCCTTTTAAAATGTGTACGGATAAAAAGAATTTACCCCGAATATACTCGGGATATTATATTTTCGTGGAAATTAAAAACCCGAGTATACTCGCGCTTTTATGTTAAAAGGTTAATCTACTAGTGGTTTTGCTTCAAATATTGGATGAATTGAGTAAGAGATAATTGGAATATTAAAAATAGGTCTCATTTAATTATGAAATTAACTTTTCAGACACAATATTGGTGCAAATTTAAATAAAATTACACATTTTGCTTAAAGTACAGGATATTTAGGGTCCAGAACATATTGGTTTTGGCCAACAAATAAGCAAAACTAGTTATACACAAAGATTTGCATCAAGAAAAGGTCTTGCATTGTAAAATACATCATGCATACATTGGCATGTTTACAAATATAAATGAGAGGTTCAGAACACAAATGGCGTAACTCCACTTTTTATAACTCCATTTATAACTCCATAACTCCATTATTTCCACTTTTTGTGGAAATAAAGTTACATGTTTAACTTAGAACTGTGAAGTATCAACATTTCAGTGCTAGAAGTAAGTATCTCCTAAGTTTCAAATTCTTGCTTATAGAGGCGCCACTGTGTTTGTGCTCCAACAGTTAAACTTAGTACTAACATGGTGTCTTTCAATCTGGAAATCCTAGAAAAGGAGGGTAATACTCAAGGAAAAAGAGACCATGTTTTGAACTATTTTCAAATAGAAATTACTACAGTAAATGGCTATTGGCATTTACCACTTTCTTGTTGCAATTTTTGGATTGTATTTGGGATGTTAGGATTAATACATGTTTTACAGAAGTTTAGTATAATTATGTATTATTTATGCTATAATTGTTATGATGAAATCCATAATAACTATTTCCACTTTAACACGTCAAGTGTTCCCTCACCTTCTCAGCCCTAACCTTTCCTGAAGTACCCTGGGAACCTTATACACCCTCCTGATGTATCCAGGAAAACCATCTCCTGTTCTGACGTCCTTCCCAGTACGACCACTTCCTGCTGCTGCCACCTCAGCAAGATCATCTCTCTTCTCATACTATCACCTTACTTCATTCACCCTTTGATCTCTATATTTAGCCATATTGTTTTCTTTTTATTTATTTATTTATTTTCTCTTTTTTATTATTATTATTACTAATATTCACATTCACTTTAACTTATTTAATATCCCTGTTATATATTTAATATAACTCTGTTGCGAACATACTGATAAATATATATATTTCTTGCTTTATTACTAGAGCCCGGAAGTTCAGGCATTTATTTTCGTTAAAATAGGCAGGCAAAAAGGCATTTATAATGTGGAAAATAGGCACTAAAAATGGGGAAAAAGGCAAATAAACTGAAAAAGGCACATTTGAAAGTCACTTACTTTTATCTATAATTTTTGCAAAATGTTAATGAAGCATACATAAAACAAACAAATGTAGCTGGACTCATTTCGATAACAGCATTTTCACCTTTTAGAATATCACAAATTGTTTTCAATTGTTTCAAGTCATCATTTGCACTCACTACCCATTTGCACTTTTCCACAACAGCTGACCCCTTTTCTCCTGATACTTCCATCATCTGCTGCATAGATTCCTCGAAGATTTTCATGGATGCTACAAGTCTCTCACCTCTTTTTTCTAGCTTTGTAATTGTCTCTGGCAATGCACCATAATGTGCAAAAATAAACGACAGTTCATTCTTCAGTTCTGAATAGCACAGGAGTTTTTTCACTTCACGAATTGAAGCCGCTTCATTTTCTGGAAGATCATTGATCACCTCACTGATTTTTTCAAGGTGGTTAGCATAATATATAGCTGCTGATATCAAGGTTCCCCATCTCGTCAAGACTGGTTGCGGAGGTAAACTAAGCTCAGGTGCAACTTCCTGAAATGTTCGGGTTTGAGAGGGAGATTTCAGAAATATCTTCTTGTGTTCGAAATCAACCTGTCCACTTCTGGGTGCAACACTCTAACTTTTTCGGCGATTCTGTGCATTGCGTGGGCTACACATGTGATATGAAGCATGTTCGGGAAGAGAATTTTCAATGCTATGGCAGCCTTCTTTATATAGGGAGCTGCATCGCTGATAAAAAGTAACATGTCATCGTGATGTACACCATCTGACCAGAGCAGAAGTAGGGAATTTGAGAATAACTGAGCTATTGACGAACCATTGGCTCTCTCTAGTTGTTCTGACGTGAGAAGAAATGACGAGGATTCTCCGCATGTTGGTTCCATAGTTCCATATGATGACGTTGGCTATTCAGCGTCCCATAGCGTCAGTACTTTCATCTGTTTAAATCCAAACCTCCTTTCCACCAACTTCAGCACAAATTCTTTGCAGAGCTTCTTCGTAGCAGATGCTTAAATATGTTTTCCGCAGCGTAGATTCCGACGGCACCGTTTCTTTAGTGTATTTCTCCAGGAATTTCCTCAGTGACTTGTTTTCCACTTTCCAGAAAGGTATCCCTGCTTCCATGAAAGCTTTGCACAGTTCAAGAGAAAACAGATTGCCTGTTGGATGAAGTGCCCACTGTTGAAATTAGGGATATCTTCTTCTGTCCAACCTTTTTGGCAACTGCAGATTTATGTTTTGCTGTTGACACATGCTGAGATATAAAGTATTTTTTCTCATGGTTGAATGTTTTTTTCACATATCTTGCAAAGAAGAATAGTACCATCTGTCAAAAATGTGCTTTCACCAAATTCATGCACGTAACCATGTAACTTACCACTTAATAGCACACTAAATTTCGGCATGATGACAACTACACGATCCTTTCCTTCCAAAGTGCAGAACTAAACTAAAGATAGAGAACTTGATTTTAGAATTCATGCAAAGGCCCTTGGGCATTAGTGCTGTTTCTTGTCAATAACCTCCTGACACGGACGCTGGATGTGATGACGTAATTGTGCAGGTGTTCTGCAACAGGTTTTCAGCAGTCAATCATTCACAAGGACATGTTAACGGAAAGGCAATATCTTAACTCAGCATGAAATACTATTTTTTTTTAAACACACTTTTCTCCTTCAGCAATGTTGAAACATACGTGAGTTCAATATTACTTAAATAAGGCGAAAATTATTCACATAATAAACGGAAGAAAAATAAATGCCAACAACGTTTGTTGGGAGAAAAATAATTTATTTACACATTTTTTTTAAAAAAATGTTCAAATTTCATTGAAAAAGGCAAAAAAAAGGCATTATAATTAAAAATAGGCAGTGGGGTCCCAAATAGGCAAAATGAAAAGGCTTCTAAAACATTCGAAACAACATAAAAAACGTATATCCGGAAAAATTTTATCAATATATGCAGTAGATAAAAAGAGGCATTTTGCCAAACTTCCGGGCTCTATTTATTACACTACTAGCACATAAATTTTAACTGTAAACCAAGCTTGTTTCTGGTATGCTGAAACAATCTTGGTCCACTATATCCATGAGACATTAACCAGTTGTGGGTTACGCGTCACTAAATAAGAAGAAAAGGAAATACAGGGGAACCGAAATTTCACGGATCTGACTCCCTGGTTTAATTTAAAGGTACCAGGGCACTAAGTGCCTACCCCTGAATGTATGAGGGTGAACGTTGAGCATCTTCAGGAGTTCTCCCCTTTTTCTTTTTTTATGTACTTTTCACTGACCAACAGTCAATACGTGGCAAGTATTATGTCAAAGCTGTCCCTTGATGCCCATATCCAAGTCTTACTTCTGTTCAGATGCTCTCCTCATTATTACTTATTATGATGAAGGGAACAGTTGATTCCTGAAACGTTGTTTGGAAATAGTACATACTCACTAATCGTAAGTAAAATAAGTTTAGTATTTTTTAAATATATTTTTAGAATACTTATTATTCTGTAATTGTGAGTAATTCACACACTCACAAGATATGAGTATTACTTATAACATGTAAAGTAAGTATTCAAAAAACTTGGTTAAGTGAGATTCTAAGTTCGATGTTTAGCTAAAATGTAGTGACCTTCTTAGGCATATGTTTAAATACATGAAATGTAATATTTAGCTGGTCTGGAAAATTTTGTTTCTTGATCTGGAAAAGTCAGGGAATTTTGTTTTTGCAAAATTGTAGACATCCTGTACTAATTTACTGAACTGTGTCTTTTTCTGAAAACTGGAATTACTCCACTTGTGCTCTGAACCCCTCAAATGATGCAACATCTGATGGAAGTTTGCGATTCGTTCTCTGTGATCACTGCTATTCCTCCTGTTGTAGGTTTGGGAAAGACAGGCCATCTCTGAGCTTGCTGATAAGGAACACGATCGGCAATTTTCAGCAAGAATTCATTCACGACTTCTCCACGTTCCCCGGGATTCACTACAATGAGATGATGACCCAGCATTCCCGAGTGTGTGCCTTTCCGGGAGGTTCTGCCGTCTCCACCTTCCAGATGGTAACAGTATTTGATTCTACAAGGTATTTGGATTTTTTCCATCAGTAACCAAAAAACATGGGAGTCGAGTGGAAAATGAAAATGACCTGCTTCAACAAGCATTTGCAGCAAACAGTATTATTTATTTGTAAATAGATATTTTTTTGTGTGTGTGTATTTTCACTCCTCTTGTAAGGAATTCCGATGAAACAGAACATTCTCGGCGACATCTGTATAAACCTAAAAAGAGGTGATTTTGATTTTTGTTGTATAGAACAGAAGCTTTCATGAATGTGTTATTCTTTGAGATGACTTTTGGAATGAAATTTAAATCCTTTAGATGTGTTATTAAAGTGCAATAGTAACAGTATAAATTATGAACATTTTTCATTGGTGAATTTGTGAATAAAAGTTTAATATTTAGAACACTCTTGTGTGTTACTCTTAGTATTTTAACTGAGTTTACTCCATTGGCTTTTGTTTTGGGCCAGTGCCTTCACCTCTTCTCAGTTGTTTTCTTGCTCATAGACTTTTTCCAGGTTTCCTGGGGTTGTTAACTACTTTCTCTTTGCCCTTGAGGAGTCCTCTATAGGGATGCTGTGTCATTGTGTGTGTGTTATTAATCTCCACTTTCCATAAAGTTTCGTTACCTAGTACTTTGGACCAACGTATCTCCACTTTTTGTCCGACACGTTATCGCATTTGTTACAGGCTAGTGCATCTTGTTTTGAAGCAATGTATCTAGCTGTCGGGTGGTGTGAATTATCAACATTAATAAAACATTTGCTCAAATCTTGAAGTGTATTCCAATGTCAAACTATTAATCACATCTCCTGCAAAATCAGTGCAGTTGGACATACAACAACATAGTATTCAGCCAGCAATATGTCATATATTTTTAATTACTTTTAGTGGCTTACTTTTATCCATCAGCTGATTGATAGTGCCTAAAAGCAATAGACAATTCAAAAACTTTTTTTTTTCCAAGTGATGTAGGATCATTACTTGATGCAAAATAGTGAATTTTGACCACACTTTACAAGTAAAATGAAAGTTAATGTGTAAAACTATAATTTATTGATTGTAAGTACAAACATGTCTATAAAGGATCACATTTTATCAAAAAATACAAGCATTTAAATATTAAAGCCTTGTTCAATTTGTTAAGCAAGCAATACAGTAGAGTATTTTTGCATTACCTTTACCACTGAAAAATTAAAAAGTTAAAGCTGCAAATACCACCAATTTAGTTCGTTGATTCACATTAATCCATGATATGGTTTTATGTATTTCAATAAAATTAAAGCATATGAAGAAATAAGTTATTTTTACACTTATGTTCACATGTTTTGGTTTTTAACAAGTATTTCAACTGTTTGCCAGTTTGGATAGGAAATATTTTGTTAAAACTAGGGCTGAGCCGATATCGATACTCTCACTGATTCCAACTGATATGAATGCTTCAATATTGTTCAAAATATTGATTAATATTAGTGGGTGTATCCCACTCCAATTATTAGCATGAGTTTACTACAGTTATGCTTTAAAAAATTCAAAAATTACATACCAGCAGGGCTCAAAAAATCCAGGTCACCATGGCGACTCATATTTTGTTGTAATATTGCCGTTTTTAAATTTGTATGCACGAAACTTTGAAGATTCCAAGTTCAAATTGCAGTACAGTGTAAGGTAGCAAATTATTAATTTTTATCAACGTTGTGCACATTTTGTAGAATCAACAGTGACGTCTTACTCTGTTACCCCCTCCCACCTGCTTTCTCATGGCAAGCACTTCATAATTAAACAATAACATGATTTGCATATTTTAGTGCCAAAACCATAAGGCTTGTGTAGAATGGGGTTCACAATTGTGAGATTGGTGAATCGACTTGACTGCCACGTGATCTGGAACTTTTTGTAAATGACTTGGGATCAGTTTGGGATCAATATTTTTTTACATTATGTGGTGTGAATATGTCAGTGTGACTCCATGTGTGCTTAACAAAACAATCGATAAATTGGGCATATTTCTTCAACAAACTACAGTTAATACGTTAGTGGATAGCCTCTCAACACAAAGGTAAATTTGTACCTTTTTAATTGCAATTTAAAGCTAAAAAATGTAAACATGTACATGATGATTTGTATTTCATTAGCCATTGATTTTTTCCCCCCGGCACCTGATTTTCAGAGCTGGCGCCTAGCTCTGAAGAACATTTTCCGGGCTCTGCATATCAGTATATTAAAATACCTGTTATGCAATCACAAAATACAGTCTTTTCACATAATATTGATGTAAAACAACTGGAAACCTCAAATTTTGTATAACACCCAGGATAATTGTACTGTGAAACTATCGCATGGCTCATTCCCAAGAACAATAAAAATGCAGAAAAAGTATTAAAAAAAACTTCAATTGATACCAGTGGCATCGGCTTAGCCCTAGATAGAACTAAAAATGTGCCAGAAATGCCAACAAAAGTAAGTGAAAAAATCACATTATTTATTTAAAATGAAATGTTGAAAATCATATCTACTCATTAGAAATATGTGACAATGTACCTTCCAATCATGTAACCAGATGAATGTTTTCTGCAAAATGCATCAACACTATAGCACCATTAGAGTATTAAAAATTAAGATAATTAGACATACAACTACATGCACATTCCCCTGGTTTGTATAAATGAAATCAAAGTACCTGTCATTCTCCAAAATGTTGAACAATTTTTTTTTAATACACAACAAATGCTGATGATTGAACCATAGTAGGAAACTTAGTTAAGTCACATTAGATTGGCTGCAACAAAGACTTTTTTTGTATCAATTTAAAAGTTCCTTACAGTGCATACTACTAGTTCCTCATTACGTATTTAGGCTTCCTAAAATGTCAAATGAAATTAGCATAACTTTTACTTTTAGCCAGTCGATGCATCATCAAGTTGTCAACTTATCATATCACCACTGAACTGATTGATTGATTGATTTAGTTGGTGTTTTAAGTCCACTTTATGCACAGTAAGGCTAATCTGGACTGGACCTACAGTTTAAAGTCGAATCCGAACCACTATGTGCCTTCACCGGGTATCGAACCTGGGACCCCTTGATTACAAGGCAACGATGTTACCACTGCACCATCGGGGAGGCCCTGATATCACCACCCAGCATGTGCTGGGTGTTCTTTGTGAACATCCCTTCATCAGTTTTATATAATGATCATTCATCTTCATCATTATGTTTAGCCAAAAGTGGTAAAAGAGTTTTATTAAATAATAATAAAAAAAGCTGTTATTTTTTATGAAGCTGAAAAGTAAAAATGCTGTTTGCTTCATTTGTAATCTCGAGAAATGCATTCAAGGCATTAAAATTTTGTAAATATAATTACTAACATTACTACAATGGGAAGTAGTTTGAAAATAAATAAATAAACCTTTGGTTTTTTACTTTAAAAAAATAATAATTAAAAGCAGCACAAAATTGAAAGATTTAAAATTTCATTCCAAAAAGATCTGTTTATGGGTCTGCAACAAATACTGCTAAAAGCAACCAATAACCTTTACTATGACAGGAACAGTAGTTGCTGGTTAAAACTTTGAGATCTGAGTTAATAGCAAGCATTAAGGGCCCAAGTTGCATGTTATATTACTTCACTCATCATCCAAGAACTACTCCATCACAAGTGTTAGTTTTTACGCTCAGTACTGATAAACTCATGTTGCTAAATGAGATATTTCAAGTGTTTCTTCAGAACTATAGTTGTCCTTGTGGTTGACATTCACTTGGAACCCAAAGTGTTTCATTGTGCATTGAGACCCTTTTACGCAAGTAAACAGCTTGAAGTAGACAGAAAGTATGCTTGATGTGTCAGCTGTTGTTCTGGGTACAGCTATGCTCACTGATACTTCAGGTAGATAATCACCACCAATTTTATCTGCTGACCAACTGTCATCTGAAAAAGAAAAACGTTAATAAGTAACCATTTTTTTCTATATGAGGATGAATAAAGCTAAGAACATTGCAGATTAAAGTTGCAAGGTTCTAGCATTTCTAACTATTGATGTCAATTTTAAAATGGGAGAACATAAATAATACGAGGGTTATTTTTTAAGTAAGGTCTGTTTTGCAATAAAAACGAAGTAAGTAAATGTTTTTTAAGAAAAAACATTTATTTTCTGAATTTACTTACACTTCTCTATTTTTCTACATAATTTCCTTGCCGGTTTAAACTTTTATCGTAACGAACTACGAGTTTTTGGATACCCTCCTCATACAACTCTGCCGCCTATGATGATAGCCAGTTACTCATGGATGCCGAGTTAATTGTTGTTCCTTGCAGCAAAGAAACAAAACACCCTGCCTGTCCCAAAACACCGTTGCCATGATGCTGCTCAAAGAATGCCGGGAGCCTGTGCGTGAACTCATAGTCATTCCCACGTGCACATGCAATTTCAAACTGTATTCACAAACAGACCTTACACCTAGTGACTACCACCCCTTTCGCCATCTGAAGACCTTCCTGGGCAGCAAGCATTTAGACACTGATGAAGAAGTTAAAACGACTGTGAGTAACTGGCTATCATCACAGGGGGCAGAGTTCTATGAGGAGGGTATCCAAAAACTCGTATTTCATTACGATAAATGTTTAAACCGGCAAGGAAATTATGTAGAAAAATAGAGAAGTGTATGTAAATTCAGAAAATAAATGTTTTTTTGAAAAATGTTTACTTCGTTCTTATTGCAAAATGGACCTTACTCAAAAAATAACCCTCGTATAATGTTCGTTAATGTTGGTATCACATCAGCATTCATGTATAGAGTCTATCCAACATTCTTGCAAAATCTTAATTTTCCACATTTATACAAAATGCATCGTGACACACTGAAAGGTGCTTTGTTTGATATACCACTTTGTCATGTACATACAGTTCTCGTATGGCGATGAAATTTAAGTATGTTTTACATTCATATGTATACAACGGGACCATAAAGTCTGAAATGGAGAAAGCATACACAATTGTCTGGATGCTTGATTGGGAGAAATGAACCTTCGTCTGGGGAATTTTGAAACTTGACATGTACGCTGTTAAAATATGGGATCTGAGTCACCTGATATGTACAAGTGTTCTTGTGTTACCAGCCAGGTTAAATCAGCATTACTGTCCAGTGACTGATCATGAAAGCAATGTATGCGGATGCAACCTGACTGGTAACCCAAGAAAACTTCTTCGAATCACGGCACCAGGAAAGCTACAATTCCTGCCACCTGATGTGTGTTGTGAATTTACATGTCCTTGGAAGCAGTGTGTGTAACCAGCATCATGTGGCAGGGCTGCATGTAGCAACACACAGTCATGTTAGTTGAGGTTACACAGGTGACACAGAGTTGGAGCAGAGAGTTAATAAGTTCTGTGTTATACTAGAAAAAACACATACGGAAACATGGAACAATACAGCAAGCCTATGGTGATCAGTACATATCAGATTTTTAGGTTCTAAAAAGTGTGCTTTTAGGTTCCTAAAATAGGATCTAAAAATCTCAAAATAGGCTCTAAAAATCCTAAAATAGGTTCTAAAAATCCCAAAATAGGTTCTAAAAATCCTAAAATAGGCTCTAAGAATCTCAAAATAGGCTCTAAGAATCTCAAAATAGGCTCTAAAAATCCTAAAATAGGTTCTAAAAATCCTAAAATAGGTTTTAGAAATCCTAAAATAGGTACTAAAAATCTCAAAATAGGTTCTAGAAATCCTAAAATAGGTTTTAAAAATCCTAAAATAGGTTCTAAAAATCCCAAAATAGGTTCTAAAAATCCTAAAATAGGCTCTAAGAATCTCAAAATAGGCTCTAAAAATCCTAAAATAGGTTCTAAAAATCCTAAAATAGGTTTTAGAAATCCTAAAATAGGTTCTAAAAATCCTAAAATAGGTTTTAAAAATCCTAAAATAGGTTCTAAAAATCCCAAAATAGGTTCTAAAAATCCTAAAATAGGCTCTAAGAATCTCAAAATAGGCTCTAAAAATCCTAAAGTAGGTTCTAAAAATCCTAAAATAGGTTTTAGAAATCCTAAAATAGGTACTAAAAATCTCAAAATAGGTTCTAAAAATCCTAAAATAGGTTTTAAAAATCCTAAAATAGGTTCTAAAAATCCTAAAATAGGTCCTAAAAATCTTGTTGAAATTCGAAAAATCCTGAAGTACGTTAAAAAAAACTTAATAGGTCAAAATTCCTGAAAAATTATGATTAGGTATAGTAACCGGCAATTAAAATGAGACACCTATATCCTGAAATACACACTATCTTGCATAACATTATG
Organism: Lepisma saccharinum; assembly: GCF_977018435.1. Classification (NCBI taxonomy): domain Eukaryota; kingdom Metazoa; phylum Arthropoda; class Insecta; order Zygentoma; family Lepismatidae; genus Lepisma; species Lepisma saccharinum. The sequence continues at coordinate 11,536,391 of NC_139249.1, forward strand.
TGTGTTGCCTAACCCTACAGTGATGGCAGAACTTACCATTGGAAATTTACTATTAAAATCCACTCTTCTCCGTATAGTTAGGTAACAATGTGTTTTCATGTTATCCACAGTCAAACTCCGCAATTTTGTCTGTAAGGATCATCTTATATGCTGAAAATAATCTCTCAACAAGTGGTGCAAACTTCAATCCTGAAATGTTAGTTTGCAAGGCATGAATGCCACAAAGCACCAATGTGACGTGAAAGATCAGACCACTTTGGACTGTACAGGTAAGAGTGGCACCAGACATTTTGCTTTGTTTAGAGCTTTGAAAAATCACCATGGACTTGGAGGAAGGGAAATCGACAGAGAGTATATTTCAAACACGTTCTATGACAGATATCGTCATATGGCTGATTTATCTTATCTTGCCTACACACACTGTGATTTAAACACGTCCAGGTACACTGAATACAAGTAATTCATAGAATTCACGAAAGATGGAGTATTAGCGCTGTTAAAATAATCACTGCTCACGTTACTATGAAAAAATTAATGTTGGAAGGTCCCAATCGGAATTTTAGGAATTAAACTATAAATTCTCGAGTTACGTCTCGTGTAGAAATCGATCTTATGATAAAATCCATTTTGATTCATATTTAAGCTTTCTGGTAGCACGTTTTGACTTTAGGTTATAAAATCCTTTATTTTAATAATAAATACCGCAAAAAGTTTGATGTCGCCTTTTGCACAGGGACATTTCGGGCTGACAGCGATTTTACGGGGTCTTCCAATTTGTGCACTTAACATTAAAAGTTGATTCATACAGTGCGATATTCTCCATATTTCACATAAATAAATAACTATTAATATTTAAGTCTTTATTATAATAAGATCTTTGATACATACACATATATATTTATGTTCAATAATATGTTCAGAAATATTGTTTTTGTAAATGCGGAAAAACGTGATGTAAAAAAGAGTTGTTGGAACTTGGGAGGGAAAGTGTGGCGAATAAAGGATGGTGGAATTTTGGTAGGTTTGATGCAGAACGAGAGGAAAATAATCCTCAAAGATTGGCTTTCACAGGATACGTGGACAACGTTGGAGTAATGTATTACTATTTTGAACAACCGGAGATCGTCTGATGGAACGGGCATTTAGTGAAAGTGAAATCGAACATTTATAACGATCCATGAAAAAAGGTAGGGTGAGTGAAGGCTTCACGTGATCCCACCGCTTCAGGAGGTAAGCCGTTGTAGTTACATATCTTTCATAAGCTCATGTTTTAGTACTTATTGGGTAGATCTGCCTAAAATACGTTTGTGGACAAAGCATGCTAGCGTGTGATTCAAGGGGTGAAATATAGATCGCAAAATGATTGTTCTGAATCTCGTGGCTTGCAGCAAATGGCGGGCGATGCCATTATAATAAATAATTGAGTTTTCTCAAATAACTAGAACAAAACCTGATTAAATCTATCAGAAAAGCTAGAACTTTGAATAGGTGTTTACCCCTGTAATTTATGTCTGGGTAGAAATCAATAACAAAGTTCTTTAAAACGTCAAAATATTTCAAGGTCATATGTCCTTATATGGGCATGTAGGTTGCAGACAAAGACAGAATAATGAATATTTTCACGGCTTGTAATTGATGTACAATTGCTTTGAACCTTCTGTTCAAGAATGATTCTAGTTAATGATATTACCTTATGGTAATTTTTGTGCAAATGAGGCGATGTTGTCTAACTTGTCACATAGTGGAAAGATTTACAAAGTCTTAAAATCAGCTGTTCATGCTGCAATAAGCAACGAGGTGTTTGCTTTTGAATAAACAAACAGCTGCAGTTGTTGATATGTGTCAGAGATGTAATATCTCATATTAATAAATGAGTTAAGTAATTTATGAGTTCTATTTCACCCTGAATATATTCACTAGAATTGGTATGTGATAAGTGCATATTTCATGTATTAATATTTGTGTGTTTCCTTACAGAAGGGAAAACTTTGTGTGTCCTGCCTATGTATCTAATGTTATCTTATGCTTCCAATTGACATGGCATATATCCAGGGATAGGTTAGGAATTTGGGTAACTTCAAAAATTTGAAATACGATTGACATGCTAGAGAGACATGGAAGTGGGTTGGGGTAAAACATGTGAATTACACCAGATACTTTTGTGCTAATTCTGAATTTGAAGTCAAAGGTTGAATTATTTGGTGACTCAGTCAAGTATATCCTTTATTTGAATATTTTATTTTTATTGGATAAATTTAGTTTTCAACATAAATATAATCTCTTTTGGGGTTTGATTTCCTCTTCAGTAATCAACCAATCTGCGCTTCCCGCGTTACGGGTATGACACATGAGAGCCATCTGAAGAATACAAGTTTGAAGTTGTTGTAATTTTGGTGTCAAGGGAATCTTTTTCGGGTGCTCTCGTGACGTGATTGCATGCAGGTAACCCTCACCTCTGACGTACCGTCATAGTTCGTCATTGGATTTTTTGTGGAAAACAAAGCAAATGCCTCTGTGTGACATAAAAATCCTGTAAAACCATTAAAAATACATAAAAACCTAAAAAAAGGCTTGATTTAGGCACATGAACCTCTAAAATAGGTTCTAACAAGCAATATAGTTTTTTTAGGCACTATAAAACTTCATCAGTTGCGTTTTTAACAAAACGCTGACATAACTTCTTATTTGTTATATACCTTCAAAGGAAAAAATAGGTTAAAAACCTAAAATCAGAAGTCTAGTGATGAGGCATTATATAGAGCCCATGTGTTTGAATGCACAAGAGGTTTCGGGAGGACTGGGTTTCAGTGGAAGATGATTCATGAACAGGCCGGCCTTCAACAGCACATGATTTTCTGCCTCAAGGACAGACGATGAACCAAAACTTACACTGAGATACTGTAACGCTTGTGAGAGGCAATTTGCCACTGGCAACCTTACTTGCAGGTATCTGGCAATGGTTCCTCTTGCATGATAATGTAAGGCCCCATACCTGCTCTTCCACATCCTCCATATTTGCCCGATCTGTTGCTGCATGATTTCTTTCTGTTTTCCTGTGTGAAAATACCACCAAAAATAAAGCAACATCTCGCAATCAAAAAGGCTGTGACAGATGTGTTGAGAAGCATCTCACAAGCGGCTTTTTCTGCTTTCTTCCGACACCTCCAGAAACGCTGCCAGCTGTGTATAGATAATAATAGTAAAATAGTCTTTATTAGAGCGGGCATGTTTTGGTCTTGAGGGCTGCTCTTACTTTGCAGACTACTTTGACAGAACAAAGGACCAATAGTTGGTAAGGTGAATTATATTTTTTTAAACATCAGTCCAGGAACTTTTCTGACAAATGTTACATTTTTGTGAAATGTATAGTCCTGCAATGGGCTCCCCATACCCATGACGTACATGCACATTGTGCATCTAGCAACTCACAATCTTCAAGTTAGAACTTGAACAGCGATTGAGAATTACCTGGTAATTGTAGGTTCCACTTCTGAGGAGCTCCTTCTGTTAATGTAAGTTGCTCCCCAACATCAACTTTAAGTTTGATAGTTAAGCTGCCTCCCTCTGGGTTAATACCCACATCATAGTTTTCTACAATATCATATGGGGCTTTTGTTGAGATGTCTGGTTCCGTTGTGTTGATTATAAGCTGAAATTAAATAATAGTTATTTTTACATAAAATAAGTTATATTGGATTAAGACACAAAATCAGATGGCAAATAATTCTTCTATGGTTCTTTCCACTATATTATTGATACAAAACTTTATTATGCCAAAGAACCAAATTGGCAAACTGTATTAGGCAATTCAGTATTAGAATATTCATGTGAGAATCAGAGGAATGTAAAATGCAGGTGCGTCGCATGAGCACCTGAACACTCATGTATCTTAAATTATGTACATATTAAATGCACACACACATATATTTTTATTAAAAAAATACTATGTTTGATGTACGAGTATATACACAAAATTTACTCTGACACGACTTATTTCACGTCTGATAACTTTTTTAGATAGTTGGTAACACTGACTCCTACGGTGTTCCACGGAGGGCGTTGAACACAATTGCTGTGCGTGTTGCATAGAGCTGACAGCTAAGGAGCTGTTGGCTACTATACCCCGAAGATGTTCAGTTCGCTGTGCGAACATTGATGCAAGCGACAATACTTCTTACATTCGGCACCAGAGTGCAGCATATACAAGACATGTCTAGGAGGACTCGAAAAGGTCTGTGCTATATAGTTGCAAACTTTAGCGACAATTCGCTAAACCTGGCAGATTTTAAGGGGGAGGGACAATTTCCCCTAGGTCCTTCTTGCATTACTTCAAATATAGCGTGATTTTGGGGGGAAATTGTTGAAAATAAATCGAACTGTTATTCTCACTTTTTCAATTGAAGATGAAGTTACAAGGGAAAGGAGTATATCTGCATTCAGTACAAAAACATTATTGTGAACACTCGTATGCGAACCGTACGCGACGCCACTGGTAAAATGGTTTAAACTACCTACTCACTTTGAGGAGCTATACTTGGGAGTCAGATCAACATGGTTCCATCTCTTCTCAACAGTAAGGTAGAGATACATATCTTCATTTTTAGTGATTTTTGGAGGGGAGATACATTGATCTGACTCCAAATAATGGTCTCAAGCAAGCAGATACATTAAAAAATGAAACAGCGCATTTTTGGAGTTATGTTACTCTGGTTCTCTCATGCCAATTTAATAGTTGATCTTTAGCAGACCAGGTTTTAAAGGTGTACTCTTTTTAAGAGAAGTAACTGTCATAGAACACTATGTCTGTTTGTTTATCTTTGTGCTGAATGTCCCTGTGCCTCCACCAGGTAGCAAACCCAGAACCCCTTTATTGCAAGGGAACGAGGTGAATCGAACCTGCAAATTCCTCCATTGACAATGCCGCAAAAGAGGATCACTAGTCTAGACAAGGTTTGTCCTATTTGTCTTCATGCTGTATCTGCTTTACCTGTTACAAGTTAAGTCCAACAAGACCGTCGCAGCACAAGGCATTAGGTGACCTTCAAAATATGATAGAATTTGTCAAATCAATAATTTTTATAGTGTTATTTTAATCAGTTAGTACTTAGTGTTTGTCCATAAATTGGATGTGTGTGTGTATGTTCCGGCATAACTCTCGAGCGCCTGGAGCAATTTCAACCAAACTTGGTACACATATAACTTGCAATCTGGAAAGAAATACTGTGGGGGTAAGACACCCCTAGGGGTGGGGTAGGAAGGGGGTGACATAAAAATAATCAAAAACGACCGATATTAGTGTGGAATTCATAGTTTTCGAGGTCGCTAATATGAATAGTGACACCCCCAATGCCGTTCAACTCCAGGTTCATTTTACACTATAGTTAGAATTCATTATTATCCTGTCTAATAGAAAATTGGGATAAATAAATATTGAATGATGTATGGATGTACTCACTTGATTCACAAACATCTCCTTCAAGTTAACAACTTTAATGCTATGGTTGTTAGTATCGGCTACATATATCCTAGTCCCATCTTCGTTAATGCAGATGCCACCAGGTTCATTGAACTAGAAGATAAATTGAATGGTATCATGGACATTTCTTACAAAGTGAAAGTACGTAACAAGCTGGATACACTAACCCACATTCTGACTTCTGTGGTCAAGCACGGTACGATGCTAACGGTTCCGGGTTTGAATCCCTGCGTGGGCATGGGCTTTATTTATGAGTGTCATTTTACTAATTTCAACATATCATCACTCATTCTCATATTCGTGATTAGCCAAAAGTGGCATAAAACCTAAGTAAAATATACCAAATCAATCCAATCCAAGCACCACACACTCGTACAGCACACTGCTGATACTGAAAAAGTAACTCAAAAACGTGAGTCTCTTTAGTTGAATTTTAATTACCAATACTAGCTAAAGCTTTTCCAGCATTTTGACCATTCCTGTGGTCTGCGAAAAAAGCAGTGTGACACTTTCACAAAGTCAAAGTATCCTGCAGGTTATGCAAAATTCAAAGTTCACATTGATTTTGTACCAAAATTGTGTGAAAAACTATTTTGTTTACAAAACAAGTTTTTTACTATGTTTATATCAATTTCATACTTCATGTAAATTATAATGCATTATGTAAGTGTATCTTTATATTTTGTTTTGTCCGTTGGTGGTTCAGATCTGAAACATTGAGCGTAAAGATATTATTTGTACATTGTAATATTTGAAATTTTGTGTTCATGTAGGCAATTCTTGTATTGGATAGTTATGTCTGACATTTTATGTTACTCTTTCAATCATACTTGTATTATTATTATTTTAATGTTTTTGTTTTTAGTAACTATACTTTCTTTTGTGTACATTTACAATGTACTTTAGCGTTGACATACTTCATGTTTATCAGAAAATATGGAACACTATAATTGGGCATTTGCCTGTTGTGTTCAAATAAATAAATTATTATACTCTGATGTAATTTTTGAACATTTTAAAGTAAAACTGCTTATAATTGGAGTGGAAAACCCAGACATTAATATTAATCAATATTTTGAAGAACTTTTAATTCTTACAATGTATCGGTTCAGCTCTAGTTGATTTTCATGCTATTTTAGACCCTCCCCTTTTTTTTAACATTTTGAACTTTGGAAATCCACTAAGAAATATCTCTTTAACATATCCAAAATGTTGGAATAAAGAAAGAACCCATATACAGTCAACTCTCGATTCTACGACCCCGGGTATAACGACCCCCTCGAAGTAACGACCCTATTCCCGGGAACTGTGAAAAATTTAGAAAAAAGTTGAAAAATTTGGAAAAAAGTTGAAAAATTGAAGGAAATCGTCCGAAAAATGCATTGTTTTTTTTCCCCATTCATTCCCTTCACGAGCACTCTACCGCTCACAATTGGGTCTGAACTAAAAATAGACACCACCACACCATGCTTGAGTGAAAACCAATAGCACTTGACCTCTACCCTCCCCTCCCTCAAGCGCACCAATGTTACCCCGCACCGGATACCCAACACGCCAGGCTTGTTTTGCCACGCTTTCTCTTTGATACGCGAGAAGAGAAGATCGAATGTGCTTGGATGTTATTTTAAATTGACCTTGACTTGTTTCCTTGTCCTAAGAGCTGCTGAAATCTCGTAGGTGAGGAGGGGGGGGGGGGAGCAGCCCGAAATGACTGCTGGACTTGCAGTCTTTGCCAATGTGTATGGCAGGTCAAGCTCTGTCATCGATAAATACACCACCTTCAGAGATAAGATCGCAGGAATGTTCCAAAATACAGATGCGTGGCGCCTGGAAGTCTGGCCCATCTGTCCAGCTCTGACCTAGATTTCAGTACGTTCCCGTGAGTGAGCAACTCTCGGCCTTGTAGCTGACAACTTCCAGTAAATGCTTTCATTCAAAACGTGTTCTTTGTTAACTGCAACACTTCATAAAAAAGCGAAACTGTTAGAGATAATCAAAGCCACATAGGCGAACTAAAGATCGTCAACCCGCTTAATGCGTTGTCATCCAGGTTTCCACAAAAGTTTACTTCGATCTTACGTACATCATAACTCCCGTTTCCCACTTCATACGTTTTCCTAATTGTGTCGATGTCGTAATATCTGCCAAAAAAGTGTTCCGTTGGCTGACTGGCTTCTCCCTTTTTTTCCTGTCAGCAAAGGGGGGCAGGTGCGATTTTCTTGCTTGTGTGTGCACATGGGCTGATTACAGGCGAGGGTGGAAGTGGACCCACCCCTCTTCCTTTCCTTTGACGTCTAAAATGGGGCAACCAGTTCTGGATATATTCTTAAAAAAAACCAAAAAAACTCCCCTCCCTTTTTCCCCAGCTTATTCTCCGCCACTGGTGTACACGGCAATGTTGATAATTGCAGAATTCAGGTCTTTTTCTTTATGCTGTTGTCTGCATAGGAAATATTACCCGTATTATTGTCTGTTGCATGGTAAAACGTAAAGCAAGGGTCATTTCTTTCTTCTTTACACTGTTGTTAAAAGTTCAGTCTTCGACAGTCAGTTGCGTTATCTTTAAAATGCTGGGATGTTTCCCTTCCGCCACCTGTTGCTCGAACTTCCAGCCGGTCTTCTTGTTTTTAGGATGCAGCTGGCGCCAGTGTTTTGTCTAGTGGCTGAAAAGCTCTTGCTTGCAGATAAAAGCAATGACTCATCCAGGGCGAAGGAAAAAGTTATTGTTTTGAATCTCGCAAAGCTGTTTTCATTTGAAGATAACGAATTCGATCTCCAGAAAGGAAAACAAGAGTTAAAATAACTTCATGTTCTGCGCCTTCTGATAAGCAAAACTGTAAATTTAATTCGCATCCACTTTTCTTCAGAACCATTCATGTGAAAAAAAGAAGTGCTGAATGGTCGCTGAGATCCATTAAAAAGACATTCAAGGGGAAACTTTTGGAGGAGTGGGTGTTTGACATCGAGAATACTCCTAAATCCAACATTAAATCATCGATTAACGTGAGAGTAAATAACAATCTACCATTTTGATATGTAAAAATGCACAGATTCATAAAGCTTCTTTTCAGTTCATTTTATGCTGATGGGCTAATTGGGACTAAATATACAGTTTAAAGTGAAATTCAATTCCAAACCTAAACGACTTTCGACTGGGACGCTGTTTAATGACGTGTCCTAGAATACGCACTGGGTGAAGACAGATCGCAAGTTGCGCGTTTCCTTTTTCACACTGGATTACAATGCAAGTCAAGGAAGGAGTTTGGACTGCTCTCTTGAATGGGGAGGGGGGGGGAGGGTGAATGAAGTAGGTTGAAGCAAAGAAAACGTGTTTTTTTTTTTGCGATGTACTTTACACAGCTGAACCAGAACGAAAATTACATCCCCGCCTTTTTTTTTGTCTGGTGCCTAGAAAGGTTGTGTTGTTTCTCCAGAGAGATCTAATCTTACCAGTTAATCTTGTAACAGACAATGCTCTAGTAAACCCCTACAAAATCCAACATTCATTCTGCCCGATTATCTCCAGACTTTTGCTGGCGCCAGTGTGACTGGTGTCAAGTTTCTTCGAGTTTCGCTTGCAATAAACGAAAGATTGTTTTCCTTTCCATAGGTCTCGGTGCAAACGGGTTTCTCATGAACTATAATTAGCTAGAAAAGCAACGACTGTGCACAATTGAAAGAAAGTAACATTATTTTAAATTATTTAAACATTTTCATGTTCTATTTTCCTTCTCACAACACGCATCCTGTGCATAACAGGTTGTATAACTACCAGGATAAATGGTGTTACCATCTCCTAGGCATCTTTGTGTCCGTTTGAGCTCCGTTTAAGCAGAAAATTGGGGCAAATTCCAATAACGACCCCTTCGAAATAACAACCCCTTTCCCGGGAACTGTGAAAGGTCGTTAAATCGAGAGTTGACTGTATTTTTAATTGTGAAAAGTGTGGTTACCCAAACATTCAAGAAAGTCCTGAATAGTTGTATCATGCAAGATTCTTACCTGTATGTCAGTGGCAACTGCTCCACAAACGTCTCCAGGTTTACCATTCCCTAGGAACGTACTGCATTCTCCAGTCTCTATGTTTATGTTCTTAATCTTATGGTTATAGGAGTCGGCAACATAGACAACTCTTTCCCTGGAAGACCAACACAAGCCCAAGGGATGCTGCAGCTTAGCTTCGTATCGTTTCCCGTCCACATCTCCATATGCAAATAAATTCTGAATGAGAAATGATAAATACATTAGCCAATACAATAACCAAATTACCTACTCATATGTCTCCAAATCACCATTGAACAAAAAATTCCTTCTGAATTTAACAGAGCGTGCATCAAGCTCAAAACGAGTACAAAAGTGTCTAACTCAAGTGTAAAAATGCTTTTACTGGGAGCATAAACACTGATGGGGATTTGAGATTGAAGTGACAGGTGAAAAGTGAAGTGCAGCACTGGAGGTTCACACTAAAACGACAAGCAATGTGGACACCTTTCAGCCTACAAGCAAACATTCATCATGCACGTACAAACAACAGGCAGAAGCGACATGGTGGATGCCATTGCAAAAACAGCCCAGTCCCAGGACACACTACACATGTTGTGTCATGTTGGTTCAGTTCGAAAGGTTGTATTGATTACTGAAGGTTCACTTCCAAACGATATATGTCACTTGTCACCTTGGTCTGAAAGCCCTCGTATATAAGTAAGTCAGTAAGTAGGTTACAAATGTATATTAAAAAAATGCTAAGTTAGATACAGAGGTGAAAATTGTTTTTGTTTTTCAACATAATCTCCACCAATATTGATACATTATCCCCCATACTGACAGTCCAAGTCTCTGCTCAATGCAGTAAATAGTTTAGAAGTTATTTGACATTTTAACGGGTCCATCAGTCCTCCAAAACCTGCTACTTTGGCCTACTATCCCAGCCACAGTCGCATCTCACGTTCAACATCTTCATGATCCATCAAACTTTTGCTGCCAGCGTGAGCACACTTTATGGAAATTCAAACGATCATGCATTATGCAGTAAGCTAAACCATGATAACACCCTATTGCAGTTGCTATGCTGTCTATCGTTACTCGCCTGTCAGCTCAAATCATCTCCTCCATCCGTACCAGTCCTCGAGTACGATCACAATTTTTAAACTGAGCTTCTCATGCATGCGTCTGCTATCTGAATATCATCAACCTGGATTGTGCTGCCACCTAATGACACCTTTAGAAATTACTCATTGCTATTTTCAGCTATGCTACATCAGATTGTGACCCACACACACACGAAGAGAAAAAAATATTCATCTGCAGGGTTATAATTACACATGCATTATTATTATTATCCCAACATGCATTTATTTTCTTGAGGAACAGAAAATTCAAATCTAAAACACAGGATAACCTTCCATTTTTACACATATTATCACTAAAATTATAGTAATTGTACACTTGCTTAAAATTGACATTCTAACTGTTACACCAATCTATCAGAGTAATAACAGTGGAATCTCGTTTTTACATTTTTCAGGGAACCAAGCTGAAAGAACTAAAAATGCGGGAAAATGTAAAATCAGGGAAAATTTCGTAGCATTTTGCTCTATTGGGACCATGAAGATTGAATGTACAGTGCGTTCAATTTAAAATTGTACCCACCGATATATGTAGGAAAATGCATACCTTGGCTACAATAAGTGTTGGAAATTATGTATATTGTAACTTGTCATATCACCAAAAAATTTCGTCAGCACTGTTAGGTATTCGTCGATGTGCGGAGTGCGGTACAATTTTAAATTGAACGCACTGTATAATACAGGAAAATTTAAAACTCGGGGTTCCACTGTAGTACACACTATGAGAAGTTCATGAAAAATTCTTAAATCCACCAATTCATTTTAAATTTTTCTAATACCCTTAATTGAATTTTAAAGAACACTATAAAATGAAGAAGGCAAACACATGGTACAGTGCACTCGCAATTAACATAGGCTCCAATGTTCTCTGCACTGTTGCCGTGACGTGTCTCTCACGTACAGATTATGTTCACCAGCTGTCCTGTCGCTCTCACTGCTCAGAGAACGATGAACATGAAATCGTTGAAAAGCTGAACGTCCCCTCTTTCTGTCCCCACCATCAGTTTCCCCTCCAAGTGCTTCTGCGCGCGATGCCAGAGCCAATCTTATTACTTTGATTTGAGAGAAAGCAAAAATCTTAAGACACTACAAGTAATTTATTCTATTTAGGGTTGATACTCCATCAGTATCAGCTGATATAGGCATATCAGTGAATTTTACCAATCCAATATATCTGTAAACATCTTCAAATTAAGTGCAATATTGTTAAAATATTTATAGATATAAACATGTAATTTCCATTCCATATTTATTTTTTAAAGTAAATGTCTAAGTATGCAGCTTCTTTTGCATTGCAAAAGCGTGATTCATCTGATAACATGCATTTATTAAGGAGGTCAATGAACCATATGGAATTTTATATCAGATCGGTAGAATATCGGTAATCGGTATCAGTAAATTTTATATCAGTACATAATCGGTATTCACCGAAATTTCATATCAGTCCATCCCTAATTTTTCTTTATTCATTCTACATTTCAAACTCATAAAATATGGAGTTTCTGCTTACGGTAGGTGATCTGTCTCCCCCAGCCACAGCCTGTACTTTGCCGTCTTCAAGGGACAAACTGCGGATGCTTGAACTCTCACTGTCTGCTATGAAGACACTCTGCAGTTCCTCCGACGCAGATATTCCTGACGGTTGTGCAAATCCTGCTACGTGTGGATACGAGTTGTTTCTGTTCTCTTCCTTCCCACTTCCGGCAACCATAAGGCACGTTCCTGCAGCACAATCCCTGTCACATTAGAGAAATAGTATAATTAGCATTGAGCCAATACCACTGCTGATACTGCTCTTATGGATTTCCCACTGACACCAATACTTGGAAATTATAAGAGTTCAAGCTAGTTCAGAATATGTATAAATTTTAAGATGCAAGTTTTCCATTGGAACTATATCATAGCATTCTACCAGAGTTTTACTTAAAATACTTGTAATTTCACATGAGATACTAATCTAATCACAAAACTCAATTCATCCCACAATGTAGTTGCTAAAATCATGAAAATAATACATTTTACATAATTTCTAGTGTACGAGGGGAGAGTGAAAAGTTTTGAGCCTCACATGAAAGGAGTGATGCTAGATAGTTCAAATTTTGGAGGATGTAAGGTTTGAGTTTTAGGACACTCTGTGCGAACTTTTATGAAATTCACATGTTTTCTTCTATTTTATTGTCCCGTTGAAAATGAATGAGGTGTCAGAGAAGAGAGTGGCCGATAGGGCAGTGATTCGGTACCTCTGTCAGCAAGGCCTCACTGCACAGGCTGCTTTGGTCGAGTGTGGCTTCATTGCACTTCCCCATCCGCCTTACTCCCCCGACCTGGCCCTGTCAGATTTTCATCTTTTCCCTGCTATGAATAATTCACTTCGAGGACGTCACATCCACACGGACGAAGGCGGTCATTCAGTGGTGTGAGACTCGGGACAAATCATTCTACCAGATGACTGTAAAGAAATTGCAGCACAGAATGCATAAGTGCATTGATCTGGTGGGGGATTATAGTGATTATGTAGAGAAATCATAATAAGAAACTGTAGCTCAAACACCCCTTCCCTGTGAGGCTCAAAACTTTTCACTCTCCCCTCGTATATAGTGTATCATATTGCATTTTTTTTTACAGACTGCACAAAACAACCAGACTTTGGAAAAGTATAGATGATCAATATCAGTTTTCTGTTGAAGAGAGTCGTTGTTGAGCATTAAACCTAAATTTAATTATACAATAACTAACCTTCCTTTCCACCATGTGGAATCTTCTAAGAAGAGAGCCCATATCTGATGAGATCCAGCCATTGCTATCAATACAACATCCTTCTTCTGTGTAATTGGATTTGTAACAACACACAGGTCCCAAGGAGAAGAAATAACTTGATCTGTCCATACCTGGCCACCAACTTTATCCATCCCTTGATTTCCTGTGCCTACAAGTGTTTTCACATGCTTCGTTTTCAAATTAACCTGAAAAATAAAATAATTATTTGACACACACATCTACTGCCTTCTGATTGGTTCAGGAAATCACCAACAATCGGACCCTCAGACAGGGTTCTAGGGTAATTTACCTACATTTAAAGGATATTTAGGTCTCTTTTCAAGCTTTGAAGATATAAAAATACTTTTACCTGGATAGGGTTTGTTGTACAATAATTTACAATTTATTAGTACTGTAATCTACAAGAGATTAATGCATTTACAAGGTGTAGAACATTTTTACAAAAATCTTTAATTTTGCAGTAAATAATTGAATATTTAGAACAGGCAAAGTTATCATAAGCTTATATACAGATTAATCAGTTTGATTCAGAAAGTGTAATAGTGGAAACGACTAGGGTGATGATGCACTTGGAAACAGCAGAACTTCACAAAAATCTATGAAACAATTGAATTGTTGCAATTTAAGGGCACATATGTATAATATTCTAATACTGACGTTCTTATAGGGTCTCCCTGATGACATATTTGCCTTGTAATCAAGGGGTCCTGGGTTCAATTCCTGGTCGAGGCACATAGTAGTTTGGATTCCACTATAAATTAGACACAGTCTATGATTAGCATATGTGAGCATAAAGTGATCTTAAAACAACACTAACCTTTGACTTAACACATCAATATAGTGTTTACACCGATCTACAATAGACATCAGTATCTTGTTTCCTAACTGCTGTCACAGTAACAAACGATAACCTTCTATGATCAGTTCTTACTACTTAAGGTATCTTAATTTTTTTTTAATATGGGCTAAAACTGCCAATGTTCAAAGGGCATCAATTTTTCATGCGTTTCCTCAAAAAATACTTAATTTTCTTACGTTATTTCTTGATTAACCTCTAATCTGTAAGTAATTAGTAAAATATCTACATATTCGCCAGAATCTAATATATACACTGATGTGTGATACATCTAACTATTTTGCTTGCTAAATGCTGGGATGGATGTTTTTTGTGAGGTTCCCTTCAATTTTGTCCAATCATTAGTTACCCTTGTCATTGCGTTTAGCCAAAAGTGACAGAAAAACGATGCAAAATAACAATACAAATACAAATAAATAAGAGGCAAGAGAACAAATATTATTTTATAAAAATAAACACCAACATACACACCTCTCTTATGGCATGGTTTTCCGTATCAGCTACAAGCAGTGTACAAGGATCTATGAACACTAGTCCCTGTGGGCTGTGAAACTGTGCACCTATGAAATTCCCATCAACAAAGCCACTGGTTGTCCCTCCAATCACATGCTGTAAGAAACAACATATTTCACATCTCATGTAGGTTCCTTTTTATTTCAATTTCATAAAAACCCAGAATTAAGCTGCCAATGTAAAGTTATTTTCACCAACATTAAAGATAATTTCAAAAACAGATGATGTTGAACAAAGTTTTGAAATAAATACAGGGGAACTCCAATTTCATGTTTCCAGAATTTTTTTAAAAATTTGTTCAAAATATTGATCAATATTGGTATGTAAATATTCTTCTGCAATTGCATGCATCAAATTAACAAAAAATTTGCTTTAGAATATTCAAGAATTACATCACAATATGAAAATAGATGTTATGCAATTACAAAATATAGTTTTTCATGCAAAATAAAAAGTTAGAATTTTGCATCATTTTTAGGATAATTAAACTCTGCGAAAGTGTCCTGCAACATTTTTGCAGACCCCGTAAAAGACCAATATGCCGGAAAAGTATTGGCTGGTATCGGTATATGAATTCAAACCAATACCGATACTGATACATTGGCATCGGCTCAGCCATACTTTTTACTTGTTCTTTATTATACTAATTTGTTTGTTTTATGTCAGTACTTTATCAGTATCAGCCAAAAATTTCATATCGGCTAATCTCTATTCTTTTTGCAATTTTGCTAAATTCATTCTGAAGAAAGAGTTTGTGGTTTCCAGTGTCGTATTCTCACACGTTATCTGGTTTACAACTTTTTCATGTGTATAGAAATTACCAGAAAATTTGGAGTTGTCAAGACTTCTGTTTTTGTTTAACTTGCATGCCTATATCGATATTTTATTTCTATTACATCTAATCTAATGTCTTCTATCAATACACTTCTATGTGCGTTACTTTTGTCGCATGGAGGATGTCAAGATGATAATCATATTTTTTCCCATGTTCGGGTCAGCATGTCGACATCCACAGTATCTATTGCGTTGCTTATTCTGGCTTATTTTTATCACTTTTCTTCAAAATTGTTTGTCGTGTTTTGAATGAACGCTTGCCGGGAAGATATCGTGTTCGTCTGATTCCTTAACCCCATTGGACTTTCTTCTTTGGGGATATCCCGCAGACACTTGTATACGTCAAAAGTGATGAACATATGAACTGAAAGCCAGAATAAATTACGCAATAGCCAGTGTGGATGTCAGCATGCTGACCTGATAAAAAATTGAATATTTGTTAAAGAAGAAAAAAAAGACGTTAGATTTAGTTGATGAAAAGTAAAGTTCTTGATTAATATTTTATTCATATTATTATAAGTTGTAGCTTTAGTTAAATCTTCTTTGGTACTGTCATCCAAAGCTGAATTAAAGAACCCACATGGGAAAAATTCGATTATTGTCTTGACATCTTCCGTGCGACAAAAGTAACGCACATACAAGTGTACTGATACAGGACATGAAACTTTTTGAGTTTATCTATCTATCATTGTCACCAGTTTATTTGCATGTTCATTAGTTTCTGATTTATTAATAATTAAAATGTGTCAGACACTTTGTGTACACCCTGTATCACTAGTGGTTTCCTTTACATGCTGAATGGTGGCATACAATATGTGGGACATGAACAAGTTTAAAATGAAACTCCAGCGCTAGTGCTAGCATATGTGTAAACATTTTTCACATTGTACATGCAGTTTAATGTCAACTACACACCTCAATTTTTCCATCTGTTGAAGCAATGATGATCCTGTTATGTCCGGTGTCTGCTATAGCAAGCAAATTCGCAGAGCATGCTACCTTCCCCGGAAACAGCAAACTGGATGACGGTAGTGAGCGGCACGCGGGCTGCAATTGTATGGTGTGGCTTGACAGTTCTCCCTGGTCTCTGAAGAACGACAAAGCCTCTCTCACGAACAGGAACAGGTTTTCTCTATGTCCTTCTCCAATAAATAGAAATAACGGTTGTCCATTCGGACCTGGAAAAAAAAAGAACGGTTTCAAAACAGTTTCAAGAATTGCAACACAGTGATTGAAAGGGACGAACTATGGCAACCCTGCTTCAATCAGTGGCACCTTCATGTGGAGAGAATCATTGTTGATTGGAAAACATGTCTGGGAATGATGAGCAATAGGAGTATCAGGTGACGTGGCAAGTGAATCATTTGAGCATATTGCAAAAGGTCACAGATTCTTCCACATTGTCACCTTTAAAGAGTATTTCCTCTAATTTCTTTCAATACTTGTCAAAATGTGTTCCATATCCATCTCCATGGTTAAAAATGCACACAGCATAGCTACACTTAATAGCATCTCACTCCAGACTGTGCTATACCAACATTGGAAGTAGAAAGTCAACAAGGCAACAATCGCTAAAGCAGTGTTAAGAAAAAAAAAGTTTATTGTAAGCCCACTTTATGCTCAGATAGGGTAATCGGGACCAGGCACGAATCTAGAAATATATTTGGGGGGGGGGGTTGAACCAAGCAGCAGTAGGCAAAACTAAAAGTAATTCAGGTGCTAGCTGTATTTGTATCTTTATGTTTTTCTTTTTGTTGTTGCATTGCCATGAATGCAACTAACATAAGCTATGAATTATGATCTTAAAACATTTAATTTATTTATCAATATAAGACTGGATTAAAAGTGATTAATTCTTGTGCCAGAGTGGCCTTCCAGAAGAGGGCTCAAATGGTAACAGCTTGAATAACTATTATTTCTCAAGAAAACTAAGATTACAAGAGAAATAATTCTACAATGCAAGCAATGTGTACAAAAACTAAGAAAAGAAAGTAATAACTATGCAATACATTCTAATATATGCATGACTATCGTATCATTGCAGATTTTTTTGCAGGAGTGGAAGAATTTATAATGGCATGTTTATTATTACGCACATGATATACAAAACACACAAACACTCATTTAGTGATGCACATGATCAGGTCTCGAAAAAATCCCGGTCGTCATGGCGACTGAAAGTTTCAGCCTGGCGACTGTGATCTTTTGCTGTAATATGTACGAAATTTTGATGATTCAAGTTCAAATTGCAGTACAACGAAAGTTAGCAAATGATTTTTTTTTAAAAAAAATCAACATTGTGAACATTCCAGAGAGTCAGTAATAATTTCTTACTCTTTGTCCCCCAACACTCCCATTTCCTGTTTTCTCAAATGATTTAGCGATGTTTTGAATACTGTGATGCTCAGCTTCTTATACAGAGTGTTTCAAAAGTTGCACAACCCTAACTTTGAAAATGTATATCATGAAAACCGTAAGAGATATTTACACCGCGTTTTCTGCATTATAAAGTCTCATCCATTGAGATATTTTTCAAGCTTAAAATTATCAGTTTTCTCCATACAGAAAATTTAGATAAATTAATAACTGGCGGAAGCTAAATTTCTTCCAGAAATGCACTTTTGAATGAAAAAAATACGTAACAAATTATCGAAGGGTTGTAATTAGATGTCTGGTGCCATGTCAATCTGTCATTTGCGAACAACATTGATCATGTGCAACATTTGATGGATTTTTTATGGCGATTTTATGGGTTGAGTGAAAAAGTGCCATTTTTGGGACATATATGGCAATGCTAGCAGGTCGAAATATTGTCAACAGACGCACGTCACATTTGCAACATGTGCCAGATGTTACTGCATTTTTGGCTGAAAATTTCTATGTAGTACATTTCCTGTGTGTGTGCCTGATCTTCAATAATTAACATCTCTACGCTGGGAGGAACCAGGCAATGTCGAAGTCTACTGTGTTTCAAAGGCAACAGATCCCATTGCGGTAGCACTGGCAGAGACGATTCCACACAGCGATAGCGAAAAATCAGGCGAGGCCAGGCCGGCTCGGTAGTTCAGTGGTTAGAGCAATGGCACGGTATATCAGAGATCCGTGTTCGAGTCCTGGTCGAACCTGCATTTTTCGCTGAAAATTTCTACGTTGGTACATATTGTTGAAAATCAATTCTCAGATATTTTCAGCAAATTTACATTATTTTGTAAAATAATGTAATTGCTTTTATTTGGATACATGCTAACACAAATGTATTAACCCAATGATAGCGTACATGATTAGTTTAGTGCAGAAAACCTCGTGTAAATACTTCTTACGGTTTTCATGATATACATTTTCAAAGTTTGGGTTGTGCGACTTTTGAAACACTCTGTAGTATGCACAATTGCTAGTAGGTAGTTTCCTGGCATCTGATTTTCAGACCTGGCGCCTAGCTTTGAAGAAAAATTTTCGAGCACTGCATATGATATACAAAACACACAAACACTGATTTAGTGATGCACATGATATAGAAAACACAAACAATGAAAAACACATATTGTACTCATTAAAAAAATAGTAATGGAAATTTCTGCAAGTGAATTCCAAATATTAAAAAAATAATAATAATAATAAAAAAGTAAAGTGTTCCCCTGTGCTTAGCACCACGCCATGAAGGCATATAGGGGGTGTGGGGGTAACGCCCCACACTTTCTTGATCCGGTCGTGAGTGGGGGTGATGTGATCAGCACCATGCCCCTGACCACCTTTACCCCCCAGAGTTTCCCCCAGGTACCCATGTTATTCGACGCTGGGTGGGCACCGGGGCCGCTTCCAACGTTAGAACGTTCCCGGATTTAATAATGTAGAACTGAATTTAAAAATACAGGTGCTCTGTGAAAATTTTCAGATGTCATGGCAACCAGGCACTCTATACTCCTCTAACCGTGGAACCAAGTATCTCAGAAATCATAATATAAATGTTTAACATTAATACAGTTTATAGGTCTATTCATAGTATGTAAATGAGTTAATATTGTTTTGTTATTATTACATGAATAGGTAAAAACATGGCACTATAGTAAGCCCTGTGCTCGTACAGCTAACCAGAGGTCATAGATCAATAGTGCAGGTATTATATTAAATAATCAACAGCAAATGAAACTATTTAATTCCACAGCAAAATGGCATGCTAAAGATTGATTTTTGTAAAAAGTGTTAAAGTTTTTGGAAATTCAGCAACATGGTATGAAACTTAATGATATTTTACAACTAAACTAAACTATTTTCTTGTAGTTTACGGTTATTACAAGCATAAGAAAACAGTTTT
This sequence comes from Lepisma saccharinum, assembly GCF_977018435.1. Classification (NCBI taxonomy): domain Eukaryota; kingdom Metazoa; phylum Arthropoda; class Insecta; order Zygentoma; family Lepismatidae; genus Lepisma; species Lepisma saccharinum. The sequence continues at coordinate 11,556,286 of NC_139249.1, forward strand.
TTGTTGTGACGTTTCAGAACACATGCTCCCTTCATGAGACATTTATTTTTATTTTGACTAAAGATACAGTTATAACAATAGTTATCAATTTTTTAAACATAAAGAATCCATTATATAATGGATGTTGTCCATGTTACATTGTTGTAATATAGCAACCTAACTGTGAAAAGAAGCAGTCTGTTTTATTTTTATTTCAGATAAAAAATTTTGATCACATTATTTTTTATTTAAAATTATGAATCCCAAATATCATCAGGTAATTCAAAGTCATCATTGTTTTCACAAAGTTTCTTGATGTTTTCTGTTACATTAAATTTTAAAGATGGTGGCTTACTCCATTTGTGAAAAAGAAAACTCCATACTGGATCTATGTTACCATTTTCATTATTTAATTTATTCCAGTGTTCTTCTGCAATGAACGAAGCTTCCCAGACATTCAACTCTATGTTTCCCGTCAATTTGTTTAAAACCCTTCTCTTTTCAATCAAATGCTTCTCTTCGATGACGTGAGCTGACAAACCTGTTCTTGGGTTTAGATCTATGTCCATATCATGTTCGTGCCATCTTATTGCCATTTTCCTTGCTGTTTGTCCCACATAATCCTTTGAACATGAACATAAACTAAACTAGATTGACTTGATAAGTTACAATATTAAAAATTCAGAGAAATGTTAAATCAATAAAATGATTAGTACATGCAAGAAACATTAGCTTAGTCTTAATAATAATGACTACAAAATAAACAATAACATAGAAAGAAAATGGTACCTAATATCAATAAAGTAGGCCAACATGGTATGCCAAGTGCCCCCCACAGTATGCCATCAGCATCATTCACTACAGGGTGTTTGATTCCATAACGCTGAACAGCAGCTAAAATGTTTGCCGAGTCTTTCTCATTGTCAAACTTTGCACTGTGCACACCAACCTATATAATGAATAAATATGTAAATTATGAATGTATCTTTCTAAAAATATTGACAATTGTACAGAAAAAAATACCAGAAAACAATAACAAACATATGAACATTAAACATAGTATTTACATATTGAATAAAAGTCAGGGGAATATATTTATTACACTTTTTATTTTAGTGTCACTCCACATAGATTACTAATGAATGTATCTCTCATATTTTCACCCATCTCATAATGATGCCTGCTACACTTGTGGATATTTTACATCACCTTCCCCTCCCTCTAGACTAATTGTAATGCTGTGGGTGAACAGTTGAAGGAACACACACATTGAAACTTCCAAAAATTACTCAGGATTACCCCTTCACAGTATGTTAAGGTAACTATTTGGTCATAAAAACACTAAAAAAATGATAAATAAAAAAAATTGGCAAACATGCCTGCTACAGGATTAAGCATCTTCTCTGGGAAGAATGAAAGGTAAGAATTTACAATATAGAGATATTGTGTAATTAGTTTACTAGTTGTTATACTCACTAAATATGCAGTTGTACTTACGTATATGCACATAATACTGGGTGAGTCTTTTAAAAGAGGCCCCGTGGAAAATGCGCTCCTTGCACATAGGCAACCTTGGTACACCGAAGAGAAGAGCGGGTTAGAGAACAGTCCAGGATATTGGTGCAAAGCATATTCGACAACATGACATGACATATCCTGGACTGTTCTCTGTCCCGCTCTTCTCTTCGGTGTACCAGGGTTGCCTACAGCAAGGAGCACATTTTCCACGGGGCCTCTTTTAAAAGACTCACCCAGTATTTGGGGGTAGCGTGTTTAAATTGCACATTGAGTTGTAGAACTTGTAAAATAACATTGTTAATTATCACGATGATTCCCCATAAACAAACATAGCAACCATGTTTGATGATGTGAAGAAATAACGATCAACGTCCACTCCGCTGTCTAGAGCGTTGCGACGCTGTTCAGAGTGATTCTCTTTAGTTCACAGCATTGGTCGTGGAAGGTAGTGGAAGAATGGCAGAGAGAAATAAAAGATTGTTAATGTGCTACAGTTATATAAGTGGTATAGAAGAGGATGGTCGTGGATAGGTTAACAAATTGATGGAATTTGGTGTTCTGCCGAAGGAGGGTAGTTACATGTGTGCACGCGGGCACGCTTTGAAATTGTACAGAAACCGTGCATGTATTGATAAAAGCATGTGGAATGTGGATTTTAATTAGAGGTAAGTTTGAAAACAGTGATTCAGTTCCTTTGATTTAAAATGTCTCATCACCAGTTACGTGCTACAAAAGTGTAGAACCATGCACGCATAGGTCACGCACCATTGGCGAATAGCCCCACGCACCATTCACAGTATGGTTAGGTTAGTTGCAGTTGGGTTAGGCAAACATAGTTAACATTTGTGGTTGTAGTATATCAGGAATATGTATATTTCGTTGTGAAATGATAGATCTTGCGAAAAATAATGAGCAATTCTACATTGTTGGTTGAGATCATGGACCACCATATTTTCCGATTTCTAGACGTGACCCCCAAATTTTAATTTCCGATTTGTGGTTGTGAGGCCTAAATTAGTGAGTATGCGAAATATTAACAAAATTGGAGAATATCTCTATAGTGGAAATTCGCTCCGAATTAAATCAACAAATGAAAGCAAATCTAATATTTCTGAAACATAAATTAACATTTCACAGTCACTGCTTGTTAATAATAATCTCATATTGTGACAAACTGTACTTACGACAACTATTCCACTTTCAATGCTGAATTCGGTTTCCAAAGCATGAAGATCTGGTAAAATATGCAAGCAGTTAATACAACAGTAAGTGAAGAAATCCAAAATAACTATTTTCCCTTTCAGATCCTTATGTATGGATAACGGATGAGAAACATTAAACCATTCCAATCCTGAAACATAATAATAATGGGCAATTGAGTCGATTCACCAAACAAATAAACATGTAATAAAGCTACAGTATTGGTTGCAACGTTTGAAGGTACTAATAGTTTGGTGTGTGTGATTATTTTTCAACACGATCACCTTGCGAAATATATTTACTCCATTTGTACACTAGGTTAGTTATTAGGTTCAGTCTATCATGATCAAATTATTCGCTGTAGAATTTCTATGAAAAGTTAGGTTTAATTGTTCTCTCAACAGATAATGATGACGGTAATAATAATATTTACCTTGATCACTACTTTATGGTATTGAATGGTGATTTGCCTTCGGAATGGATAACAATTGAGTCTGATAATGCAAAAGATGCATAAAAACTAAGACTTGACCAGCTGGAAACGGTTGAAAATACATTCTGACTCATGCAGCTGTTCTCCTCGTCACAAAATAAGTTGATGAAATGTCAAGAAAAAAAATATTTGTTTTGTACCTGTGCTATAATATGAGGATGGTAAGCATAACATTGCCCTTGTGATAAGGATGAAGTGTAAGTGATGGGAGTAATTTGAAAAATCTTAAAAGTGTAAAATACAAGGATTGCTCATACATGGTAGCCGGTGTATACATCAATTTACAAATCAGTAATTCTGTACTAATCAGAATAACAAACACATAACGTCTCAATAACGCCACATAACGCCTTAGACCAAACTTGGCCATGTATAATAATTGGTATGAAATAAATAAGGTGTTTACACAAACATACCATTTTCAAAATCTCTCACTTTAACATGTTGCTTTCGGATAAAAGTTTTTATGTGCTTCTTTATCAATTCTTCCTTATTATTGGCCTCCTCCGTCTCAGACAACGTCTCTATCAACTCGATAGTACATCCTGCAATTTCACTAATTAAATCAACACAGTCACCAGCACCATTCATTATTATTTCTCGCTACTATTAACTATTTTTTCCCCCTCGATATAAGAAAACACACGTCAGGTAAAAAATGGTTGGCACTTTTTTTTATGAGTGTCTCAGTTTTCCCTTCTTATCATCCACAATATCTTTGAAAACACTTAACTAAATTAAACATCATCTACCCTGTTGAATTCATAATATTATACAAAAACAACCATACAATAAAAATACAACAAACGTGTTTGGTTACAGAACTTCGCAACTTTACGGTTCATTTGTTTTGACTGCTCCCTCCAACTACTTAGGCACTTTACAAATTGTCCGTAGTCGTATACATTTAGCTGAAAGTGAAATGAGAAATTGACATTTACTAAAAAAAAAAAATCATTTTTTTATTTATCACGAAACGCTTTTAAATTATCGTATATATCATAGTATTTGTTTTCACGACACCAAATCACAGCTTACAGTGGTGGACAAATTGATTGCTCCATTTTCAACCCAGAACTAGCGTCTTGCGTGATGCACAAACATGTGTACCAACAATGCATAAACGCCGTGAAAATTAACTAAAATAATATTTCACATTGTGTTGAACTGAAGTTAGATTAGTTAAGGTAGAATCTATTAAGAACGCTTGAATAACAATATAAAAAAAATGGAAAGTGAGGAAGACGAGAAGCCTACAAATTTTCATGAAATGGAGCTTGATGATAGGATATTGAAGGTAAACGCCACCTAATTCACTGTATTTCTTAATTCAGAAGTGGTATTTATATGTTTGGTATACAATACATGATTGAAGAATGTGCTTTTCACTTTTCAGACGCACAATTCTTCGTGATTAACTAGCATTTAATTGAATTGGTACTAGTTTACTATCCTTCGGACAGATTTCTTCATTTCTACATAAGAGACTACTTACCGTAATAGGTATGACGGTACTATTATCGTATGGGTGAAACACCTACGAATCATATATTTCGGGCTTCTTTACATTGATAACGTGTTGCGGAACATTTCTTAAGGCGAAATAATGCATTTCTAACTAAGATAATGTTTATTTTCTCTATTTACGAGTACTTACTGTTACTTGTTGTTTCGAATCTGTAACACATTATGGCCGTGATAGCATACTGGTTTAGGGGGCGTTCTGAGAGTGTTTTGTCGATTTATGCAGTGGTGCAACCTCGTTCACCGGAAAATATCTACTTTCGTGCCCCTATTTGAAATTATGCTAATACGTCGCATTTACGTGTAGAACTTGTAAAATAACCTTGCGATTTACCACGTTCATTGTCCATACACAGCAATTCGGAACCATCTTTCTTTCGAAATTCGTTAATGCTCTTCCTTTACGCACAACACTCTTGCAAACTTGAATATTGACGTCAGACGAGGAATGCCTACGTGGTTAGGTTAGGCCTGTTAGGTTAGGTTCCATTAGCATAAATACAAAGAAAAGATAATATTTTCGCTAAGAGACGCGTTACCTTTGTATTGCCTAACATGAAAAAGGTCTCTCCTGTGACGTCAGAACACAATGTTGCTAGAGTGTTGTGCGATAAGTGACACTCATTCGGGTCGGAACCATCTTTCTTTCGAAATTTGTTAATGCTCTTCCTTTACGCACAACCATCTTGCAACCTTGAATATTGACGTCAGACGAGGAATGCCTACGTGGTTAGGTTAGGCCTGTTGGGTTAGGTTCCATTAGCATAGATACAAAGAAAAATTATTATTTTCGCTAAGAGACGCGTTAGCTTGTATTGCCTAACATGAAAAAGATCTTTCCTGTGACATCAGAACACAATGTTGCTACAGTGTTGTGCGATAAGTGACACCCATTCAGGTCGGAACCATCTTTCTTTCGTAATTCGTTAATTCTCCTTCCTTTACGCACAACAATCTTGCAACATTGAATATTGACGTCAGACGAGGAATGCCTACGTGGTTAGGTTAGGCCTGTTAGGTTAGGTTCCATTAGCATAAATACAAAAAAATTGTAAAAACAGCTCTCTCCTGTGACGTCCGAACACAATGTTGCTACAATGTTGTGCGATAAGTGACACCCATTCGGGAAAAATGGCTTGTTCCGAACTCAACAGGTGGTTCTAGTGAAAACACGGCGAGGCTGAAACACTGGCTACGGGGTTGCATCGTCTTAACACACGGAACATTGCACTCTGATGCAAAAAGCAAATGGCGGGAGCAGAAACAGCGTGTCGGACAGAGATTTTCGCAGAAAACAAAACGCATTCACATTAAAATGGATCAAATCTACATTCAGGAACTTCCACAACGCTCAAGAAAATGATTTCCGTTAGTACTTTCTCCTGTAAATTTGAAGGAATCCGTTTTACCCATACGATAATGTTACCGGTATGACTTGAGATGACCGGACCCCTATCACATATTCTTCATATTTGACATACTCGCTAATTGAAGCCTCCTAATCACGAATCTGAAGTTAAAATTTGTCGGTCACGTCTAGAAATTACGAACCCTTGACGCTAGCCTCACGAACCATTGGCACTAGCCCCACGAACCATTGGCACATGGTTAGGTTAGTTTCGGTTAGGTTAGGCTAGCAGGTAGAATTTTGTTATCCGCAAAACGTATTTCTTCAATTTTACAGGAGAAAGTACTTACCGAACTGACTTTCCATATACTTTTGAAAGGTCGTGGAAGTGGTTTTTTCCCATCGCTTAATTTATTTCGCCTGTAAATCATGTATTTTAAAAGATTAATGTGTCTCCAATGCACGAAAGCTGTTGCCTCTATGTCCTTCCACTACGTGAACCAAATGTTGCATGCGTTCGATGATGTAACCCCCATTCAGTGTTTCCAAACACACCGTTGTTTTCCAAGAACATGACAATTTTGAAGATGACAATTTTACATGTTGTACATCATGTACATGCGCAGTTTAAAATCTGGTGAAAATAGTTCAAAAGCTAGCTACACCTGTTGAAGATAGTCACTCCGAAAATTAATATTACTATCAACATCAAACTCAAGACACCTAACCAAATAACATTGATCATATATCTAAAAGAAATGCGTAGTCAAGAAATATACATACGTATGTTGAGAATATGCATTTTCTTTTTTGTGCTTGCAGGGTGAAATTAGTCAAGTGGCACCCAAATGATGTACTATTATACAAACCCAGCCACAAGTGTATAACAGAACACTTTCGTTTCACATTTTTTAAAGGTAACAGTAGTATAAGCCGGAGACACATTAAACTCGTTTATTTTCAAATAAAAATCATTGCTACTTACCTCATATGCATAGCAGAACATTTTTCAAGTTGGGGATCACTTTTTTTTCCATGAAAAAAGCGTTATTTTTAACATTATAATCATTTATTGGTGGTTGCTAATTCGGCGGGCAAATCTTGACTCATGTTGTCTGTCGTCAGCTGATATGCAGTATAGTCAGCTGATGTGCAGTGTTTCCAAACTTATGAACCGATAAATGCCGCACAAACTATTCACAAAAGGTTTTTAAGCGAAAATTGAGGCTAGACTCTACTTTACGTCCTTATCTGAATGGTGATTGCTTCTTTGCGTTCGCGGTGCGTGATCGTGGTGCGGCACCCGGCATCTCTTCGGGTAAGTACCTTTTTCTTTTTACACTTTTTGTTCACGATAGCCCCACTATCCATTCACGGGGTCAAGGTATGCCTACGAGGTTAGGTTAGGTCTGTTAGGTTAAGTTCCATTAGCACTCATTTCACCCCTAAATATATGCTTCATCATCCATAAAAATTCCTCAGTACGTTCAATTACGTATATCCGAACAACATCGGTTTTTATCGATTCGCTCCTTCAGGAAATTTTTCCTCGCTTTGGGATTTACGTTGTTGAATTCCTTATGAAATAAGCTTTCCAGCGATATATGACACGTATTCCTTAGGAAAAGGACGTAAACTAGAGTGTTACATTTAATTGGGGAAAAAAAAAAACCGCTCACTCGTCATCTTGTAAAACTACCGCGTAGTTGCTACACTATGAGGGGGTTACATAACCGAACGCACGGAACATTTGATTCACGTAGTCGACGGTAATGGCGGCACGAGCTATCGTACAACGGAGATGCATGATTGACGAAAAATACCTTATTTAGAGGCAAAATACGTTGCACGATTCTAAAAAACAATTTTCCCGGCTTCAGAAAGTCCTCAAGAACGCAATTCCGTAAGTACTTACTCGTCTTTTCTCCTGTAAATTTTAAGAAATCCGTCTCCGGCTTATACTATCGTTACCTTTTTAAAATGAAATATCGTATGCATGCACATAAAGCAAAGGAAAATGGAAAACTGAACATCATTAAACCTAACTTTCTGAATGTAACAAAACCATAAAATCACTAATAACACTATAATTCACCTGCTTGAATGATAGCCAGTGCTCGAAAAATTTTCATCAGAGCTAGGCACCAGCTCTGAAATTCAGGCACCAGGAAACCACCTACTGTCAATTGTGCATACTATAAGAAGTTTAGTATCACCGTATTCAAAACATTGCTAAATCATGTAAGAAAGCAGAAAATTAGGGGTAAGGGACTACTGATTCTATGAAATGTTCAGAACATTGATAAAAAGATCATAACACCATTAAGCCTTGTTTCCATGATATGAAAAACTCAATATGCTGACCAAGGCAGAAATTTATTTTATTTTAAAATGTAAACTAAACATAACATTTCAACCTTCTAGCAAGGTCTTTTGTACTTCGTACAGAGTCTGAAGAAGACCTTGCTAGAAGGTTGAAACATTACGTTTACGTTTTAAAATAAGGTATGACTTGAGATGACCGGACCCCTCTCCGATTTTCTTCATATTTGACATACTCACTAATTGAGGCTTCCTAATCACGAATCTGAAGTTAAAATTTGTCGGTCACGTCTAGAAATTGCGAACCATTGATGCTAGCCTCACGAACCATTGGCGCTAGACCCACGAACCATTGGCACGTGGTTAGGTTAGGCAAACATAGTTAAAATTTGGTGTTGTGGTAGTATCAGGAATATATATATATATGTGGTTGTGAAACAAAGAATTTCGCGAAAATCGACAGTTTCCATTCTGAAAAATAACGCCTTATTTTTGCTTATTTTGCAATTTCTCGACGTTTCCGACAAATTTTAACTTTAGATTCGTGATTAGAAGGCCTCAATTAGTGAGTATGCCAAATATGAAGAAAATCGGAGAGCGGTCCGGTTATCTCAAGTCGTTCCTAAAATAAAATAAATTTCTGCGCTGGTCAGCACATTGAGTCAAATAATAAGTGTTATTTCCATGGTTATAAATGTAATTATAAAATAAGCTAGTATTCCTTTTCATCATAGAACCGTAGCTTCCTACTGAGTTAACACTTTAGTTTGAATTCTGATTGATTAATATTTCACACCAGACAGGTATATATGTAATTTGATGCCAATCAGGACTTCAGATTTAGCCGAGGGCATTTACGAAGTTGATTAGTGAGATGGATTAACAGAATTGGTTGACCACGCTGTCTTCTCGATATTTAGTCTCACTGTCTGCATCATTCTTTTCATTTCGTAATACTGGTGCATAAAATATTTAAATAAGCATGTATAGAGAAACATTTCAAGGACCATTGTGCCTAGAGATAATGAAAATATGTAGTAGCTATTGGATTTGACATTTGTTTTATTTTTGTTTTTTAGGCAATTGCAAAATTGGGATGGTGTGAGCCCACCCTTATCCAGGAAAAGGCTATTCCTCTTATGCTTGAGGGTAAAGATATGTTGATCAGAGCTCGCACAGGTTCAGGCAAAACAGGGGCTTTTGCCATTCCTTTGATACAGAAGATTCTGAATGCAAAACAGGTAGTTATATATTTACATGTATGTGTTTCTGTAGTGTGACCGTTACATCAATTTCCTTCCCAATTTCGTCTTCCTTCTTTGGTAAATGTCTGTTATATCGGAGGACACATTTCTTCATTTTTACAGATACGGAAATGAGTTTCTATAGCATTTTGAAGCTTCGTGGAGGTATTTTCTCACCGTAGAATGCTGCACAACAAGAAATAAGCACTTTTGATATAATAAACTTGCATTTTGTGCAAAGCGACAACATTATGCTGTTGTTTCCATTATGTACCTGCAGGTGGCGCGAGCGTCGAAAGTCACGCGGTCTCGCCAGTGTTTCCAAACGTGCCTTTTTTTTTACGAGATTTTTTCTTTTTTTTAACTATGCTTACCTAACCCAACCTAACCTAACCTTGCCGGAAATGGACCGTGGGGCTATCGTGAATGTTTTTTGGGACTATCCGTCAATGGTTCATGGGGTTATCGTCAATGATTTTTGGGGCTATCCGTCAATGGTTTGTGGAGCTATCAGTCAATGGTTTGTGATGAACACGAAAGTAGGTATTTTTCGGTGAAAAAGGTTGAAACACTACATACCCACTCCAAATAGACAAAACAAAAGCACGACGTCCAATGATGCACAGCTGCGCGCACCATATTGTATGTTCCACAACAAAAGAAAGGAACGAAAATAATTACTTGTAATGTGAAAAATCGGTGTTATTTTCGTGTAAAAAGCATAATGGCACCTTCACCTATGTTCCGCAATACATAATTGGTAAGTACGAACAATCCGAAACATTAAATATCCGATTTTAATGTGTCTCCGATATAACAGACATTTACCCCTTCTTTGATATATTTGCAATGTATGTGCAGCTGATATCTGTATTGATGTATACCATATAAATAACTGTTTTGTTGTTGAGAACAGACTACGAGGGCAGGGCGTGTTGACCCACTATGCCTCTTTGAGAATTACATTGTTTTTTTTATTAATTGACAGATTTTGATGTTTTACGTAAAATAAATTGGTTCCAGGGTGCGTAAAACAAATAAAGAAGATATTTGATCCCAAAGTATAGCTGACATTTTGGAGTACTTTTGCTGCTTTTTATTAGTAAGAACTGTTTGTATGCACTCTCAAGTAGCAGAACACATCAAAGATTGCTATCAGTCCCAAACCTAACAATCCTAACCTAATGACATAAAATTATAGGTACTGTTGTGGAATGTCATGTTTGGGTGCTGTATTCACTTGCACAAGGCCTTTGAGCTTTTTGCTTCACAGTAAGGTAAAACATTTCCGTGAGCTGAAAACAATGGAAAATACAACATAATATTCATAAACCATGCAAAATATTTCACTTTCTCGAGGGAGTACAGAGGGTCAAGGGTACGTGTATCATACACACCATGAAGATCAGGCCTAGGCATGAGTATTCTTTGTAAGCGTTCCTTCATCAGCTTCATATAATCACTGATCATGACTAATTGCAGACAGGTAATGTACAATAACAAAAAAATGTAAGGATTAGATTGTGTAGAATACGTGTTCAATTTATATATTCCTTACAGATGACAGATTTAAACTTTAGTGGACGGGAACTTTTCAAGTGTATGCTTTTCAAACTACATGAGCATTTTTTACACTGAAAAAATATTCTTCAAAATTGCTTGCATGTGTAGGTTAGGCAGGTTAGGTTAGACTGCGATTCTGTTTCTAGTTCCCTCCTCTTTACTTGTGAGAACTTTGCAACCTATACTACAAAATGTTGCCCCGATTACTACTGACAGGTTTACTTATTTCAGTTGATATTCTCACCTTCCAATACACCTTTAGGAGGGGTGTAAGGAGTGACCTTCCACATAGTACACCCAATTGTCAACCTCACTTCCACGTAGTACTCCCTGGACTGCATTTTGCAGACAGGCGAGGCTCTGGCGACTGGCCCTATGCCCATTATACGTAATGTTGTGTGTTGTCCTTTTTTTTTTTTTCCTTATGTGTGCTGAGTGCCTCTGTACAGCCTCAGATTTTAACCAAAGTCAGAATGTTTTAATATTTTAACGACATTGCTGTTATGTTTATTTTAGTTCTGTTAACCTAAGTCAGAATATTTTAGTCTTCCAACATTACAGTTATGTTATTAGTTACATATTAGTTCAGGTAAGGGGCTGGACCCTGTATTAAGTGAGGGTGCAAAATGGCCTAAGTGCTGACGCACCCAAAATTTTAAATTCAAATTCAAACACCTTTACGAAAACCATCCAGTGCATACAGGTTAGACCGAAGGTTTTTTTTTTTTTCACAAGAAAACAAAAAGTATGGCTCAGGTTACTTTACATAGAAATTTAAGTTTTAGTTCCTATGTAACTCCACAAAAATATACTGATCCTTGCTGAAATCAAGGTTCTTGTCCTTCTCGTAATTGTAGGTAATGTGATTTTTTTTATTTCTCTTTAGTGTAATCAAGCTTTCCATCTGTACTCGTATATTATCATATTATATTATATATACTTATATTTTCTTATGTAGCTCATGACAAGGGTTAGGTGGCAGAGCAGCCTATGGCTGAATCTCGCCCGCTAAATAAAGGAATTATTATTATAAGTTGGATCAGTAACGTCAGGGTACGTTCATTCATAAAAATGGCATTTTTGAAGCTATGCAGTGGAATGTTTATTATGTAACCTATCCAATATAAATACTGTTATTGTAATTAAAATTACTACACAATGCATACTTTGTCAACAACAATGGCACACAATTAATTGAACCTTATAAATTACTGCATAACTTTAATATTTAGAATTAATAGTTTCTGACTGTCCAGCTAGGTAGTGGTAATTTTTTTTGCCTACTTCTTTCCACCCGTGTGTATTCTGATATCAGGATTTGAGATACACGTGGGGAGAACCCCCTCCTCCTTTTTTTAATTGAGAAGGGTTCGTTGTTTTTTTTTAATCTTGATTTCATTCTGTGACTAGGCTAACTGAACACTTCAAGAATAACACTGATAAATCTGTGTGTTTGTTGTTTTGTAGGTTGCCGCAGAGCAAGCGGTGCTTGCACTCATCCTTGCACCAACCAGGGAATTGTGCCACCAGATTTATTCACATTTTGTTCAACTGACAATCAAATGTTCAAGGGAAGTTTCCTGTGTTGACATTTCTCCACAGGTACGTTTTGTTTTGCTTAATTACTGCATGCTGTGCGAACTTTCAAAATCCACAAAATACAGAATTTGCGTATGGCTTTTCTCCTCTTTTTGTGCTTTTGTGTTAGCAGCAAGAGCCGACTAAATTTTGGGTTACTACTTCTTTCTATTTTTCAAACAAAAACTCTGATTCAGATGTTGCAGTTTGAATGATCTTTTTTTTTTCTGATTCTGGTGAAAATATATCTAGGATTCATGATAGATGCGGTAAACGCGATTTAAGAATTACTCACGTGAAATTTTTATTTCCACGTTGCACAATTTAATGGATATTTCCGATTAATTTCAAAGACACTCTGTCTTCATTCACTAAGTGGTAGGGCATCTGGAGCAGAAATGGTACCACGTCACTGCATTGTTTGTTCCTGGGCCGGAGTGTCTTCAATTTTTTATTTGATTTGCTTTATTTTACTTCGCTTTTTGTGCCACTTTTGGCTAATTTGCGAAGATGGGGATGAGTGATGATATGATGAAATTGATGAAAGGAGACTCACAAATATCCATTCGAACCCGGGACCCCTGGCATCGTAGCGCAATGTGCTAACCACTCCGCCACAGGGGCTGGCAGGAGTATCTTCGAAATTCATCGGAAATATCCATTAAATTGTGCAATGTGGAAATACAAAATTTGGAAATATTCATTAAATTGTGCAACGTGGAAATTTTAAATTTCACGTGAGTAATATCTATGGAAAAGGCACATAAGTCTCACAATGCAATTTTCTGTTCTTGTTAAGTCACAATGAATCAATTAAAGAAAATATTAACCGTGGTACAGATTAATTGATTCTGTATCAGTATCAGCCAATGTTGGAATATCTGTAAAATTACTAATAATTTTATTGATCTATTTATAAATATCTTATAATTTAGTGCATTATTCTGTCATTTTGTTATAATTTTTATGGATATAAACATATAATCTCCATGCCCTACTTTTTAAAGAAGAAGCTGTCTAAATATACAGCTTCTTTTGCATTGCAGTCATTTGGCAACATACAGTTACTGTATTAAGGGGAGGAGGTACAGTTACGCACCAATTGTGCATTTATGTTGCTAGTGGAAGCAGTGTTTTATGTTGATTATTAAGCTGGACACTACATTTGAAAAATATGAAGAATAAGGATTTTTGGAATCCCATCTATTCCTTATGGGAAATCAACTTCAACATCAAGTTACGGCTAATCAATTGGGAGTTTCAAATTTTCTGCTTGGCAATCACTTCTTTAAACTGCCCTCTTCCCGTTGATATCATTTTCTATTCCATCAGAAATTTGATATTCCCAAGATGATAAATCAAAAAAATACATATGCCCAATGCATTTCTCCTTGCATCCTGGCAGTGTTGTCAAACCTGGTGCGCATAAAATAGCTAAATTTCACCTTAAATGGAGTGAAAACCGACTTTCAAGGAGCTAGATTTACGAAGTGCTTCTTAGAGTATTGTTAGTTGTCAAAGGGGTGGGGCGCTGCTATTACCGTTAACTCTAAATTGATGACAAGTTATTCTTAGTTTTCACCATCTAGATCCGGTGGCATCACCCATCTCATGGTCATATGAAATCAAATAAAAAATAAAGGTTATTTATAAAAAAAAAGTAGCTGGGGATATAAGAGGGGGTGGGGTGACGCAGCCAATATAAGAAATGTATAACGTGCAAAATGTATAATCATGGCAAAAGTTGGTCTATGTGGGCCGGAACCAGTGATGGTATCATAGTGGGGCACGGAGATGGTTGCCCCAGTTCACAGCCAAACGAGTGCACGAAATTGCCAGATCTGGCTACAAGAGAGCTAAGTTGACAACACTGACTCGGAGGGGAAAGCCGGGAGGAGACTGTCCCGCATGCCCTTAAGGAACCATTCACATTCTTCATGGAACATTCGGAATTTTAAATCGGATCGGTAGAATAGAGGATATTGGTAAATTTTATATTACGTACTTTATCGGTGTCAGTCAAAATTTCATATCCACCCATCCCTAGAAAATATTATCAGTATAATTTTACATTGAGCATGTGTGAAGATTCTAAACGGCAATGATTCAACATGTACATCATGTCTGTAATGTTTGCTGTTAAAAGAATAAAAATAAATACAGTTGAATCCCTATTTTATATTTCCGGATTTCACATTTTCCCGCATTATACATTCAATCATGATGGTCCCAACAGAGCTAAATGTTATAAAATTTCCTCGATTTTACATTTTCCTGTTTTTAAGATTTTTAGCCTGGTCCCCTGAAAAACATAAAATCGATCTTCCGCTGTATTTTCTCCATTTTTTTACTTAGGGTGCAAAGTGACAATTTCCCACCAGGCATGCATTAATTTCAATATCTTCAGAATGGCCACTGCTACTGAAAAGAATATGAATTTCTCCCCATGTTGCAAATGGAAGCATTATTTTAAGTTCATAAGCTAGATACGATGCGTAAAAATATAAGTATTTTCTAAATCTTGTATTCCTTATGGACAAGCAACTGCATATTACAGATAATCAAATGGAAGTTTCAACTTTTTGCACCACAAATAGAGCCTTCAACCTGTCTTCTTTCCATTCATATGTTTTTCTATGCCATTGGAAGTTTGATATGCCCAAGAGAACTAATAAAATAATACTCCCATAAGCGTAATGTTAATTTTCTTCCTCTCCTACAACCATCCAGGGCACTGACCTCTCCTTCTCCAGCTTGCCATGGGGAAAGATTTGTGGGGGAGGGCTCTTTAGGGTCTGTAAAGAACCTCGTTTTTGACTGGACACTGAAACTGTTTCTCGTGACCTTAAGTGCTGTTTTCCCGAACATCCTAGATATGATCTGCAACAACCAAAATAAAATATGATCTGTGTGCTTGTGAAATCATAATTCTGAAATATGCTTATTTTTTGTTCCTTTTATATTAGTAGTAGTATTGATTGTCATTAATGCAGTGGTTCATTTTTGTTGTTGTTGTTTAGCTGTCTGTCAAAGCCCAACGGCCAATTCTGGTAGATCTTCCTGATGTCGTCATAGCAACTCCTTCCCGTGCTCTCCTTCATCTGAAGGCAGAGACGCTGAAACTGGATTCACTGCAAATGTTGGTGATAGATGAGGCCGATTTGATATTTTCATTTGGTTACGAGGCAGATATGAAGCAAGTTTTGAGGTAAGTTGTTTTAGATTTCTAATATGTGCGCTAATTTGCAACTGCTTCTTTCGTTCCTCGAAAATTTGAATTTCCTAATTACTAGTCAATGTTTCCCTGTGCCTTGCACCATTCCATGAAGGCGTGTAGGGGGTGTGGAGTTACGGCTCCACACTTTCTTGATCACGGCCTTTACCCCCCCCCCCCAGAGTTTCTTCCAGGTAACCACTTTATACGATGCTGAGTGGGCGTCGTAGCTGCTTGAACAGGTGGATTTTGAATTTACAAGAGTGTATAGTGATGACTTTCACAGGATAGTAGGGCCTTCTTGATGTGTAGTAGTAGTGTCGTCGCCTTGTAATCAAGGGGTCCTGGGTTCAATACCCGGTGGAGGCACATGGTAGTTCGGATCCCACTTTAAACTGTAGGTCCAGTCCCAATGAGCCTTACTGTGCATAATGTGGACTTAAAACACAAAATCACCAACCAACTTTCCCCTAACATCTAAAATTAAGTGATTCCCCCCTTGAAAATTATGTTTAGCCAGATCAATATCCTGAAATATCCGGGTACAGCAATGTACACAACCCTAAGTGTCCGTGACTGTATGTAAGGCAAGAATGTTGTTTCCCCCTTCTTATAGGACCTTTGCTTGAACATAAAAGAATTGAAGATATGTCCAGGCAATTTGAAAATTTAACATGGAGGTCTTTCAAAAGTATCATGGAAAATTCATTGGTAAATCATAAAATCTACAACTAACAACAAACCTGACTGGCAACTGAGAAAAAGTTGTAATGCTAGAGTGTCTTGAGTGATCACCAAACTCACCCAGCCATGGAGATACTTGCCAAATTTGAAAATAACAGGCTACCATGGGGGGGGGGGGGAGTGAGTGTTGTAATTTTTTGGTTCATACAGGCTACGAGGACGTTCATTAGTACCTAATTGTACAGAAAGGGATGCCATTTACTTGTTAATGTTTCAATAGAATCTCTTGGAAATGAGTACTGTGGCATGCGAAACATTCTTCTTGGTGCTGTCCATTGCTCGTTCTATAGAGCGACCACAAGGAAATAAAAATTTTGGATGAAAAGTCCCTGCACAGCTTTTCCTTCCTCCGTTCAGCTCGGGCCGTAAGAAAGCATGATTCACTCTCCCCTCCCCTCCATGCGGGACTGCGGTGCACAGGAGTTGCGGGTCTGTGCAGGTTTCTTTGCTTGTGGTTCCACTATAGCATGTTTGTTGGCATACTGGTAGCGACATCTCTGATAAAATTCTTCAATTCCAAGATCATAGCAGGTTATGTTTGGAATACTTGTTGCCTAAGAACCCCACAAGAAGTAGTCCAAAGAGGACAAATCCATCGACAGAGCTCGCCATGGGTTGTCTCCATAATGGGGAAGTCACTTGCTATGACAAGGTTCATTGCAAGAAATCCATCACACTGCAGAGTAACAACAAACAATAAGCGTAGCACAGTCTACTGCATATGGCAATTCATGCACAGTATAACAATACTGTTGCCGTCATTTCCTACTGGAATTATGCTATGAATGTTGTCGCACCCTGCATGAAACTGCAAAAAGTGTCTCAGGGTCAGTTCCAACCATGTAATGTAGTCAACCAATCAGGAATCAGTAACAGTATAGTAAAACGATGAAAAATTTGACATTTAATGTCATCCAGTGAGTATACCATATTCCTAACATTGTACGTGAATAGAAAGTGGAATAAACCTTTCTCTTTTTATCTCATTTTGCAGGTATTTGCCTCGTGTGTGTCAAACTGCGTTATCAAGTGCCACATTGTCTGAGGATGTCCTTAGTCTAAAGAAGCTTGCTCTGCACAATCCTGTTATCCTGAAGCTTCAAGAGCCTGATGTGGCTCCCACGTCTCAGCTGACGCACTATCACCTCGCTGCGGAGGAGTTGGAGAAGGCAACCATCCTGTATTCCCTTGTAAAGCTGAATTTAGTCAGAGGGAAAACAATAGTATTTGTCAATACAGTGGACAAGTGTTACAAGTTAGTGAAATTTTAATATTTGATTCAAGTTTAGCTTTTATCAACATATGGAAATAAGGTAATCATTAGAGGCACTTATGATGTAGTGGTAACGTTGTCACCTTGTAATCAAGGAGTCCCGGGTTCGTTTTCTGCTGTGCACATTGCACAGTGGTTCGGATCCCACTTAAACTTTACATCCACTCTCGATTAGCCTATCTGTACATTAAGTGGACTTAATTCAACAACAATTCTCTCAAAATCCATTGCATAAGAAGTACACAGTTTAGAGTTCTGCTATTCCATTTTTAAAAAAAGGAAGAAAAAGCTGAGCAAAATTCCCCCATGTACTTCCTGAATGTGCCCATTATTGTCATGTAATAAGAGATCCGCAATAAGGACATTGTAGGAATTTATAACAAATGCACATATTTTATGGTTGTTATATTATGTCAATATTATATGGTTGGTATTATTTCTCTTAGTCTAATTTTCTTTGGAGGAAAGTGCCTCTGTGAAGACATTTTTTGAGAAATTAGCAACTATTCATATTCAACCATAGGATTGGATTTTAATTTATTTGAAGATGGGGACATAGAAATTGGTATTTGTCATCTTAAAAAGAAAATACATTTTATGCTTAAGGTTGAAGTCTAAAAATGAAAAAAACAAAACATCTAGAGTCGTTTTCACGTTCAGAAGACACAACGGCGCTTATGGAGAAACCGCACAGTGTTGCCATTACAGCGCTAGCTCATGTCGCCGGGAAATGATGACCTTCCTTCACAATGAAGGTGTTACATATTTTGTATATATAATGATAATTATAAGTAATTATTAATATTATACTGTGAACGTTACAGTTACCCCTTTCACTATGATACATTGCGATCACTACACACGCGAGTGTAATGCACGAATATGACACTTCAGAAATCACTTAAAAAAGTAAAAATCACTGAGAGCTCACACAACTGAAAACACTTTTTCGGGAGAGGGAAAAAGTCTAAACAGACCAAAGCAGATCTCTCACTCAAGTAAGGGGAACCTGGCACATGGGTTAGATTAAGTTGCAACCCAAACAAACAAATTAGTTATGGCCCACGTGAACTGATAAGACGTGAATGACTCAAGCAAGGCATGTCATATATCTATCTTGAAGCCCCATATTTTGTCACGTGTTGGAAAGCCTTTCAAAGGTTAATATGGTGTCTATGAATTTATGTGTACGTTGGAAACTGAAAGGTGATCTTCATTTCAGTATTAATGTCGACAGTAATGTAAACAAAAACAACTATTTGCGACAGCACTAATGTTGCTCACAACAGCAGCATTGGAAATAATTGTCAATTATTAAATTTAAGTAATTTCAATTCTATTATAACAAACTGCATGAAGTTCATATTTTTACTGAATGGAAATAAAATAACTGGAAAACTTGGTGGTGATTAGCCGGAATGCTGTGGTGAGTCGGCTCAAGATGGCCAGACGTCTCCTTACTTCGCGCGCGGTTCGGGTTAAAAAGAAACTCCAAATGCATGGAAGTAATATTTCTGGGAACCTTTGAGTGGTTATAAAAAATAATTTCATTATTTTCTCCACAACTTTGTCGCTGGAAGTTTTTACTTGGAATTACAGAACAAAAAATGGCCAGCAACGACATTTTCTACTGCATGAATATAAAAAATCTCCACATACTTTATTTGAATATTTTTTTAATGCAAATATGCTTTAAAGTATTGATAAATTCTGAGTACCACCGTCACCTATGACAATTAAAAAACAGTGTCAATTTTTTTCATAATGAAAGCTTCAATTTTACGGCATGTTTCAACGTTAAGAATGAAAACAATGTAAAAATTGTGTTTTCACAGAAAATTTGCGTTTTAAATTTATCTAAAATTATGTAAGCAAGTTACCAGTTTTTTGTGTTCACCATCGTATTCTCTACAAAATTTCCTGCAAAACTGCAGGTACCGATTTTACTTAAGCTAAATTTGTAAATCCAGAAATTTGACAACAGCGCGCTCGTATTTCCCATAAGAAAAGCATTGCCCATAAGAGCCCATTGTGTCTTCTGAACGTGGAAACGACTCTAGGGGAGAATTGTAATGTTATGTCGGATTAGGATAAGAAGGGTTTAGTGTATCATGTTAGAGAAGGCCTGCATTGTATTTTAAAATATAACTTTTTATTTCTTGTAAAAGTGGAAGTAGGAGACACTCACCAGACACAGTAAGGATTCAAATTTTCGCTGCCACAAGCCTTATCTTCTGGTGTAGAAGCGAAATAAGAGAGATTGCTTTGCTTCTACACCTGCAGCTAGCAGCTGCGAAAATTTGAGTTTTTTCTGTGTCTGGTATGTGTTTCCTCTTTCCTCTTTGGCTTGTTATTTAGCCCTTCCTTTTATCCACTTTTTATTTGTTTGCATTCATAATAATAAAAGTTCAAATCGTTAATCATTGCAGGATAAAACTTTATCTGGAACAATTTGGAATTCCAGCATGTGTTTTGAACTCGGAAATGCCCGCTAAAGTGCGATGCCATGCTGTTGGCCAGTTTAACCAAGGGTTGTACGATATAATTGTGGCGTCAGATGAGAAAGCATTGGAGGAACCAGCAGCTGCACCTGCAAAAAGCAAGTAAGTAAAAAAAGAAGGGATATGCTTCACGCCTCTAGCCAGGCAGGGGCCAGGGGGCTCAGCCCCCCTAGCACTGAGGTCAGCCCCTTGACATTAGGTAAAACTATTTTGTGTAATTTGTTTGCAGTGAAAATGTAGACGGCAGATATTATTTTGCTCGCAACTTTGATGGAGGATAAATTCAGGGAGCATGAACAGCAGCCATTACATTCATTCATCTTATTTATAAGAAAGTAGTGGCAAGTATTTAGGAGATTCTCTTCTCTAGACTTCAGAAAGTTACTTCACAGGGGAGCTTCTTTATCTGTATCTTCGTTGCCCCTGTTGCGACCTCCCATTTATACAGAAATATGTGACTTTGATTGGGGAGTGGAATGTACACTAGGCACCAGTGGCGTATACTGGATTAAGAACCTGGGCTATCGCACCATATCATAGTGTTTGAACGGACAAAAATTTGCTGATGGGGGTGTTTTTAACTCATTTGGGGTGGCAGGTTGAAGTGATGTGAGACTGTGATTAAAAATATATACTTCATAAATAAAACATGGAAATGTACACTGTCAGTAAGGAAAGGATTTCAAGAATTTTATTCTCATTTGCATAAATAAGAGGCCCATATTGTGAAATATTATGTAGGCCTATATACGAGAATAAAAATAAAATTTCAACCTACCTATTTTCACGATTTTAAGTTCGGGTACACCTTGTTGGTGCAGTGGTAACATCGTCACCTTGAAACTAAGGGGTCCCGGGTTCGATACATGGTGGTTTAGATACCACTTTAACTGTAGGTCCGATCCTCATTAGCTTATCTGTTCATAAAGTGGACATACAAGGAAAATCCACAACGATTTGGAGCCTATCATTATTCGTAAGCCGAATAGACAGCTTGTTAATTATGTCCCTTATTTCAGTTCACTACACAACACAGCACATATCATTCACAAAAATACAATCCACTCACTACTGTATTCACACGCTGCCTCTAAATAAATATCATGCACCAAGACCACTCGACGCGATCTAGACTAGAACTGGTCCTTGTCATTTCAGTAATTTTTAGATGCACTCATAAACCATTCTCGCTCAGCCAACAATTTTCTACTCCCCACTGTATCTCTAGTTGTTTGAAGGTCAACGACCTCTTCTTCAACTCCTCTGGAAGCGTTCAATGATGTTCTTGTCCCTGCCATATGACACACTTTTCCCTTGCATGCGATAATTGGGCTTCAAAATTCACCATTCCTGGGAAAATTACATGCTGGGAAAAATTGGTTTGCAACACTGACCCAGACTGTTAAGGAAGTTCAGGGGGTTTTTCCCCCACCATATGCAACCCTGTTCTCTCTCCTGTAACAGTTTAGCTCCACAATTCCCCAATCCTGGGGAAATTATATGCTGGAAAAAATTGGTTTGCAACATTGATCGGGTGATTCTTAAGGTAGCCCTGTCAAACTTGCCCATTACCCCCGTGGAGTTGTCCCTCTGTGCTGGGCCAGCCGTCTCGCGAATTCAAAGAAAGCGGGCAATGTTTCCAACTCCTAAGAAATCAGGTTCATCTTCTTACTGAAATGAACAATTTTATGCACATTTTCTGATAGATATTTTTTCTGTATTTTATTCACTGAGTCTGGGCTTCGCAGATAGCCTAAATAGCCCCGAATATACGCCTCTGCTAGGCACTGTGATTGAATATTGTCCCTCTTTTCTTGGGTGATATAAATATCTGTATCATCAAATGTAGTATGGAGTGTGTAGTAAGGGATGATTTCAGTAGCAGCCAATTAACACTTCAAGTAATATTTTAAAAGGTATAAAAAAATGTAGTATTTGTGTGATGTTTCTAAACTTTATGTAACTTAATGACCACCTCCCCCCCCCCCAAACACACATAATTTACCTTCATTTAATACTGTAAAACTTTTGAAAAATGGACTTGAATTACAAATCCCCCCTGATAAACCATGAGCTCCCCTGGAGATCAATTCTGGCTACGGGCCTGATATGCCCAACAATAAAACATTTGTTTTGACATTAGTATTACTTATGTAAACATTGCTTATTTAGCATCACTTTTCTATCTTACTAAGTTATTCACGGCAATGAGTATAAAAAATAATTAGGTGAAATTCATGAAGGGACAAGGCTGTACCAGGAGTCGAACACCAGACGTACCTTAATGCAAAGATTAGAGCAGATCATTCACATCACATGTTATAGCCTTGGAGGATTGCCCATAATTATTAAAAATCTAGTTACAACATTATTTTTTTCTCTTTCGATTTGATTTTATTACAATTAGAAATTCCATGCCATCATAACAAAAACTGTGAAAATTAGATGTTGATCTGAAATTAGCATGGCAAGGCTGTATGTTTATATTTATTTCCAAACTATACACCAAGAGACATCTCAATCCTTTTGACTAATTTATTAGTAAATAAACAAAGTGCTTCTCATTAATTTAAACAAAGTGTACTTTCCGACAGAAATAAAATTTAAGGTGAGTAAACTTTTGCAAATTTTGAATATTTTAGGAACTATGTGAATTGTATAATTTTCAATGCTTCTACATGTGTAACAAAACCAATTTCATGGTTAAGTATCAACTGTTAATAATCTCAGTCTCTTATAAGTGAACCAGTACATATTTTTAAGTAAAAGTTTTGAAAAAATATAAAGTCGAGGTTCTGCTGTATTTTCGTTTATAACATCTTGAACAATTACTTCTTTCATTGCAGAAAACGAAAGGAAGATAAGGAATCTGGAGTGTCACGAGGAATAGATTTTCAGTTTGTGTCCAATGTCATAAATTTTGATTTTCCTCTGGACGTTAACTCTTATGTCCATAGAGTAGGAAGAACAGCAAGAGGTAGTAACAAGGTAAATTTTCATTCATGATGCAGTAAACGTGCTTTTAGCATTTCATACATGAAGTATGGTGTTTCCACTTTGTGAAATCATCCAGATTCGCATCGCCGAAACACCAGATTTCACATGTGAAAAAAAAGGTAAATTTTCTTGTGATAGAAATTAATTTTCATTATTATTATTTGTTCCGGGTATCATGGCAAAATTACTGCAATCCTTACTGCGGGGTTTCCAGAAGTCCATTTGGTGTTATTTTTTTGTCCATGTCTTTTCTGCCACTAATTGCAATAATGATGATGATCAGATGAAATTCGAGAGGTCTAAGACTCAAAACCAGATCCTTTAGTGGCCGCTTAATAAAGTCCGTGGATTTATGTCCCCATCAGCAACCCTTTCATAAAACTTAACACTCGCAACAATAGCAAACAATAGCCAAACTGCTCCCGATAAGCACGTGCACTCGGACGTTGTTGCCACATTTTCTTTACTTACATTTCTTGTAGTTGCAAGGCACCTCTCGTTATTTTTGCTCCATAACCACGTGCGGGGTTGATTCTTTTTAACTAGTTGTGTTGTGTTATTTCATTGTTGTGTTATGCTGCTCTTTTGCTGCTTTGTTATAGTATAGTGTTGTGCTTTTAGTTTTTCCTTAGACTTTGTTTGCATAATGCAAGTTATCACTCACAGCTGTTAGTGAAAATCCCAAGTCTGAAGACAACATTGCAGGATATTATTTCCTTCATGGAAAGCAGAGGTGCCCATCCCCCCCCCCCCCCCAAAGCCAATGGCACATTCCCCCCAAAAATCATGTCATGCATCCTCCCAGATCATATCATGTCCCCCCCCAAAAAAAACACATAATTTGCGCCCTCAAACCATATCGTAATCCCCACAAAGTATTTAATTATGACAGCGTGTCTACCGAAAGTAACTTTTTTCTTAGCTTTACAGAACACTATACTTGATCTGCCGTTATTCCCTAAACAGGGGTGCCCATCACTCAAGACCACCCCTAAAATCGTTCATAATCCCCCGAAAATAGTTTCGATGAATGTGTAATAGTTGATGTCTATTTGAATGAAATACCATGTTTCATTGTCCATATTTTTTGATTGTTTGATTTTCGAAAAAACTTGAAGCTAGCACATTGATTGGTTAAATGTAGTAAATTAAAATATGTAAATATGCATATAAATAGTATTTTTGAGTGGGTTTATAAAACTCAATTTGAGTATTTAACACAAATTGTTACACAACTTAAAGATAAAGATAGAATAATTAAACCAAGATAGAATAATTAAACCTTGGCAAACCAAATAATATGCTCCAGCCGTATGGCAGATTCAATTTGTTTCACGAGACATTACAGAACCCTAGCTAGAAATTCTTAACCTCAGGGCGATAATATAACAGGGTTCCTCTTTCAAAAAAATCACCCCCACCATCCGTTTTCCTGGGGTAAATATAATTATTTTAGTAACAAACCATAATCCATAACAATAATTACTTGAATTCTATCTTCAGTGCAAATGTAAAATTTTCCTGTGACAAGTTAGAAATGCGGATTCTATATATTTTTGTCCCAAATGATGCACCTGCTTTAAATTAAGCAGTATACCAACACTAAGCATTATATTTTAATAAGTGATGTTATTAATGAATATCGTGAATATTGCTTATGTCTTGTAATGCTGATATAGTATAAAACTTCACATTCTCCTCAGTAAAGCGCCAAACACGCATTCTCGCAACACACGATTGCGAGTGAAGTGAGCAAGAAAATGTTTACATCCATTTCTTTGCAGGCTTGCAAAAATATTAATTTAATGGGTTGTCAATACTTTCTTAAAATCCCGAGATATTTAGTCTTTTCCGGCTTCTCTCAATTTGGCAACATCACTTTCCTACTCCAGTTTGTTGCTTCTACTTCAAGAGAAAACCGCCAGCTTGGGTGTTTCTTTTAACAAAGAGTACCCTCCCTTTGTTAACCGCTGGGGATATAATGAACGCGCGGACTTTACTGGACTGGCTCATCTTGTTCTGACAATCTCATATACTCCTAACAGGAAGTTTTACATATTTGAACTTCAATCTTCACATGTTATACTTTTAAACATTTTATGGTTTAACCCTCCGTTGGTATATGTGTGAGTGCGTCGCTCACCCTTGGATATAATTGTACGTTTTTCAGGCCCAGATAATGATATCACTTTCTGGTCTTGTTTAGCTGTATTTTGGAATGTCTATGACGCCAGTTATAGCTTGTGGCATTGTTCTCGTCTGCACAGACATGTCATTTTGACGACAGTCCATGTTTTGTGAGCGCCGCATTCACACGAATACCAACCACGTAACAATTTTTTTCACAAATATTTTATTTCTGCGTGCACTGAATTTGAGTTGTCACTGTTTTCTATTTTGATTCTTCGGTAATTATTTTGTTTGACTTAATTCACTTATTACTGTCATTATTTCTGGCTAAATGAACTTTCAAACCTGATTTTTGGTACAAATGAACAACGGCAGTTCTGAGCATTGCTTGCTGAACCGAGTGATGACAAAAAAGAGAAGACCTTGGCAGGGTGTTTGATTCTCAGGGCACAGATGATAATGTTGTTGAGGTGTTATTGAAAAGCAAAAATGATAGCAACAGGGATCAAACTCCTTGTGAAGATGAGCATATTTTTACGTGTTCTTTTCCCTCAATATATTGGGCAGGATGAAGCTATGAAGTAGAATGTACATCTCCCTCGTCAACAAGTAATAAATTATTGAATTTATTACTAATGTTGTACAAATTAGTTAACATCAAAAGTAAATGCCAAATAAAATTATAAGAATTGTTGTGTTTTTCATGATAAATTCTCTCTCACATTAGGTAATCAGTAATATTGCAATAAAGGAATATCATTTTGTTATTATGTAATAAATAAAATAAATTTTCAGATGTAAGTGATATATGTTAAGCAATATATATTTTTAATGTGATAAATGTAAAATGATATTTGAATAATGCCAAAAAACATGAAATTCATGTGTGAGCGCCATGCTCACACGTATACCAACCATGTTACTCTGAAACACGTATACCAACGGAGGGTTAACCTATGTTGTGAAGTTTTTAAATGATTTAAACTAGGGCCCAGCCCGATACTGATTCTGACATATCGGTTCCGGAAAGTATTGGTTGGCATTCATTTGCCAAAACCAGCAAATATTTTTTCAGCTTTTGGTCCTTCACAGGGTCTGCAAAAATACCATGGATCACTTTCATGAACTTTGTTTATCCTCGAAATTAGCCAAAATTCGAAGATTCACTGTGTTTTGTGTGAATAATTGAAATTTGTATATTGTGTATTTTTAATATTCTAATGTAATTCTTGAATATTTTAAAGCAGAAGTCTTGGTAAATTGATACACATAATTAGAGTGAAATACGCACTAATGTTGAACAGTATTTTGAGCCAGTTTTAAAGTTACAATTTTCATGCATCATTGTCTGTATGTTTCAGCATCGGTATGGTTGATTGAATGAGTTTATTTTACTTCTATTTTCTGCCACTTTTTGGCTAATCGCGAAGATGAGGATGAAATGATTAAATTGATGGAGGGACACTCGCAAAGAACATCCATATCCAGGCTGGGGTTCGAACATGGGAATCTGACGTGGTAGCATGCTGTGATAACCACTCTGACACTGAGGTCAGCAGCATTGGTATTGTTCAGCTCTAGTTTAAGCTACTTAGGAAACTTGAAGAACCCTTGGAAATATGACCAAAACGTTGTCTGAATTGCAACACCCAAATGGCAACTGTCTGTAACTCCACATGTATTTCATGTATCCAAATTAATTATACATCAATGAATATACATAGCCATAAAGTTTCTGTGAGTTACGTAGTAATTAGTACATTTCTACGAGTCGCACCGAGGATGTCCTGCTGATACTCGATTTCCCGCCAGATTGCCTGTAGCATGTGTGGTGTCACTGTCCCAGTGGCAACTGCAATCGTTTCACGAAAGCTGTTCCATAGTGTCACTTTGGTTGTTTCACGAAAGCTGTTCCATAGTGTCACTTTGGTTGAATACGCCATGTCCTTGACATGCCCCACAGTATTGGTTACTAACTTAAGATTTAAAGACAAATTATTACTTCAAATACTTTCACCGTCTGAAATACAAACAAACAACGTCACCTTCCTTTCTTCTAATTATTTCAAATTTTCACAGTTATGCTACCGTCTGCCACCTGGCATACGGAACAAAAATTGTCTCATATGTTCATTATAAAAAATTCAAATTAGGGCATTCCAATCTGGATACCCTGTATCTGAAACAGAACCACTTGTAAGCACTTTTGTATGTTATCTTATTCTCACACATTAGGTTCATAAATTTATTTGATATACTCATTTTTTGGAGATGCTACAAATATTTTTTTATATTTTATTGTTCTGTTTTGTGGGATTTTAGTGCATTTGGCATTTTTTATATGTATATTATATGTAATTTCAGGGCACAGCATTGTCCTTCTTTAATATTGAAGAGCGTGTTCAGATGGAGAAGGTGGAAAAATATCTTCAAGAGCGTCTGTCAGAGGTTGGGGAAGGAGTTTTTAAGTAAGTAGCCGAGTGTAGTAGTGCTTTTTGTAATTGGAAGGGAAACTCAATTAGCTGAATTTTCATATTGCATAACTTACACCTTTTTCCAATATAATTATGTTCACTGTATTTACGAGTTGTGTTGAGCAGCCATTACCATGGGATTTAAATGAGCTTTGCATAACCTGGTCCCTCCCAAAACTCTGCCAGCTATTAAAAAATACTGTTCAATGCAATGAATATTTTTGCAAAGGAATTTGTGACATATAATAAAATCATTATTTTATCATTGCTCAGACAGAAATATCAGTTTGGAACTGGGGGGATCATGTCAAATGAGATGAAAACAGTCGTTCAGAGCAACAAACAATAAAATAAATAATAATAAATTTGCCATTATTTATTTTGAGCCTTGGCAACACTGATTGAAGTTAGGTGCGATTTGACGTTTGGACGGAATCGTCTGGCATTATTGACCATAACGTACTTCAAATGTTTTGTCAATAGCTTGATTTGTGTTGTTTATGTTGCCTTGGAGTTTGCACGACAACAATAAAATGGAATTAACTCGTGAACATTTTCGTGCGATGATTTTTTACGATTTTCGACTTGGATTATCAAAACAAGAGTGCATCGATCAACTTACTTCCACATTTGGCGATGAAGCCCCATCCTTTGCCACTGTGAAACGCTGGTATAACGAATTTAATCGTGGCCGCCATTCGCTCACCGACGAGATTCGCGAAGGTCGTCCAGAATCAGTTGTTGTTCAAGAAAACATTGATGCTGTGCAAAACCTAATACTGCAAGATCGTCATGTGACATACTGTGAGATTGAGGCAACCATAGGCATTAGTTCCACCAGCATATATAAAATATTACATGATAATTTAGCTGTGAGAAAGGTATGTTCTCGTTGGATCCCACACAATTTGACAAAAACTCAAAAAGACGCTCGCGTCAATTGGTGCAAACAAATGCTCAATAAATACAATCGTGGTGCTTCAAAAGACGTATATAAGATTGTAACAGGTGACGAATCATGGATATATGCATATGAGCCGGAACGTAAACAGCAGTCGACTGTATGGGTGTTTCAAGATGAACCCAATCCGACAAAAGTTGTTCGCGCTCGAAGCACATCGAAACAAATGGTCGCCTGTTTTTTCGGGAAAACTGGTCATGTGGCAACTGTGCCTTTAGAGGAACGTAGAACGGTCAACTCTGAATGGTACACAACAATTTGTTTGCCAGAGATCTTCTGTCAAATACGGAAAACAAACAAACGCCGTCGGATCATTCTTCATTAAGACAATGCCAGCTGTCACACATCTCGTCTAACAACCGACTTTACGAACGGTCAAAAAATCGAATTGATGGGTCATCTGCCGTACAGTCCTGATTTGGCACCCAATGACTTCTTCTTGTTCCCGAATGTCAAGAATAAATTGCGTGGACAACGATTTTCGTCGGCGGAAGATGCCGTTGATGCGTTCAAAAACCATATTATGGAGGTGTCTCAAGAAGATTGGAAAAACTGCTTTGACAAATGGTTCGAACGAATGCAAAAGTGTATTGACCATAAAGGAGAATACTTCGAAAAACAATAAAGCAGTTTTCAATGCCAAATTCCTGTTTTTTCATTGTTAGGCTCAAAATATAAATAGTGACCCTCGTACACTTGCCCAGCAGTGAAGCAAGAAGTTCCCAAATGAATGGTGGCAGGTAAGGTAAGGTCCCCCCCCTTGCAATTTGCACCATACCATGAAGCATATATAGGGGGATGTGGGGTTAGGGCTCACACATTCTTTTTTAGGTGGTGTGATGAACACCATGCTCCGGCAACTTTTTACCCCAGGTACACATTTATTTGAGGCTGAGCGAGCCACAGGGCCATTTATTTTATGCTGGGAAAAGGTTGGGAAAATTCCGACTGTGGATTACTCACCCACCCTGGAAATCAAACCTGGGTCTCCCACATGACAGCCAGATGCCCTACCGACTAGACCTTCGCAGCTCATGGATTGTGGCAGGGGCCACCGAAGTTAATAGAGCCATTAAAGATAAGTTTCACAGATAAAATTAGTAATACATGTATTTAAACAACTTATAAATGTTTACAGACAACTTATAAATGTTTACAGACTGCCTGTCCATTTTTCTTGTCACCCGTTACAGATATTTCTGTTCACCCTTATCAAGTAAGGCAACATAGTGAATAATGCCTTAATAAGGTAACACAAGGGACTTACAGACCACACCAGAGGAAGTGTTAATTTGTTTGCAAGAAAGCAGACACATACAGCTTGACCAAGGTAAAAATGCCCGTGCCTCTGTTGTATTTTCAACCATAAGCAAGCAGATTGAGCATGGGCAATGCAATCAGTTGCTTGCATTGTTCCCATATTCCTACTTTTCCGAATTGTGCAACACTTTAAAAGGCATGAGGGAAGAGGAAGCGGTAGGAGGAAACAAATGACTGTGTACTTTAGTTTGGAAGTTTGCTATGGGCATTCTTAGCTTGGTTAAACTGTAAGGAACATGATTTTGAGTGTCTACAAAGTAATTGTGAAAAATATTCAACTATATTAACATTAAGTTCATAAACAGTTTTGGTTTCAAGTCCACTCTATGCACAGAAAGGTTAATTAGGACTGGACCTACAGTTTAAAGTGGGATCCGAACCACTATTTGCCTTCACCTGGTATTAACGTGGGACCCCTTGATTACAAGGCAACGACGTTACCACTATGACATCGAGGAGGCCCTTTCAGAAGCAGTAAAATGACAGGTACATACATTGCAAGTTACTAGCCCCTCCTAACAATTTTGAAACCTGCTGCTTTTTTTTATGTTGGGCCTCTCTCAAAAAAGGAAATTCTGACTTACTCAATGTTTTATTTCAAATTTCCATAGGAAGTACGAGTTCAGATTATCTGAAGTGGAAGGGTTCCGGTACAGAGCCACCGATGCTTGGAGATCTGTAACGAAAATTGCAATTAAAGAAGCAAGAGTGAAGGAGATAAAGCGAGAAATTCTGAATAGCGAGAAGTTGAAGGTTGGTTCAGTACCTTTTTATCTTTACTTTTTTATTTTCGTATCCTTATTGTGACATTATACGCGAGAACCACAATTTATGGTATATTTTGCTTTACTACTAATGCATGTTAACTTAAAATGCATGGCCATGAAAATATGCAGCTGGGCAGAATTATGCTGGTGCCACATATGGGAAAAGCAAAGTGAGAGCGGGAGAAAAGTCGCTGGTTCCCGCCCAGTGTGTGGCAGCATCAACCGGGCTGCATTGCGTAGTTTGAGCATTAGACACCTCTCTCCGGGCACTTTCCGTAAGTAGGTGCTGCCGCATGGTGGCAATGGGCGAAACACATCAAGAATAACGAAAAGATTGTGTAGGGAAAGTATCAGCAGTAACGTGCAAGTATCAGGTGCTGTAGTCCGCCATGACTTGCTTTTGTGTGAATGCCCTGACCTTTCGAGCAAATCCTGTTAGTTTGAATCACATGGATTACAAGGACCAATTCTACGACGAGATCTTTCATTCTCTTAAACCTCTGAACACACGGGGTTGTGCTCTGATGCGGCAACTGCACGAACTTCTGCCATCCGCCTAATTTCATGACTGTGCGTTTAGTGTGAAAAGCTCAAGTAGACTTTGACGAAAGTAACAGATTTTGATTGGTAATGAGAGCTTTTTTTTTTTAATTTTTAAAGATGAAAGTGCACAGGAGTTGTGGAGGTAAGGCCCCACATACTCTCAATCTCAGTTATATTTAAGGTTCTTCTGTATCTTTTAGTGATGCCAAGGCAGCTTTAGAATGATATTCCAATGCCAAAACCACAAATGTGGAAATTCTGGCTTTTTCACCCAGTGCAGTTTCTGATCTTTTTTGTTGACAGTCCTGTGTTATCATTTTATGATCTAATAAAAATTCATAAGTAGGTACACATTTTGTGGATGACAATATTTATCCAAATGTAAAACGTAGTTTTCCCCAGGAAATTTAATATTAAAATCCTTCTATCTCAAAGTAATATTTAGCACTTGAGTAGATTATGATTTAACATGATATGAACAGAACACCACTGGTACAGAAACAGTTTTCACATATTTGTCAAAAGGAATAATAATTTACTCTGATAAGCTTACTTTTCATTTTTCCACCCAAATTTTCTTCTTTCCCTTCTTTGTGGGGATAAATGAAAAGTAAGCTTATCAGAGTAAATTACCTATCTCCGCATAACCGCCAAACAGGTATCTTTAGATACAATGGAATAAAGTTAATTAATTCAGGTACTCACGTTTTCCGCGAAGCAAAAAAAGGAAATAAAAATAGTTGCAAGCAACGACACAACTAATTCCAATGTGGATGGTGGCAGTGGGTACTGAAATTAATAGAAAATAACTTAAAGCAGTTTCACGGAAAACGTGAGTACCTGAATTATCTATTGTCACGTCTCTCATTCCCATAGTATGAAAAGTTATGAGAAAAAAGTGCTTCGAAAGTGGGTTTTCTCCTTTCAGAAAAACAATACAGCACTATTGCGTTAAACATGCAAAAAACTATTAGTTGGGAATTGGTTCAATTGAAACCTTTGCCCAGAAGTCTAATGTTAAGGGACTGGGTATGAGTGAATTCATACATGTGCCACTGCTTCTTTGATTTTTATTGCAGGGCTACTTTGAGGACAATCCAAAAGATCTTAATGTGCTTCGGCATGACAAGAAATTGAGCACAGTCGCTGTGCAGCCTCATCTTGCAGACATTCCAGACTACATTGTTCCTGAATCCCTGAAAGGTATTGCTGTGCCTCAGAGGAAGAGGAGGAAGTTGATGAAAGACTACAGGAAGTCTACAGTACGACCTGAACTTACTGCTCAGGCAAAATATCAGGTATGTATCTCTTTCTTTGAATGAAAATGTTTTGTCCAACTGATGTTGCATTTGACGATGTCTTTGCTGTGCCTTTTTACAGTACAAAATTTAGCCATTATATTTCTAACAATATTATGTCATTTTAATTAATATCATTCTGCACGGTGACTGTAAGGTCTAAGATGCCAGGCTTTGGGCCCAGGTTCCAGGATGCACACTGGTTCCAGTCTCTTGGGGGGCTTAGCAACTTTCCTCCTGGGATTTTGGCCTATGTGTAGGACCAGTGGCCACCCAGCATCGTGAGGAAACCTGGGACCTATGAATGAGAGTGTAAGCATGGAAGCATACAACCTTTGTCAGAAAAGTTCCAGAACTGAGCTCGTAAAAAATGATTTATTCATCTTACCAACTATTGGTCCTAGGTCTTGTCAAAATAGTCCCCTCGGCTATATATGCACGCCACCGTATCTGGAGGTCATGGAAGCAAGCAGGGAAAGCTTCATCCGGGATGCTTCTCAGCTCATCTGTTACTTCTTACACAAGTGGCACCCAACCACCTGACAACGTTGAAAGTCCGTAAGTTCCTCAGACTGTCCCATACTGCTGTCTCACGCTGTCCGCGTGTTCCACATGGTAGATGGCAGTACTGTGTCACCCTCTATGATAAACCCACATTTTGCGGCGTGTTCGGATACTTTTGATCAAATAGAATATCTTGTCCTTGTACGCTTAGCAATGTTGGCTGTTATTGTTGGTCAAGAAAATTTCTGCCCTCAATGAATTGCTTCTTCACTGATTATTGAAACAAAAATATAGATGTAGTTAGTTCATGGCTTTTCATCATTTTCTGTTTCAACGGGATAAAAGATAGAAGTTTGTGAAAACATTTCATTTGTGGAATTTTTCTTTTTCCACCTAGATGTGAAGAAACCAAAAATATTAATAGAAAATAGTAATGGCAGATTTATCCAATTCAGGCATAGTGGATTTCAAATAATTTTAACGATCTGATATATTCATAAATTATATGTAATGTAGTGTAAAATTCTGCCATTCTGTTATTACTTTTATGAATATAAACATGTAATTTGTGTCTTTGTTGTGTGTAAAGAAATTGTCTATATTTGCTGTTTCATTTTCTAAGGAAAAACTGGCACAGTGGTAGCACATGGTGGTTCAGATTCCACTTTAAACTGTAGGTCCAGTCCCGATTAGCCTTACTGTGCATAAAGTGGACTTAAAACACCAAATCAATCAAGGCAAAACTCATGGCAGTCACCTGGTTATCAAATAAACCATTCAAGTTATTTGAGGAAGATTAGCATTTTTATATTGGATCAGTAGAATATTGGTTATTTGTAAGTTCTATATGGATACTCAAAAATTCAATTCAAATAGGAAATTAATAGATTCTTTGTCAGCCGTGAAACCAGGGATACTTATAGTCAAACAACTCCCTGCAGAATATTGAAAGTGGATGTTTCTATAGATAGTTAAACATTCAGGAGCAAATATATTATCAATAAGAAAACCTTTTAGTGAGAAAAGTGCTGGACAGATTTTGTAGTAGTTTCTAAAATGACAATAATTGAACACCCTGGTGCAACATGCCTTTGATGGCCAAGCCCTGTCAAGCGGTTTTTGATTGGGCAGCAAGTGGGTCAATACATCGAGTTCCATTGCAACTGTTTTCCCTTTTTAAAGACCAGCATTACCCTCCAAATGGGAATCAAACCTAGGATCACTTGCACCAAAGGTCAGAGCTCTATTATGCTCTTAAACCCCTCCTACTAACTGCATCTACTGCAAGAAATTAATCTTATTTCATTGTTTTCATTATCTTTCAGAAACTAAAGAATGACCCGCTCATGAGCATGGAATTCACTGGTTTCAAAAAGAAGAAATGAAACTTATGTATGTATACTTGCCATTTATATTGGTGTAAATAAAATTTAATTTTGATTTTATTTTGTATGTTCAATAATAATCCTACAATTTTAAAAATATGTTGTAGATATTTGTGAAAAGTTAATGTTGTACACACAGTTAAACTTCGTAAGTAGGGGCTGAGACAGATGCTTGAAAATTGTAAAAATTCGAAGTAGTTCAGTACCTTTTAATGAATAAGTTTTTCATTGGAGCTGTATCACATCAATCAACCGAAGTTTTGCCTTAAAATATTCATATTTGTACCTGAGACAATCATTTAATTGAAGATTTCATTTCTTCCCACGATGTTGTAGTAGAATTAATGAAAATTGTGGATTTTGCATAGCTTTCAGGATATTTAGACTCCATGAAAGAGCCATGTGCCATTTTTGCTAACTCTGCAAGACACTTGGACTGCAGAGAAGATATCGACTGATATTGGTAATTAGTTTAAACCAATGCTTCCTTTACTAATACATAGAGCCACATATTTATGGTGAATAAAAGATCAGGATTTCAGTACAAAAACTGGGTACATTTCAGGATCAAGAGCCATATATAAAATGGCATTTCAGTGTGAACATGGTAATATAACCCTGAATTTGATATAAAAATGATACTTATTATTACACAAAATAAACATAATACTCTGACAACTACATAAATGTGTATTAAGTTTATTCCTGTTTCTCAAATATTTACAGCAGAATTAATCCATCTTCCTTGATTTACATAACTCGCAGAATAATTCATACTTCAGAAAGTGTTGTGTCGGTAAATAAACTATAAATTTCATGTTTAAGAGTTTATTTCACATTTTGCAGTTCATTTCGTGACAAAACATGGTAGGAAAATGTACCTCACACCTTTCAAAAACACAAAAAAGGATCAAAAATGAAATACACATGCTTCTACCAATACATCAGCATGAATATCAGCTCAGCCCTAAGTGTAAGTTTTTCAGTAACTTTATAATGCAGGAAAATATATAAAGAAGGCAAACGTTAAATCTGGTTTCCACTACAACACATTTAACTATATATATATATATATATCTTGTGTTACGTGAAATTTTGTATTTCCGCATTGCACAATTTAATGCTTATATCCTATTAATTTTGAATACTCCCTGTCTTCATTCACTAATGGTATGGCATCTTGAGCAGAGATGGTACCATGTCACTGCTTTGTTTGTTCCCGGGCAATGGTAGTTGCACTTTCTCCCGTTTGGCGGCACTGATGTGTGTAACCTGGTTTTCGTCATCTGTTATGCTTTATGCTTCCTGTTGACAGGTGGCGGTGGTGGGTGGGGGCTGGGCCATGCTGACCCAACTGGCTCTGTCATAGAAAGCACTGTCAAAGAAACCCATGCTATCATCCAACAGAAACCAGCACTGAACCTGGACAATGGACAGGCACCCCATCCTCCAAAAAATCCCAGACCAGAAATAGAAAAAGATGCGGTGCACATACTCGACCCCCTCCAGCTACAAGGAGAACAAGAACTGCACCACTACCCGGCAGCACCACTTGACAACGGGAAGCAGAAAGCACAGCAGACAATGCAAACCAGGATAGACACGCTAGCGCCACCAAATGGGAGAAAGTGCAACTACCACCACCTGGGAACAAACAAAGCAGTGACGTGGTACCATCTCCGCTCCACTGGCAGAATGAAGACAAGAGTCTTTGAAATTAATAGGATATAACCATTAAATTCTGCAACGTGGAAATACAAAATTTTATGAAAGTAATATATGTTTTTTCTTTAGATAAATCTCAGTTCCATCACTAAATATATACCAAGCCAGGACCATATAATTTTATGTAACAAGACAACCAGCAAACATAATATTTGCATACTATTTATTATCTTTTACGTTGGCTGTACATGAGCCACTCATCTACAAAAAAACTTGCACATATGTTTGAAGGCTAGAAAATATCGTCCGTTGTTAGGAAAACTCACGTTTTGGCTAGAGAATGTAAAAATTGCATGAAAGAGTACGTATTCAACCTGCTCCCCCCTCCACACACATTCTGAGACTGACAATTACTAATGACATACTTTGTCACATGTAGCAATATAAACATGTATATTATCTGAGCCATAGTATGTTTTAAAAGTTAAAAACAAAACTGCTATACCAAGACAAATCTTAAGGGTTAGGTGAGATACAGAAAATTACACGGCGGAAAATTGTTGCGGACATGACTGCATTTGTGGAAGAGGGTGAATGCAATTATGACAGTCTCTCACACCCTGGCCATGGGGTATGCTTTGGGCTCCTGGTACGGGACGCACACAATTTAGTGTCTCCTGGGGACAGCGTAACAACTTTTCTCCTGAGATTTCGGCCTGTGTGTGGGACCAGTGGCCACCTGCCATCATGAGGAAATTGGGGAGCTACGAATGAGTACTGTAACCCAGTCACGGAAAGCTACAACGATGACTGGGGGTTCGTCATGCTGACCACACGTCACCCCTTAACTGGTTGGATGATCTCGCACCTCGGGTGAGTGAGTGAGTAGAATCAGGTGGAAGTGAGGCTGGCAGTCGGTAGGTAGGTCGGTCCGGGCCCTCAATGGGCTGTTGTGCCACTGGTTACTATTATTATTAATTATGCTAAAAATGAAACTTCAATGAGCACATTACACATACTACTAAAAGAACCATGCGTCTCCTTGGTCTTAATTCAAAACTTCATCCATTAGCATATTTTTCAAATCCTTGATCTTCTCCATTCTTGAATACTGCTCCCCCAGTTGGACTATGGCTTCTGAAACTAATCTATCCAGGATTGATTCTGTCCTCATCTTTTTCCTTGCCATAGAATATCTTGTCTCAGACATCTCTATAAATCAGATATGTCCATTTTGAATATCCAGTCACCACACACTCGTCACGAACTAGCAGACATGAAATTTTTGCATAAAATCATCAATGGCAAAATTAAAACCTAATTCTTGGTCAACCGATTTCATCTACGAGTACCTGCATGCAGGGGTGCCCATCCCCACCCCCACACCCCAAAAAGGGTAGACCCCCATTTATGCCGAAGTAATTACTCAAATTATTTTTGTCAGACAAAATTTGTGGAAAAATATAATACCAGATTTGCAACCACGAATTTTTGTTTGGGGGGGGGGGGGTAAGTACCAGGATAAACGTACCAACAACAACAATAATAATAATGGCTCTATTATTATTATTACTACCACCAGTAGTAGTAGTACTATCAAAGACGTTACTATCCTCATAAATTACGTAAGAAGGGGGTAGAAGTCTGTGCTGAAGCATTTGTTTGGAACAAACTATTTGAAATATTTTTTCACCACTGCAATTTCACATTACCTAATAATGGAAATCAAACACATAAACTGTATTTTTGAATGGCAGAAAATGAATGATAAATGCATTCCGAAGATAGAGCGACATAAAATAGAAAATACATATGCAACAAGCTAACACTAAATTGTGTACGTATTCAAAGTTTATTCAATACAAATATACAACACATATTATTTGAATACATTACACCACAGAAAACATGCAGAATGCGAGCGAAGCAAGTAAGAAAATCTTACGAAATGTATTTTTATTTGCATAAAATTTGAAATCTAAGGGGTAATTAATTGCTCCTCTGTGCCCCCTGCAGGTGCCCATCAATGAATGTTTGTCCCCCCCTTGCTACCCTTGAATTGACTTCCGTCGAAGGTTCGGGGATTGCATTGACCCCTGCCCCCCCCCCCCCTGTGGTTGCGTCACTGTATAATACAGACATATTTAAGCAATTGTATAATACAGACATATTTAAGCAATATATGTTTACTTTAGACACTTTAGGCTCACTGCCATTGTTAGTCAACCTTATTCTGCACAGTTTGTCTGCTCCACTAACCTTGTAATGCGAATACCACGCTCCCTCCCAAAACCGATTCTATAGGCATAAGAGGTGGTGTTTCACTTCAACCCTATCGCCACAATCACCCACAGGTAGGTAGAAAAACTATACATAATAAACAAAACTACAAGTCAATCAAACAATACGATCCCCCCCCCCCCCATTTTTGTGTAAACATATATAGAATTGGTATAAAATTTTGTCCTCCCCAAAAATCCCATAACGTATGCGCATCATGAAACCCCTTTGTGGGCACCCCTGCCTGCACAGCCAACCCACAAAGTAAAGCTCTTTCACATTCCCGCTACAAGGCTCTCTCTTCTACAGCGGTCTCTTTACTATAGGTTACTAGACCTCGGATTTTTAGGTTGTAAAAAGTGTGCTTTTAGATTCCTAAAATAGGTTCTAAAAATCTTAAATTAGGCTAAAAAATCCAGAAATAGGTTTCAAATACATAACTTAAGATGGTAAAAAATTCACAGGAATCGTAAGAAATTTTAATAGGTACAACCAAATATTAATTTTCTAACCAAATTATTTCTTTACATCATTTTCAAAACTAGCCACAAATTATTGTAATGCTGCAAACCACATTTTCCGCTACAATCTCAGATGTAATATTAATACACAAGAGTTGGATATCCTCCCTAACTAAAATTCCCACGATAATCTAAGATTTAACGATGATATTCAATAGTCTGATATTGCCCCCCTCCCCCAGTGTTAAATCCTCAATCCCCCACCAGAATTCACGTGTCGATTTAAGACCCAATGTGTAAGAGTTGGATATCGCCACTTCCTTAATAATAATATTATCTGTTACAATTTCCGTGGCAGTCTAGAATTTGCTATTTATGTATTATACAAGATGTGGCTATTAATATCCAGGACTGACGTCACAGCACGAAACCGATCACTCACCCGAGAGGCGCGCTGCTGGTATCCAGTAGGTGATACATCTGCACATGCACCCCGAAGCGCGCGCCAGTTGGAGACAAGAGCTTGGCTGGGAAAGATGCGTCGAAACGTATCTGGTGAAGTGTTGTTGTCGAAGTGGTAAAGTGGTGTTGTGGAAGTGCAGAAATGGAGCAAAGTGTGAACATCTTGGTTTTTCGCCAAGCATGAAGTCGTAGAGCTGCATCATCCGCCATACTCTCCTGACTTGGCCCCTGCACTTCTTTTTGTTCCCAAAACTCAAAACTGTGCTGAAAGGAACATGGTTTGTGGATGTTGAAGCACGTGACGTCGACATTGAAGAGCCTTCCGAAAGAGGACTTTAAAAGTTGTTTCCGCAACTTATACAGCCGAGCACAGAAGTGTATTACGGCAGGTGGGGATTTCTTCGAAACATATTAAAAGGGTAAGTTTTTCACATCATCTGTTCTGTTGTTATTAGAGCAGTCCTGGAAATTAATAGCCACACCTTGTATAATGGATAGTTAATAACGTAATTCAACTTGTGTCAAATGCTGTACTGTTTCACATCACACTTCCATCACAAAAAATCGTCCCCCCCCCCCAAAAAAAAGTTGCTTGGACATAACGTGAGTTCACAAACCCACCTGTGGGCATCGCTACCTCTAAATACTTGATTTTCCTCATCTAATGGATTAAGTATGGTGTACCTAAGGTGTAAACATCTTTACATTTATTTTGGAAATAATATATAAATGTTGAATTTTATAATACATTAACCCTGATGCACACGCGCCGGGTGGAATCCACCCCAGACAGTCTCGTGTGCTTACATTACACATTTCCAAAACACTGATTTTTTAGTTTTTGTTATTTGTTTTAGCTAATTATTATGTTTTTTTTATGAACTGTAGTCTAGATGGTGTTTTAAGTTGCATATTGAAAAAAACCTCCAAAAATGGATAATTTGGGTAGTGAACAAGCGAAGATTCTGTCTATGTTGGATGAGTGT
The DNA here is from genome assembly GCF_977018435.1 of Lepisma saccharinum. Classification (NCBI taxonomy): domain Eukaryota; kingdom Metazoa; phylum Arthropoda; class Insecta; order Zygentoma; family Lepismatidae; genus Lepisma; species Lepisma saccharinum. The sequence goes on from NC_139249.1 coordinate 11,597,020, forward strand.
GGAAGTGATAATGAATCAATTGTCGGCGAAGATAGTGATGCAGAACAAGATAGTTTACACGAAAGTGAACATGATACAGAAACTGAACAAGACTGTGAGAGTGGTAAAAGTGAAGAAAATGACAGCAAACTACCATTGGCTCACATACTCAACACTTATATAGGGAAAGATAAAACTACTGTATGGAAGAACATAGGGAAAAGAGAGCTTCCGGTAGCTGTGAAGTCTGCCCACGAAGCAAGGACCGGAAAACTCAGTCATCGTACTGTACCTGTAACAAGCTTATGTGCAAAGAGCACACCTTCATCTACTGCGAAGAATGCCGTCCAGAATAAATTTGAACATTCACTCACAAAAACCTTTGCCAGTAGCTAAGTAACATGTTGTAAATTTGATTTAAATTTTATAATTTTTTATAAATGTATCTGTTTAAATAATACTCTTGTTCAGATTTTATGAAAAATTCAAAAAAGCACTCTAAAATTTTTGTTGGTTTGGGAAAAAGTTTTTATGAAATCATAAACAGCTGGCTAATTGACCAATACTCGATGGTGATTTACTAATAAATTTGTATAATAAACCTATGTCTAAAATACCTTCAGTTGTTTCATTGCCCTGTGTTGTAACCACATGAAAGTAAAAAACTATTATTTTTTGGGTACAGTTAATATTTTTAGGTTTTTTTTAAAGATACTTTAAAATACAGAAGAAAAATGTAACTGTCTAATTAACAATTATTCAAACCACTATACAGTTGTTTTATATAGCTAAAATATGTTTAACTATTATGGAAAAGACTAATAGGTAACAAAAAAAAAAAAAAAAATTTTTTTACTCATACATTTGTAAAAAACTGCAATATGAGGTGTGGGGTGGAAAACACCCCATGCGTGTGGTTGTGTCACAAATATTCACGCGTGTTCATAAGGGTTAAGGAAAAAATCCCCCCAAAAAATTTTGATGGCACAATATGCACCACAATCTCCCCCCCCCCCCCATGTGGGCACCCCTGCAAAAACACAAAATTTCTAAAAGTAACTTAATTTTGTTACCTGTTACTCGAAAAGTTACTCAAAAAAGTAGTAGTTACTTCCAAGGCAAACTTGTTGTTGACTCACAGACGTGAGATGCATATTAGCAGTTGACTCTCATTACTTCAAACCTAATGACCACAATCTCCCCCCCCCCCCATGTGGGCACCCCTGCAAAAACACAAAATTTCTAAACGTAATATAATTTTGTTACCTGTTACTCGAAAAGTTACTCAAAAAAGTAGTTGTTACTTCCAAGGCAAACTTGTTGTTGACTCACACAGATGTGAGATGCATATTAGCAGTTGACTCTCATTACTTCAAACCTAATGACCTTATAATGAAAGGAGAATGGGGGACACTACCTCGAATTGTAACAACACGTTCAACAAACATCATCTACGTTGAGAATTAGATAAACATCCAATATGATTATTGATTAATGTATTGATTTCCCTTAACTGCTTTTCTCATCTACCACAAATTAACCTGTTCTTGTGTACTATATACGTGTGTGTGTGTGTGTGTGTGTAATTTTCTGTACAGAAGGGCTATCAATCTATCAGTTTTGTTTCAATAGATCTTCCTCACACTCCATACAATTAATCATTCCCTCCTGCCCAAACACTGTAATGCAATGACAAACAACGTGATAGAATATCTTTACTAATCAAATAAACACCTGGAAACATTTTTCAGCTAGATAAACACTTACTGATCTTCAGGTAGTGTATGTGTAAAACTACATGCAGTTACAAAATGTGTATCTTGAAGTAATGTGACAGCCACATTATGCCATTGGGGAGGTCCATGGTAGTGTATTTTACCTTATTATTTATGCACAATGTGTCACCATACTACACCAAAGAATCTTGCACAGCATGTAGTGGACATACATCTAAATGAACAACTTTTCATAAGGCTTGGCCAGACCTTTGGCCTAAGCCAGGGAAGCAATTTTCAAAATTTGCTCTTACGTGAACCTTCATATGGTTTGTTTTCGCTGCAGTCTACATATTTGCAGTAGTTTTGTGGCTATGCAAATCTTAAATGTAATGCTCAGGGTTGCTACACGTCTGTAAAACAGGGAAATGTCTGAGAATTTTGCAGATGGTTTGGAATTTACGGCATTTTGGAGTCTGCAAGAGAAAAAGTTGCAAAATGAACAAGCAGTTCACTTCCACTTCTGGATTCGTTTCTTGTGATTACACTCCCAAAAAAGATTCAGTTTAGAAACTTGTTTCTTTCGTTCTTATGATTCTCAGTCTTGTGCAAAATGATGGTTCCTTCGAATTTCTGTAATAAATTTTCACTTTTATAATACTAGATATTAGAAAGAATATCAAAGTAAAACTTGCAGTCCAGATATCTGATTGATAACTAAGGTACATTGACAATATGATAATAATTATCGGAAAGGTTGGTGAAGATAGTCTATTATTTTATAGATCTTAGTCTTGTTGGCATTTCCTATAGAATTCCTATACGCAACAAAAATTTCTCCAGATGCTGTGTACTTATAAAAGCAAAGCAGCAGCAGCAGCAAAAAAAAAAAAAAAAAAAAAAAAAAAAAAAAAAAAAAAGCAGCAGCATTTTCTACGACACTATAAATCCAGCAGAAAATGAAAAATTGTGTATGGGTTATGAACTTTTTCTGTTGTTTTTATATTGTAGAGATCTGTCATGTGAAATAATGTACCTCTTGTTACCTTAGCCTGAAGGCTAGATGAACGCGATTGTAGCACAATACATTTAATGCAGATTGTAATTTTACAGTTTACTCTTCGAATTTTCACGTGTTCTTGTGTGTATAGAATGAAATTTGTTAAAAAAAAAAGTTATGAAAGTGAATATTCATAATAATTAATGGATTATACAAGTATATTTAATTGAAAAAAACAAGTTTCAATAGCAAAAATCATGATGATAAACATGTCTGGAAAAATTTCATTTTTGGACTGGAAAACCTGGAAGTGTCGGGGAATTTCATAATCAAAAAATCGTAGCAACCCTCAATGCTCAAAGCCAGCGATTATCAACTTTCACAAGCTCGCAGTCCAGTAAATTCGCTTTTTAAAAGTTGATTCCCAAATCTCAACAATTTTACTTTGAAATAGGTTTCTATTTTTTTTTTTAACTTCACACATTAATAAATATTAAGGTGAACTTTCCAGGTGGTTGCCAGTTTGGGCTCGAAATCACTTCACCCTTCAGTCTCTTGACTCTAGAACGACCAGTCCATCAACCTCCAAATTTTGAGGCGAGAAGCAAGGTTGGTTAGATCATTTGATCCATCACCGCCATCGTCACGAAAGCATTTCCTGTTATTGCCAAAACCCAAATGAAAGGCTATCTCAAGCTCAAGTTGCAAATTACTAACCTCTCGCTGCCCGCCGGTTGAGAAACACAGAAGCAGATGTAATTTTTCAGATTTTGGATTATCATACCTGTTTCTCGAAAGGAGAGGAGATTTTAAAAACTGCTTCACTGGTATTGGCTAAAGGTCCAATAATTAACCTGGTTTGATTTTGATTTGATTTAGTTTATTGTACTTCGCTTTTGTGCCACTGTTGGCTAATTGCGAAGATGGTGCTGATTGATGAAATTGATGAATGGACACAAATGCCCAGGCCAGGATTTGAACCTGGGACCCCTGGCATCGTAGCACTATGTGCTAACCACTCTGCCACAGGGGCTGGCAAGTCTTAACTTGGGTTGACTGGCACAAACAGCTGCCAAGTAGCACTTGCATGTTAGATTTTCTAACAAACTTTATATTGCCTTATATTTGAATGAATAAATACAGTATGTTTCATGCAGAGCACATCTGGATAATTACAGTTGTTTGATGTCTGTAAAATGTGCATATTTTCTAAAATATTACAAAATAAACCAGTAAATGTCACTATTAAAGTGGTTTTTATTCTTGCAGTGACATTTCATCTCAGTCGTCTGAAACTTTGTTTGTCTTCTATCTCGATACACACACACACACACACACACACACACACAACAGGGTGTCTACCAGTTAAGTATGTCAAGAAAAAGTCCAGAAATTATGATTGTGGTCAAGAATTTTTGCTAATTTTTACAGTATAGTGAATTTACATTGTTACATACCTGTACTGGGATTTGATAAAAATTGATTAATTGGATATTAAAATTGTATTGAGTTGTGGTTAAGACTTTTCACTTTGTTTCTTGATAATTAAATTCTTAAACGCATGGAGTTTTGTAAAAATATTAAATTAATATGGCCATTCCCCATCCAGGATGAAGTCTCAAGCATTAATTTTTACATGCATTAATAAAGCAAGTCTAAATCTCTCGTTAAAGTACAGATTCAGTTTTCATCTTAACGAGCCTTGTGGTAGTGGTTATTCATTGAATAGAAATATCTATTTTCTTAATTTCCAACTATACCTAATTAGGGGAGCGATTAAGAAAAAGGGGGGAAAAGGTCAAGAAAAAGTAATTAGTCAAGAATTTTGGATTTGTTATTTTGATAGACACCCTGCACAAGCTTACACTAGTTAGTCACTCTTACACTAATACCAGTGTGTGTCCTCTCCCAGTGGAGAGAAATCTGGATGAAGTGTATGCACAGGAATTAAAAACAATACTTTAATAATAACACTTCCTGTATTATTTTGTAATATCCAACAGTGGTTATGCGGACATCTAAAAAGAACATTTTCTAAAATCATATGATGATTGTATTAAAAACCAAATACAAAAAATAGTCTTCAGAATATATTTTTGAAGAAACCTTAGGAATACAATTACCCATTGAAAAACTTGCATGACAATACTAAATCTATTTGCTCACCTTGGCTAATTGTTAAACTGTGTAATAGAATTTTTTAACTATCTTGCAAAATTAGTTAAAAGTTATTTCATTTTCTGGCAATGACAAAAACATTATACATTTCTCCAAAGAACTATAACAAGTTCAACTAAAATGTTCTTCTCTTTACAGTTTTACAAACTATGGAAAAAGGTGTGAAATGCCTATCCTTTGTGGCATGTTTCTTCCTGTGTTCATCAGCTAAATTGCTTCAGCTGGATTATAAGTTATCTGGAGTAATATCTGTTGTTCTAGAGACAGCTTACAGTGATTTGTACAGCATTTGTTTAATTGGTGACACTAGTGATTTAGCTGTTGTGGTGGCAAGTACAGCATTCAAATTATTTAGCTCCAATGTTACTTATGTTGACGATTTTGCAACAAGCGACAACATTTTCCCACTGCTCAGTGATTCTAAAATGTGTAAGGAGTATCTTTATGCATTTTCAAATATAAGCAGTTTCTTATTGTTGCATGATATGCTCATGTTGCTTCCTGCAAGTTCTAAATATGTTATTCTTGTTGAGCAGTTTGACGAAAATGAAATGTTACAACTTTCTATGATTTCCTCAGATTTCATTATCACTATTTATTTCATACAAGTTGACAGATATGAGGTGATATACTCCAATAATTGGCCATCGTCTCAGATGTCAGACGTATTTAAAATGCCACCGTTGTTGGACACTGCAAAGCTAAAGTTCAATAACAAATCCCTTGTTGTAAGTTCTTTTCACTGTCCTCCGTACGTTCTGGAAGATAAAGTTGGAGATGACGTTACTTACGATGGCATTGAAATACGGATTCTTAAAGAAGTTGCCTCACGTTTGGGTGTACGATGGGTAGTGTCGGAACCAGCAGACGGTTTTATGTGGGGTTTTAAAACCAGCAACGGAAGTTTTACAGGAATCCTTGGAGATCTCTCCTACAAGAGGGCAGACGTAGGTTTTTGCTCGCTATGGTTAGTGCATGACAACTTCGTCACTTTCGATATGTCGAGGCCTTGGACAAGCCAGTGCCTCTCGTTCCTGGCCCCTAAACCGCACCCGGTTCCAAATGCTGATATACTGTACACATCTGTGGACAGAACAACATGGTTGTGCTTAGCATTATGCATCGTAGCCCTCTCCATTATCACCGTTGTCTTTGGCCACTTGGAAGCAAGATGTGTTCCGGAGAACTTCGCAAAGAAGTTCAATTTTTCATATGCCTTCTTTGAGTTGATTCGACCAATTACGTTAGTGAGCCCATCTTCACGCATCTCTTCTGAATCTGTACGACATCTTGTAACTTCGTGGTACTTTACTTGCGTTCTAATAACAACAGCATACTCTACTGGATATAGTGCCTACTTGACAGCACCAGAATTTTCCCCCACTATAGACGATCTTGATGATCTACTCTCCTCTGGTAGTTATTGGGGAGAACGTTTCTCTTACAGCCTCAATTTCTTTAGCGAATCAGACAACAACAAACTGACGGAGTTTTCAAAAAGATTTCGGAAAGAGGAAAGTCCTCAGGATAGAAGCGAGAGGTTACGCCAGGGCAAATATGCTGTGTTTGTGAAAGTTCTTAGCAATCGCTACGTGACCGAAACCGAAAACATGGACAATTACGGAAAGAAGACTCTGCTTCTCATGAAAGAGTGCATAGCCAACTTCTACGTGTCGTTAGGTCTTCAGAGACATTCGCCGTACAAGCACCACTTTGACACTGTTATCGGTAGGCTCATAAATTCTGGAATCATCGGTTACTGGGAGAAGGACATAATCGCAAAACTGGATTACCACTACATGGAAAACTTCTTCAGGATCGATACATCGGCTGGAAACATGCCCGTTACATTGAAACTCTATCATATTCAAGGAGGTTTTATTTTATTGTTCATAGGCTCCGTCATTGCACTTGTTGTGCTTCTACTTGAATTGCTGATTGTTTACTTGGATAACTCCACAAAATGTATTGGAAAACATGTCCAGTATCCTTTCGTACTTTGAACAACTATAAAATTAATCAAGCATTTCCTTGGGGGGAATTTTGCTTGTTACTTCAGTTGTACACAAATGCTCAATTTTTTATTCACCTTCATTCCTAACCTACTGTCATGGAAATTGAATGTGTAGAGGGGAAATGTGCAAAATAGCCCCAAAACAGAAAAATGAAGAAAGAAACATGCGGTGTCTTTTAAATACCTAACATTATGTAAATGAACAATTACAAGACTACAGAACAGACAGAAAAATAACAATGCCATACGAAAAAAAAACTTTAGGTGGAAGTACTTTATCATTCCAAATTATCATTACCTATAAAAATATAAAAGGAAAGTATTGATTTTAAAATGTCAATTTCTTGTTTACATTTGTTTAGCAAGACTTGTTACTACTTCATAGACCTTTTCCTTTAAAAAAAAAAAAAAAAAAAAAAAAAAAAAAAAAAAAGTGCTAGTACCATTTTGTATTTGGTCATTTGTAAATTTTATATTTGCGCTTTCCTATTTTCAGTACTTTTTCCATCATGTTAATGTAAAATATGTAACTAGTTAAAACTATACCATTTTTCAATAAATAATATTCAAATATGCAATAAAGGAAGTTCATGCATTGTTCTGCACTGACATTTTTCATTTCATAGTGTGTTGGTGTGCAACTGGTAAATTTGATATACAGTACTAACGTTAAAGTTTCATATAATCCTTAACCTTTAGTAAAAATTAAAATGTGCTAACACCAAACCACATACCTATTCTAATCAACATTTTGACACATGAATTAAGGTTTGCTTTATGAAAATTAAAGATACAAACCCTGTGAAAAGGTTGCTTAAATAGTACAATCCAAAGACATAAGGATGAAACACAGAAGATTAATTTCCATAAATTTATTTTTCATTTTTTCTGTGCACAGGTTTGCTATATCTTACATATAACCATGCACAATTTTAAAATTCATTTCAAACAATCTGCTATACAAAAAATGTTGTGGCTGACTAAAATCTTCTTCTCTGAAGCAATGCTTAATGCCATAATAGGTTGCATATAATATAAAAATACAGCAACAACTTTGCTATTTTTAATGTACATGCTAGAGACAAAAACAATTAAGAATCAGAACTATGAGATAACATGTTTCTTATGTTGAGTGACTGTTCTAAAGCCATTGTGCATATTACCTCAGGGTCACATAAGATTTGAGAAAACATATTGATAAAGTTAGAAAAAATACTCTGTGCTATTCTTTACTAAATACTATTAGTTTTATTTTAGAAAATTAAATCTATAGTATGGTTTAATTGATTTTTTCAGAGAAATGAATATATTTTCATGAAATGTATGAAGTTTTTATCAACAGGATGCCTAAATGTATTATTGTTAAAATGGACCAATATAACCAAACAACTCTCAGATGAAACAATGTTGTAAAGATATATTTTGAATTATACATATCGTCTAACTTTTCAAAAGACAAACTGTGTGTTGACTTTCTGTAACAGCTTCAGCTTGAGAACACCTGAGCAAAAGTACAAAAACTTCTGACAACTATAACATCTGACACTAAACAGCTTTACAGTCTAATGTACTGAAATGTCTGCTCGTCAACTTGTAAATACCCTGACTTATTATCTGCAATGGCACCATATGGAGCAGTTGTCAGTCGCATTTCAAATGCAAAAATATATACATATTTTTTTTTTTTTTTCAATCTTGAGTTCACGTGCATGAAGACCTGTACGAACTTTGATAGTTTTTCACCCCCCAAGAAAGAACAGCGAGTCTTCAATTGCAAGTTAATGCATTATATGTCACTGTACATGCCTCATATTATTGCATCTTTTTCTTTTTGAGAAGTGTGTAGATACATTAAAAGAGATGAAGTTAAAGCACAATTTAAATTTGTGGGTATTTTGTTTTTTAAGATAGTGCAAAGGAAAGCCCTAAATATCTTTCTAATTTGTAAGCATTGTAGTTTATAATGAAAATATTCTTTAGGGCTATTGACCAGGTGAGTTCTGTATTCTCTCAGGCTATTGACCAGGTGAGTTCTGCATTCTCTGGGGCTATTGACCAGGTGAGTTCTGTATTCTCTGGGGCTATTGACCAGGTGAGTTCTGTATTCTCTCAGGCTATTGATCAGGTGAGTTCTGCATTCTCTGGGGCTATTGACCAGGTGAGTTCTGCATTCTCTGGGGCTATTGACCAGGTGAGTTCTGTATTATCTCAGTCTATTGACCAGGTGAGTTCTGTATTCTCTGGGGCTATTGACCAGGTGAGTTCTGCATTCTCTGGGGCTATTGACCAGGTGAGTTCTGCATTCTCTGGGGCTATTGACCAGGTGAGTTCTGTATTCTCTGGGGCTATTGACCAGGTGAGTTCTGTATTCTCTCGGGCTATTGACCAGGTGAGTTCTGCATTCTCTGGGGCTATTGACCAGGTGAGTTCTGCATTCTCTGGGGCTATTGACCAGGTGAGTTCTGCATTCTCTGGGGCTATTGACCAGGTGAGTTCTGCATTCTCTGGGGCTATTGACCAGGTGAGTTCTGCATTCTCTGGGGCTATTGACCAGGTGAGTTCTGTATTCTCTGGGGCTATTGACCAGGTGAGTTCTGTATTCTCTGGGGCTATTGCCAGGTGAGTTCTGTATTCTCTCGGTCTATTGACCAGGTGAGTTCTGTATTCTCTCAGGCTATTGACCAAGTGAGTTCTGTATTCTCTGGGGCTATTGACCAGGTGAATTCTGTATTCTCTCAGGCTATTGACCAGGTGAGTTCTGGAAAGGTTTCAGAGCTTTCATCACTCTCATCTTCAGGGTAGAAGTGGATACACTGATGTTAGCTCTCAAAAGCTGGAAAAAGTTTTCAGAACGCACCTGGTCGATAGTCCAAGAGAATATGTTCATCGTTCATCACCAGTAAAGCTTATTGGGGTTTATATTTAATGTTCTTGTGAACTGCAACTTATACATTTGTATGCGTTCTACAGGTCTTGTCAGAAACTGCACACACTTCTGGTTACAATAAAATTTCACTCAATATATTCATAAAAAATGAATTAACTTTGGAATATGTAAAGAGGTTGCTTTAATATATCGGTTGCCTCATCGAGAAGGTGATCAGTCATCCAAAGCTAAGGAAGTTTCCTCATAGGTTAGTAGATGTAACGAACTTAAATCTTGTAGTGCATCTACATCTGGATATACACAAGCGTAGCTTGTTTCATAGGCCTGAAAGCAGTGAATGGCAAACAGGCCAAAAGCAAGCTCTGGTTCTCAGTTAAGAAAACATATACTGGCCATGACACAATTGTGTGTGTATCCTGTTCAAGTTCATATAAAAAAACGTGAAGTAATCCCTACGGACACTAAATGCTTTCTGCTAACAGTTTCACTGAATTCATCTCTTCTCCAAAGAATCTGCAGTTGTTTCTAAATAACAAACTTTTCATACTTACATGCCCCCGATATATGCATATTTTCATGAAGTAATGTACAGTGACAAATGCACTAACTTCGTACATATATTACTAGTGAACTAGCCACGAGTGCCTTTGCCAATGAGAGTACAACTGAATCCATAAAAAAAGAAAGTTCGTTATTCAAATATTCCAGTACAACATACTACAAAACAGCTTTAAATGTTATTTTATGCGTGATCAAATCCGGTAGAAGTCTGTACCCAAACACTGAATGAACCTTCTAGAGTTTATGTACATGTGCAAAGTCAACAAAGATACTTTTCAGCCAATTCTAGTTAACAGTCATTATTTCTAACAATTTATCTTAACTTTTATGATTTATTTCTTGTCATGGTCACCCTATGAGTTGAACAAGAACTACATCTTAAATTGCTTGGAAGATTTGAATCCAGTCCATCTGGAAGCCAGTCTTATGAAAAAAAGTTCAAAGCAATAGTTTATATATAGAAGGGTTATCAGTCATAACCGTGTCAAACATTCACACGCAGGGAAGAAAACAAGTTAGTTTTCAAAGAAGACAACATTGCTAAAAACTGCAGGGGAACATATTTCACTCAACATAACTTAGAATACACATGTATACTTATTCTAAACATACATTGAATGAGCCAAATATAATGGCGATCTAAGTTACTTCATGAAAAATGAACACTCCAAGTAACTTTTACCACACAAAATCGTAAAAAATATCCTATAAAAAGCTAGTACAAATATGTAAAAATCATAAAAAAAGGCCAAGATCTGTAAAAGGGGAAAAAAGTCATGAGAACTAATGGTGTGTTTATTTTGGTTGCAGTAAAGTGGAAAAATTCAATAACATTTTGCATCTTGTGCTTTCAGCAAAATTAATTTTCCTCGTTACCGCAACGTGAAACACAACACTACAAATTCCACCCAGTAACATATGTTTCATACAGCACCTTGCGTTATAATCGTTATAGTTTCTTAGATGAGGGACGGGTGGCAAGAGGAATGGAATGTTGACTGTGCAATGCAAGATCCAGATTCAACAAATAAGAAAGACGGATCATTTCAACTTTATAGCAAAAAAAATGTGACACAGCATCAGCAATTTATACAGGGTCTAGCAGAAGTAACGCCCAATTTTAAGTATAGAGTAGTATAAAGTGTGTCTCTTGTCTTAGTAACCTTTGTGTTCCAGCTTTCTTGAAGTAAAAATGGCACGTCAACTGACACTGGAGTAGCTGGGTTGATTCCTGGAACTAAAGGCCAGAAGGTTTAACCTGGCACGGCTTTCGCAAAAAACTTTTCTATCATCTGCATTGCGTTGTTGCTATGGATTTCTCCACAAGCAAGCAAACGTGGCGACCAGTTATTTGGGAGTGCAAGTACAGACCTTTCCACTACCAGAACGATCACGTCTATGACAGTGTGGCAACGGAGAACAAAGCATGTGCTATCCCAATGCTTTTGTCAATGGTTAAAATCATCCATGTGATGCCCAGGAAAGTTGGCTAGCAGAAGGAAATCTACAGTTTGGTGCCAACGGTGCCAGGGTAAACCTTCTAGCCTGTCACTCTGCCCAATTATTGTTTGTGGAATGTCCTTAAACGCATAATTAGAATTAGACGATCAATCAGCAGATATTACTGTGTACACCCCAATTCTTATACAACATAAAAAAGACTCCCAAATAAAAATTAAATAACAAAGTTGTGTACAGTCACGGACACTTCTGGCTTGTATCGACACCATTGGTGATCAATGGTTTCGTTACAACCCAGAAGTGTGCGCAACTGTACAAGAGCAAACTCCGCAATGTTGTTGAATTGAAATACAGCATTCAGGAAAAATTCACTGACATTCTGTCGAATTATTGCATAAGACTTGATGGTGTGTGGTTGGTAGGGTACATGACTGTTTTGCACAAGATGGACAGAATTTGGAACATAACCTAAAATGTCATAAGACGTGCTTCAGTATGATGGTGTGGTGTTATGTTCCATTATTACAAGCTTATGATTTTCTCTGTAACACAAAGTTTGGTGTAGATTACCAGCTCACAAAAAATGGGTGTTACTCCTGCCAGACCCTATATATACACGTAAGCTTCCATTGACTAAAAATTTGTGCGGAGAATCAGTATGTTCACTAAAATATATCAATGATGCATGCTTTATGAACCAATTAGTACAGTTCTCCAATTTTTGAAAACATCAAGCTGGAACCGTGCAAAGTGGGATAAAATTGACAACAGAACAAACACGAACTGTCATGTGAACATCTTTATCTCAGATGGAAGCACAGCAGATATCAGCAAGACATTCACAGAGCATACAAAAAAAGGGCAAGCCTTTTATAAGAACAATGGTGTGACAACTAATTTAAGAGTTAATCAATTCATTAATACTGCAGGTATTCAACCCATATTTCATGCATTATATAATTTTGCTTGGGTATAAAATGAGCTTCTTTTCAGTACTGAGCAACAATATCACCATGCAGAACTGCATAAAAAGTGTTTTCATTATGTCATAATTCATAACGATTGTATCTCCAGAATCTTCGGTAGAAGAGTGAAGCTTTATCACAGAAAATATGTCTTAATCCATAAATGACAGTCATAGAATTGACACAATGATTAATTTTGTGCTGTCATGACGTTAATATAGACAAAATAACTAAGATGAATCGGCTAATTTAGTAAGACAGTTCTCAATGAAAACAAATTATTTTAGTGCTTAAAAAATATTAACGTCGAAGCCTAATGCAGTTATTTAAAAATTAAGAATCTATCAATATACATCATGCTTACAATTAAGTACATTAGCTACGTTACCAGGGAACATATTAGTTTTGTTCTTGTCAATACAGGTTGTTATTAAAGTTATGGACAAAAATACAATGATTCTAACTACACATAAATGACAGGAAAGCTTGGTAAAAGAAAATAATAATAACGTGATGCTGTGTCACAAAATTGCATATGGGCAAATGAGTAACTAAACATGTACTAAAATATGAATAACAGGAAAATTATGTGCATTGTATATATATATTCCTTATCGCTAGAGTATTTTTTCACACTGTGCATAAAAAAGTGAATATTAGCATGTAGGCACTGAGTAATTTCAGTAATGCAAAATATTTTGTATTAAAAGGATAATAAAAACTTATTGGACTGAAAAGCACAGATCTTTGGACAATAAAGGAATAAAACAGGTTATTTACCCCTTTTTTGTTTTCCCTACATACTTCATTTGTATGAGCACTCTGAACCTACACTTTGTTTAAATATTCATTTTCAGTTTGTGATCTTCAACTCTGTTAAAAATACAAGACGTCATTTCACAAAAGACTTTACAAAGAATCTAATGCCTTTTGATCTCATTCCCACTGTCCAGTGTCTATTGTTTACACTTTGACACAAAGTGACCATTCCTGCAACACAATTATTTCACTACTAAAACAGTTCTTATATATATATATTTCACCTCAACTTCCCACCAATGAGATTCATAAATAGTGACTCAAAAGTTCATGTGTTTACATAGAAACAATACTCAACCGAGCTTGAAGCTACAGCATGTAACAGGAATATTTCTTCGTATGTACAATTCTAAGTTGTTCAATTTTTTATCACTTTATCATATATACGCAAGTGTATTTTTCTTTTTAAAAGGCACATTTATGGGATTATCAGTAGTGCAGAAATGACATCGGATGAGTCAATTTCTAGACTTTAAAAATGGTGGGGGAGGGAGAGTAAAATATCTTTCGCTATTTAAAAAAACATAGGCAAAAAGAGTGAAAAATAATCGCCAAGACACTGCAGCAAGCAAAAAATAACAGACACTTCAAAGTTCACCCTCCTTACGTAGAAATGTTGATCCATTCTTGCAAATGCAAGAATATTCTATCCGCCTGCATCACGAATGCCAAGCCCACATTCCTGAGCCTGTAGTCATTCAGTTGTTGATCCTTTTTCGTGTCAAGTGTCGACACCAAAGAACAAACTGTGCATCGAATCTTTTTTTTTTACCTGTTCACAGCCAACTGCTCATGTAAAGCATTCACATATTAATTTCTGTACCCTTGAAAGATAATTTACTTCAAGGGTTGGTCTGAGTCGAGTTTGTTTTTCGAGTCAACGGATTGAGATCGTGAACTTTCACTGTTGTTTCTTCTTGCTTGTCTTTTTACTCCTTGGGAGTGTTGCATAGCTTGTGACCTGAAATGTTGAAGTTCAGTTAATAAAATTGTTTGCAAATCTTACTAAACACAGTACATTCCTAGGATGTTATTCATATACAGAGATAGAGAAATTGTGAACGTTACACCCAACACTTTCTTGAACGTTCACATAAGGACCTGAGATATGTAAAAAGCATGGGTGAGATGATATCGGTATCGGAAATTAATCACAGATACTTTTCTGGGGTCCGAGTGACTTGTGCAGTCTTCAAAACTTATGCATGACACTTTCACACAGTCTAAATATCCTGGGATTTCAAGCAAATTTCATAATAGTTATAATTTTAGCAACAGCATTGTGGGGAGAAATGACTATGTGAAAATATGAATATTTTAAGGCAAAGCTAGTACTGAACTACAGAGTGATCCATTGAAGTATAGACCACCATGTCAGTGTTGGCACTATCAGCAAGCAAAGTGATTGCAGCCATATGTCAGCACTGTCCGTACATCAAACATGTCAGTTTCCGTAACTAATTTAAAGAGTGAATTATTTAAGACATGGAACTTTTTGTCGCGGGAATAATGTTTGAAATCACCTTGGAAATTCACGTGACTCATTGAGTTAACATATACGAATAATAAATAAATACATGCTGTGCAGTAGAAAATATTTGCTGAGCCATAACATACTTTGTGGTTGAATACACTAGAAAAAACACAATACGTAACAAGCACCCTATCACTTCATAGTCGCCAGACTAATTAATAAACACACCACACAAGGATCCTTATCACTTCAGTCTCGTGTCTACTTTCAGGACATCCATAAAAACCGGTTCGTAGGCCCTCTCGCCAGCTTACATTAGTGGCTGTCTTAATAAAGATGTATCAAAAATGTGTTCACATCGAAGGTGACTAGTTTGAACACCTCCTTTTATAAATCTGGTAAGTAAATCACTTTTTAAATAATTACGGAAACTGCACTTGCTTCATCTACACTCTATGATGCCGACAAATGGCCATGAGTGTCTCGCATGCCGATAACGCAAACACTGACATGGCAGTCTACACTTTAATGGATCGCTCTGTACTTTGACTTGTAAGTATCAGTATCAATGGGAATCGGTTCAAAGCAGTATTAGCTTAGCGCTAGTAAACAATATGAAACACAAAAAAAAGTTAAACAAGATTGTGTTTATGAGTTGTCAAGTACACACTGGTGATCCAGTGTGTTAAATTTCTTGAACATACAACTGAAAAAAAAAATCCTCAGATTCATGAAAGTTTTCATAATGACAGAAGATATAAATATATATCAGAATTTGTGTGCGAGTAAAATTCACAACTCAATAATAATGACACATTCAATATGTATTAATACACATTGAAAAGAAAATATAGTTTCAGAAAGATAGGCTTAAGTGCCAAGTGCCAACATTTAACTTCTTAATTCATATCAAGTAACTACTGTACTAAAAGTTGCTAATCAGAACATGCACTAATGTTAGTATTTTAGTTTACACTTCAACATGTATCTTCATCTAAATTACAGTATGACCATTTGTATTGCATTTGTTGGTGATTAGCAACCCTTACTGTCTTTATTATTGTAACGAATTACACTGAAGAGTGGCACAAAACAAATCTTACCATGATATACAGGGTTGAGCACAAAAAAACCGACATTCTCACTCATTTGGTCTCAAACTATTATTTCTTCTACATTCCTCCATTCCACTCCTCTCCCCATCTGGCTACATCACGTCACCCCTCCCACTGTATCTGCGCTTGTTCTTGTTTATGAAACACATTAATTTAGGAGAAAGTTTTAGTTTCAGACCAAGTGAGATGGGGCAGGCCAGTTTTTTTGTGTCCAACCCTGTATGTACACTGTGGGAATAGTAGCATGTTAAAACCATGCAAAGAAAATTAACAAAAATAAACATACAAATATATGAACATTGGTTACCATACATTATTGGTGTAAAAATTCATAAACACGTGCACTCGTAAATAATCTGTTTCATCATTCTGTCATTCTTACCTTGTTAACTTGGTTGACAAAATGGCTATAAGGTGTGAAGAGGTAATATTAATTGTGAAGTTACCATTCAAACAAGTGTTTCGTGGCTACATACGTCTATTAAAACTACTGCGAATATCTAGACAATAGGGGAAGCAAACCATATGGATTAATGTGAATGCTCTAGGAGGAATTCTAAGCACATGTTATTTCTCATATTTTCGGAATATCGTAGCAGCTTTTCGAAAAGACAGGAAATTTCGAAAACTGCTTCAATGACATTTGCCAAAGGTCCAGTCGAGCCTTAAGAAAGATTAGACAGAAGTTAACATGTTAAATGCTTCCTGGAATACCACATGCACCTCAAACCGTTCATGTCAATTTGTTAGCAAGTGCCATTTACTACATGCGCAAACCACGGCAAACCATCACACTTGAAAATAATTTACTTTGAATGTTATTTCCTTCTAATATTCCCTGGAGCATTTCTTGTTCTTTTAGTCTTCAGTTTCTGGATCCTGCTGCACATTACAGGATGGGAAGGATAACAGGAATTTCTAGGATGAATCAATGGGAGTTCAAACCCAATGTGGTGAAAAAGTAGTATAGCATTTCGAAGACGTGGATATCCAA
This sequence comes from Lepisma saccharinum, assembly GCF_977018435.1. Taxonomy (NCBI): domain Eukaryota; kingdom Metazoa; phylum Arthropoda; class Insecta; order Zygentoma; family Lepismatidae; genus Lepisma; species Lepisma saccharinum. The sequence goes on from NC_139249.1 coordinate 11,614,182, forward strand.
AAGCATGGGCACTATTTGTGCAAATCCCTTCTCTTAAGACTGCACGTTATTCTCTTCACAGATTTCTTACTAGCAAAAAATTCAATCCCGTCAACTTAATTAGGGCTGAGCTAATACAGACGCCGAATGTGTTGATACTTTTCTGGAGTTCGGCTATTTCACTGAATCCACAAAAATACCACACAACACTCTTGTGGAGTGTAAATATCCAGGAAATTGTGCAAAATTCAATGTTTTAATTTATTTTGCACCCGTATTGTGTGAAAAATGGATTTTGTGATTAAATGATAGCTATTTTAATATACCGATCAATTCTTTGAATATTTTAAAGTGGACAGACAGACAGTTGGTGTTTTAAGTCAACTTTATGAACAGTAAGGCTAATTGGGACTGGAACTACAGTTTATAGTGGGATCCGAACCACTTGTGCCTCCACCGGAAATCGAACCCAGGACCCCTTGATTACAAGGCAACAATACTGCCCCTGTGCCATCGAGGAGGTCTAACACGTTAAAGCGAAACTGATAAATTGATGCAAATAACGACAATGCCACACTTACATATTTTGAACAGTCTTCAGGCTTTGATGCTGGTGGTAATCGGTAAGATTATTATCGGCGTTGGTATTGGTCCAGCCTTAATTTTAATGCATGCTTTGACATGTGACAAAATTTGATTTTTTTTTTTGTTTTAGTCCACTTTTTTGCACAGAAAGTCTAATCAGGATTGGACCTACAGTTTAAAGTGACTATGTGCCTCCACCGATTAGACCACTTGATTTCCAGGTGTCGCTGTTCCCAGTGCACCATCAGGAAGGCAAGAGTTATCATAATGGATTATATTGTAAAAATCTAGTAATTTGTGGCTACACCACGGATTGCATTTCTTAGGCAGAATAACGTGTAATCTTGAAGAATCTTAAGAATTCTATGCTAAATGAACCTGTATTTTTGAACCCCCATATATTCAAAGAGTAAGGATATTTAAAGTTCAGCATATTCCAAGAGGTACTCATCGTTTTATTGTGTAGAGGAAGCATGGGAGGGATTGGGGATGGGTGTCGTAAGGTTACTCAAGTGGAATTTCTAATGCAGGGTTGACTTTTGCAGTTGTTTTGCTTGTGGATTGCCTCATGTTTGACAGATCTTTGGCATTCTTCATCCTGTGGCCTCGCTGGACATCCTCTGGCAACTTCTCCTGCTTGAGGAAAGAGAGGGAGAATGGGCCACTTGCATTACACCCTACTCTTGAGGGGATTGTTTAGTTTGATCTTCGGGTACAGGGGGTACATTGGTGGCTACTGTACTTTGGGATACCTCTTGGTTAACGTTACTATGTGAAGCACTCTCGTCGTTTGGAGAAGAAGGTTCGTGGGTCTTCACAGATGAAGCTTTGGATGTGTCATGCATTGGATTCGAACTGTCACCCAAATCACCTTCAACATCCTCCTCGTCTGGGATGGACATTGTGGACACTGTCGTGTCAATGGTAACTCCATCGGGAGAGGCGGAACTTTCGCGAGAATGATCTTGGCTATCTTTACCGGACTTGTGATGCCAGAATGGAAAAATGGACGAGAAATGTCCAAACTGATTTTTCCGCGAGACAAGAAAACGGGATATGGGAGACTGAGGATGGAGTTGCTTCGCGTCTGGTTGCTCGTGAAAGATCTTTTTCTTAAGTTGCGACGGAGACAGCCGTATCTTCTTTCGTTCGGCTGATGGAGAAGCAGTTTTCTTCTTTGGACGCGACTGGAGAAATATTTCCGATTTGCTTTTACCAGAACTGCCAGGGATTGTCTTGACTATCCCAGGCTTCAGTACCAAACGTGCACAAACTGCAGACTGCACTTTGGCACCTGCTTCAGCCTCTTTTTCCTCGGTGGACGTGTTAAGATTGGGCGTTGATGCAGCTATAGTGTCGGCACCCTCGAAAACTTTGGGAAGAACACTCTCGTCATGCTTCAGCTTCGATGCCTGCAAAGAGCCTTCGTCGGCTGATCTCGGACGAGGTGGAGGGCTCGGTGCGGGAGGCTTGTGATATTTTCCGGCTCTCCCTCCCTGACACGAGCTGTTTGATGAGACAGATGATGTTCGAGAGACCGAGGTCAGAGGTAACGGGAGCGATTCCATGGATTCGTACAGTGGCTCTGTCATCTTATCCTCAATTTGCGACTCCGTGACAACTTCTGGCAAAGAAAAAGGTGCCGGAGTCTTGACAAGGTCTGTCGAATCTGATTGTAATGTGTCAGCTGTCGTAGACATTGACAATTCATGTTCCGTGCTGACGGCAGCTTTTGAAACTGAAGGCAACTTTACAGCATCGGTCGAGGAAGCCTGAGGACTATCGTGCAAAGGAAGTGACTGTGATTCAGGTGCATCGACAGCAGAGCATGAGGTGTCAAAAGCAATAGGTATGGACTCTACTGTTGTGCTGGTAACATGGGTAGGTTCTGGTGTTTCATTAACAGATTCAGGGATTGGTTGAGAAGAATGTTCAAGAGTTTCGCAGACAAGACCACAAGTTTCAGGTAAAACAGTCAAAGCTTGAGGGATTGCAGGAACGTTTGGGGATAATTCTGAGGATAAGGTCTCTGCTAAGGTAACTTCACTGGAAACAGAGGGCACAACTCTACACGAATCCCCTCCCTCGCTGGTGTTGTCTGTGACATCAAGTGGTTCACCTTCCTTCAAACAGAAGCGTGAAAGAAAAGCTTCTATTACATCTTCAGTGCAACTCCCAAAAAAAAGAAGAAAAAATACACAGCATCTTGTGAATAATATAAAGGTGAACCTCAGAACATAACTAAAAATAAACTCAACAATCTTCAAGAAACACCTGCTAGTATGTCAAAGCTCTGAAGCTATTTCCAGTGTGAATGCGGCAATGAAAATAATTCCAATGTTATCAGAATAATCCACAGCTATAATCATGTGTAACACTTTAACTTACAGACCACGTGTAGTATGAAAATCTGATCGCATAAAAACAATATAATGAAAAAGAGTGGATTGAAAATGCAGCTATTAAATCAAATGTAACAAAATTAATGAATTTTTGTTTTAAGTGGACCTATAACACTAAAATATACTTCACTTTGTTATAAAGTGATGTGCAAAATCACTTTTATATTAATATATTCTAGCCTGAAACTCATTTGCAAAAAGCTATTTGATTCAAACATTTCACACTTGATATCAGAGCATTAAATTGTGAGCATTTCATACAGAATTTAAAAATCACTGTAAATAACTTGCTATGATCTTCCTTATAAATTATTTCTATATTTAATCCTTTATAAACAAGATGAAATTGAAACTATACTGCAGATATGTTTTACTTTCCATTCTTGAATTTTCAGGTTACAAACAAGAAATAAGAAGTTACAAGTGTTGCCAATTCTTAAGATGAAAAACTCAATAAACATCAACACAAAAATTGCTAGAAATCACTACATTAAATGAAAATGCCAAAAATCAAATAAATATAAGGAATATACCACAACATGAGAACACCATTCTCAAATATTTTAAGAGTTTCTGAAGAATGGAGGATGTTATACGAGGGTCATCCAGAAAAAAAGGGACCTTTTGGTGTAAAATGTGGAATATGTGGAAAAGTAGAGTAAGGTGTGTTGTTTCCGTACCATAATTATTTTGCACACATCACTTGTCGTTTGTGTTTTACACCAAAAACATTCCTTTTTTCCCTGGATGAACCTCGTGTTTGTTTAATATGTATCACAGTTTTACATATGTGAATCAACACCCGTCTGATTTTTTTTCTGGTGTGGATAAGGGAGAGAAATGTAGTCAACTGTCGACATAGTTATAGTCATCAAAACAGTATACTGAGGGATCACCTGTCCTATACGTAAAATAGAAAATCCATTAGTACTTCTGCTTTTCATTGGTTCAGTATTTAACATATAAATATGTACATATAATTTCATATGAAATTCAAGATTTGCAGTTAAATAGAATAACTGGAACTACAAAGCTATCAGATTGTGAAAATGAAACAAGTTTGGGAACTCTGAGAGTTACTCTGGGTGAGTTTCTTAAGTCATAACGAAATGCATGAATCCAACGAAAATCAGTGACCTCGTGAACCTGGTGAAATCAGTTATTCTACCTACGTTAGGAATGCACTAGGCAAAACATCAGTCACGGTGCTTTGTTCGTGGAAAGTTTCCACATGGGATTTAGAAGGAGAGCGTACTTTCTGGGAGAAAGAAACATAATTGCACTTTAAAAACAGTTAAGACAAACTCATTTTGTTCATGTTGCTTCATATAATTTTCTGTTCCAAACTAGTGTACGAGGGACGTTCATAAAGTAATCATTTTTACTTTTTATTTGCATGCTTGTTTCAAGAATTTGCACTGTGGGGAAGCCTGTGATTAAGCTATCACATCGGTACATATTCCACGCATAGTAGTTCTGCGGAACACCACTATAGTGCCCGAAAACCAAGGAGCCATCTGAAGTTCGAAGTGCGATCCGCTTTTTGTTTTTGAAAGGAAAAATTGCAAATGTCCCACTGTGGATGTGTGCTGGGTGCACCATTATGACCTAGAGACGAATACACAAAGCGGGCAGTAGCAGCACTCCAGGTCACCAACTCCCCAAAAAGACAAAGTCGTGACATTGTGACGGAATGTGATGCTGGGTGTCTTTTGGGACTTCTGCAGTGTGATCCTGTGGCAAACAATCACTGGTCGGTACTACCGGGACCTCCTAACCAAGTTGCAGGATGCAATGAAGAAGGAACGTCGCTGAATGCTGACAAAAGAAGCGAGGCTTCTCCATGACAATGTCCCTGCACATTTCGCTCAGGAGATTGTGACTCATGCAGCCACTTTGGGTTTTGAAATTCTCCCTCACCCTCCCTATTTCCAGGACCTTGCACCCAGCAACTTCTTCCTTCTTGCAGAACTGAAGAAGCCCCTGCGTTAGAGGCATTTCGATGGCGATGATAACGTTTCTGTGGTGAATGACTTCCTGGACAGCCAGACATACGACTTCTACAACAATAGCATCCACAAGTTAGTACACCGATGGGAGACATGTGTCATGGTGGGTAGATTTTATGTGAAAAAAGACTGATTCATTCACAAAAAGTTGTGCATCACTGTATTATTTCTTGGCAATAATCATTACTTTATGAATGTCCCTTGTAGTTTCAAGCTATCATACACGTGCATTGTCTGCAAGTAACAGACGATTTTCACAAAACACATCAATCTCCCAGTCTGCAAGGTTTATGTGGGAATGAACTTCACACACTGCATGATAATCGACTTTAGGAATACCATAAGAAACTTTACAATCTTCATAAAGGCACTTAGGAAATGCTAATTGCCATAACATTAATTAACACATTAAATTTGTGTGACTTTAGAAACACACCTTCTGATTATTCATGGATGGCAACTCTTCAATTTGTACTCTACTGATGAAAATTCAAGGATATAACGAAAAACAATTCAAGTGTAGAAAAATCACCTCGCTGCAATATACAACTGTAGCAAGTTGGGTCTTCTAAAAACAACCTAATTCATATCATGAGTAATTTCAGACACAATATATGATGGCACTCCATTTTGCTGAACACAATGAGGAGTACAGAAACAATTAAACAATGAAGTACCTTTTTCCACTGACAAAACATTACAATTCTCAAAAATCAAGGTGAAATTAAGAGTTATTCTTGTCGAAAATACCATTATAGTTTATTGTAGCTTCTTAATTCAGCAAAATATTAAAATTCTATTATTTTCAATTTAATGTCATGCAAATTTTGCATTCAACCATTGCATAATTTTTATTATAGTGCCATGGATGCAGAGACAGACTTAGAGAGACAGAGACACAACTTGACACATCCATCACCACATTGAAGCAAAAAGCGAAGAGAAAGATAAAAGTGTTGAACCAGAGCCCGTCAGAAAAGAACAGAAGATAAGTGCAACTGTTGCTGGCAAATACGATGCATAAAACATTGTCACCAAGTATACTGATAGTATTATCTAGCACCTACCTCCCCGGGAACGCTCTTCTTTGACGAGACGCTAGTCGTGCTGCCTCGTGAGCTTTTGGCACGTGTTCTAGTGGAACCAACAGAAGCCGTCCTGACTAGCGCATCCCTGCTAGCCGTTAGGTTCTCCTTGGTCCCTGGATGCCCGTATAATTGATCTGAGCTCGAATATCCAGAGCTCACATCTTCTGACGAGCGGATATGACTGCAACACAAGCATTCTACATCCAAATATCCACCAAAAAAGCCACCACCGATTGTTAACACATAATTGTTTCACATATGTACATATTTGAAAACACATGGTACTGCAATGTGATGCCAAAAATGTTGTGCATGCACCCTGTGTCTCCCACCAATTTGCTGAGTGTGTCAAGTCATTGTATTCTTTATCAACACCTCATCTTGATTTGCCTCGTGGTTGGTGTTCTTCCATTCGCAATTCTTGGACATTTAAACTTGTGTCATGATTATTTGAGATGACTAGTGAAAGAGTAGTTTAAAATATGTAAATGATAGCTCTTCTTCACTTTCATATGCAGAGAAAAAACAAGTGATTGACAATGATCGGCCATGTTCTAATCTCACAATGTCACGTACTAAAGAAAAAAGTGTTGCTGGAAAAGGTCCTGAAAGACAGTTTAGAAAAGAACTCTGAAATTTTTGACTGGCTTTGCAGGTGTGATGTGCTGAATAAATTTTACTGTTGGACATGTTCATTATTCACAACTAAAAAAAGTGTTTGGAATAATTAAAGGTAGGGATGGTAAAAAAAAAAAAAAAAAAAGGTAAAGTGCTCCCCTGTGCATAGCACCATGCCATGGAGGCGTATAGGGGGTGTGGGGGTAACGCCCCACACTTTCTTGATCCGGTCGTGAGTGGGGGTGATGTGATCAGCATCACGCCCCTGACCGCCTTTACCCCCCATGGTTTCCCCCAGGTACCCATGTTATTTGATGCTGGGTGGGCACCGGGGCTGCTTCCGTTAGAAAAGTTCCCGGATTTGAACTGGCCGGGGGATCGAACCCGGGACCTTTAGCATGGTAGTCAGACACGTTACCGACTTAGCCACCGCGGGTAGGGATGGCACAGATTAATTGGTAATCTATCGGAATCGGGCGATATAGGCATATCCAATACATTTGGTACGGTCAATAAATAACCGAATTAGTACCGTGAAAAAGCAAAATAAAGTGACACGTTATGAAACTTACGGGATATGTAGGCCGGGCTGGGGTACACCACGTGTCTGCAAGACAAGTTCCAGACCACATCGCTAGGGTGGCAGCACTGGCAGGGAAGGGAGGTTGTGCTCATGAACAATGGTGTATGCTGACTAATGTCGAGTTCGGTTGCAATCTGGTTCAGACAAATCCCCCCGACACTCCCGTACGAGGTCATCAACGGCAGAAATGGACTCTTCCGTAATGGCATACTCCCCTGCGTTGTTGAGGCACATGACACTGTGAATGCCATGACTCACCTCACTGCATGGCTGACTGGCGACTTGGAGGCAAATTGCACATACACAACCTCCCTTCCCTGCCAGTGCTGCCACCTAGTGATGTGGTCTGGAACTTGTCTCGCAGACATGTGGCGTACCCCAGGCTGGCCTACATATCCCATAAGTTTCATCGCTCTGTCACTTTATTTCACTTTTTCACAGCATTAATCCGGTTATTTATTGACCATACCAAATATCTATAAATATCTTATAATTCAGTGCCAAATTCTGCCATTTTGTTATAATTTTTATGGATAATCTCCATGCCCTACTTTTATAAAAAATAAATGTTTAAATATGCAACTTCTTTTGCACTGTAGTCACCTCAAAACACACATTTATAAAGGAGGTCAGTGATCCATTCAGGTTCTTCCAGGACCATTGGGAATTTTATATCGGAACTTTATCGGTTATCAGCCAAAATTTCACTATACACTATTTTTTCCATGTTCACAATGTATCTAATGAAACCCTGTCAAAACATTTGAATAATTAGTGTAGCAATGTGTTACATATTGAAACTTCTATCACATCTTAAAATATAGCTATGTATGATTTGGAGTGATATTCTACCTAACATAAAAAATTCCTGATAATAACCACCTTACCCAGTCAAAATATTGCAAGTATATACACAAAAAAGAGTCTCAAAATGATTATTTACTATTATATTAACTTCGCCAATCATTTTTTCACATCAAGAAACAGCACATCCTTCTGAAGAAAACACACACACTCAGACTTTTTCTTCATCTTCACATGTGCTTCACTCCAAACCTACAGAAGTTTCTAAATACTTAGTCTGGCCATAAATACTGTTACACACTATTTTGTGAATAAATTGAATATGGTTTCAGATTTTTAAACGTTTAGTATGTTACACTTACATATATTACACACAAATAGCACCAATCAGTTTTCAAAATTTACACTTTTCACCCTCACAAAGGCTCGAAGTCTCCCTGGTAAGTCATCTATTGCAGCACGGATGGTCTTGATGGGAAAGTCCGCCCCTGCTGCTATCAAGGAGCACTTTTAACTTTCAGTTATAGGGTGCCTCTTCTTGCAGACTCCCCTCTGGCTCTTGGCACAGTTTGTAGTCCAAGGTACTGAGTTCATGGCTATCAGATGGCCAATCAAAAGTGGAGATGAAATCGAGTACACTGGTCTCCAGTCACTGCCGCGTCATCCTTGCCTTATGACCTGGGGCTTAATAATTCTTGAACATCCAGGATTCATTGTGAAACATTGTTTGGTTCAACAGTGTCACGAGAGGGTCCATAACACTTTCCACATACAATTTAGCACAGCTTTTAAGCCCTTTTCTCAAAAATGAGGCCTGGTGGAACTTTCGTAGCTCACCCCCACCAAACCATGACTGAGGAGGGCTGGTGGCATCTCTGATTTTTGACAAACTTCTCGAGAGTTTGAAGCATACACCCTCTCATTTTGGTGGTTTAATCTTTATTCAGTGGTGAACAATTTCTTATCAGTGAAGAGAATCCTGAAATGCCCATTGGTAACGTACCGCTGCAGGAGCTGCCTCGATTTCAGTCCCCTCTGTGTCTTGTCTTGTGCCATCAGGAAATTTCCAATACTCCACCAGTAAGCTCCAATTCCAAGGTCTTCACTAAGTACCCTGAACATTGATTGTTGTGAAATGTTCAACCCCTGTACCATTTTCACTTGCTTCCGGATGGGATTTCGGCAGATGCGAGCTATCACTGCTGTAACACCCACAGCTGTTCATACGGTGTGTGATGACTACCAACTCTTTGGTGATCTTTCATGCTAGCAGTATCAGTGAATCTCTGGATTGTCTGATACACAAACCTTTTGCTGATCTTCTGGATTTTTATGGGCTGGAAAATCTCAGTGAGTGACTTCCCAACCATATGCAGAGCAATTACGGCTACTCTGTTTTCATATTCGCCCCACTCCATGCTAAGCACAAGAAGATACACGCTTGCTCTTTCACAGCTGAACACACAATGGTCAGGAGTAAACTTCAGCACAAGCATGGTTCAATAACCTGACTACTGGATGTACAGTCCAAGCCAAAAGTTTGTAACAGTATTTATGGCCAGACTAGGTATATATTCATACTTACCTTTTTTGGGCAATTTTTATTCCCATTAAGTGTATTCTACAACATGCACCAAATGCAACATATTACATAAGCCAAACATACAAGAACTGTACATTATATGACATTTGCCATTTTTTTAGAGCCAGATCATACCATTATTTGCGAAGACATTCTTGCAAGAAACATGCAAGCTGTGGCACACATGCTAGCGATTTAGTTTTGTGAAACACTTTAAAAAATTGCAATTTAGATATCAACGTTTGATTTTTTTCTTTAAATTTATACACACTACGAATTAAGATGAAAACTCCTTTCCATTCCTGGCACAATATTCTTCTATTGTAATGTAAAAGTTACAAATTTTATACAAATAATAATTTACAGAAGGGCCATGTGTGGTGTGCAATTCAAGACATTAGGTTCCTCTTTGTAACCAGCACCTGAGGTGGAAAATGTTAGCCAGGGGAAAGTTTGGTTAACTTGTTCTATAAGATGCTCCAATGGTTTAACATGGTGACAACAGAGATGCCCAGCTTCAGTCTCCAAGAGCCTTGCAAGGCAGAGGCCGACCTTGAGCTCGAAGGTTAAGGCAACGTGAGGCCGATCTTAAGGATGAGGCTGCATGAGGCCGGAGGCCGAAGTCAAATGGACATCTCTGGGTGACAATAAGACAGCTGATGGGGATGCTTTGTGAAAATTTGCAATTTAGGTACTACATACAGAAAAAAATGTTAATACATTTCAGTGAAACCAGATTATTGATGTATACATAATACAAAATATTGATTAATTTTTGTCACCCTTTACTCATTTTATTTGGACAGACTGCAAATCATTTTACTCAAAAAACTATCTCCTGCACAATGAAACATGGCATGGAGTTGTGAGGGAACGGTTCCACACATTCATGATATCAGTGATTTGTGTAAGTGGTATGATCAGGACCATGCTTCAGCTGTTTTGAACTGTTGTTTTAAGTCCGCTTTATGCAGAAATAGGTTAACTGGGTCTTGACCTACAGTTTAAATTGAGATTTGAACCACTGTGGAATGTGCCTCCACTGGGTATCGAACCCAGGAGCCTTTGATTAGAAGGTGACATTACCAGTATCCCATCAGGGAAGGGACTAGACTATCAGAAAGCAAGACAGATTATCTGAAACTTCTACACCCTGCTATTAAATAATACTGGCTTTGAATATGTACTTATGTGTGTGTCCAAAATGAATTCTGCACTTTTCTCATTTTCTGTTATTTTTAGTTAATCATGACAATAAGGATGAATGATAATTAGATGAAATTGGTAAAGGGACACTCATGAAGGAACAGTCATGCCTATGCCAGGAGTTGAATCCTGGACTGTCTGTGAAGAGATCGTGAACCTGTTCAGCCACTGAAGCAATGCAATTTGTATTAACGTTCAAGTTTCGTTAAAAGAAAATTGAGAATTGAGACAATGCATGGAGAAAAAATTATCCTTGTTTAGAAAACTATAACCCAGCACAAAAATTAGGAATCTGTAAAAAAAATATATTGGCAGAAGGAATTTAAAAAAGGCCGAGTCTGCTGACACGCACGTCAAATTTGCTCCTGCAATGCAATTCGTCTGCTAAGAGGATGTTACAAATCTTAAGAACAGATGAAGACGAGAAAAATGCAAGTTAATGATTAGTGGGAATGAATGTACAGGTAATTTAGAACCTTTTTCTTTAGAAAGCAATATTATTTTAATGCTAACAGAACCTAACCTAACTATGAAAGCATTTAGGTTTATTATTAGAAGAATGCTAAGTGACCTAATCTTAAAACATTTATGTGAAAGTAATCGCTACAACTTCACAGTATGTGTTACAGACGTAATTGCATACATAGCTTGATGAAATCACGACCGAGTCTACTGCCACGTGCATCTCTTTTGAGGTTACAGCAGAAAAAGAACGTGGCAGTAGACACTACCTTTAAAAAATGAAAGAATTCTTTCCATACACTTTCTTGCCCTTTTAGCTAATCATTATGAGGATATACACTTGATGAAGCAGCACTGACAAAGGAACAACAATGCCAAAGTTGGGGCTTGAACCCAGAACCCACAGCAGTGATATCGTGAGTTTACAACTTAGCATCCTCGGACATAAAGATGGTTAATAAAAGGTATGACAACTTACATATTGCATCATAAATTAATTTAGAAGAAAAGATTACCTTAGTGTGATGCTTGGTTCTCTTGAACGAGACCGTCTCTGCCTCACATCCACGTCCACTTCCGGGAAGTACATGTCAACCTGACTTCCACCCGAAGCAGATCTTCGAGGACTGTAACCTCTTGGATGATGGGCTTCCATTAATCTTGGATCTGCAATAAACAAGAAAGACATTACAGCAATGCTGATCACTATAGCCACATATTTATGGTGAAAAAAAAATCAGTACAAAAACTAAGCACATTTCGGGATCAAAAGTGAAAAAATAATTGCATTTTGGTGTTAAAATGGTGAATAAAACCTTAAATTTGATTAAAAAACTACTTATTACAAAAAAGAACCATTTTCCTTATAATAGGACATTCATGTAGTTATCAGAGTAATAAGTTTATTCATGTGTAAAGGAGTCCATTTTTGCTTCTCAAATATTTACAGCAGAATTAATCAATTTCCCATGCTTTGCATACCTCACAGGATAATTCAAACTTCAGAAAGTGTCGTGTCTGTAAATAAACTCTAAATTTCGTGTTTAAGAGTTAATTTTGCATTTCCTGTAAAAAAAAAAAAAAGAGTAGGAAAATGCACCTCACACCTTCCAAAAACATGAAAATGAACATTACAGTGAGTTATTTCACATTTTGTGTTTTTGTCAAAAATGAAATATGCATGCCTCTACTGATCACTGATCAGCTGATATTATAGTGTTTTATATATATATATGGAATGGGGAACAAAACTTTAAATATATTGTGGATGGGACCAATTAATTAGTATTCTATTAGTGTTAACACTGGGGGAAGGATATAACTCTCATTTGACCCAGCTTTTCGAACAAAACAAGAACAAAAATCAACTGCAGGAGAAATGGTAAAATGTACCACTGACTACTAAAACAAAAAAAGCCCCCTCCCCATGCCCTACACACACAAAATGCTGGCCAAGCCAGATGATCAGCTGATACAACTGTAAAAGTACTATATGGTTATAGCTGTAGTTTAGGGAAAAGTGAAGATACAGGAAAGCACTCGCAAACACTGCAAAAGGATAAATACATCAATCACATCTTGTTAAATAAATATGAAAAAAATTATAGTTGATATATTATACTCGACTAACATAAGGAAGCAAAATTATGTTACCGTGAAAGGGGAAAAATTACTTCCTTCAAATTTGTGTTTTTCTTTTATTATTATTATTATTATACAAAAAAGCTCGTAGTAATTAATCCATGCTAAGTTCAAGCACAGATCCATAATGAACGCTATATTTAATACCTATTGAGCTATCCATTTCATCCATGTCTGCGTCTGGAATATTAGGAAGAGCTTTGCTATTTCGATTCACGTCGGAAACATCTTTATCCGCAGATAAGTCGCTAAGGCTGTAACTTTTTCGTAAATGATTTACAAGACCTCCACCACCCTAGAACGAAAAGAAGGGAGAATATTATGCCTTAGTTTTGTACGTAGGAAAAGTAGCCATTGATCTTGTACATGATATTCCCAAACTAAAGATGGAACAATGTTACAACATATACAAAAACAAGTGTGGTTGGAAAGCAACTATTAAGTGTTAACTTACAAAACACACAATGCACACTTATCCAGAGTGTAATGTAAATGGTGGCTGTTAAGTTAGGAACAGATGATACTACAAATTATTTTTGTATAGTTGTTCACAAAGATAAATGTAATCAAATCGCCCATCTTCTTTTTGTCCTGCACAATGTAAAGCTCAAAATTTGAAACTGCCAGTTAAGTAATAAACAAAAGCTGGTCAAACTCTGCAAAAATGATAAATACAGGGAAAAACAATAACAACTGAAAAGTTGTGATAGGTAATTTGCATCCATGTATATCTTTACAGGTGACTTTATACACACACAAAATAAAATATAACCATACCAAGTAACAGGAAATGTTATCAGCAAGCACGCACTTGAAAAATAGTATAAAAAGAAATGTTTTTTAAGTCCACTGTCTGCCCAAATAGCCTAATAGGGACTGGACCTAGTTTGAAGTGCAATGTGAACCACCATGTTATGTGCCTCCACTGGGAACTGAACCCAGGAACCTCCTTCATTACAAGGTGACAATGGATAGACCAGGTTGAAAACTAGTGGGATAAAAACATTAAAACTGCCACCTACACAGTTGATGATTCTCCATTTTCTCCTTCCAGAATTATCTTCAAATTACATTGCAATAATTTTGCTTTCAGCACTTAAGCTGAATAGTATAAACAGAAACATGACAAAACTTCAAACACTTAATGGGCTTCTCTACCTGCACGTGATATGGAATCCAAGGGAAGCATGGGACATTGGAGAGAAACCTACTGAAGATCAGTTTTTACCTTCCTTGTTTTAATTCCGTTCAAACATCTTTATAAAGAAGAGCGTAGAGCTGCAAGGAACATAGACTTGCCAGCAACTTTCTGTAAACATTGTCTCATTAGTATTAGTACTAGTATTTTATATTATTATTCTTGTACTTTTCTGCTTGCTCCTTGCTTCCCCTCAAAATTTGATTGATTGAGTTTATTTTACTTTTCATTTCTTGCCACTTTTAGCTAGTCGCGAAGATGATGAATGCTGATACGATGAAGGGACACACAAAGAACCATCATGTTCAGGCCAGGATTCGAACCCAGGATCACTGGCATCGTAGCATGGTGTACTAACCACATCACCATGGAGGCTGGTTCCCCTCGTATTTGTTCTTCCAATCTTCACCCTGCACCCGCTTACAAAGAGTGATAGTGGTTTGGATCCCACTTCAAACTGTAGGTCCACTCCCAATTAATGTACTCGTGCATACAGTGGACATAAACAAATTTACAAAAAGTTCTACGCTACTTGTCTTGTATCAATTGTATCAACCACTGTACACATTTTACATCATGCATGTAAAAACCTAGTGTGCCAAGAATATACAAATACAACTGCAGAACATTGTTATCCATTGGTGAGTTTTCCTTGGATGAATAGAACAAGGGGCTACTATTCCTAGTCAGTGAGCCCCCTCCCCTCCTCCCCCGATGGTGTAGTGGTAACATCATCACCTTGTAATCAAGGGGTCCCAAGTTTTATACCCGGTGGAGACACATTGCAAAGTGGTTCGGATTCAACTTTAAACTGTAGGTCCATCCCCGATTAGCCTATTTGTGCAAAAAGTGGACTTAAAACAATAATTAAAAATTACTAGGCAGTGAGATTGCCCCTAATAAAGAAGAATACTTATAAGTCAGAAGTATACATTTGACATTCAATGCATAGTTGTAATAAATGTAACATGCCCCATAAAGCTCCATGCAAAGTTAAAGGAAATTGGACCTTATCTTGATGAGGCATGTGGCCACCATATGTCCTTGTGGCTGTCCTCACAAGAACTGCCAATACTGGAGGAACATATGGTGGCCACAAGCCTTGTCAAGATTGTGATGGAGATGCGGTTCAACTTTTTTTAAGTTTGTCCATGTCCACTCAATATTTTGCAGGCAACATCACAAACATTGCCTTCTCATATTACCACTATACTTCATTTACGTGTACTTCTGCCTATCTAGTTATCTATGTGCTCATACAAGATACAAAGGTCGGTCGAAAAGTAACGCACAATCCACTGTAGCTCGGGAATGGTAAGGACTAGGAAAATGAAATTTTGTAGGTAGAAGCATTGGTCCTTTACCACTTAAACTGCAGCATAGCTTATGAACAGTGTGATCAAGTTGCATCACGATAACGCACGACCGCATGCTGCAATCATGACAGTTCAGAAGATTGGCCAGATGGGATGGACAGTGGTGCCACAACTCCCATACAGTCCTGACCTAGCACCATAGGATTTCTATATGTTTGGAAAACTGAAGGCTCATCTGCGTGGGAAACAGTTTGGAGATGACAACGAGCTCATTGTGCTTGTGAAAACGTGGTGTAAAGACCAACCTCAAAGGGTTTTACGAACGTGGATTCGTGTCATGGAAACAAAGATGTCTGCAGTGCAGAGAAGCACATGGATCATACATTGAGTGACATTTCCAAAGGATCAATACTTCTACCTACAAAATTTCATTTCTCTAGTCCTTACTATTCCCGAGCTAGTGGACTGTGCGTTACTTTTTGACCGACCTTTGTATAAATGATAACAAAAAGTCAAAACCACTTCTGGTCATACATGTATCTTGATTGGGCAGGAAAGAGTTCAAAAGGACAAGAAACAGTAACTGCAAAATGATTACTCAGTTCCACAATGTCAACTATTAAAGTTAAGGTTTGGTTGGACCTTTGACTCATGCCAGTGAAGACTTTTTCAACTTTTTGAAAAGCCGCTATGATATTCCAAAATCTGAAAAATTACACGTGCTTAAAATTCCTTCCCAAAGTGTGTTCCGTGGCTTGCTAAAAGGGGTGCTGCGAAATTTTCCAACACTTGTTAATCTACACAGGTTTTTAGTACTTTTTACGTATAAAATGTTTCTAAATTTGAAATAGGCCCTGTGTGTTTATTTTTTAACTTAAGGCAAGCAACCTAATCACACTTACTGAGCGTTGCAAGTGTTAGATAGGCCTACATTCTGACTTGGGCGCCGTGGAAAAATCTCGAAACACTAAGGGTGCAGTGAAACGAAGAAGTTTAGTAACCCCTGTTCTAAAGCATTCATGTGACTAACAACAAAAAGCTGCTTGGTAGGTCATGATCTTCAAAGAGCTGTTGTGCTACAGATTGATTGATGTGGTTAATTTTTACTTCACTTTTCTGCCACTTTTGACAAATTGTAAAGTGATGAAGGGGCACTAACATGCTGCATGTAGCATGCAGCGCTAACCACTCCATCACGAAGGTCGCGTGTTGAACCACGGAGTTTAGTTAATAAAATACTTACTAATTATACTTCCTCCTCTTTTACTTTAAATTATCTACATGGTATATCTGGTAACTTACATATTTAAGGCTATTACTAAAATATGAGGATTTTCTCCATAGGAATCATTGCCTTGTAATCAAGTGGGTCCCGGGTTCGATACCCGGTGGAGGCACATAGTGGTTCGGATCTCACTTTAAACTGTAGGTCCAGTTCTGATTAGCCTTACTGTGCATAAAGTGGACTTAAAACACCAAATCAATCAATCCATGGGAATCAAATTATTTCATCCATCCCTCTGAGTGAGGTTGTGTTTCTACATAATTAAGGTGACACTTGTATTCTGAAGGATATTCAAATGCACATATTTCCAGATATATACACAATACAAATTCCCTATCCTTGTAATCAAGGGGTCCTGGGTTCAATACCGGTGGAGGCACATAGTGGTTCGGATCCCACTTTAAACTGTAGGTCCAGTCCCGATTAGCCCTTCTGTGCATAAAGTGGACTTGAAACAACAATTCAATTCAATACAAATTCCCAATCCATTTTTCAAACACAGTAAGATTTTTAAATTTACCAAATGATACAGAATAACACAAAATATGCTCACCAGCAATTTCACTCTTCCTTGAGAATTATGCATCTGCTAACACTGCTATCTTCAGGATGTGACATCACTGTTTTGCAATATTGAAGCTGGTACATTTTGAGCATTACTAAGAGGGGGGAAATAACTACGAAGTCACAAACCCATTCTACAGATGAAGATGCTACTGCTAATACCTCTGGCAAATGTGCCACAAGGTGAACCATGTTTAACAGAAATGTATCCATTGTTTAGGAAACAGAAGAGATGGGTTAAGACTATGCACATACAGTAGGGTAAGTTAAACAAAAATCTACCCATTATGACTTAACAGCTGTTTGAAAAAAGAAATCGATCAGGAAAGAAACATTCTACCACAATTTGTTTCCCTTGAAAAGAAATTAGACAATTTGTTGATTTTTTGGAAAGGAAAGGCATGCTATTTAGTTCTTTCCCTTACTTGAATTCCTGCCACCCATATTTTACACTCATGCACAATTCTTCTTTATTTTTTCTCAACAAAACTAAATTTTCATAAAATCAAAGCAATAAATAGAAAGCAAAGGAAAAATATGTGGAATAGACTTAGGAACTGGACTAAATAACATTTCAATAAACATTAAGAACACTGAAAACCACATTTGTCTATTAACAACTACAATGGCAAAGCAAGACCACATGAAGAGATTTTCCTAAAAATACCATTTCCACACAAAAGACATTTGACAATGCAAAGCAATGAGAAATATAAAGTCGTAAGGTTGTTGCGCAATGCCTGTTAACTAGTTGAAATAACTTTTCTACAAGCTAAAATTATTCTAACAAAATACTTAAATTTGCTGTTGACAATTTAAAATATTTTGCGTATTGTATTTTACTTATTTTTTTCCAACAGTTTCTTTTGCCAATTTTGGCTATCATTATAGGAATGAGTGATGATTAGATGCAAGTGATGAAGGTTCATTCACAAATTAAACTCATGCCCAGGCTGGGATTTCAACCTGGAACATACCGTATTTAGAAAAGAATCTGATTTTATCGAGTTTCACCAAGCAAGCAGAATTCAACAAAATTAAAGAAAATAACGAGATCATTTTAAACTGTTGTTCTTTTTTCTATATATATTAATAACTGCTTTGAATGGTTAATTAATAACCTAGGTACATGGTCAAAGTTACTTCAAACATTTAGTGCTGTCTCACTATGCTTCTCTAGCACAAATTCAACTTGAGATTGTGACATCCTTCTTATCTTAGATTACATAACCACAAATAAAATTTGGAGAAACCTATATCATCAACAAAGAGAGAAGGATGAAGTATTTGGTTTATCTTGATTATTGCCATGGTTTCATAAAACTTAATTTATCTCATATTGATCAGGTAATGGAAAAGAATACAAAACAAACGGTTAACCCTTTCACTGCTGAATATATATTCTTGTGACAAGATGCTCTGTGCTTCATGATTGACCCGATTTCATAAATTCACTGTAGCTTTATTATTTGACATATTGTCAAGAAACTTTGCAGACGTATAGAAAAACTCAAAAAGTTTTCTTGTGTTGCAGGTTCGCTTCTGATTCCTGCCAGGGGAAGGCAGCAGTGAGCATTTATTCAATATGGCGACAGGCAGAGAGAAAGCTTATGTTGTGCTCGAGTTTCATTCACATCAGTCTGTCGTAACAATGCAACGACACTTCCGAACGAAGTCCATTCGGCGATGGTATGCACAATTTACAGCTTCAGGATGCCTCTGTAAGGGGAAATCAACTGGTCAGCCTGCAGTGACTGAAGAAACGGTTGAGCGCGTGCGAGCGAGTTTTGCACGAAGCCCACAGAAGTCGACGAACAAAGCAACCAGAGAGCTGAACATTCCATAGCCTACCGTTTGGAAGATCTTACGGAAGCGATTGAAGAAGAAGCCTTACCGCTTGCAATTGCTACAAGCCCTGACGCCTGATGACAAAGTCATATGCTATGAACTCTAGCACAACACAAGCTTTCTCTCTGCCTGTCGCCATATTGAATAAATTCTCACTGCTGCACTCTCGTGGCAGAAATCAGAAGCGAACCTGCAACACAAAAAACTTTTTGAGTTTTTCTATATGTCTGCAAAGTTTATTGACAATATGTCTAATAATAAAGCTACAGTGAACTTATGAAATCGGGTCAATCATTTATAATAACCCTGTATAATTCTTACCCTAGGTGATTTGTGAAGATCAAACCCTATTCAGATGTCTTGGAAAACAGGCATTAAATGAGTATTTATACTCTAAAGAGGCCTCATTTATACATCAGCATCATCATCACTGTCGGGACTAAATAATTTATTAAAATCAGAATCTTCGTAAGATAGTACAGGTAATGAACTTACTGGCAGATGCCATCCTTGAAATCAGATTGTTTTCTCTAAATTTCACACGAGGATAGGAACCAGTGTAAAATTAATTCCATTCAGTTCCCAAGAGATAGAACTCTTCATCTACATGCCCACAATGTTTGAATATTCCAAGATAATATTTTCAACACGAAAAGAAAACAACACATAATCTAGGCAGAATCTGTTTCAACATGGCATACATGCATTTTACAGAACATGCTATTATGATTTCAGCAGTGAAAGAGTTAAACCTGGAAGAAGAAGAAGAAGAAAAAAGGCAATTCATGCAAAAAATATCCTCTGCACACAAAAAGAATCCAAGGGGGAATTATAAAGCATTCAAAACCAATGGTTGATGCTTCAAACACAGCAGGGGCATGCCTTGTGGCCATACCCTGCATCTTATTACACAACTGATTGAAGGTTTATATGTTGAGTAGATGTTAACATCAAAGAAAAACATACATTTGTTTATAATTTATGGCTTTTGCCTAAAAGTATTAATGCAAATGAAATTCTTAAATGAAAATGTACTCTATGCTAGTTAATTTGTAAAAAATATATATTTTTATGCAAAGGTGCACTAAAAAAAGGATGGGGAGGGAAGAACTACCCTTCAGTCCAGACAAAAGAGAAATGTGAACATCTGACACTGACAGCTGAAATATTTTACGTGCTCTCTTAGTGCTTACTCCTGGTTGGAGGCCTCAAAATTTTAGTGTTGTACCAGCACCGTGAAGACACACTGTGTCTCCAGTGGGTATCAATCCCAGGACCCCTTGATTACAAGGGGATAACATTACCACCATGCCATCTGGGAGGCCAGGAGAAAAGAGTGGAGTCAAATGTCCAACAAACTGTGGATGATCAACAATAAAGAAGAATACTTGTCCTGCTGTGCAATAAGACACGCAGGGCACATCAACAACAAAGTATTAATGTTGCCAAAAACAATGCACAATGTAACTTATGCTGAGCCAACATATAGAAACTTGTTTTTACATATAATACAAATCATGCCATTCCTATACTGGAAGATGGTATATACACACTAATTTAGTAACACGTTCAGCATGCAACCGCAAATACAGTAACATGTATCACACATGCACATACAAAATCACCTATTATAGACAAGTATAGACAAGAACAAGAATGAGGGAATGTGCAAATTTCATTTGACTGCTGAAAAATACGTAAAAAGGTGCATTTGTTAATACATTCTCTGCAACATTACATTATAAAGTACAAGCCATAGGCAGTTGTGCCTTTGATAAAGCAGGATTATCTTTTGATGATAAAAAGCAGCAACAAAAAAGCTGTAACTTATGTCAACTTATAAACAGAGCTTGATTAGAATAATTTTGTGCGAGTGCACGTTGAATAGCTGATATCTCCAGTGCAGTGTAATCCATTTGTAGCAATTGATTGGATCATTCAAATTTAGAAATATAATTTCCATAGACACTTTTCAAAGTTGTATTTACTCAATTTCAATGGTCAGTAGTTTCTACAACCAGTGGCAGCAATTAGGGGGGGCATGGGGGACAGTTGCCCCCCCCCCAGCTACTTTTGCCCTTGCGCTATGCTAAACCTTATGTATAAAGGAAAAGTAAACGGTCCTTGTCCCCCAGTATTGGAACCCAATTTCTGCCACTGTGTACAGTCAGGGACAATTCTGGGTAGTAACGATTCCATT
This sequence comes from Lepisma saccharinum, assembly GCF_977018435.1. Taxonomy (NCBI): domain Eukaryota; kingdom Metazoa; phylum Arthropoda; class Insecta; order Zygentoma; family Lepismatidae; genus Lepisma; species Lepisma saccharinum. The sequence goes on from NC_139249.1 coordinate 11,635,552, forward strand.
GAAAGTTAATGGAATTGTTACAACCCAGAAGTGTCCATGACTACACAACTGTTATCAATATATTGCTTTAAGGTACGAATTCAAGTTAAATATTTTATCAGTGGTACTTTTTTCTTGTTTCACATTTGTTAAATTTTTAATCAGAATTCTCGACATGTTTATCAAAGATAATGTTAACACAATTAGTGATTTGTATCCAAAAATTCAAAATTCACACAATACACATCTCAATACACTTACAACTTAGCATATTGAAAATTGATCCATTCGAATATGTAAGCCTGAAAAATATGAGTTAGGGTCACAATTTTACTCCAATCTTATAAATATGCAGCTCCATTTGAAATATTTACCGTAATCACTACATACAAGATTCATTATAAATCTGTGGTTCTCAACCTTTGCGAGACTGCAGCCCAGTATTTATTTTTCTTTTTTTTCTTTTAAGTTGGCCCGATGTCAACAATTTTACTCATAAATACCTTTCTAAAACCTTCATGTTATTAACATGTGCCCTTGAAAGTAAATATTAACAAATAAATTATAGCATAATGATAAAGGATAATAGTTTGATAATGTTAGTTTGTTGACAAACATACGATTAGCTTTAAATTGGTTGTCAACCACTGGATGTAATGAAGTCTTGTAGCTTCCTCAGGTAATTTGATGTGTTGATTTCCATTGCCATGTTGTGTGTTTGAACAAATAATTCCAAATAATCAGAATATTTCCACAACATAATATTTGTTAATGGCAATTGCTTAAACTAAATTATAAAATTTAAGGAGAACATCTTGTGGACCAGTATAATTCATGCCACTGATGGCAGGCCATGTTCTGCTGGTCGAGAAGCACATTATAAATGAATGTACATTCTGTTTGCAAATTCTTCATTAATAGCTCTTCAAAACATAATCGGTCTCATTTAACTATATCATTTTCAGCAGGTTCTTGTTAATCTATGATATATTGTATGATATCAATACAATATATAACAGTTCTCCACAACTTTTCCAAGAACAACATACATATTACTCTGTTGGTCTTACCTTTTAAAAGACAAAACAAACGTTTCACCAAACTCTTGACTTCATCTGAAAGCCTTCACCAGGAAAAGGCAGTTCAGGTAGCTTACAAGAGGGAGGAATATCGCATGTTGCTGTAACAAGATAATGGATACTGTGATGTGACACAAAACTGTCATTTCACTATTTCTATTAATTTGAGGATACTGCTGCCTACTATCTACGGGTTGATGGTATCACTGAGAAAAAGAGCCACCACCTCTCGAGGTATTTTAAATCATGTTGAATAAAATACATCATGAACTATGGAATTGTATCTTCTCCCCAGAAACATGATTCAAACAAGTTTTCTCGGATTACAAGCCTGATGAGACCAATATATGTGCTCGAAACAGAAGTAAATGTGGACTTAACTTAGTTGATGACTAGGGAGCTGAAGTTGATGAAATGTTATCTTTTTTCTGACATCTCTGACACGATGTCCATTAAATATACACAATATTACACTTCGTCTAGAACACAAAAAAGGTAATTTTAAAGTGCATTATTTTGCATATTTTGCCAATTTTCAGGTTTTAGGTCATTTTCCCCGATTTTCAGCATTTTTCACAATATTTGACGTATTGTTTTGTCATATTTTGTCACTTCTTTCATTTTGGTAATATTCTTGAGTCTTTTCACCAAGGTGAACATGGGCCTATATATATCTCGCAGGATTGCAATTTACGAGCAAAAGAAATGCTGAACTGGTGACAGTCTTTGTTGTGTCGGGGGGAAACCAGTCTGGGAAAAATTGAACTGGAAAATTAATGCATTTTACACTAATTCATTCAGTGTATACGACTTTACAAATTATTTTTTTTTTAAATTATTCGGTTGTTTCCATTGGAAATCTTCGTTGCATATTTTAATTGAATGTGCATGTGGTATCATCTGGTGCCTTTTTTTTTTTTTTTTTTGAAAGCAGGATTGCATTTTGTTTAATTTTCTTTCCATTTCAATTTTTTACCTGAAACTAACAAATTTAATGGACATTTTTTGCATCTTTTCCCATTTTTAGGACATTCTATAGGTCATATACCTACATTTTTTAGGTCATCAACTTCCGCTCCCTAGTGTTAACCCTAGAACACTCGTTTGAATCATTAACTACCTGAACTGGTGCCAATATCAAAATGACTTTGAGGCGAAGTTGAAAACTTGTTGTGGTATGTGTTGCTTTTAAAAAGGTAAGTTTTTAACATAGCTGCTGCCAGCATGTGGTATTAGATCTTCTTCTTATAAAGGCATGTATTGTAATGCACTGTTTAGAGCATTTTTGCTAAGTTTTTTTAATGCTTATTACAGTATGCTTCCCAACAATTAATTGCACAAAGCTCTACTTAGTACATGAACTTCCTTGTCTTGAAAATAAGTGATGAGGGCACTTAAATGTCTATTAATTTGTCACTACCGATTCTGTCATTGTAGTATTTCTCTTGTGAAGGTAAAAAGCAATTTTGTCTGCAATGTTATTAACAATTTTCTAAATATGCACTTCCTTTATCTATGGTAAAACTTATACATAAATGTCCATGTATGTATAGGTTATCTGCCTTCAGTAATTTAATAAATAAATAAATAAATAAATAAATGAGAACTATCAAATCATATACCAATAATTAAGAAAGAAAATGTATCGAGTTTCTAAACAAAGTTCAGTAAATACTACAGAATTGAAAAACATGCATGCGCAAATTTTGGAAAAAGTTCATAAATTATTTGGCTGTTACATGTCCAGACATATCTGCCAAAATGAAAAATTTTGCGTATGCATAAATTTTGCCACACAATGCAAATTTTCTGCAATTTCTTTATTTTCCTTTCAAACGTGAATATTTTTTTGCCAAATCATTGGAATTTTCCCCCCTTTTTATATAGCTTTTCTGAACAATTACATTATTCAGACAAGGATGAATAAGAATATCATGGGAAGGGGGTAGCAAATAGCTACGTCCAGACGGATTGGTGGATCACAGAAGATTGTGTGACATGACCGGCAGATAATGCAGCAGGCTAAATGTTCGGTGAAAGTGCTTTTCCAAGAAGACGCACCTGGATGAATTCCAAAATATCTTGAAACTTTGCCAACGCTATTAAATTGGTGCCCAGGTGTCTTTTGCTTTGCTGTTACTATGGTTGCCTCAACTGTCTTGGAAAATGTGTCCATTTTTAACTTCTTTATTCCTTTCTTTTTCCTACTTGAAGTTGTTGTTCCCGTTAGTCTTTGTGAAAGATGTATCCATAGTTTTGAAACTAGAGCACCAGATCACACAGCTGAGTTTAAGAGTAAAGGCTTGGATAACACAGATAATAAAAGTCTTAGTGCAAACATTGTAATCCTAGCGATTCCATTGAGAACACATCAATTCATACACGAAAACAGTTCATTTCCAAAACAGGGATCTGTTGTGCTTCACTTTACAAGCAGCCAAGAAAAGAAAATGTTGTATGTGCCACCTCGCACCACCTGAAGCATTAAACTTTTGCTTGCCAGAAGTCAAGACTATGCCTCATTAGACAGTTCCTCGATCCACAAACTACCCTAGCTAACACAATACTGGGAATATAGCAAATCAGGCACATTTTAGAAGGCTGCTACTGTTTAAAAATGTGTAAGTCACTTTAGCACATGTAATTTTAATTTATGCTGTTATTTTATGTTGTTAGTACATTCCAATGTAAAATAGCTAATGCTGTATTTGGAATCCACTGTGAAATAAATAAACATCAACCTCATCCTAAACACTCCATAAGCAGTTCAACATGACAAGCATGGATAAGAGTGCAAGCGATTATGAATTAGATTTTGTGTGTCCCCTCATACTCCTTTTGTGTGTCCTCAATGACAGGAAACCTTGAAAAATGCACTAAATAGTGTCAAAATGATGATGAAGTGACTAAAATACCACATAAGTTATATTTCCGTTTTAATTTTACATTAATAGCTGTGGTAACATGGAATTTTGTAATTTTGATTAAAATTTAAATCAATATTTTTGTATATGGTTGCATGTTAGACCAATTTCAAATCTACAATGATGAAATGAATTACCACTAAATAAAGGGTGTCTCAAAAAGATGGGACATTTTGAAACTGAGGTTTAGAGAAGAGAATAAATAGTTGCAAAAGATTTAATCATGGAAATGAATAGTGCAGAGGATGCCATTACATAAAGATCCACCACAGCATTTGCAAGCCTGGAATGGAGGCAGTGGTTCTAGTGTCGCTACGTTACGGGGAAACTTGCAGTTCGCATATTTTCCAAGGTTTCTGAAATCTTGGCAATACTATATACATACTGCTGAAGAGATGAATAGGTTTATTTCTTGAAGATTACACCCAGTAGATCATGACCTTTTCTGCACAAACATTCCTGCAGACATCAAGAGACATCCTGCACAGCTCAATGTAACATGTCCACAGAAATCTGGGCAATTTCCTCACAGATTCTTTTGACTCGACTTGCTACAATTGAAGAATCACTGATTCCTGTGAACGTGTTACATCGAGCTACACAGGATGTCTCTTGACGACTGCAGGTAGTAATCTACTGGATTAAACCTACCCATGTCCTCAGCAGTATGTATGTACGTACATAATGACATCCTCTGCAATATTCATTTCCATGATTAAATAAATCTTTTGCAACCATACCCTGTTTCAAAATGTCCCATCTCTTTGAGCAACCATTTATTATTCAATCTGTAAAAAAAATTGTCTTTCAATGCTGTCTTAAATTTATAACTACAGTAAGATAAACTAAAAAAACATAAGCCATTCACAAATTTCATTTTATTTTTTCTACTCATATCACACAAACGCTAGCAGTAAAAAAGTATAAAACTGACCATGATGTTTGGTCTTAATCAGATGATGAACAAAAACAAAACAAAAACTTACAAGTTAAAGAGCATTCAGCCTAGTATATGCCACAGGCAAGAATTTTAAGAACTGAAGACAAACAATACATAAAAACTTCGTAATGCTACAACATATATACTACTTTTGCATTTATTTCTATGGCCTTTCAGTCTCCAGAACATCATGTATCACAAATAAAGAAAAATTGCAAGCCCTTGGCTTCCTAAAAGAAACTGTCTTTTTTTTTTAAATAAAAAAAAAGAAATAACAGTGCTGACTCTACACGTTAATTTCTTCCCTTTTTTTTTTTTTTTAAGAGGTAGGACCAGTAGTTGCTTTTAGGTGACTAGTCTGATAATTTGTATTTAAGTAAAGAGCTCCACATCACTTCTTAGTTATCATGCTTCGAGTCAATCGCCGTCTAGGTCTTTCGGAAACTTCCATACTGACGGTCTCCTCATCGTCGTCTGAAAATCCTCCGCCTTTGGAAAATAGTGCCGTTGTTTCTTCCTCGGATTCAACCGTTGCGGCTGTGCCTCCCAAAGAAGGGTCGGATATTTTGGTCGAGGAAGGAATAGGTTCCTGTGGGACAATACACTCAGAGGAGACGGCTGATAGGAGTGGTACGGACAAAGGCAGAGTCTAGCGGAAAGAAACAGCATTGTAAGCAAATTAATAATAGTAACAAAGCACAAAATAATACAGAAAAGGAGAACAATAAACATAATACAACAAAAATCAACTAGTAAACTGAAAAAGAGTTAAAAAAAAAACAATTGATAGGAAAATAATAGCCAGCACTAGAAACGAGCAAAAAAACTGTTGGCAACATATGTAAGTAATTAGAAAGCTTGATATGGTTGTGTATGCAGATTAGTACCTTCTTTCTAATGCATTACACAGAATCCACTAGTTTGTGGTTATATCCAGTGGTCAGAAGTAGCGTCGCTACTGTAGCTAGCTACAAAATTTGTAGCTGTAGGGACGCTACATTTTGAAAATTGTAGCTGTAGTGGTAGCGAAGCTACAAAAAATTCATGTAGTTGTATCGAAAATTTCACTACAGCTACATTTTTCTCAGCATTTCGAGGTAAATTTTGAATGTGGCAACAGCATAAGAAAAGTCGACAATAATGCTTACTTTTGCAGGAGGTTTACAAAGACAGTCTATTACATGGAAATTCGGATAATCTAGATTATACGTTTCTTTGAGTTGCATCGCTATTTTGGGGAGAAACATGTCTCGTTTGTTGCACCGCTGGAAAACAAAATGTCTCGTTTGTGTCACCCCCAGAACAAATCCTGTGGATATCAAAATGTCATTAATTACTGTGTAAAACACAACTTGCAGTGCAAAGACGAGTGATCCATTTTCAACTACAATGACTTTAAGCAATAGTGCCAGCAACCAATGGCTCAGTACGTTAACAGCATTGATAATTGTCAGTGTATAAGGGGTCTCACCAGCAAGAAATTATTGTTACAAGTATGATAGACATACACTTTCTGGAGTTACAGTTATTTTCATCATATTATTTGTTCACAGATTTTAAAATTTCAATACGTTTAGAACACTTGGGTTTGCACGTCAGTTTCCTCATCATATGATATTGTAAAATCTACGCACAAGTTATTGACTTTCCTGCAGAAACGACAATTTTCTTTAGTTAATGTGCAGTTGCCAAATTTATGTATTTTGTTAATCATGACAATGAGAATAAATGGTTTATTTAGTTATTCTTTTATCTATAGTCGCTTTCTGCCACTTTCGGCTAATTGTGAGCATGAGGAAGAATGATGAATGATGAACAGTGTGGGGAATGGAAGATCCCATCCTCCCAACTTGGCGTCTTTCCTAGTTTTTGTTTTGAGTCCATTTTATGGATAGATATACTGATCGAGACTGCGTGCCTCCGCCGGGTATCGAACCTGAGGCCCTGTAATTACAAAATAGCCCCAGATACCTTTCATTCAAAACTACCTTCATATCAGTCTATTAAAAAATTAAATATTTATTCTCAAGAAAAATATGTTGATATGTGAACATAAATACGCAATCTTACCAAATTTTATGTGTGTATAGTCGTAATCATTAATTTGGGTAACACCCTAATTGCAATATTCATATATCAAATTTGAATTGATATGCCACTTGCATACGTACATTATTCTCTAACACTATAGTAAAAATAAGTAACTGAACTGCTATCAAAATCATCGAATGATGGGAATCATGATAATAAATAACAGAATCTACGTATTTTCCAGTAAGTACAACTATCATACTAGAGGCTTCTTTTGAATATCCATGTGGTTGTTTCAAGTTTTTGCAGAAGTAGCGCAAAAGTAGCGAAGTAGCGAGTAGCGCACATGAGTAGCGTAGCGAACTACTTTTTGGTAAAATAGCTGTAGCTGTAGCGAAGCTACATTTTGGAAGAGTAGCTGTAGTTGTAGCGAAGCTACTATTAAAATGTAGCGTTCTGATCACTGGTTATATCATCCCCACAGATTTTTTTTTTAAAAGTTGATTACTTAATGCTAACATAGTGAGCATGGGCCACCAATAAGATAATCCCTCATGGTACAGTAAAGTTCCCTTTGCATATAGCACCGTGCCACGAAGGCACATTTAGGGGATGTGGGACATTTTGGAGGTGATGTAATCAGCACCACACTCGGCCAGGTTCCCATTGATTTGAGGCTTGGACGATGTATGCGGGGATATAAGGTCAGAAAAATTCCGGTCTTAGATCACCCATCCTGGGAATCGAACCCAGGTCTCCCACATGGCAGTCAGATGCCCTACCGACTGGACCAACGTGTGTCTTTCCCTTTCTTTATTAAAAATTGTCAACACACCCAAAAACAGGTCTTGTCCAGACCACTAGATGAGATGAAACCTCAGCGACCAGGAAGTCTGTTTATATTTCACTTTGCACTATAACCATGCAAAGCGCCTTCACCGACACACCATGTGTTCAGAAACCACTGATGGACGACAAGACAGAAACAAATACACCACCCTGAGGAACGACACAGAACCAGTCTCTGAAACATAGGCACATATAGAAACTAAAAACGGAGACTAGAAGTCCAACAATTCAACATGGAATCGTTCACCACTGATCAGTTACAAAGGTACACTTGTGATAATGTTTGTGAGTGTTAGATTATGCGCAGAAAGGCTAATTGGGATCCGAACCACGCTATGTGCCTCCACCGGGTATTAAACCTGGTACCTCTTGATTACAAGGTGATGACGTTTCCACAATTCCCATCAGAGAGGCCCTATTATTATAATAAGAGAAAGCAAGTTCTATGTTATTAATTTCTCTGCACATTGAAATTGCAAGTGATCTTTCTGTAAGTCAATTATTAAGCTACATAAAGCGTATTAAAAATATCATGCCATGTATTTCTTATGGGGAATGAAAATCCTAAAACTTAAGTTTTCACTGCTCAGAGACATCTTTTGGTGTTTTTCGTTAACGATCAGTTCTTCAACTTTCCCCTTTCCGTTCATGCACTTCATGGTGTTCCCAGAGTACCTTGTGCACTAGGTGAACAAAATAATTCCACTCAATCTTGAGCAAGTACTGATCAGATGGCTAACAAGACTGAACCTACAGTTTACAGTGCATTCCGACTCACTGCACTCGCTCACAGGTAGGTAAATCTCAAAGCAGCGTAGAAATATATATTAATAGACACATGAGCCTGTTTCAGACATTCTACATTAGGATTCCTCCACAGGCCTTTTGATGATTTATCCAACATTCAAGAGAACTCATGTGGGTTGCATACACTGCAATTCTGTAATATGCAATAAGCTTACGGTGATACACTAAACAATCCACAAGGTTCTTCTGAATGCCATAGAAAGGATTCTACATGCATAGGTATATTTTTTTACAATTCTTACAGAAAATATTTTCAAAAAAGTTGTTAGTCACGACCAACAGAACCTTACAGAACATAAAAAAATATTATTTATTATTTTGAGTAAAATCGTTTCAAAAATATTGTATCTTCAAGGGAAACTTGTCCATGGGATTGAAATCATTTTGACTGTAATGTGATCAATACTGTGTACACTATATACAATTAGAAATATGAAGCATATATCATCTGCAAGAGTATAATATATATATATATATATATATATATATATATATATATATATATATATATATATATATATATATATATATATATATATATATATATATATATATATATATGTGTGTGTGTGTGTGCCAGAAAAGTGAGCAACATACCACTCATCTATATCCACTACTTTAATGCAAATTGCATTAACACAATGCAAAAATAAACCTAAAATTAAAACAAATTAAAATTCATTTCAGCAGTGGATGAAAGTCTTACCTTGTATGCCACGGCCAAACTCTAGTTTGGGAAAGAAAATGAGAATGATTGGATAATATGCTATGAAACTTGCATAATGGCGAGGTAGATATATCTGTATATATACGGTATATATGCATGCAAATTTAAGTTACAAATGATTGACAGGTATCATGCTATGGAACTGGTGTGAGAAAAATGATGTTACAAACATGAAAGGTTATGTTTCTTTTCACATAAGTAACTTTACCCAAAGAAGGTATACAAGTACATATGTGTGTGTGTGTGTGTGTGTAAATGAAGTCTAGAATTTAAGTCAAAAAACATACCAAAATATGAACATGAAAACTGCTTCAAACCAGAAAATAAGGATAATATGGTACATATAATATTACTATAAAATATTTGTTGAGGACTTAACATTTTCAAACATACAGAAGATATTCTGGAATTTTCTACGGTCAAATTCAATGCATGCACATAATGTAATAAAATAAATTAGATAGATTACAATTGTTTTAGTCCGATGATCAATTCCATGAACAAAAAAAGAATCTCTATCCCATTCCACATTTTGTGAAAGGAATAACATTTCATTTAATGTCATTACTACCAGTAATAGATACAGCACTATCAGATGTACTATGTCTACGCAAGAACAAATGTTTTAAATTCTTCAAAAATAAATTATGTCTGATGAATTTAATGTGTTACAAATGGTGCAATGTAATACATATACAGGAAACGAAGCTTTACCAAATAGATGGAAGGTGTTAATAAGTACAAGATTAAGTGGTGAAAGTTGTGAAAACTTCCTAGCCATACTAATCCTTACATATGAGCAGAGAGCTACATTAGCCATCACACCCACAAACAAACTATTCAGAACCACGTATAATTGATACAGATGAAAAGAAAACCAAAGATACGTTTCTATGCATATTATTGTGCATATACAATTCAATGGCAACTATAATGTTGTAATAAAAGCAACAATATGAACATCATCAAGTAATTTGCCAAAGCAATATCTGGAGAATCAAGAAACTTATCAATAATAATTTGCACCAAAGACGGAGATGATATCAAAAATCATGAACAACAATTACAAGCACTACATAACAAATTCATTGATTCCACAAATGAATAATTAAATGAGAGAATTACATTTTGACTAGTAACGAGTTACAGGGATGAACTTAGTATGATGAGAATTCAAACCCATGGAATCTCGGACTTCTTTCTTCACAGACATGAATAAATTCACAGGTTTCATTTTGATACTAAAATTATTATGGTTGTTTATGCAAATATGTGTACTAACACATTGCAATCTGATGAAATGATGTAATTACCATAGTTTTTTTTATGTTTCTATATAGTCCAGTTCAAACCATATACAAAGTCAAAATTAAATACAGCGTACAGGGAAACTTGTAAATAAATATGTATATCTGTGACAAGTTTTAATGTCAGTAATGAACTAATAAATGCATTCTGTATGGAATACCTAAAGCAAAATGAACCACATTCTAGCCTGCTTTCAAAGACGAGAGCTACACTAAATATAATTTCAGCAACCAACTAAAAAACACTAAGTACTACCTTTTGGCACTTAATATTCTACACATACATATTTATTTCTAGCTTCACAAGGCGTTTCAAGAAATTAGCAAAAATTGACAAACCGATGACAGGTAAATGGTAATGAACATGCAAATGAACACAATGGGGAGATTTTATTTTGTCAAAACCTGTCAGCAGGTATGATGACAATTGAATTCACTTGCGAGCAAGTTGAAGCAGAAGTTACAGAGGAAACAGAGGGAATGAAGAAATACATAGTGTGAACGTCTCATACAATTTACCTGTCTAAAAATAAATAAATAAATAATCTCACAAGATAGGAACACAATAAAATAATGTTCCAGCAACGTTTCTTGGAGATATCACTAGCATTAGGTTAAGAAGGAAGTTAAAACAATACATGTATATAATCCTTCAGTTATATTTCACATTACCTTCCACCAAGATCTATTCAAAAATCTTGTAGCACTTTCAATGATGATGTTCTTTTATATTTCTGATTGAAGATAACGTGGGGCGAGAGAGTCGTAGCAGCAAGTACAAGCAATAAGTTTCTCTAATTTAGTACTTCACCCAGCACCAAATACAGAGAAAACACTGGATTCTCGATTGCAATAAAATATATTATCACAATGAATGCCCTTCCCCTCTTTTTACTTATAAGAATCACAAAACCTCTAGTAATTGCGTGTCATGCAGAGGAAGAGAAATAAAACTAGCCTAATTTAAAAAAAAAAGACGAAAGCACTAACTAACTTACCTTGATGGCTGTCTGCATAATCACTGTAGTGGCATAATTGACACCTTTAGATCCCAGGTGTAGGACCGTGTGATATCCTTGTTCTTTTGCTCGAGCAATATACTCGTCGATTTCCTGGAAGGAAGACAATATTGCACTTCAGTCTACAAGTACATTTTTATTTCTGGGGCATTCCATGTGAAAACCTCAATTTTTAAAATTAAATGCAATGCTGTAACTTAATCCAAACTTGCGAGTGAACAATCTAAAATTGTCATTTGCATAAAAATTGAACTATTATACTACTTAAGTTAGACGGTATTTTACATATTATTAGTTTATTTTAACTTTTAGATTTACTTGTGTTTTGTATTGTGTCCCACCCGTGACACCAGAAAATAATTACAGTGGTCCCTCTATAATCCCGCATTTCACCAATCCAGCACCTCCAGTAGTCAGGCGTTGAGCGAGTGGGGAGTGTGAAAGGGAAAACAAGTTACTACATGTCAGTGTCAGAGACCTTGGCATGAGGTAAACACTAGGCTCAGTATAGCGATCTGTACATGTCATTGTTGCACATGCAACCCCACGTGGACCATTTTTTGTTTCGTATTTTTTTTTACAACACTAATTTCCATTTGAATATATTTACATACGTACATATTTCGTAATATTTTGTGCAATAAACATAGGTTTTGCTATTTAAATGCGTTTTTTTTTTTTTTTAAATGAACCTCCACTAATCCGGCGTTTTCGTTTATCCGGCAGTCCTCTGGTCTGATATCTGCCGGATTACTGAGGGATTACTGTAATTTCTCCTTTAACACTAGAAGCGCCAGGATTTTTTACTACCTAGAAGCGCCACCTCCGGTCAAAATGACCGGTATTAAGATTTGACCATTTCTCAAAATGGCTATTGTCAATAATCATTATGACTAATAAAAAAGTAAAAAAAAAGTAAAGTGCTCCCCTGTGTTTAGCACTACACCATGAAGGCGTATAGGGGGTGTGGGGGTAACGCCCCACACTTTCTTGATCCGGTCGTGAGTGGGTGTGATGTGATCAGCATCACGCCCCTGACCACCTTTACCCCCCAGGGTTTCCCCCAGGTACCCATGTTATTCGACGCTGGGTGGGCACCGGAGCCGCTTCCAACGTTAGAAAAGTTCCCGGATTTGAACCGGTCGGGGATCGAACCCGGGACCTTTAGCATGGTAGTATTTTATTTTTTATTACTAATAAAACAAAATATTTTGTAAAAATATTTTTTTGTAAAAAAAATACAAAAATATCATGAAACCTAGCGATATTTATTTTCCATGCACTAATTACAACAAGCAACACTAAATATTAATTTTCTTCAAGGAAATAAGTTTCAGTCATGAAATTTCACATATTACATTTTTTGCATTTCAGTACCTATTCTACACCAGAAACACATTTTCCACAAACATATTTGTTGCACATTGAACAAGTGTCACTTGTTTTGTTTTCATTGCACAATGCCACCTGGCATTGGCGCCTCTTTCTGGATACAGAGCCACTTACATTCCGTGCATGTGATATTGATGTTGACAATATTATATTGGGCATTGCATTCAAATGTCCTTCTCTCAGTTCTCAGCTAGATCTATCAAAAAGTTATATCTCGTAACGTTCCTCCCCGTGACTGCCTTGTAAACTACCCATGCATTTATTGCTGCCAGATCTAAGATATTGTAAAACATATGTACCGGCCATCTACGTGATGAAGCACGGACTGAATATTTGCGTGCCATTTGATCAACAACATCAACACCGCATTTAGTTTTGTTGTAATACTGGATTGCTTCTGGGAGTTTCTTCTGGCTTTGCAAATCTACTTCTACATCTGAATGCATGGAGCTTAGGAGTAGAACATTTTTGTTTGGTTTAGCTTGGTATGCACACAATGTAATGTCCCCCTTTTTTAGCAAACATGTTTCATATACTTGTGTTCTAATGTTCACAATTTCATTAGCAATCTCCTTTCTATTTTTCTTCATAGTGCCAATTAAGCTTGTCTTTTTCTCCTTTAGCTTCTCAGCAAATTTTAGCGATGTGAAATAATTGTAAGTATTTACATTTCTACCCGCATTTAGATAAGGTGAAGTAATTCTCAATACAACATTTTCAGGTACAGTAACATTATCATTCCTTGATTCATCTTCCCCAAGGTATGGAAAGGCATTGCACACGTATGTGGAATGTACCTCCACTAGCATCCAAAATTTTATACCAAATTTTTCTGGTTTGTTTGGCATGTACTGTGTAAATCTACACCTCGCTTTCGAAGGAAACAATTGTTCGTCAACTGTCAGATTTTCCCCTGGAGTGTCCCCTGAGGACACACTGTCCAGAAAACACGCTTACAAACTGCAGTGTTCAAACGAAACTGAGTCCTCACTTTCTCCTTCTTATCAGCTTCGACAATACGCCAACATATATTGGTGAGTCTAAAAGAGGAAGTAAGAATAGGGGTGGAAACTGTAAGTGCAACGTTCCAACCAAGAAGTGGTTTCCCATTGAAATACATTAGCGGTCAAAATGACCGGCAAAGGCGCTTCTAGGTAGAAACACAAATATTTCCATTATTATTATTTTTTTTGTAAATAACGCATAGCAGTAATAATGTACTGCAAATTTTAGGAAAAGTCACAAAATTTCAACGCACGAAGAAAAAGGTTTCTGTACAAAGCAGAAACTGCAATTTGAAAGACGGTCAAAATGACCAGCTTGGCGCTTCTAGTGTTAACTGTTACATGTCCCCTTCAACTCTACCACAATATTACCTTTCCTCCTTGTATTAAATAACTTATTTTTTATCATTTTACAATTCACAGAAATTAAAATAAATTTCCTACTAAGTGAAAAGGCAGTGTTTCATCTGTCTCACCCACAAACAAAATTGTTCAGTTGTAGCTACAAATATGGGAAAGTATTTTAGAGGTAGTTATGTATAATCAACAGTGTTAAGTTTCCTATTTCATTGCACAAAAACTATCAGTGGAATAGTTACTTTAATATAAAAAATGTAGTATGTGTGTCCCACCCGTGACAATAACACTGGTATCGGCTCAGCTCTAGATAATTGAAATGATGAGGATGAGGCTGTAATGATAACTCCAATTATGAGCTTGTGTTTATAACTTACAGAGGAGTTATAAACTCATTATAAATTCTTTATGGCCATTGAATTTACGGGGACAGACAAATGGAGATAAAATTATTACAAAGACAAAGAGAATGCAACAATAATGTGATTCAAAGACTAAGTAAAAATAATAAAAAAATTTAAGATACTGCACTTTTATAGCGACAGTCCTTTCATTTAGTGGCCAGAAAGCAACGAATAAGAGATGGGTTCAACTTTATTCAACTAACACCCTTTACTTTTTAATTGTTCCTTCCTCATAAAAACAATAAAAGAAAGTTCCAATCTTGACTCACAAAAAATGCAAAAAGGAAGCAAGATTCAGCAATAATAATAAAGATAATGACATAATAGGACCTTTTAACTTTTAACTAGAATTGAACACAAACTTACCTGCTCTCGACGACTGAGAGTAGGATGAACAAACTTTCGATACAAAATGCTGGATCCTTTCGTAGCAGGTGACAAAAGCCATAGCACCAGGATTATTTTTATTTCGTAGTAGAAAGGAAACCTGTAAAGTAGACGTAGCAAACAGTGAACAGAATTGCAAATAATAATTATTAGAAAAAAAACTTCTCGGGCACACAGATAGAAATCATTCAATTTAAAAGCTAGTAAATTGTGACTTAAAATGCAATTGTAATTTATTGTGGGTTGAATTTGAACCCTGACAGTCTTTTTCAGTGATACAACCATGAAAAATACCAAACCAATTTTGACAACTTAGATACGCTATGTAGTGTGTGTCAATTGCCTGTACTTCAATGTTCCAACAATACAAATTTAAAACACACGGACTTATGGCTAGAATACTTTGACATTGACAGAATACTAAAATTCTCGAAAAATATATTAAAAAATTATGTAAACATCACATAATTACCGCAAGGCTATTGAGGATGCTCATAATTCCACTGGGATTTTACAACAGATATCATGCTAGTTTGTTCTCTGATATAACTAATGTCCAGTTTCCAAGCCACTGTCTGTTAACAATGCTAGGGTCAACCCTGCCATCCCTGGAAGTTGGATCAGTGTCCCCATTTTTTAGTGTTGGGTTGCATATGAACAGGATGGATATTAAGTGCTTTTAGTGCCGAAACTAAGTGCTTTTGAGGTATTGTTTATCAGGAAAAGCTACTTGTTTTAATGATATATACCACCTCCTAAAGTTTGTTGAAGTTATTTTTCTCCATGTACTAATTTCAGCATATAACATTGTCTATTTAGATCCCACAACTCATGTTTTATGACTGAAGTAGTAAGCCTTGAACGAAATCTATACGGCTCAAAAGCAGTTAATTTTGGGTTTGAGTTTTGAGTCCACTTTATGGACAGATAGGTTAATCGGGACTGGATCTACAGTTTAAAGTGAGCTCCGAACCACTGTGCAATAGGGCTCCACTGGGTATCAAACTCTGGACATCCCGATTACAAGCCAACAGCGTTACCACTATGCCATTGGGGAGGCACTAGTTGATTTTGAGTCTCTACTCTCTCCGAGTTGATATGTCTGCATTCCTCTACAGTTTCTAGAACTTTTCTACAGTTCCTAAAATAGCTTTGTACACTCTGTCCCAGGAATCTCTGGAGCAAGGGAGCAAAAAAAAAAAAAAAGACTGTGTATGTAGTGACTAAAGAAGGCTCGACCAATGAACGCGTTAGGGGGAAAGTGAGAGCATTGAGGAGAAAACATGACTGCAGCTACCAGTTGTTTGCAGCAGAGCACACTGCTTTGCTCCACCACTGTGGAAAAGTGGAGAAGACTGTATCCCGATGATCCTGTACAGGATTTCATTTGTTTTCTTTATTATCTTATTTTTTTAATATCGCACTAAGATCCATGTTAATAATAGTAATAATAACACTAACAATAAATAGCAAATTTCAGGAACAAGACATATTATTGAATATAGGAAGATACATCTTACATTGTGCATATTTCAATCTGTTGAATTTATAAATAAATAGCTATGAAAAATAATATTCTCAGTTGAATCTGGTGACTTTTCGCTCACCCAGTATAATGATGCATGCAACCATTTCAGTAAACTAGCATCCTTCAGCTCAGATCGACCCACAGAAACACTATAAGAAAGCTTTCCCATAACTATTTGAACTGGGTTCATTCACAATTCATCATTAATTTACAAAAATATTAAGACTGAAGCAATTTTTTAGTTATCGCTAGAAAAAAAATAAAACTATTTCACAGTATGCAAGTTATACTTTATGTTATTGTTTACATAATGGAATTTACACTTTACATTTAACATTAAATAAACTCACCAAAAACTAAGGAACACATCTGTAAAGGTTTCTGCACATGTGAACAGGGCGAACACAATCCAATACATCATCCACTTCACCTGTAAAATACAAAAAATCAGCAATTAGTATTATGTTCTAATGAAAATCTAAATCTTATGTATCATAATTTGTATGCAATTATATTGCAGCAAAGGTGGACAGGATAAGCATTAAGATTGCATAGGACAATACTTTAACATTATGCAAGTTAAATCGAAATAATGCAATTTTTTTTAAAAAAAAAAAAAAAAAAGATCATTCACTTTTTGGTCAGAGGGCTCGCATTCATATTACCATTAGAGCTATGCTTATCCCTTCAGTGGATATGTAGAGCGATGTGATGCACTCTGATTGGCTACTACCAACAGATGCCCACTTTATGCAGAATGCGATATGGCAAAGTAACAAAAATGACTGACACGATTAAAAGACAAAAAAAAGACCAAAAAATCCAACAAGAACATACATTGAACCGATTTCTCAAACGGTTGTAAAGGTCCAGAATATGTAAATAAATTCAATTCTGGTCCGGAAGTGAAAATCAGCATAAATGGGTTCTGGACTGCAAATAACCTTTCTTATCTTTAAAGTATTTCATTTCGGTCCGCAACGTTTTACAATCCAAGTTCAGTATTGAAACAATATGCCAACTTGAACCGAATTTAAATTGTGCAAGGAAAAAGGTTTCGGTCCTGTTACGGAATCCAATAGTACCCATTAGAATTTCTGGGTTTCTGTACCTTTAAAAACTCTAATTTTTCAGCATTTTCTCATTTTAGGCACTCAAATAGGCAATTATCTTTGAAATGGACACTTATGACTAAAAAAAGGTGAAAACAAGATGCTATAAAATTAATGCATTCCTGTCAGTAAAGTGTTAAAACTGACATAGTGGAACGGAAATAAAAATTTGAAATCAAACGAGAATATATGTGGATATTCACCAGATTTTTCATAATTTTCTCACTTTAGGAACTGAAATAGGCACTTATGACTGACATAAACATGCAATAGATTTGATTGAATTGTTGTTTTAAGTCCACTTTATGCACAGAAAGGCTAATCGAGACTCGACATACAGTTTAAAGTGGGTCCGACCCACTGTGCCATGTGCCTCCACCAGGTATTGAACCCAAGATTCCTTGATTACTGGAAAAACAGGCACTGCAAAACAAACGTACTCTTGCCAGAAATAGCCTCAAACGGCTTATTAACTGAAGGGCCTAAATTTGATGGACAAGTAAAAAAAAAAGGTAAAGTGCTCCCCTGTGCATAGCACAACGCCATGATGGACAAGTAACAAGGGTAAATCCTCTGGCTAGTAATTATATAAAAATCCGGGCACTATATACATGGGCAGCGACAAGGGTGAGTGGATCAAACAGTTCCATCAACCCCCCCCACCCCCCCTGTTTGGAAATTGGCATCGTTCAAATTTTAAAAC
The DNA here is from genome assembly GCF_977018435.1 of Lepisma saccharinum. NCBI lineage: Eukaryota > Metazoa > Arthropoda > Insecta > Zygentoma > Lepismatidae > Lepisma > Lepisma saccharinum. Next base: position 11,654,101 of record NC_139249.1, read on the forward strand.
AGCAGAAGCTTGTTAATAACAGAAAGTAATAACCAAAGTAAAAAACTTAATTAGATCGAAAAAAATAGTGTAAAATAGAAGAACCAGGTTATATTTTCATGTGCTACCATTTAATCCAAAAGAATAAATGGTTTGGCAGCTTCCAAAATTCCAAAAATTATAGTTTTTATGTGAGGCGCCACACACAGTAAATGTTAATAACAAAATACAATAACTATGAATTTCAGTATACCAACTATAGGAAATGTAAATGAGCAACAATTGTGTGCATCGCGTACCAAAGTCTTTCCATTTACGTAATAATAATAACAATAAATTTGGTATTTTTAGTAACTTATAATAGTTATAATTGTAAAATAACACTTATAACAATGGTGATAATAATAATAATTATTATTTCTAGTAAGCAAATTTTATCAATCGCCTGACCCCTCCCTACAAAACTTTCTGGCAACGTCCATGATTGTATACAATTGTTGGAATATTTCCTACTGCATGCCACACAGAGGAGAGGGAATGATGCATTAGTTCAGTTTCTAAATGGTATATAACGTGTCTTTCGACAAAGAAAACTTTGGCGGGAAAGGGCAGCGGCATTGAAGTTTTCACCTTTAAAGATTGACGTCGTCTCTATCGATCGACGAGGGAAGAAAGCATTGCACCAGGCACCAGCAAACGACTGCCTGCAATTTACCAATCTTCTAGAGAAATCTATTTCTAGAATAATTTGAAGCTTGCCACGCAAATTGCATCCAAAGCAGACGGGTTGGCTGCCTTCCTAAGTGGCCTTGATCGATCCCCGGACGCTATCGATTGGGCAATATCCTAACAATGCAAGGGCCTGTTGTGCGGGAATGAATCCAAATGCCGGGTTCTTATCTGGCTGTCAAATTGCCCATCAATAGGTTTGGGGGGTTTGTGTGTCCAGCTGCTTGCTGGAAGTCCTAAAACTGGCCTCCTAAGTTAACAACGTATGCATTATTAGTGTAATTGCCAAAATAATGAAAGTAAGTTTCTTTAGGAGGGTTACTGTTGGTGCCATCAGCATTTTTGAAACGACTTTCATGAAGTGTTAGTAGCTGTATGTGTTCCGCACCAAACCCAGTCTGGTGATGATATCGGTTCTGATTGAGTTTGTGATTTAAGTGCACCTTATGCACAGTAAGGCTAATCGGGACTGGGCCTACAGTTTATTTTGATTTGATTTAGTTTATTTTACTTCGCGTTTTGTGCCTCTTGGCTAATTTGCGAAGATGGTGATGAGTGATGAAATGGATGAATGGACATTCACAAACAACCAAGCCCGACCGGGATTCGAACCCGGGACCCTTGGCGTCGCAGCGCGATGTGCTAACCACTCGGCCACAGGGTCGGGCACCTACAGTTTATAGTGGGATCCGAACCACTATGTGCCTCCACCGGGTATTGACCCCGGGACCCCTTGATATCTGGTCTGAAACGGCATTGTAAAAACCGACACGAGAACGACACTCAATTTGAGTGAATTAAGTTTCTTTAAGTCGCTTGGCAAATTTCCCCCACAATAGTGATGCCCCTTCAAAAAACACTGCTTCAGTCTGAGATTATCATGTTCCTTCAACATCCTTACAATAATTAACAAATTACTGAGTACTTTTTAGGTGCCCCCCTGCCCCCCCCCCCCTTCGGACGTCCATACCCAGGCTAGCCTCGTAGTGTGCTAACCACTGGCCGTGGAGGTCGACGAGAACGACACTTAGTGTCACAGAATCTCTCGTTCAAGACTGGTGAGATGAAAAGTTTACCTAACCACATTAACTTTACTATAAGACTTGTTCTTTCAATTTTCTGGCACTTTTGGCTGATCGCGAAGATGAGGATGAGTGGAATAAGATAATATGGATGAAGGGAGAATCACAAACATATACGGTCGACGCAACACGGACCTCACAGAGGTGGCTGGGAGTCCAGACGCCAGAGACTCGTTAGTCTACCAAATGCAGTCCAAGGTGTACTACGTGGAAGGGAGTTTTACATTTGGGAGTCTTTTGAAAGGTTCACCCTTCACTATACGACGTCTTGAAACATACCAAGCTGGTATCTACATGATTATTTATACGAGGCGCGTCCAGAAAGTAAGTTTCGATGGCGTCCGTACGCGGCGCTAAAACGATTAAAAATATTGTCAAATCCAGCAAGCTACGGAACACGCTTAAAATTTTAATATAGAAGCTTGTAACATTTCTCCAAGCCTTCGTGGACTCCTTGGAAGACATGGTAGGAGTTCGCGGGCCACAAGCTAGGAACGGCTGCACCAGACTATCGGGAAGGGAAGGAAATGAGGGAGCAATGTGTTCTGAAATGAAGAAATGGTGTCGACTCATTTGAGGATGGATGATTAGATTGAACGGATGAAAGAAACGTCAGTTTCCAGGCCAACACTCGAACCTGGAACCTTTCGATGGAGAGTAGAGAACTCAAAGCATGTACACACACATGGAGGATCGAACACTTGGTCGATTTATTACAAGGTGACGGGGCTGTGGTTTGCAGGGAATTCACGCGGCTGTCTCTTATACCAAATGTCTAATTGGTATTGTTGCTGGTTGAATGACAGATTAGTTTACTTCGCTTTTCTGCCACTTTTGGCTAATTGCGAAGATGAAGATAGTGTTGGGATGAAAATGATGAAACGGACAACACAATACAAGCCCTACGGATTATCCTGGCTGCAGACCAGGCGCCAGGCCCTCGTTAGTCTGCATTGTATTGTTGTTCGACATGGAAGGGATTCCTTATCCTCTGGTTTGCTATGTGCTACACGCAGCGTGTTCTCACTACACATAGGGACTTTTCATCATTCGAATTTCAATCCATTCATACAGCAATTCCCAGCCTACATACATTTTTTGACGCTTTCTTGGCGTTAAATCACTTTGCAACATCCGATCCGTTGATAGTTAGGCTAAGTTTAGAACAGTTAAAAATGCAAAACGGAAGAGTGACTCACGTATCTACATTATCTTGTTTCGGGCTTCCAACTGTCACTGAAGGAAATAGGAGAGTGTGGTCGTTTATAGTCCCGGCGAGTTATGCTTATATGGAAGAAAGTGGATGCCATGTTGAATTAATTTTAGAAGTGTCTATGAAACAGTACTGGTAAGAACAAGGGCGGACCCAGGGACTTGTTTCAGGTTGGAGCAATTCGGTGGAGAAATCATAGAATTGCTTAAACTAATGTGGTGGCTACTACAGTTAACAACAAAGTTGAAGTCATCTTTTTAATTAGCACTAATGACATATTACGTCTCACAAGAATAAATGTGCGAGTCAGGATCTTAACTTTTTTTAAATATCAAAACTGGGAATTTTGCTTGATATTGAGAATTTTAATAAGGCCAACGAGAATCTTGGGGTGGGGGCTGGGGCAGAACGTGCACGCCCATTTGAGGCATCGGCGTTCCACTCGCCAATGCTTACAAGATCACAGCCCAGTGGTTAAACACCCGATTAGACACTATGAGCGCAAGTGGATTTAAAAATCTTGCTTGGTTTCATTGATTTGGTTTAATTTACGTGCTTCGCTTTTCTGCCACTTTTGGCTAACCACGATTGAGTTGGTGTTCCAAGTCCACGTTATGCACAGTAAGGCTAATTGGGACTGGACGTACAGTTTAAAGTGGAATTTGAACCACTATGTGCCTGAACTGGGAATCGAACAAAGGACCCCTTCATTACAAGGCGACGAGCTAGGCTAATCACGAAGATGAGGATGAGTGATGATATGATGAAATTGATGAAGGGACACTCATGCCCAGGTCGGGATTCCAACCCTGGACCTCTTCTCCAATCGGGATATGCACATAGAGAAAGAATCATACCTACACCTTCACACATCTACTTTCCACGAGGGATCATTAAGATATTCTCAAACTTACGTAAGTTTTATGGAGCTTTCAGGCCGACACAGGCCCTATTCAGTAGGTAGAAAAGCATTCACTATGCATGCGCTACCAACAGACCAGGGCGACACACATGCGAGACGTGCTGTTTGCAGTGTCGCTTCGGCAAAAAAAGTGTATGCTTATTCCTGAAGGTTGGTTTCCAAGTGCGTGTCGCTCCTCGGTCTGAAAGCTCCCTCAAGGTTTGCAACCCATGATTCAGATCCGTTCCAATTGCTGGCACCAACTAAGCTTCCTATGGGCCACTGAAGCAGACCAAGGGCACTTTGAACACAAAGGCTCGATGTTACTCACAATTCACTCGTGCAGTTTGCGGTGTGCGTAACGCACTGGGCGTTCTTCACACTACGTTACGTACCATTAGACGAAATTTGTTTTAATTCCGCGTTATGCACAGAGAGAGGCTAATAAGGACTTGACCTGTAATTTAAAGTGGGAACCAAACACCATGGTTCTTATATACTATACACCGTCCCGGGAATCTCTAGAGCGAGCGAACGAAAGCAAGTCTCTGCGCAAGTAGTGGCTCGAGAGGGCTCAACCAATGAACAAGTGCGAGGGAACGGCTCTGCCTTAGTATTTTGTATAGCTTATTTTACGATGCCTTTCTACTTTTTTGGCTAGTAGCCGCTACGACGCCAGGTGTCTTGGGTTCGAATCCCGGCCTGGGCATGGATGTTTGTGAGTGTCCATGTGTCATCATGTCATCACTCATCCCCACCTTCACAAATTAGCCAAACGTGGCACAAAAAAGCTAAGTAAAATAAAGCAAAGCAATCAATCAAATCTTTTGGCTAGTAGCAACGATACGATAATCCAATGAAAATGATGAGGGGACAGCCACCCTTGTTCAGGCCAGAAATCGAACCTAGAACCCTCGACAGCAAAACACTACGTCAACAAATCAACTCGCACATCCACTATGGGAGAATTCACACCGAAGCGGCACGCGACACGTTTTGCTTTGAGGATTAGAACAATCGAACGCAGTTTTGTACGGCCTGTCATGCCGTTGCTGTTGATTGGCTCGTTCCCAAACGACATGTGTCGCCTGTCTCTTCAGGACAAGCTACACGTGTCGCTCGGACTGGGTTGTTTTCTCAATACCGTGCGTCGTCTCGCTCTGTTGTTCGCGCATACGCGCAGTGTATTTGCTCTAGACTGAAGAGACCCATGACGCTTGTCGCTTCGGTGTGAAATCCCCGTGTACCTTGTGACCTGCAGCTTTCGTCTGCCGCTTGTTGCTTCGATCTGAAAGCTGTCTACGGCAGCTCGAACCATCATGCATGATGGCTTATTTTACTTTGCATTTCTGCCACCTTTGGCTAATCGTGACCATGAGGATGAGAGATGAAATTGATGAAGGGACACTCACAAAGAACACCCATGCCCAGGTCGGGATTCGAACCTGGAACCCCTGGCATCTCAACGCGCCGACAATGGAATCACATTTGTAAGGCAGTTCCTCTGCTATATAGGGTTGAGGCGCCACTGTTACCGTACCACAGCTTCAATTAACGCCAGACTACCGCTGCTGAACAAACTGAAGTTCGGTCCAATAAACTACAGTCCTAAGTTTCCCTTATCGATAATGTGCCATGACAGGACCCCCATGTACCCGCCTGTCGGATTGAGCTAATGGTCTGGGGGCATAATAACGCCAGAGGTTTTGGACGCTCGCCAGGCCCTTTCGTTGCCAGGAATTCAAGAAAGGAACATCCACAGCAGCGCTGAGAAATGAGCAGTCCCGTCACATCCGGAAATTCCTGTGAACAACGCACACTTCACACCAAAACTTCGTACCTGTAACTACTCTATAGTGTATGTCGTTCTCTCGCCCAACGCTACACGTAAGGTGGATTCGGGAAGTTGGTTCATTACGGTTCTCTGCATAGTTTCCCCGTCCTTGAAATAAAGGGTTTCCTCGTGTTGGGTTCTACTCCTCTGTCTCTTTTGAAGAGATAATGTAAAGATAATAAAGGGGAAAAGAGTGAGGGTTCCTTTGTCAATGCCATCTAATCACTCATTCTCATTGTCGTGATCAACGAAAAGCGGTTGAAAAGCAATGTAAGAACGAGAAATAGAAAATAGATGAGAGGGGAGATAGAGAAGAAATACGACAGAGATGAGAGAAGGTTGCTTCATAGTCCAGCTTATGTTCAGGCAGGCTAATGGGGACTGGAACTAAGATTTAAAGTGGGATTCGAACCACGAAACAATGTTGCTTCAATCGGGGATCGAACCCGGTACCCCTTTCTTACAAGAAGACTGCGTTACAAGAGAAGGCTAGATAAAGACAGGGGGTGAGGAGAACGGGGCGAGAGAAAGACAAGAGATCAGAAAGAGGTAGAAGGGTGACAAAGAGAGGAGAGAGAAAATGGAAAAGATAGAAGAATGAAGCGCGAAGCAGGGAGAAGAGAGCAGATAACAGAGAGAGACGGGGAAGAACGATATGAGAGAGAAAAAAGAAGACAGGCGAAAGAAGAGAGAAAGACTAGAGAGGTAGGTAGGAGATAAAGACAAAAAGAGAGATGAGACAAGAAAGGGAAGATATGAAAGAGAGGGAGAGTGTGTGAATGAAATGAAAGCAAAGATAAGAAAGAAGAGAAAGATATGACAGAAAAAGAAAAGAAAGGAAAGAGACAGAGAGTGAGAAATGAAAAGAGAAGAGATAAAAGACAGAGGAGAAGAAAGAAGAAAAAGAGATCGAGATAGAGAGAAAAGAAAGAGATGAGTGAAAATAAAGGAAAGAAACAGAGAGGAAGAAAATAGCAGAAAGAAGAGACAGAGGAGAAATAAAGACAAAGAAGCGAGAAAGAGAAGAGAGGACAGGACAAAGAGAAGGGTAGAGAAAGAAAGAAGGAAGAGGGGAGAGAGGGAAAAGAAAAAGAAGACGAGTGAGATGAGAGAGTATTCGATATTTGTCAATTCTTATTTATCCATGATGCGAATATCTGTTGTTTTCCAAAGGAACGCTGGATCATTTAGATTCTAAATATCCCTCAAGTTCAGAGTTCGTTGCGTAACGGATTTAGAAAAAATGTCATATACCTTAGTTACACTAACTGAAGCATCACGAGAGGAGAATCTCGTCTAAGCCTCGGTACCAATCATAAAGTCACCAGCGAATATAAACAGAGACCTTGATAACGAGACGCTGTTTATAATCGCGAGCACTAAAGCAAGTTATAAAAATCCGTTGTGGCTTCTGCAGTTCCGCATGAGCTGCATGACTGATGGACACAAGCCAGCACACCCAGGGAGAGAGGAGCCTCGTGTGAACAGAAATAGTTCTGCTGAAAGTGCACACTGTAACCATCGGCTTTTGCTTTCATCGCACACTAAAGCGGACACCACGGAAGAAATTGCCATTGCAGATGTTTTACGTCGCTTTTCTGCCTCTTGGGTTAATCGTGGTCATGACAGGGTGTCTACCAAAATAACAAATCGAGACTTTTTCATGACCTTTTTGACTCCCCCCCCCCTTACGTAAGTGTAGTCTGAAATTAAGAAAATATATATTTTTATTCAATGAAAAACTCTACGATGAAAACTGAAGCTGTACGTTAACAAGAGATTTAGACTTGCTTTAATTATTAATGCATGTAAAAATTCAATGCTTCAGACTTCAATCCTGGATGGGAAATGGTCACATTATTTAATATTTTTACAAAACTTCACGCATACAATAATGTAATTCTTAAAAAACAAAGTGAATCATAATCACAGCTCAATATAATGTTAGTTTTCCAAATATTCAATTTTATCAAATCCCCAGAACACGTATATAACAATGTAAATTCACTATACTGTAAAAAAACATTAAAAAAATACTTGACCACAATCATAATTTCTTGACATTCTTGACCTATTCTTGACTGGCAGACACCCTGCATGAGGATGACTGACTTGATGATTTTCCCTCCAATGCAAATATGGGGATGAAAACACATGAACAGGACACAAGCCGACATAAGTGGAATTATGTTATTTTACGTGACTTTTCTGCCACTTTTGTCTAATCGCGACGATGAGGATGAAACTGACGAACCCGTCCCGGAGTCGGTCACAGAGGATTATACTGGCTATGAATCCGGACGCCAGAGCCTCGTTAGTCCGCAAGAATGGAGCGGATGGTACCACGTGGAAGAGAGATTGACTTTTTTTGTGCGTGCTTCGGTAAAGTTGCCCTTCATCATGAGAATGAATGATGAACCGAGATTTGGACCTAGTCTCCCTGTAGTTACGGAGCGCGTTACGCTACCCACTCCGCTACAGGGGACGACTAGAACACATTTCAGGCAACAAAAGGCGACTAGAACATATTTCAACTATTCAAAAACCGAAGAAAAATGTCACTTCTTGGGCGCTAAGAGGAATCTTTCAAGTTTCGAAATTTAAGGGTGTGAGCTCTATAGATATCAATATGAAACAAAAGTTTTAACTCCCCCCTTTCCGCACCTTAGGGATTGAATTTCAGAAAATCCCTTCTTATTGGGGACTTTCAGGGTAAGGGAAATACACCTATAAACGTCCAGGTTTCTAGCTCCAGGTGGTGTGGGCCCTAAAACGTATCCAAAGAGTTAAACATCTCCCCTTACATACCTTAGGGTCGAACTTCGGAAAATCAATTCTTAGTTGGTGCTTACGTCATAATGAAAGACACCCCTAAACTTTCAGGTTTTTAGGTCCAGTGGTTTGTGCTGTGCGCTGAGGAGCCAGCGAGTGAGGACAAACTCTTTTACGTATTAAGATGACAAAATCGTCATTATATAAGACAAGATAAAAGCTCAAGTGTACATCAGCATATAATATATAATTAGCTCAGTGGCGTGGCGTGACTTTTTCAAAAGTGTTACCGGCTATTAGTACGACAATTATGCCTGCTAGACGTTATCACCCCCCCCCCCCCCGTAAAGAAAACATGTCTTCGAGCTAGATATGTGTTCATTTCGTTCTTGTTTTGCAATCAGCACAGTGATTTAGCCACAAACACTCGTAGAAAGAACTACCACTCATGAGACAGTTACCACGAAAATCCAATGAATAGTGTAGACCCTTGTCACTTTTTCATCTGTCTCTGCTTCTTTGCAATGAGGTGCGAAGGAGAAGAAGATCCACACTTTTCTCGGGTCAGTTTGACGTTTGTTTGGTGAGCACAGCAGACGACAGAACTCCACTCCTTTGTGGAAGGGGAGCGCCCAGCTGTACGTACTACTGTTGCCAACTTAGTATTTTGGAGCAAGGTTTGTCCAAATCACGAATCACGACAAGGAACTATATTTTCGTCTATTACCTAACTGGTCTCAGTTGCAGTCCAATCCAGCCTTGGCTCTGCAGTCTACTTCTAGTTGCTTCACAGAAATGGTATTCCTATTTTAGGCAGGATTTAGCTCTTTTCTGCCAATCCGATGTGACAACACTGGCTGATCCGGTAGGTCTGAACGGCAACAGAGCCCCTTAACAGGCATATGAATAACCCCATAAAGTCCTTCCCCGCTCTTTCGTTGCATTGGCGCCCTCTTCTCCCTTGTTGTTTGCTGTTACACGCCACGCCTCTGAAGCTTCAGAAAACACGGCCAATGTCACCGAGAAACTTGAGGTATCAGTCACACACACACATACTTGAAGGTAAGTAAGGAGTGCGTTTGAGAGAGAAAAAAGGCAACGTTAAAGAAACAAATGAAAGGTCATTCCTCGACTTAGCAGTTATCATTGGATTGCGTCCAAGGCTTAACCATTGGCTTCCCTGAGGATTTAAATAACAGCGAGACACGTTAGGGCGAAAAATAAAAACATGCTTTGGAACGACCAAATAAGGATCAGCCAGCCATGGATTCGGGCTGCGGCAAATACGGCACAAACGCATCCTAGCAAGAACATTTAGAGCTTTGCGATTTTGCACAAATGGGCGATTTACTGGGTAGCAATTTTAAGCGAAAAGCTCGACCAGAACTCGAACCAGAGTCTCTAAAATATTGTGGAATTGTTCTACAGAGCCAGTCTTTATTTTACGCTTTTTCATCTCACTGTTGGCACAAATAACAGTTTAGTCCAAAAAAATATCCCCACCCAAAAGTTTTATTGAAAGCACATGAGCATAAAAACTAACCTAATTTAACCAATAATTTTGAAGTTTACTATACTGTGTCTTGGGAATCCGTGGAGCAAGAGCATGTGGTAGTGATGGGGAGAAAGCGAGTGGGCAGAGCAAAGCAGTGCACGCCGATGCAAACGGATGGTAGCGCTGCAGCCGCATTTTTCCCTCCATGACCTCTCTTCCACTCTCATGCGTTAATTGGTCGAGTCAGTACTTGTCCAGATGCATGCACACATGCAAGAAAATTACTCTGGGGTGTTGAAATAAAATTGTTTAGCAGAAATAAAAAAAAAGCACAACCATCTACAACATTGCCATCAAACATACACGTAATAAAATACAATTCAATTCTTGTGTATGTCAGCTGTATACCCTTCATATCGACACCATTAGTACGAATACTGCTACTAACGTAGCACCAGTAGTTTATGCTTCACTTCCGGACAAAACCGAAAGAACTTATCAAAGATTATTTTCATTCATTAAGAACTACTGTCCTGAGATTAATCCGAAAATGATCAAGCTAGACTTTGAAAGTGCAGTACTTAAGGTGTTAAGAAACGTGTTTCCACTGTCACACAAAATAAATACATCGAAATGGACAAACGTGTTGAGTGTGTTCTTTCGAAGTGCAGAAGCTCGGGCGAACTTCGAGGATGCCTTCGAGCATTTGCATACCTACAAGAATTCAATAACGTTAGTATTGTTGTTGTGCAAGTGTATCGAAATATTGTGTTTATATATACGTAGCTATTACTTGTATAATGTTTGCAAAAAATAACACTGTATTTATAATGTTTTTGACGATTTTATGTAGTGTATAGTCTAATAATTAAGTGCAATAGACTGGCACATTTACGTTGCTTCCCAAGGGTACATTTACGTAGTACTTGTAGAGTGCTTGCATTTTTTTTAACAATAGTTAATAGGCTGATGCTGATTTATGTATTGTGTGTTGTGGAATAAAATTGATACAAGTAATCCTGTGTAATGTCTTTTGAAATAAGTAAAGAAAACTCGTACTTGACTCTCTGGATATGTTTAACATTTCAGTGTAAACACAGCTTTGCAACGTCATAAACACACCTTTGATTTTATTTTTTAAGTCCACTTTATGCACTATGCACCATGTGGCCATAAACACACGTGCGCGCGGCGGTGATGACACTCTGGATTGTGGGAAAACCAGCCAAGGAAGGTCTTGGCATATGTCGCGGCGGAAATGAACCGATAAGAAGCCTCGGCGCAAACGACGACACCATTTTTTTTGGACCAAACTGTAGTACAGTCTGTAGGGTGAAAAGAAAGGATAACGCCTTTAAGACCCAGATGAAATTCAACAATATTGCCAGTTTTTCAGTCGCACACCGTGACCGTGCGGTCTAAAAGGTGTCATGCTTTGGGCTCGGGGTACGGGAAGCGCGCAGGTTCGAGTCTCCTAGGGGAAGCGTATCAACTTCTATCGTTGAGATTTCGGCCTGTGTACGGGACCGGGGTCCACGCGCCATCGTGAGGAAACTAGGAAGCTACGAATGAGTAGCGTAACCCGGTCATGGAAATCTACAACGACTGGGGGTTCGTCGTGCTGACCACACGTCAGTCCGTTAATTGATTGGATGATCTCTCAGTTGGCAGGTAGACCCTGGCCCTCGTGGGTTTTTGGTTATTATTATTGCCAGTGGGAGAGGAAAGAAGTGTTTACAGGATTCGTGTGAAACCTGGTGGTACAGTGGAACCACAGGCAAACGAGCCTGTACAGACCCGCGACTACTGTGCACCGTACTCCCGCGTGGAAGGGAGCAGAGTGGAGCATGCTTCCTTTGGCCAGAGTTGAACCGTTGGAGGCAATGATGCGCGGATACATTTGGCCGAAGGTTTGTGGTCGCTCTATATAAGAGACCTGTAGGAAGACAAAGACGGGAGGAATAACGATGAGATGGATCTACAGCAAATCTGTAAGGAGGAAAAAAATTGGATTGATCTTGCCCAGGACAAATCGAAGACTTGTGTTACTGCAGCCATAAACCTTCGGGTTTAAGAATGCTGGAGAGATATCAAGGATCTCATCCTTGTCACCCGGTGGAGGGACAGAGTGATGTGGATCCCACTTTAAACTGCAGTTCCAGTGCCTATTAGCCTCTCGCATAATCCTGATGCCAAAAATTCATGAATTCCTGGTCGGTGGACATGCTGGTCAACAATATGATAACGAACACTTTATCCTTTCTTTTTAATCACAGAATTCATTATTACATCCTGGGTATGCAACAGTCGAATGTACACGATATAAATAAATATTCTTTCGACGGCCAATGTCCAGATTCTGAGTGTTCGGATCATTCACCTGAACGGACGAGGCTTAGTACATATACATGAATATCAACCAGCTGTTTGTAATTCAAAACATTCCACTTTTCATTAAGGTCAGTGCCTCGATATAAGCTTCCCCCACGAAAAAAATATATAGCATTTACCCCCCTCCCCTCAGCGTCCAAACACACACGCAATACATACTCGTACATGTGGTTATTCATGCGCGGAAAATTATATTCCCCATATGCTTTTCTCTGCGGTCATAAAAAAAATGAACTTTCCCTCATGTTTACATTTCTCCCGTAAATGAAGACATGCGAAACTGCTGACAAGGTTCCACAACGCCGACCTGTTAAACGCTGAAAATCGCATTCGTCGCCGTACTGAGCGTGGAGAGGGTAATAGGTCCATAAACTTTTTATCACATTCAGTCTGCCATGCTTGCGTACTCGTATAGTCCCCAGTGGCAAGGCATGACAAAAAAACAACCGTGCAAAACAGAGCTTTGGTGTAATTTGTTGGAACAGTTGGTTTATTTTCAAAGACGTCCCCTTTCACTCTGCGAGCGACAAAGCAGCTAGAGTGCGCGTCAAATCTCCTGCATATGACCTTGAACGACTGAACAGCACCAGCGAATCACGGACGTGCAGCGTTGCCTAGTTCAGAAGCTGTTTCACCTCGCTACTAAATCGTGTACCTGGCGCTCGGATATAAATAGATTATTTCAAGTGTCAGTAGTTCAACAGATGGAAAGATAATGAATTTGCGAGTATGTACGAAAAACAAGCGTGATTATAGCTTATACCGTTCCCTCTGTAGAAGCAATGTTATTATAAACGTATTTGCATTGTATCCTTTTTGCTCTCCCTTCGTTCCTGTTGCATTCTGAAACTTTCCGATTAGCTAAGGGAACAGGGCACGTTCGTTCCCAGTGATGGCAGAAGAAGTTGACGAAGAGGATACCGTCATTGTTCGTTTTTTTTCATGTGTTTAGTGGGTGTGTGCAGCATGTCGTTGAGTAAACCAAGTGGTAGTGATGGCGAGAGAAGAGGGAAAAATACAGTGTTGTACGAAGCCAGGCACGACAGGTGATTTTTCAGGTGTACATTTTTTTTTAAAAAAAAAGTGTTGGAGTGACGAATAAAGAAGTAAAATTGACTTTAAGAAGTGCCAGGATCTAACAGCTCAAGCGTGTGGTGTGAATCAAGCTACCGTTTCTCGGATATGTTCGGGGGCAAAACAATGTGGATCGGGGCCTGCTCCAATGTTTCAATAACCTAGACTAGAAAGCACATTAATATACCGAAAAGAACGACAAATTTAGATGACTTTGAAAAAAGACGTAGTTCGTAGAACAGTCTTTGAAATTTACGATCGTGGCGAATTTTCTACTACCAAAAAGATAACGTACTCTTTACGGGACAAAATATCTTACAAAGGCTCTACAACTTCCACCTTGAGAATATTGAAAGAATTATGCAGTCCCTAATCAGGTATGTTCTTTTCTCCCATTATGTTTATTATATGTTATATTATCTAATGTTCCGTGCTCTCCGTGACAAGGCGTTTCGCTCGACCACGCTGTCTCTTTCCGTGTGAGATTTCGACATGGCACCGCTGCAGTGCGCTGCTATTGGCTATCGCCATATGCAGGAGATTTGACGCGCACTATAGTCTACTAACATCGTGCAGGGCAATGGATTGATGCTTGGGCTGAGCTGACGTCAGGCAAGATGATTGGACGAACGATTAGCATAGTCGGTCTTAGGGAGCTTTCAGACCGAAGCGACACACGGCACATGTGACATGGAAACCCACATTCAGAAATAAATGCAACCTTATGTTCCGAAGTGACACGACGCTTGTCGCTTACGTGTCGCTCGGTCCTCGAAGGAGATTTCAGACCAAAGCGACACGTCTATCATGGTAACCGATTCTCACGCAATAAATGCAACCTTTTGAACCAAACCCGCGAGTAGCTTAGTCGTTACTGCGTCTGATTACCATGCAAGAGACCCGGGTTCGATCCTGGCGAGGGAGAACCGAGGATTTTTCCACCTGTTCAAGCGGCTCCGGCGTATAAAGTGGGCACCCACACCTTAGGCTGTGATCAAGAAAGTGTGGAGCCGTAACACCACTACGCGCTCATGTCGTGGCACAGGGGAGCACTACTTTTTTTCTTTTAGTTTTGAACCAAGGCGACACAAATTGCACGTGTTTTCTCAATACCGGGCATCCTGGCGCGAAAGTTTTGCTTCAGGGAGATTTCAGACCGAAGCGTCACGCGACACATACCACTTGGGAAAGAACCAATCAGCGGCAACTTTTCACACCGTAACGGCACGACAGACCGTACAAGCCTGCCTTCGATTGGTGTCACCTGTCGCTTCGGTGTGAATTCTCCCTTACTTATCCTTGGAACAGCGACACTGCATGTTCATTTACACTACATTAAGTTTAGATAGGAGTCTGGGCAATGCACAAAAGAACAGCGGAGACAGTAAGTAAAAGACGATTTAAGGAAATGTGAAGCTCTGAATGGACAGTGCTACCCAATACAGCAAGATTTCTACAGGAACTGAAACAATAAAACAGCCTCACATTGTGACTTGTGGCGAAGGAAAAAAAACACATAAGAAAGAGAGAACCAGTGTTATTGCTGCCGAGCGGTCATGCATGGTTCAGAAATTTACTGCAAAAGAGAAATTCCGGAGAAGAACAAGACGCAATTATGCAATGTCGAGCTTGAAGAAGTTCTTAAGCATCCAAGTTATTATGCCGTAATACAGATGGTGATTATGGAGTCTTGGCCTAATAATAATAATAAAGCTCTTCCGCGCGTGAAAAGTTCAGGTGCAGAAAGTTTATACAGTAAGCTACCTTCTGTTTGCATTTGGTGCGAATTAGTATTCTTGTATTTGGAACTAATTTTACTTCGCTCTTGCCCACATATCAACGGTAATTGTGACGACTAGCCAACGTTTCTAGATAATGTATGATTTCAAAATGAAATGAATGTGTCGATTTTAATATCCTCTGACAAACTTTTTCACCTTCCCAACTGTTTGTCTTCCATGTTGGGAGATGTTGATGTTCTAAGGGGTATAAGGAGATACCATTTCCAAATACAGTAGAGCGTCGATTATCCGAAGTAATTGGGGGACATGGGTGTTCGGAAAACTGGTTTGTTCGGATAATCGAACTGTACATGTTTATTTTCCAAAAAGAAGTACTGTACAGTAAATTTATTCATAAAAACAGGCATCTCTTTAAGTATTACAAAGTAACGTACAAAGGCAACTTTAGTAGGAATATATAGTATGTGGTACAGTTTATTAAACAAAAATATGTACATACAACACGTTTACGTTTAAGCATTTTGTATCGTCAAGTTCACTTCTTCACGCAGCAGCACACAAGTGGTCATAACAGAGAACAGAAGGTTACTGTTTGCACCGTGAGAAGCTCTTCTTGGGGGCGCGCAATCCTTGAAACTGCGCGGAGCGGCACGCCTGAACTCTAAGCTGGCGCAGCTGTTGCTGTGAACAGCTTTGATACAGCCGCTACTTCTACAGCCAGTGCCAAACCGACAGAAGTGTGCTGATTGTTGAAACACAGCGACTGGCGGCTTGGCCGGTCAGCAGCGCCTTATGAAGGCCCCATTAGAAGCAATGTTCCGCCAGCGGTGGCTCAGTGCGGCGACTACTGTGGGAAACTTGGTTTGGAAGTGAGGGGGATGATGGACGGTAGGGTGGGAGAGTAACAGGTGCGAGCGAGTACACAGTTCGGTTAAGCGGTCGTTCGGTTGACCGACGTTCGGATAATCGACGCTCTACATATCCCTAGGGCCTCTCCCATGGCGCAGTGGTAGCGTCATTGCCTTGTAATCAAGGGGTCATAGGTTCGATACCCGGTGGAGGCACAAGTGTTTCGGACCCCACTTTAAACTGTAGGTCCAGTCCCGATTAGCCTTACTGTGCATAAAGTGGACTTAAAACAGCAACTCAAAAAACAAAAACAAAAAATACATCCCTTCCACGTACTACACCTTGGACTTTGCAAATTAGCGAGGCTCTGGCGCCTGGATTCACAGCCGGGGACATGTGTCTGTTTGTGATTGGCCCCTCGTTCATCTCACCACCATTCACCTTCATCTTCGCGATTAGCCAAAAGTGTCAGAAAAGCCACTTCAATTAATCAAGACAGTGTTTTGTTTTAACTAATGTTCTTAGCTGTTTTTGAAGTGCAGACTTTCTTTACACTTTATAAGAGGAGAAGGTTTTTACCGTCTCCTCACCTTTTTGTCTTGTGTACGTCCTGTACAGGTCCATTTACTTTTAACCATTCTAAAGAGGCATTTTGTGCGCTCTTTATAACTGTAAGATACGGATTTTAAATAAGGGGATTTTCCCCGTTCGTAATGAAGAGTACAAAATAGCCATATGTGCCGACGTACACAATTTTTTTTTAACTCATTCATGGGTGGCTTTGATCTCACTTCCATGCAATTTCAACTTGGAATACAGTTTAACTCATGTTCTGTCTATATTCGCACCATAATTTTCACATTATTCCTACATTATTGCGTACTTCCCCGATGGTGTAGTGGTAACGTCTTCGTGTTGTAATCATGGGATCTCAGGATCGATACCCGGTGGAGGCACATAATGTTTCGGATACCACTTTAAATTGTACGTCCAGTCCCAATTAGCCTATCTGTGCATAACATGGACTTAAAGCAAAATTTAAATCGATTGATTCTTGATCCTTCAGCGCCTTCCGTTTATGATTAGCTTTATTTAACTTCGCCTTTCTAGCACTTGTGGCTAATCGCGAAGAAGATGAGCTGATGATGTGATGAATTTGATGAAGAAGGGTCAGTCACAGCGAACACGGAACCCCTGGAGTTGTAGAGCCGGAGCCTTCTGTGAAATCTGTTTCAATATCCAGTTTCCACGGAAACAAGTACGTAGAGTGTAAATAAACAAACTCATCTGACGTAGTGACACGATGCTTTGAAGTGCATCTCCAATAGACAAGTGATTGACCTGGAGGGGAAAAGGTTTGAAAAACAACCAAACACATTCTTCCACTCCCGTGCTGAAGACGCCTACGAAAGCTAATGGTTTCCAGGCAAAATACTTCCAGATCAAACAAGATCGGCTGCCAAGAATCTTCTTCCTGTTTAAACTGTGCGAAGACCGATCTTCTTTCCGAGTTCCGAGTCCAAACATGAACTGAATCGCTGCCAACACATCCCATATTAACAATTCTAATAGCCCAGATGTTCTTGAGCGCACATTTTCCCATCCTCTTGAAAGGCGGTAGAAAAATACAACAAACCGCCCTGCTAAAGAATCCATGGATCACGCCAGTCAGAATTCATATTTAACTGGGCATCATCTTGCAGTGTGGAGTCCCACATCGTGCTTCGATTTCCGAACATTACATCGAGTCAAGGGCGTTCCGATGATGAGAAGAGAGGAACTGGATCTTCCAAGTTCTGGAAATATCTTCCAAATGATGCTATAAAGCATGACATTTCGGTTTCTTCGTCCGCACACAAACCATCGAGTGCCTAGTTTAGTCCGAAGGAACCAGTAAAGCACATTATCACAGAAAAGGACGTATTTAGGGGGTGGTCTAAGTGGCCCTGACCCCTCACCCCGAAAGATTGATTGATTTGGTTTATGTTATGTTATGTTAATCCCGAAGATGAGGATGAGTGATGATATGATGGAGACACACAGAACACCCATGTACAGGCCGGGATTCGAACCCAGGACCCCTGACGTCGACAGAGAGAGAGGTGTGCTAACCACGGAGGCCGGTAGATCAATGAAGGAATAATCACAAACTTATATCGAAATCACAAAACTGAACATTTATTTAGTTACTAAATAATTTGGTTAAATTACCAAGATTACAGAAAAATTGTTAACCAAACGGGTTTTAATTCAAACATATAACTGATACATCCATCCATGCCTTCAAAATAAATTCAGTCTGGGGCGTCTAGCTTGGAAAAAAAAAGGGGGAAGTGTCACGAAATAAACCTTGCAGTGGTATCCGCAAATCCAGTGACAGAAAATTCAGTATCCATAATATCCTGGTACCAGTTTTGAAATTTCATTACATGTAGAAATGAGATGTTTCTCGTATTTATCGACACGTTAAACTAGGTAATTGCTTTAAGATGCATTTGTAGATAATACATTAACTGGCGTGTTACTTGGAATGCTTTATGTTTTTTGCGTCGCTTTTCTGCCACTTTTGGCTAATCGCGACGATGAGAATGAGTGATGAAATACATGGACGCCCATGCCGGGATTCGCACCCTGGCGTTGTAGTGCGCTGTGCTACTCACTCCGCCACGCGGAATGCAAACTCGAAACTGTCGACGTTAGTATGGAATGGCCATCCTGCAACACACTGTTGACACGGACTCACTCAGAGCCAGATTAAGTGCCACATTACCGTCCGAGTAAGTGCTGACGTAATTAGGAGCAGGCTACATTACGAGAGTCCCAACGAAGTAATTTCACGAGCAAACAGCTGCCTCTGGTTGTTGTTCGGCAATTAACAGCTTTACACATTTGTCCTTATCTTAATGACCACGCTGTCTCAATTTCCGCTTTAGCGCATATAAATATAGTTATTATGCCACTTTAAACAAGCTTCTTAAGTCATTCTAAGCGAAGTTGTTAGCAAAACATATTAATTCAAAATTCTGTTCGCTATCTACCACACAAATAGAGTAACAGCTTTTAAAAAGGCGCTCGTGACAAGAACGTGTTCAGGAGGGTCCAGGGGGTTACGCTCCCCGAAAGATTTACCAAGTACTATAATTAAATAATCAAAATTGTGAAAGTTCGGCCCCCCTATCCCTCGTTTCTATCCGGCCCTGGATTACTTCCTGCCTTAATCCTTCAAATATCTCCTTTCACCTCACCCTGGGTGCCAAGCGAGCAATTATATTTGCGCCGGAATTACGAAAGGGGGGGGGGTTCACATAACACAATTTATATTTTTTAGTCCCTGGTTCGTTATACATGTACAGCAAGTGAATAAACAACTGGTTTAAAATGGACAGTACTGTAATTCTTGAATTCAGCAAATCATAACATTTCTAATAGGATTATATTGGTTTATTATACGTTGCTATTATATACATATTTACAAAGTGTTTCCATATGTTCATTTACATAATCATCCAATTTCCTTAATTCAAGCAAAGGCCTACCTATGACCTAACCATTGGTACTTTCATTAACACAGGGTTAGTCTAACTATCTCTGTGGCCTACCCTCGACTTAATTGATATTCCGACCAGTCTTGCGTTTCCTTACGCAGCATCGTCATTCAGCCCGCTAGGCATTATGATGCGACTCGGCAATATCTTACAAATGCAAATCTTTTGCTAACTGGGAAAGTTGGGGATTTCAAACAGGGGTTGGCTTTACATGCTACATATAATTTCCATCATTAGTTTAGCCACCCTCAGTGGACAAGACTTTCGAAGGGTCTTCGTCGTTGTGTAGGTAGTAAAAAAAAACTGTTTCTTTTTCCTAAAGCCCACTGGCCTTTTTATAGTCGGGGTAAACGTCCGTGAACGTGGACCCCCTAGCGTTGGAAAGATTCCTCTGTAACAGTCCTTTGAAAAACAGCTAGCTCCCCCAACCGGGAGGCTAAAAAACAGGGGAATCTAATATCCAGCAAAACTCACAATTCACTAAGCACATACACTTACATGCAATAATAACATAAAAGTACACACACGGAAACATATTACTTAACCCTACACCTTGTAGCTGGCCAGCAATTAATTAACATATTACCAAAACCAGTAATGGTCAATCCGACCATTACACAATATACTTGTTTAGCATTTGTTGTATAATCCAAAGATACTTGTTCCCGCCGAAATCACACGAAGGCGAGGGTTTGATTGGTTTGTTTGGTTGTTTTGAGTCCACTTTATGCACAGAAAGGCTAATCGAGACTGGATCTACAGTGGAATCCGAACCACTATGTGCCTCCACCGGGTATCGAACCCGGGACTCCTTGATTGCAAGGCGATGACGTTACCACCACACTATTGGAGAGGCCCCACACGACTTTGAATGACAGTACCAAAGAAGATTTATGCACACTATTGCTTATTATAATATGAATAAATACTTGGAACTTTACTTTCGGCCAGCTGGAATTAACATCTTTTTTTCTTATTCAATAAATATTCAATTCTTTATCTTTTCCACATTAATTTCCTTGCCAGGACAGTAGATTTTAAACAAATTTGGCGATCTTAACTACACATAAGCTACATAATGAATACTTGTTATATCCCTATTCGTATACAGTCTATTAATGCAATAACAACAAAGTATTAATTAATTTACACGTTATCAATAGACCTATAAATTATATTAACGTACTAATTGAAACATTTATATTATCATTATTATTATTTATGAGACACCCCTCCACTCGAAATATATTCCTGACCAACAATTTCTCCATGTTTTCTTCGCATCACAACCTACAAACAAGGTGCTGATCAAAAGCTCAACACATACGTTCCAAAATCTGCTTTTATTGACATACCAAGAGCAAGAACACCTAGCAAAACAATAGCATGCTTTCCGAAGAACGTGCTTTTTTCTTCTTTCTTTTTCGCCCAAAGCAGTCACTTTCATCTCGATAAGTTTCGTGGAAAACAACGTATTTTTGTTTTATAACCCTCGTGGTGGAAAATTATTTTACAAGAAAGAGCATACAAAGCGAATGATGCGTTACACAAAACATGTCTCATCACTCGAGACCGGATGTTATATTCAAAATAGACAGGCAGAAAGGTACTGAAATCTAGAAAATAGGCACACAAATTTGCTGCCAAATGAAATACATCTTTAAATCATGCTCTGAAAGCATATTATGTTTTGCGGTTTGAGTAGGCCACTGATTGTGTACAACAGAAGCTATAAATTTGGAAAAACACGTCCTTCCAGAAAAAAAGTTCTGGGTTTGCCAGAAATGTGCGGCGCCTCTCAACTCAATTAGTTGTGTTTTAATTCAAAGTTAAAATTCGAAAATCAGGTAAACAGGCATTTTAAGGCCTTATACACGAAAAGAGGCAAAATAAACTTACGAAACCCTGATACACTGACAAGAACTTGTATTAAGTCATTTTTATGATATCTGGACCAATAAAGTATAGGAATATTGCATAACATCCGCTCTCTACTCATCACATGTGTTATATTGTTTATGTACTGCCAGTTTTTTTCATGAACACAAGACAAGGCGAACAGCCGACTGGTGCAAGATAAATTACCAGGGTCATATACCGTCAAGGACAAGGGAATTGGGATAAGTAGTGTTGTGCACAGATGTTACGTCTGTTTACAGAATTGATACGATACCTAATCATGCATTTAATGCATGATGACGCTGTTTTCATGGAGTGCTCAAGTGTCTTCCTTCTTTCTCTCTCTCTCCCGCTAGAGGTTCTGGGTTCAAATCCCGACCTGGGCATGGATGTCCATTGTGACTGTCCCTTCATCATCTTCATCTTTGCGATTAGCCAAAAGTGGCAGAAATGCGAAGTAAAATAAACCAAATCAATCAATGTATCTATCTCTACATGATGACAACCGTATCAGCCATAAAAATAACTCAAACTACCCATACAGCACAAATCACCAGGGGATATTTCAAAATATGTACAACATTATCCACACAATGTCCAAAATATATCCTCACTGGATATCCTCCCCTAGACGGGCATATAATGGTTGTCTTCTGGGTATTCCTAGATATCCAGAACTTTGACATGAATAACAAGAAGATGTACTGTACATTAGACGTCTACTGGAAATGTGACCTGTATCACGCAGACATTTTTAGTAGTTTCATTGATTAGCGAACCCTCGAATGCACAAGATTTAATACTAAATGTGCATATCTTAGTTCGCTTGATTCACTATTTGCATTCACAGGAAATTCTTACTTTAAGGTTAGATATTCAACTTTTGTTATTTTAACCGGTTTCACTGAGTTCAGCAACCCCGAAAATGTATGAAAATGTATGCCCAATGACTTGGCAATTAAAAATTTATACAATTAAAACTTCCACTTTTGAAAAGTGGCCGCCATCTTGAATCCTTGGTGCTATTTTGGGGAATTGCTCTGACATACATCTGCGGGATGACCAAAGAAATGTCAATATGATAAGTTTGATGTGAACACTAGTCTTCGTATTTGTAAGATTGTTGTGACGTATATTTCGCTAGCGCGTACCGGGGAATAAGTTTCAGAACCGTACGCAGAAGAGGTTTTATTAGAAGATGTCACTCCTATCGTAATATGTGGGCATTGCAACTTTCTCTCAACTTCAAATAAAATTCGTAATGTACTCACACTCACTGTTACGGGATACATATGCTGCATTTTTGGTACCAATGCTATTCTATGTTACAGAAAACATTATTTTCCATTCTCTTCAACAGTTATCATTAGAGCCCGGAAGTTTGGCAAAATGCCTCTTTTTATCTACTGCATATATTGATAAAAAATTTCCGGATATACGTTTTTTATGTTGTTTCGAATGTTTTAGAAGACTTTTCATTTTGCCTATTTTGCCTATTTGGGACCCCACTGCCTATTTTTAATTATAATGCCTTTTTTTTTTGCCTTTTTCAATGAAATTTGACCATTTTTTTAAAAAAATATGTTGGCATTTATTTTTCTTCCGTTTATTACGTGAATAATTTTCGCTTTATTTAAGTAATATTGAACTGACGCATGTTTCAACATTGCTGAAGGAGAAAAGTGTGAGAAAAAAGTATTTCATGCTCAGTTAGGATATTGCTTTTCGGTTAACATTTCCTTGTGCATGATTGACTGCTGAAGTGGAGAGGTTGATTTCGAACACAAAGAAGATATTTCTGAAATCTCCCTCTCGAACCCGAAAATTTCAGGAAGTTGCGCCTGAGCTTAGTTTACCCCCGCAACCAGTTTTGACAAGATGGGGAACCTGGATATCAGCAGCTATATACATATTATGCTAACAACCTTGAAAAAATCAGTGAGGTGATCGATGCTCATCCAGAAAATGAAGCGGCTTCAATTCGTGAAGTGAAAAAAACTCCTGTCCTATTCAGAACTGAAGAATGAACTGTCGTTTATTTTTGCACATTATGGTGTATTGCCAGAGACAATTACAAAGCTAGAAAAAAGAGGTGAGACTCTTATAGCATCCATGAAAATCTTAGAGGAATCTATGCAGCAGATGATGGAAGTACCAGGAGAAAAAGGGTCAGCTGTTGCGGAAAAGTGCTAACGTGTAGTGAGTGCAAATAAGGACTTGAAACAATTGAAAACAATTTGTGATATTCTAAAAGGTGAAAATGTTGTTACCAAAATGAGTCCAGCTACATTAGCTTGTTTTATGTATTCTCCAATAACTTCTGTCAAGTAGAAACATCATTTTCTATTATGAAAACATTCTCTCTGACAGACGACTATCAATGAATGTTGAGAACTTATAAAAACAGCTGTAGTTATGTGTAATCAAGACGGAGAAAATTGAAATGCTCTTCCCAATGTAGATTTTAACATTTTGCCAGAGATTATAGATAAAAGTAAGTGACTTCCAAATGTGCCTTTCTTCGCTTTATTTTGCCTTTTTTTTTTTCATTTTTAGTGTCTATTTTCCACATTATAAATGCCTTTTTGCCTGCCTATTTTAACGACAATAAATGCCTGAACTTCCGGGCTCTAGTTATCATCTAAACTTGTGACGTGAATATCGTGTTTGTACAGTCGCCATTTTTAACACTGTTGCCTTCCTGAACTGAGAGCATGCATAAGTACCGTGTGAGACAGGCTTTAGTTGCACTGCCCAAACAACAATACACATGGTCGTCACACTTAGCAGCGTGCCAAGCAGGTGTAATGAGGAGCCGGCACATTCTCGACCTGGGCATTACAAGATAAAATAGCAAGTACAATCAACAGGTACATGCTTGTAGTGTTATCAAATTGGAAAGAGAAATTCTACTTTTCAGAGGAAAGGATTGAAATAATATGCTTCTTAATATCAGAAAATCACAATGCCACTTTCAGCTCAGTGTTTCCATCTTGAACAAAGTTTCCCTAAAAACAGTAATATACACAGGACCAACAATGGATGAAAAATTAATAAAAAATCATTGTACTTACGTATTCTTTGACATTTTTCGTCCTGACAGCCTTGTAGGACGCGTAGGCCGGGTACAGAGTCCCAAAAACAAGTCTGAAAAGAGAGTAAACGACGTGAGCCATGACAGGAAATCCGATGCAGAAGAACACAGAGAAAATGGTGAGATTGGAGAGAGTGACACGGAATTTGAGGGATCCTAACTTGGGAGCTTGCACAACTGGATCTGTCACTGCCGCTTCCTCTCCTCCAGACACGATGTCCATCTCGGAGGTCGGAGAGTCGCTCATTGCTAAAGCACGACCACTCACGTCAAGCTATGACATGCGAACCATGTTCGGACAATGTTGCCACGCCGATGTTCTCACTGTGACGATTCACTGAACTTCCCCAAGCAGCGGTTTATCCAAGAGATTTTTAATCTGGGGGGAAAGTTCGTATTTATGGGGGGTGAAGGGATAAATTTGGGGCCAAATTGGACCTTTGTGGTCTGTTGAGAAAATTTGAGGGGTTTGAGGAGTATGGATAAATAAGTGCCACCCAAAAGTTCTAGGAACTAGACCAATTCATCTACAGGCCTAACGTTTTTACATCCACGGCTATGTCGTTGCGCTTGGGACAGTATGTTCACACTGGTGGTACTAAGTACTATGGTAACGCATCCGGGGAGGAATATATTCTTGAGTTGTTTGTTCTGTTGCCACACCGTCCAAACTGAGGTAATTCTCAACAAGATCCATGCAATCAGGTGATAACCAGGTTTTGGACAGTATGCCCACACTAAAACTAGCGTTGTAGAAAGTCAACAGTGTGTTAATGAGGCACTAGCAAACGCAATGGTAACGCATCCAGGATATATTGTACGATGTGTGTCCGGTAATTCTCAACAAGATTCATAGTCAGGTGATAACCACGCTTGGGGCAGTATGTCCACACTTAAAACAGCGTTGTAGAGTCTTAACAGCGTGTTATTGAGGCACTGAGCACTATGGTAACGCATCCAGGTGGAAGAAATCCTGTGTGTTTCCGTCCAAACTGAGATAATTCTCAATAGCATCCACAAATTGTGCTACATAACCACACGCAACATGGGGAAACTGAACATCCTGTGACAAACTGACGACAATCGCAACAGAACTATCAAAGCACTTCAAAGCAGGCAAAGGTTGTGTAGCGTCGTCCACTCGGGATTCAAGACAATGTTCGCAGCACTGGCTGAGCCATCCACGCTCTTGGAGAAATAACAAGAGCTAACTGGATCTCATTAACACAACCTTACAAAACCTTCCTCTTGCAGCAGCGCTGTAAGTTCCGCAACGGAAAACATCTTGAGTCTTTTTAACTTCTCTGTCGGCTCACTTTGGCCTGCGAATGCATGCTGGCGATTTTGTTTTGCCATAACGCTGCAGCTGGGCCTTCAGGCATATCTGATAGAACACTGTTGACCTTCTCCATAGGCGTGTGTCTTAAATTATGCATACCTTACAGACGTCAACGTTCGAAATGGGTCGTAGACAAGGGTGCTAACCTTTTGTATTATCTGTGAAACCACACTATGTAGATTCCAAGGATACTGTAACGCATTTTCACATCGTTTTGCAATAATTTGACTCCTTCCCAGGATTCTGTAGCACAATATTATTACTACAAACAAGAGCTTGTGTATGTTTTGAGAACAGTGTGACGTCACGAAAACGTAAACAAACACTTCACATACTTGCACGCCACCACTACAAGTATATAACCACCACTGTATTGTAATAGTATATAGTAATCCTATACTCCACCTTCACCGGCTGAGACATCGTATGCCACCTACTAGGAGGCGAGACAGCACTGCCACCTAGGAGATATTGATTTGATGCAATTTTCTCTAGCGGAATCAACGTCACGTTCGGTGTCCCGCGGTGGCGAAAGGGACATGCACTTATTACACCCCGTGACACACGTTGCAGAGGATGAAGCCACGGTATATAGAAGGCACCGAAGCTCATACGGCACTAAACCCGATCCGCCGTACTGTAGCCTGCAATATCGATCCCAAGCGACCCACTGCAGGCGACCGCGCTACGAAAATCAGCTGACACAATGGCGGAAGTATGCAAAAAAAAAATACACTATCACTGCGGTACGTTGTGTTTCCGGACAACAGAACTATTTATCTAGGTGGCCCAATTCGTGGCAGGAGTCCCAAGATCCGGGAACGGACACGGATCACGTGATTACACGGTCAATTGTCGCAGATTTAACTGTGAAAGATGCATCCACGGGTCACACACACAAAAAAACAGAACTGCTTCGCCGAACGCGGTAGCTCCATCAGTATGCGCTCCTCGGTTAAAAAACACACACCCAGCCCTCCGAGACTCGGTGTTATATATAGCATATATGCCAGCTGCTTCGGCGATTGGCAACGGTCTAGAATGGAGCAGGCGGCATTCAAAGAAATACCAGTTATGCAAGGGAGAGATTTAAGACAAGGAACAGTAGGATTATCATGACGAAACACTTCCTGGAACACTAACTTCCTAAATAAACAATATACTTTGTATATCCAACCAAATAACAATTGGTTATTATACACACTATGCAATTTGCATTACAATCGCTACGATCTTAGCACAGTCGACATAAAAAGTGGTTACTGTTCCTGAAAAGAGAAAAACATATCTCAATGCGTATACTTGTACAGTCCTGTTCAGATAAAGTGGCACACACTTCAACTGTCCAACCTTATAAAATGTGCCACAATATGTGAACAGGCGAGTACACTTAAAACGCATTAGCCTTCAGTACACGACGAGTAGCGTACTCATGCAATGCCACTTTTCCCGTCGACTGTAGGAACAAAACATAATTATATTCAGATAATAACCATACACACGTACAGTGACACGGGAACGCTTTTGATTCGGGGGTACAAAGTTCAACACGCACACAAAGGTGCAAAAATGAAACCGGAAATAGATGATGCAGCACTGAACAATTTGAAACAGGGAACATAGGGTCCACGAAGCCAGCTTACCGAGATATGGCCTGAAACATGTCGAGCTCTACCATGCACCATCGTGCATAGGAATGACAAATAAGTGACAAGTACGGACAGGTAGTCATACTGCTGATATACAATATCTACCGACACTTATTGACATTCATTTACGTGTATGTTGCATGTTTGACATTTGGAAACAAGTCATAGCATTGCCAAACAGGTGTTAACAATGTACAACTAGGTACCTAACAACAGCTGTTCAAAATGACTGCGACCAACCAGAATGCAAGTATGACAGCAGTGTAGAAGATTCAGCCGCACCCTTTTAAAAATGTTACTGGCGTGTTACGAATCACATCACAAGCGGCGACAATCCTGACAACAAATATATCCATGTCCACTGGGGTCTCAGAAACAAGTGATTTGATATATCACCAAACCGAGTAGATTGAGATCGGGTGACATTGCAGGTCAGGGAATAAAGTTTCCTCATCCAACCCAGCTACCAGGAAAGGTTGCAGAGATTCATACTGAAGTGAGAATGTGCTTTGTATCTCTGTACTCTGGCTTCTCCGAACCCAGGTTCTCTATCTCAAATTGTTCAGCGGTGCATCATCCCTATCTCATTTCCTTTGTGTAAGTTTGGACACGCATGTACATGGGCTATTCTATTCTAGAACGGGCTATTCTATTCTAGAACGTACCACATAGTTCTCAATTTTTTCACATAAAACTTGCATAACCTTTTACTGCCAATAACTTGATTTTTAAATGTTATTTGTTCCCAAAATTGGTGAGTTTTCTTTTGGGTGTTATTTCCCTCCAAAATTGGTGAGTTTTCTTTTGGGTGTTATTTCCCTCAAAATTTCGCTTTTCCATTTTAGCACCTTTACCTAAAATTATACCTTCATTTGAAAAACGTGCATGTTATGCACGCATAAGTATGGTACATTTTGTCTTCTTAAGCCTAGAACACAAGGCATGTTATATTTTAAAGTTTTTCAGGTTTGTAAGCACGAAATATGTTGAAATACGTCTAAATTCACATACGCGATTTCGAACGTATGACACATGTTCTCAGAACACGTCAGTGCTCATGCATAATACCTCTTTGTAACAATTAACATTTTTCAGCGTGATTGCGTTTGCGAGAGATCAAGGTCCCTCCCAATAACGCAATATTAACAAAATAATTTTGAATGTTTCTTCTTTTAAAAAGTGGCTATTTTCAAGATAGTCCATAACAGTTTCTAAAAATATGCTCTAGGCTCCATTCCACTGTTTTCCACTCATTTTAAGCAGTTTTACTTCCTGCGCGGATCAAGTGAGGTAATTAGTACCGACTTAGTAATTAAAACGGACACACGCATATACGGAATTCCTGCATAAACTGTTATCGCAACAAATTTAAATTGGACGAAGAATAAGGGAAACCCAGGTTGAGAGGGAGAGTCGTTACGTATCAATGTCGTATTGTTCTCTCAATATTAAAACACTGAAACAAGCTATGGTCACAATAGCGAGCTCTAACAAAGGACGGTTTAGATTTGGCGAGTGCGTTTCACAAAGCAACGGTACAATGCTTCCTTATCAAATCCTGCTACTGTATGTTTGCCTACATAAACCACCACGTGCTGGCAGTTGGAGTCAAGTAAAAGGAAGAAGGTTTGTGTTTTGTGAGGGTTTTGTAAATGTCCTAACTTCGTTTACATCATTAAGCTTAAGGTAATTCCAAAAGTTAGATTTCATTTTTGTTATATTTTGTCGCTTTTCTGCCCCTTTTGGCTAATCACGATGACGAGGTTGAATGATTGAGTTATTCTGGATACTTCGGCACGTATGGCCATTTTGCACCCTTTCTAAATATACGAGGAAATATCCCCTTATCTTGAACTTGGAAAAGAGGTGTAAAGAGCCCTTGAGAAAGGTTACAAGTGCAGGTTGTAAAAGGACCTGCCCAGGACAAACACATTAAAAACAAAGGTAAAGAGAAACATTTGCTAAAACAGTCATCTTCTCCCAACATGAGGATGAGTGATGAAATTGATGACGAGACACTCATAAAGAACAGCCATGGCCAGGCTGGGATTCGAACCCGGGATCTATAAGTTAGACATCGATATTTAGATGGCATTTGGTGACTAATGAATACATTTAGGCGTCATAACTGGACAGCTTAACCTAACGTTTCCATAATCACAACAAAACTGGGACTTTTTCAGATTTTTACTGGAAACGCAGACGTTAAAAATTAAGAAAACAAAAACAAATATTACAGTAAAACATCGTTAATCCGGACCCCGATAAGCCGGATTTCGCTTAATCCGGGCAGGCAAGAAAAATGCAAGGTTTTAAATGTGGCTAGAAGTCAACAAGAGAACTTGTTGACAGAAAGAAAAGGCAGTCAACCACTGATGAAATTCTGTTTCCCGCAGACTTTGTACTGTACTGTATAGTGTATTTAGGCCTATGCCCCTTAAATACACCATAATAAACGTGTTTTGTTGCTATAAACGGAGTTTTAATGCACTTTCTACTGTTCCTTTAGGTTATTTCAGTTAATCCGGTCAAATTATCCCCCGCATTAGTCCGGATTCACAAGGTTTTACTGTATATATTGTATCCCCCCAAATAGTGTGTACGCAACGGGAACTGAGTAAGGGATTACTGTTGAGTATAGGCGATCTGCACAACGTGTAAGTGTAAACCTCTGGGTTACAATACAATATTCAATGTCACAAACGATTCTCTCTTCTTATGGCCACGAAGAGACCAGTAGCGGAAATGACCCATTAGCTTTTAATTCGGTCCAACATGCTATATTTACAGTCACAAGGCATTTGCTGACTTGGATTTCTACGAAGCTACTTTTCCCAGCTGAATGAAGCGACGAGATAAATACCAAACATCAAATATGAAGGATGTATCACATAAAATATATATTTTAATTAGACCACCAGGCGTGAAGTAGATGTCAGATAGTGATCACATGTCATAATTAACGCAAGCTTGAGGTAATAGTGGCGTAACATAGAAAGGATTCAGTTTCCTCCGAATGAAAATTGCCGTAGCTTTCGTATATGAATTACTTCAGACGGTTGGAGAAAATCTTGATATTAAGCAGGGCATTAGCACGGGTTTTCTTTATGTCCCTTCATCAATTTCATATCATAGCTCATCCTCATCGTCGCAATTAGCCAAAAGTGACAGAAAAACGACGGTAAGTAACAAAAATCAAACGTGCATTTTATATCGCAGCATTGGAAAAAATGATGATTGGCTGGCTCAATTAACGTCACTTTAGGGGTTCAGTTTCAAATAAGGTGATAATTTATTTCAATTGCCAACATGTGCGCTAGTATTATACGGTGTACGCTTTTAGAAGGAACATGGGTTCAGCCAATAAGCAGCCAGTGCTATTGCGCTGTTGCCAAACTAACTGCTAGCGGAAGGTAAAGACAGAGAATTTGCTGTGTCCAATATTCAATTATTATTTTTTATATAATGCATACTCCGTATATGTGAGTACAGTGAAATTATATAGAGAATATTTCTGCACAGGATAATATCATATCACTGCAGCATATAAGAACTCAAACTGGCTCAGAATCGCAATGTTCGAGAATACGTGCGACAATGAAGAGTCATTGTGTATATTGAGAAGAATTTAACTCCCAAGACACAACTCAGCTGTCAACACGGTGGCAACGAAGAAAACAGACTGAAGGAAAATGAAAGGGTTACTGTGCGTGCGTTGAGACGTGTTGTTTCCCAGTGTTTCTTCGGGAAACGATAACTCCGGCTGTAGGCGAAGGAAATTCATGGGACTTGGACAGTCAAGTTCAAAATGTCTTGCTCCATCTTGTGATGAACCTTAAAGTGGCGAGATTTATGAAAATTTCTTGCGCGCAAAAAAAATACAAAACACGGCGTTTGACTTGCGCGCCGCAGTTTCCTAACTGTACAACGTTGCACTCCTGCCATTGGCTTGTCGCCACGGACAGGCTCTTCGTGGACCCGCCCGGTATCCCTTCTAAAATCGTACGCCGTATAGAAAGAACGACATCATTGAGTTTCAGGATGTGGATTTCCCCTCACGTGGCAGCTTTAAGAGGACCTTCAAACCGATGATTAAGCGAGATAAAGCTTAGCATGCAATGTTAATTTAACATTATCCATCGTCTAGAGCTTGAAACACTACTTCTCGAGAGAGCACCTATTCTCTCATCCCATGGTAGAATTCAAGCAGGTCTGTTGTAGGTTCGATCCCCACCACTGGCAAAAATAAATGTGTTCACCAGTTAAATATGTTCCGATTCTCGTGAATTTCTTATGGGGAATAAAAACGCTCGCTATTCAACCTTCAGAGAAATCTCTTGGTGTTTTCCGCAAAGGGCTTTCTGTTTCCCTGTTTCATAAAGAAACACACATGGCCAGGCCAGCACTCGAACCAGGAACCTTCGGTGGCGAGCCGTAATAACCATCTACGTCTTACGCGGGAATTCGAGCATAGGGTTCCCAAACTTCATTTTCGCAGCGCCCTTAGTGTTTCAAAGCGCCCAAGTCAGAATGTAGGCCTACCTAACACTTGCAACGTTCAGTTAGTGTGGTAAGGTTGCTCAAGTTAAAAAAATAAACATATATTTCAAATTTAAAAACTTTATGTGTAAAAAAGTACTACATAAACACTTATTTGATTGATGCGATGGTCCGATACTATATAAAACCATGTCTTGAAATGAATAACTGTTATTACAGTGAAAATATTAGGACATTTCGCGGCGTAGCCACGGCATCCCGCGGAGCCACTGCCCTATGATATGTACCAAATCAATGGGAAGATAAATTATCTATGCTGCGATTCCGTTTTAACTTCGTTCTCGATTACATTCAGTTTGCTTCTAAGTCCACTGTATGCACAGAAAGGCTAATCGGGACTGGGCCTACAGTTTAAAAGTGGGACCCTCACATTGCGCCAGATTGATTGAGCATGGTAACGGACAATTTGGATATTATTGCTTGGTCACCAAAGAACAGATCACAAACGTTCTACAAATGATTTCCTGGATGTGAAACTTTTTAGCCTTCTCTCTTCTACGAACGGCCATGGAAACACATCCGGAGAAAAAAGATAGGACATCCCGGTCGTGGACTAATATCAACCCACCCATGACAGTGTTTCATGCATTCTCACTGAACTGATTGCCACAGAGGCGTTGCATGGTCAAGAGTCAATTTCAAGCTTCGACTTTTATAAGTTTCCTGAGGATTAAGCTGCACTAAATTTAAGTGAAAACGCTACGAAATTTATTTGGTTTTAAATAACGAGACAGCAATAGGTCAAATCATAATACAATAAAAATTGCGAGAAAATGCAAGGTACCTTAATTTGCAGTGCAGACTAAACACAAGCACTGACGTTCCAACTAGAACCGCCACTCGATAAAAATTAAGTCCAGATAAGCTAATCGGAATTCGACCTACAGCTTATGAAGTGGAATGTGGCTGGCTCTACCGGGGGACTCTAACAGTAGACCACTTGATTGCAAGGCGTCAGCCATTACGCTCTCGTGGACACCAACCAGTACACTGGCTGTAAAAGTTTGGCAATGTTATTTAAAATTATCACACACACTATGGTACACTAGCTATTGAGAACAGCAAATGGATTTGGGACATCGAGTTCACACGTTGATATGAGTTATCTTAACTGCTCCCCCGACCTTCGTGGCAGAGTGGTTAGCACAGAGCGCTACGACGCCAAGAGTCACATGTTAGAATCCCTGCCTGTTCATGAGTGTTCTTTGCGAGTGTCTCTTCATCAATTTCATCACTCATCATCTTTGCGATTAGCGAAAAGTGGCAGAAAAGCGAAGTGAAATAAACCAAATCCATCAATATTACCTACAGTCAGAGAACTAAATGCATCGATTGATGCACTAAAGTGTGTTTTATGGCTTCTTCAAAGAATCAGATTCACATTTGATGCATTTGGATGCATTTTTGTATGTCGTCAAAGAAACACAAAAGTGCATCATTTGATTCAAGTGAGGATTCCTTTCAGTCGAGATGCACTTTGTAACGACCCTGCGTGGTCGCCACATTTAACAACCCTGCGAGGTCGCAAAATTATATTTTGTTAAGAAGGTATGGATGAAGAATGCATGCTAAATGTTTAAATGTGTTAACGGATCCACCTCTATGGTTATTAGTTTCGCTTATTATTATTGGACCCTACGTGGTCGCTGTATTCTATAAATGTTAATGGGTCCACCTCTACGTGGATTAACTTGGCTGATTATTAGACTTTGCGTGGTCGTGGTTTTTGGGAAATGTTATCAAATATTGTGACATGAGAATTAAAGGTTAAAAACCTGAAAAGTGGAATGTGAAATGAAAAAAAAATTGTAAATTAGCTCAGCGAGAAGCACTCTTTGAAATCAGTAAGTACTAGGCAGAAAGGCCTGGAGTTCAAATTCTGAGTACAGTGTGAAGGTTTATGACATGAGATTGTTAGCCATTTTGATTGTCATTTATACTGTTCAATTTGTTGAGGCAAGTGAGTGCTAAGGGTAAAAGTAAAGACACTTGAGTAAGTGTGCTAAAGGACATCTTTGTGATACGATTATAATAAACTGTTACATATATATGTATAAACCTGGTTTAGTCTTTCTTTGCACCTAGCAAGCCCTGCGATATTTCTGAGTCCTTGTACTACGACTGAATCAGTTAGCACATATGGGTAACTTTTGCCGACCCTCCAACTGCAGTGTTTAGCGTGTTTACCAGTACTCCTGCGCCTTGGAGCTGGGCACTGCGTGGGTGGACGTTGCATAAAGTTTTGGCGTCTTAACGTGGGGCCCGAGAGATTGTAAAGACTGAAACCAGCAAGCCAGTGGGAGCCTTTTAGCTACAAGGACTAGAAAGGGCTCATAAGTGTCAGTGTTGGTGTTCTTCCAAAGAATTCACGAAGGTGAAGATATAGTGTCGGTAGTGGAAGAAACCATAGACGGTGTGCCAAAATGGAAAGGGATGCGTCAAGTATGAGCTTAAGAAGCAGAGGGAGGAAAACCGTAGGTGAAGAAACTGGGTTCGGATGCTGTGAGGATACCGGAGGAGAGAGGGAGTCTTTCCAGTGTTGCCAATGTCTACAGAAGTTTCATTGGAAATGTGAGGGGCAAGAAGAGACCTCAGTCTCCACTGCAGAGTCCAGATGCAAGACTTGCTCATCGGTACCCTTGATGGTTTTAGGACAAGAACCAAGTGCTCCTAGTACGATCCCATCAGACCATTGGTTATTAGAATGGCTGATGAGAGATAAAGAAGAGAGAAAGAAAGAAAAAGCGGAGGATGAGAAGCAGAGAAAGAAAGATATGGCTCAATTAGAGAAAGCTAGAAAGAAAGAGAAAGCAGAAGAAGAAGCTAAAAGAAAACTAGAGACACAAGAATTTAGGTCGCTAATAGAGTCTCTAGAAGAGAAAAGAGAAATGGAAAAACGAGAAGCAGAAGAGAAGAGAGAAAGAGAATTAGAGACTCTCCATGCCTTAGTTCAAGGTCAAGAAGAGAGGAGACAGCAAGAAGCTGAAAGAAGCCGAACAGAGATGCGAACACTGTTCTCCCAACATAAGACAGACCAGTTAGAAAGTCTTAGGGAGGAATTAGATAAAATTAGAATCTCTTGTCAGCTGGAAGTAGTGAAAGTAGTGGAAGAACAATTAGAACCTTTAGCTGTCTGGCGTGGTGAAATGGAGCAAGAGCAGGAACAAATGAAGAAAAATTTAGAGGTCTGTCTGCAATTGGTAGCTCAGTCTACGACGGAAAATGGAAGTGAAGAACCAGAGAGAGTTAAGCAGAAAGAAGCATCTATAGAAACCATAAGTTCAGCAGTAAAGACTCTGAGTGAGCAGACTGTAGTTATGGAGAAGGCTGTCCAAGAACAGAAAGTAGCTGCAGAAACGATGGCTAAAGCAACCGGCGAAAAGGTGAACTCTCTTCGCGGAGAGACACAGAAATTGGAGGTATCTCTTCGGCAAGAAATACAGGAGCAGACTGGGTCTATGGTCAGAAGAGTAGGCGAACTGCAAGATAAAATTGAACGGTTGCAGCTACAACCGGGAGTGCCTTCTGATGTTCTCCCAGATTCCATTGAACGAAATAGTAGTCTGAATCCTGAAGCAGCCTCTTATGAACCTCCTAGAGTGGTGCAGAATCCTTTCTATATGGGAACCATTCAATCGGATAAGCGTAAGCGGCCTAGAGAAGCAGATAGTTCCGACGGGACATCTCCTCGGCGAAGAACCGAATTTAAGATGCCTAGAATGTCGGACATCGCACACATCCCCAAGTTCAAGGGTGATATCGAAGCTCAGTCAGCTGAGAAATATCTTCGTGAGCTCAATGTAAGCTTCGAGCTCATGCAAGTGCCTGACAATTACAGACTCGAATTGCTACCTAGAGTATTCACAGGTAAAGCTGAACATTGGCTGGCAGGTAACATAGACAGTTTTGTTAGCTATGCTGATTTCTGCATAAAGTTTAAAGAAGAGTTTGCCTCCGAGAAGGCTAAGCAGAGACAATTAACAGCTGTAAGAAATAGAAGATATTCCCGTCCAGTACATGAAAATATGGAGAGCTTCGCTTGGAGCATTTACGCCGCCTATAGGAATCTAAGTGACAACTTCAGCGAGAGCGAGGTGCTGAATTTAATCATAGGTCAGTTACCTTATAGAACTCGAAATCTCTGCCTTGCGCACTCTCCCCGAACAGTTGACGAATTGACCAGTTTCCTCAAGGACTTTGAAATATATGATGATCCCGTCTACTGGAGAAATAAAGAGGACTTCAAAGGTAAAGAACTTCCCCATAAGAATTTCAAAGTGCGAAGCATTGAGACCAAGGGTGACACTAAACCTGAAAACTCTTGGAGCGCTCGGAATTTTAATAGATTTGGACGTAACAGAGGACTGAACCATAACCAGAATGGTCGATGGGAATCTTATCGACCAAATCGAGGGCCAGATCGCAGGTTTCCCGATTGGAGGAGGAACAATCAGGGACGCAGTAGTCCTAATTCTCCTAGGCGATCCTCACCTAGAGAATCGGGACCAAGGGGAAGACAGTCACCCTCCAGAGAAGTTATGACCTCTGAGCAGGAGGGAGCCCTAGAAACAACCCGGGACTTCTTGCATAATCAAAGGTCTCAATCCTGCCAAACAAACTAAATCCTTGTCTAGGTGCTTCGTTCCCATTTAGGCAAGGGGCCTCGGAGGAGCGACCTGATACAATTATCCAAGAACTAAAGGTTAACTTTCAACTAACTGAAACAGAAGAAGTAAAATTACAGAGTGACCTGAAATCCGCAAGGGAATCGAGGATTAGATATAAATCACCAGCAGTGGCTGCAAAGTTAATAGATATACCAGTGACTTGTGTAATCGATACTGGGAGCGAATGCTCTATTTTAAGTTATGAAGTTTGGACTAAGTTAAAGGAACAAATTCCAGGTATTCAAGTGCAGAAGGTTCCAGAGATAAGATTGGTGGATTTTTCTGGGAGCCATAGGAAGCGTGTCTTTGGCAGCAGACGTGTGGAACTGGAGATTGAAGGTATGGTTTTCAGTACTGAAGTTTTTATATTGAGAGGTTTTGGTACAGATCTTCTTTTGGGCATGCCATTCTTGAAGCAGCACGAGGCCGAGATAAATTTCAGAAGAAACTCGGTAAAATTGTATTTTGGAAAAACTCCGGATCAAGATGTAGGGAATCCACTGGATGTTGAAATTGTGCGGTACATCCAAAAGGTCCAAGAAAGAGACGAAGAGTGGATGTATAAACCGACAGACCTCAAGGAGAAGGTCGAAACTATAGACATTCTGAATGATTCCCAGAAACAGGAGTTGCTGCAAGTGCTGAATCAATATATAGCAGTGTTCTCAGAGAAGCCCGGTACCATGGAAAGTGCAGAATGTGAGATCCTTTTAAAAAGTACCGAACCAGTTCATCGCCCTCCATATCCAGTGCCGCTCTCGAAAAGGGCCGCTCTAGAAAAAAAACTTAGCTTGTGGAAAAGCTGGAACATTATTCAACCATCGGTATCACCCTATCTCAATCCATTACTAGTGGTGGATAAGCCCGATGGTAGTGTAAGACCGTGCCTGGATTTTCGACTATTAAATACTATTATGATTGTTCCTAAAAGCTCAGTGCCACCTATTGATGAGTCATTGCAGAGATTTACACAAGCCCAGTATTTTTCGAGTTTAGATCTAGCTTCAGGCTATTTACAGATTCCTTTGAAACCAGAATGCCGAAAATACACTGCTTTTTCGTACAAAGGACGCCAGTACGAATTCTTGAAGATGCCTTACGGCTTATCTAATGCTGTGTCTACCTTTGTGTCAGTTATGCATACAGTTTTTGGACCTGAAACTGAAAGTTATCTGACAGTGTACATAGACGATATTCTGATTTTTGATGTGGATTTCGATAGACATATCCAACATATAGAAGAGGTGCTCCATAGATTAGAAGAAGTTGGACTTAAGGTGAAACCATTCGCAAATGTAACTTTGCTAAAGGTGACTTGGTTCTTGTCAGGAACCATAAGCTGAGTTCAAGAAGGAATAAGACAATCGCCAAGCTATTTGAGGTGTTTATTGGCCCCTATGTCGCCACGGATGTTCGAAGCAACACTGCCCTGCTGTTGAACCCGACGACCAAGAACCCAGTCGACAGAGTCAACTTCGACAACCTTCGCCTTTACAGATGTTCTCCGGAGCGAAGAAGAGAAGTAGTAGGGGAAGAAGAGGACCAAGTGACTGAAGTGTAGAAGAGACAGAGACTCTTACCAGTTTGATCTTTAATATTTCCAGTAAAATTTTTCCAGAAATTGTAAGTTTTAAATTTCTACCAAAATTTTTGCCCGAGGAAGGGGCGTATGTAACGACCCTGCGTGGTCGCCACATTTAACAACCCTGCGAGGTCGCAAAATTATATTTTGTTAAGAAGGTATGGATGAAGAATGCATGCTAAATGTTTAAATGTGTTAACGGATCCACCTCTATGGTTATTAGTTTCGCTTATTATTATTGGACCCTACGTGGTCGCTGTATTCTATAAATGTTAATGGGTCCACCTCTACGTGGATTAACTTGGCTGATTATTAGACTTTGCGTGGTCGTGGTTTTTGGGAAATGTTATCAAATATTGTGACATGAGAATTAAAGGTTAAAAACCTGAAAAGTGGAATGTGAAATGAAAAAAAAATTGTAAATTAGCTCAGCGAGAAGCACTCTTTGAAATCAGTAAGTACTAGGCAGAAAGGCCTGGAGTTCAAATTCTGAGTACAGTGTGAAGGTTTATGACATGAGATTGTTAGCCATTTTGATTGTCATTTATACTGTTCAATTTGTTGAGGCAAGTG
Organism: Lepisma saccharinum; assembly: GCF_977018435.1. Classification (NCBI taxonomy): domain Eukaryota; kingdom Metazoa; phylum Arthropoda; class Insecta; order Zygentoma; family Lepismatidae; genus Lepisma; species Lepisma saccharinum. The sequence goes on from NC_139249.1 coordinate 11,693,070, forward strand.
AGTGCTAAGGGTAAAAGTAAAGACACTTGAGTAAGTGTGCTAAAGGACATCTTTGTGATACGATTATAATAAACTGTTACATATATATGTATAAACCTGGTTTAGTCTTTCTTTGCACCTAGCAAGCCCTGCGATATTTCTGAGTCCTTGTACTACGACTGAATCAGTTAGCACATATGGGTAACTTTTGCCGACCCTCCAACTGCAGTGTTTAGCGTGTTTACCAGTACTCCTGCGCCTTGGAGCTGGGCACTGCGTGGGTGGACGTTGCATAATTGAAGTGCATCTCGACTGAAAGGAATCCTCACTTGAATCAAATGATGCACTTTTGTGTTTCTTTGACGACATACAAAAATGCATCAAATGTGAATCTGATTCTTTGAACAAGCTATAAAACACACTTTAGTGCATCAATCGATATGATGCATTTAATTCTCTGAGTGTATAATGTTATTTGCAGCAAAAATGCCCCAATGGGGAAAACATTAAAGCGTCGAGTGTGTGACAATGTAAGTTCTAGGCATGATACTGGATTAAAATATTCATAATTAACTTTGTGGTGTCTGCTAACAACTGAAAAGAACTTGAGTAATGATGGCATAGACTGAATGCATGAAAAGCATTAACGAAAATGTGTTACATGTGTGACGCTTTAAAAACATATCAAAATTTGACTTTACTTGTCCGTGAAGCATACAGGCTACATAATGCAAATTATATGCATTCACAAACATTTAAACATTAATGCAATTAATAATAATAATAATTTTCACATGATTTCGTTTTGTTATTAACATGGAGCAGGACCACTTTTCGTGGAATGCGCCAGCTGTTTACGACCCATATAGGTGTAAAAGGCCCAAGGACAAATTAAAATATTATATGTTCTTTGTCGCTCAAAGAGTTCTGGGATATGTTGATAGGTAAAATGAAATCGATTCCTAACTTCAGCAATTGGCTTGATTTTAGTGAATTGCTTCATTGCTTAGCAGGTGGTCGTTTGTGAGAACTGCCTCGTGAATGCTTCTGTAATGCATATACATTACTTGCGAAATGTTCGTTTGCATTCAGGTGTGGGTAGTTGCAGCTCTTCTCTGCTTGTGTGTAATAAGAATTTTGCAGTAACTTCATGCTGTTACTTAGATTAAAGCCATAAAGTACAGAACAGCAAACTTTCGGGAACGGCCAAGTAAATGTCCTGCAGAGCTCTTAATTTGTCGTTATAGTGTGAAATGTAATTTCGGTTTTCTGTCTGTAGACGTGCATAAGTGAATGCGCATTTTTCTGAAGTGCCACTCGTGCAAAAAAGTACCATTAACTGGATAGACTTGAATTAATCTCATCTGCAGCACAGCTATGGTAGCTAAAGAAATAAAGATCTACCAACAACTGTGATCATAACGGATTTCGAAACAAACCCTGAGCTCCAGGCATTGTATACCTTGCAAACTAGACACCTAAAGAAAGAGAACGCACGTTGGCGGCGACTGCCCAATAGCAAATCCAAATATGAGCAGTTGCTCGAGTGGCTTACAGTTAGATGGCAAGTATGCCAGCTGCTCTAACAGGTTCCAAAAAAAGTATTAAAACGACTGGTTTTAACATCTTTGATCTTGATCCAAATGGACTAGTGGGGTCAGATGTGCTAGAAACGTAGGAGTTCTTTTCATTATACAGCATGCCTTCATAGGATGGAATTCACAAGATTATAATTCGGATGGAATAATGTTATAAGGATTGAATTTATCCAATAAGTTTCCAAAGCTGAAGGAACAAAACTACCAGTATAAACAATTTAACATTGCAAAGTTTGTTTTAGGTGCATATTTCAACCTGACGAAAGACAATAACTATACAAAAAATACATTATGATGTTTACTATTAACAAAATGCAAAGCCAAGCTGCACGCTGCAACATGCAGAAGGGATATGGAGTGACGTGCCCTACACATCCAAAATATCCAACATTTGTGAAGGTGATGTAATCAGCACCAAGCTCCAGCCGCCTTTCACCCCAAGTGTACATTTATTAGAGATTGGGTGAACTCTCAGAGCCGCTCCATGTATTGACGTTGCTGCAATATTCCCACCTGAAATTACGCACGTCGGGAATCGAACTCGGGTCCCCTACCGACTAGGCCCAGTAGAGCAATTAGATTAATAGGGACTGGCCTATCGGGTATCGAACCCAGTTGAATTCATTTTAAGCTGTTATGTTTTCCATTAATTGCGCCGTTTGAAGCCAACTGGTAATACCCTGGCTTCAAATAAGATTAGCCAAACCATTGTCGCAAGCAAACCTCAAGCAGCTCATCAATGATATTTTGGGAACAGACGTTAACTCAGCAGGATAACCCAAATGTCAATCAAGGAATACGTCGTTGCTCTGTAATCAAGGGGTCCCGGGTTCCATGCCCGGTGGAGGCACATAATGGTTCCGATCTCAATTTAACCCGTCCCGATTAGCCATTCTATGCACAAGGTGGAATTAAACACACAAAAAACCTCAATCAAGCAAAGACTGGGAACACAGTAGTGTCTGTCATAGAAAGAATGATTGAAATACGACTGTCAAATGCGAGAAATGTAAGAAATTTGTCTGCACATAAAATTTGTTTATGTCCCAAATGCAAATGTGTATGATAGTTATGTTACCAAATTAAATAAAATGACATAATAAGTCACGGATATAAGGGTTATCATTAATAAAATTGTGAATTTTTACATTAAAATTAAGTTTCCGTTTTACTCCCTTCACATGGGGTTCACCACTTACCAGTAGAGCATTTCAGGGTTAAGCACTTCCGACTTTTCAGTGTTCGCTGCTATCTCAAAATTCAAAACAATGCTTGTGTTCTTGTTTACGGACAAGCGTTCTTCGGCCCCCTGCTGCCATAGGCTAAGTAGGGATCCTGGACAAACAATTAAGGGGACGTGTCACCCAAGTCGCGATACGAGGCGGCAAGCGTTAATGAAAAAGGAATGAGCAAAGTATCGAACCAGCAAGTATGTCCTGCGCACAGAACCGCCTTCTTTGTCGAACTGCCTGGGTTTTGGCACAGGCCAGCTCAGGAGTCCTCTTTGCTTCGACTTGGGAGCTCCAGGAAGCTGACGCCTACGAACATTCCAAGGGTCCTTGAAATTGTGCCCCAAAATGGTTAATATGGACCATACAGTGACGTATACTGAGTCCAACATCTGGGCTATGTCACGTGGTCCTAGGCTATGAATTGAAATAAGTTGACAAACTCCTAAGAAATCAGGTTGCCAACTCATAGGGAATCAGGTTGCCAACTCATAGGGAATCAGGTTGCCAACTCATAGGGAATCAGGTTGCCAACTCATAGGAAATCAGGTTGCCAACTCATAGGAAATCAGGTTGCCAACTCATAGGAAATCAGGTTGCCAACTCACAAGAAATCAAGTTGCCAACTCATAGAAAATCAAGCTGCCAACTCATAGAAAATCAAGCTGCCAACTCATAGAAAATCAGGTTGCCAACTCAAAGAAAATCAGGTTGCCAACTCAAAGAAAATCAGGTTGCCAACTCACAAGAAATCAGGTTGCCAACTCACAAGAAATCAGGTTGCCAACTCACAAGAAATCAGGTTGCCAACTCCAGAACCACCATCGTCATTTCACTGATATGAATAATTTCATTTACAATTTCTGATCGATTTTCCTCCTGTATTTTATTCTCTAGACTTCAGGCTTCGCAGATAGCCTAGAATATACACTCCTGGGACCAGATATAACAATATTCTATTTTGGGTATGGGTGTGTAAGGTGTGACCCTTTCTAGACACACCAAAATGTCAACCTCTTCTCCATGTAGTACACTCACGACTGGAGACTGGCGAGGCTCTGGCGTCTGGACTCTCAGTGAGTATAATCCTCTGCGGAGCTCGTGTGTCGTTCCTGTACGTTTATGATTGTCTTTTCATCCATTTCATCATCATCTTTGCGATTAGCCACAAGTAGCAGAAAAGCGAAGTAAAATAAACTAAATGAATCAATTATTTTTGTCATCTTCCATTGCTTTTCTTCCTCTTAGGTTAATCGTGACGAAGATGATTGACTAGATGACGCATCAATGCCTTACACAGGATTCGAATCAACAACGGATTCGTAACAAATTATTAGAAGCACTCCGCCAGAGAAGTCTACGAGAACAGACTCGGCAATGTGAATGGAAAAGCCCGTCCCGTTCTCGTCTCGAAAAGCATATTCCTGTCTTATTCACGGTCTCGATTCATTGATTTGGTTTTCCTTCGCTTTTCTGCCACTTTGGCTAATCGCGAAGATGACTAATGATATGATGATATTGACGAGAGGGCACTCTCAAAGAAAACCCATGGCCAGCCCGAGATTCGAAACGGATCCCCCAGCGTCGTAGCGGAGGATTCATTCTCTGTGGTGTCTACAATGGTAAATTCCCACTCATTTTCTGTATAGTCTCGAAATCGCAATTTCCTGTCTCGTCCCGAATCGAAAATCCATGTTTTAATCTCAGTCTCTCTCGAATCTTAAATTCCTGTCTCAATCTCGCTTTTGTGTCGAATCCCAAAGTATTATTTTCTTTAGGTTTCGTCTTCAATCGTAAATTCCTGACAGATTCTTGCTCTCGTCTTGATTGATTGATTTTCTTCATTTTACTTCGCCTTTTGTGCCACTTTTGGCTAATTTGCGAAGATGGGGAAGAGTGATTACATGATGAAATTGATGAATGGACACTCGCAAACATCCATGCCCAGGCCAGGATTTGAACCCGGGACCCCTGGCGTCGTAGCGCGATGTGCTAACCACTCGGCCACCGGGGCCGGCTTGCTCTAGCCTTGAATCTCAAAAGTCCTGCCTCATTCCGACTCTTTCTCGTATTGAAAATGCTTTCCGTGAAACAATTTCAATTAAGACATTTTCTACCTACTAGGATTACGTCCCTTCATATTAGGGATGCCTCGTGGCAACATGTTCCCCAAATTGAGCATTGAATCTAATACACATTACATAAGCATACATGGGGAATGCAATTTGGCACGAAAACCAACAGGGAACAATAACATTCCATCAAGTGAGGATAACATGCAAATTTAATACCAGTTCTGACCGTACAAGTAACGATATAAGCTAGGTGCTTTATGAAAGCAATACAATACACGCACACGACTTTCGCCAGGCAACCGTAGTCCCAAGGTTCAACGAAACTAAAGCTTTCACCAAGGATCCGGGAAAGGTTTCAATATTTCATAACTGAAAGATCGACGAACGGTACAGTTAATACTGATAAAATATATTTCTTTCTAATTAAGTGAGTCTCTAATACAATGAACCCAAGGTACAAACAATCGACAATATAGTTTCGTTTCTACGTCATATTGCTTCCAGGTCTGCAAAATAACACAATGTTTAAGTTATCGTGGATTAAAAAGTAGCGTCGTATATTACACTTTATAGTTTTTTAAAGTGCTTCTTAAATTTTAATACACTAACTTGGTCAGCAACTTTACTGTTTTTAATATGGAAACAAGGCTTAATTATATTACCAACGCTTATGGCCCCCCAAAAATTTCCATGAACATGTCCTACACCAATAAAATAGATTTCCAGTTAATAAATTATTTCTTCCTTCTTGGAGTCAACTATTTGTGTAACAATAAAAGGATATAGCCGACCCCAGTGGCGGAGTGGTTAGCACATCGCACTACGACGTGAAGGGTCCAGGGTTCGAATTACGGCCTGGACAGGGATGTAGCGAAGTAAAATAAAGCAAGCAAATCAATCAAATAAAAGGAGGCCAACAATATGAAATTGGATTCGAATCCTGTCCTGGACATGGGTGTTCTTTGTGAGTGTCCCTTCATCAATTTCATCATATCATCACTCAGTCTCGTGCCTGTAAGCCCAGTCCCAATTAGCCTATATGTTAATGAAATTGTCTTAAAATCGCAACAAAAACTCCACCGTCGCCTTAATTTTTATATACCTGATACCTCTATCATCCAATACATAAATTCTAAAATTGAACGAATGTAATTGAAAATTAAGACAAAGTACAGACGGGGCAAAGAAACTGTTCCGTCTAACCTTGAGAAACTGTGGAATACAAAGAACACAATATCTACACGGAAACAAGGGAAGTTCAGAACGTGAAATGCAGTTGTTCATGAGTAATCTCCACAAGTGAACAAGGTATGCACACACAGATTTGCGTCAGAGATAAATGTGACTTGCCGCTTTGTTATTTGCAGGTCTGTCGGTTAATGACTCTGGAAAAGGAAGAAAACAAACCTTGGTGCTAATAATCGCCCTCTAACTTGTTACATTTAGGATAACAATTTCTGAGGAACTGGCCACAATGCTTACTTTCAGCTGGTACGGAATAAGCAGCAAATGAGAAAAAACTTTCCTTCGGTTGTTGACTTTAAAAGATGAACTGTCTTTGTTTCCTTCAAGGTGACAAGCAGCATTGTACACTCACCTCAATTAGTACTACGGCAGTTTGTTTCTTTACACAGCATATTTGCAGAAGATACAATTCAATTTACAGGTGTATCAATATACTGTATAAAACGCACCTTCGTTGCCCCTGTACACCAGAGGCAAAAGTGCGTTGCACACCCAAAGGTAAAGTAAGGATTTCTGTTGCTACTTAGCACTTATTAGACTGATTTATTTTATTTCGCTTTTCTACCACTATTGGCTAATCGCGAAGATGAGGATGAATGGAGAGATGAAATGGCTAAAAGGACAATCACAAATTCACAAGGCCAACACACAACATGAGCCCCGATTATACTCGGAGAAAGACAAAACTTAAAATAATTCAGGCACCAGCTCTTTTTATCTCAGGAGCCGGCTTTTGTTTCCAAATGCGGGCCATGATTGATTGATTTGTTGTTTTAAGTCCACTTTATGCACAGTAATGCTAATCGGGACTGGACCTACAGTTTAAAGTGGGATCCGAACCACTTGTGCCTCCACCGGGTATCGAACCCGGGAAATCTTGATTACAAGGCAACAACGCTACCACTGCGCCATCGAGGAGGCCCTAAATACGGGCCACGAATGCAACTAAGGTAAGCTATGAATTACGATCTTAAAACATTTCATATATTAATTAATACAAGATTGAATTAAAATTAATTAATTCTTGCGCCGGAGTGGCATTCGTAAAGAAGGCTGAACTGGTAACAGATTGAATAACTATGCAATACATTATAATATATGGCTGACTCCAACATGTCACCGAAGATCATAAAATTCGGCTAGCAAGAGAGCAAACATTTATAATGGCATGTTTATTATTCAGAAAACACACGCCGTAAGCAAATTTGAAATATTAAAAAAGTATAAATACATTAATTTAAAAATTCCGTCGCCAGGTGAATTTCTAGGTGCCGTGGCACCTGTATTTCTTTCACGCCTGATTATACTGACCATGAGTTCAGGCGCCATAACCTCGCTAGTCTGCAGTCCAGGGTGTACTACGTGGAAGGGAGGGTTGACATTTTGATGTCGTACACCCCTATTTAGCATTTATATTGGGACATTTATCTTGTTCAACTTTCATCTTAGAACGGTAAAGAACTTGGAATTTATTTTAAAATCACCAGGGAAAATCAGGGAATTTGTTTTACCGAATGTAGTTCGTTAGGCCCTTCAGCCTTCTAATGCACGAAACAGAACATTGTCGGACTGCTGTTCCTTTGTATTTTTGCGCTGAGGCCATTACTTGCGAACAAGTGACCTGTGGGGTTTTCTCCGTGCCTTGCGGTAGACTCCACAGGCTGTCACGAGTAACATCGATTTCTTGTTTTGTTCTGTTGCGCCGCTGTGGCCGGGCTTAGGGTACACGGGTGATCTTTTTTCTCCATACAAGGCATGCCAAGCGAAAACAATGCTCCTGCCGACTTGCGTGTTAAGCTTCCCCCGAGTTGTCATCGCTTTCGTTTGAAGTTTCCGCGCGTACAGACACAAGAAAAAGTGTGTTGAAGCTAGCTCTCGCACCACACTCATCTTTCGAGTTTAAAAACGTCTATCTTATATGTAGGAACATTGAATTTTCATGATGCGCGAAATCGCGAAATGTGAAGAAAAAGATGAAATTTTGAACATTCTGCACGTAACTACACCCCCAATGATGAAATATGCATGAGTTTTATTCGCGAAGTAATGCGAAATGTGTGCCTTTCAACGAAATGAACGCTTTTTCGCGAAATAACCGTGAAATATCATAAAATTAAGTAGAAAACACGCAAAAACCGGCAATCGAGGTTGTGCGCGCAAACTGTCGATTTGTAACGATACGTTTGCCTAAAGTTTCCTACCACTTGCAGCTGAAGAACGTTTTATCTTCGATCGCATCAGGAAGACGCTGCAAATTTGGATTTCCCATGCACATAATCTCAGTTCGAAAACTTCGCTCCCTGTCAAGCTGCATTCCTTTCTTCCCCCGAATGTCTACTCAACTTCCAGTTTCATTGAACTTGCTAGCTGTAGCAGCGATAAGATTAGTCTGTTCCCGCACATCAAGGGAAACAATGGTGTCATTTGTGTTCAGTCATGAATGAATTTTGTTTATCATCATGTGATTTTCAACATGTGTTTTTGTATGTGCAGTAGTGATTATTTTATTTGTTGGTCAGCAAGGATATCCTTTAAATACATACAATGAATAAATCACTTGAGATATGCAATTTAGAAACGAAGTGATTTTGTGTTGATGTTTTCTTTTTGGTTAGACAGCTAAGTACTTGTGTATGTGTACAGTATATAAAAATGAAGTAGTTTATCAATTTATAGCTCTTTTGTATGTTGTTTCCTCTCATAATGAAAAAAGTGTGTGCTTTTTTTCCACCGCTGGTATATACCGTTGCTCTAACATTTTATTTACCGCTCTCCTCAGTTTTTATTTACCATAAATTTGTCTCCCTACTTCATGCAAGGCCACCAGCACATATGTATTTCGTTCATTGTGTGCTAGAAAGCCCATGTAATAACAACTTGGAAGTGTCGGAGCAACAAACTTGAGAGTAAAAATTTATGGAAGTTTGAAGATATATCCAAAAAAGTCTGGAACGGCCAGGGAAAATTAAGTGTTCTTATGCTTGCCAGGCATAGGAAATGAAAACTTTATACAGGCATTAGGTATAAAAACAATTTCTAATTTATCTCTGTGCACTTGTTTCGAAGAATCAGGGAAAAATGCGCCCGGGAAAAATGCGCTCTCGCAATAAAAGTGGGAAAAATGCGCCCTCCCAAGAGTAACCACATTAGAAAGTGGGAAAAATGCGCCCAGCACACATGAGCTTCACCAACTAATCCATTGAAGGGTTGGAATTCCTGGTTATCTAACTCTGTTCATTTGTTTGCTTCTATCGCACACCTAGTAAGCTTTCCAATGACTCAGTAGTCATTACCAACCCATCTCTGGCACAGGTCAGGTGTGTGTGTTTGTGTTTCTATTTGTGATGGCTGATTTGACAATCACCGAGAGGAACAGAGGCAAGCCGTGTGCTCTGTTCAATGGATTTCAATATCGAGTTAAGAGGAAGACGGATGAGAAAACTACTTGGCTTTGTGTTAAAGAGAAGAAAGAAAAATGTAGAGGACAGTTAGTTACGAAAGGAAAAGAAATCATCAGCTCAGCAGATCACAAGTGCAAACCGGACGTCGCCAAAACAGAATTCACACAAGTGCAAACCGGACGTCGCCAAAACAGAAGTCCGAATTAAGCGAGTGGCAGCTAAGAAGCGAGCAAGAGAAGGTGACGAATCTATGTGTAAGCTCTACCAGGAAGAAATGGGTCCCTTGTTTAATCAAGGATTCGACCTCGTGGCGGAAGTTCCTGTGTACTCCAGCTTCAAATGCAGCATGAACTATGTGAGGAGGAAGGCACAAGGAGATCGTCGGGACCCGAATTCCAGACAGAACATCGTTTTATCTGAAGAAGACCTGAAAATGGGCGACAGTTCAAGTTTCCTTTTGGTACATGAAGGAGACCAGCAGAGAATCCTCGTTTTTTGTAGCTCCAAAGGCAGGGAAATACTGCAGAATCACAATCGGTGCTTCATGGACGGGACTTTCAAATCGTGTAGCAAGCAGTTCACCCAGCTCTATACAATCTTGGCAGTACAGATAACGAGACGAACATCGCTCCAGTAGTATTCGCCTTCCTGCCCAACAAAAAAAGAGAAACTTAAGACCTATTTTTTGGGAAAATGAAGGAATGTTTACCGGGTTGGAATCCAGAAAGAATCATGGTTGACTTCGAAGATGTGTGCATTTCTTCCCTCATTTCAAACTTCCCGACTTGTACCATCAAGGGATGCTACTTCCACTTTAACGAGTGTCTGTGGCGCAAAGTTCAAGAATACAGCGGATACAAATATGACAGGGCTAGCATTTGTTTGGAAGGAACGAAGAGGAAACAAACGTACATAAAACTGGATGAACAGATTAGAAAAATTTTATATACTTACGGCGTGGTGCTATGCACAGGGGAACACTTTACCTTTACCTTTTTTATATACTTACAAAACAATCACACCCAACGACCTTACCAAGTGCCTGAGAAGTCTGGCGTACATCCAAAAAATGGAGTAAAAGATCGTCAACGGAGGTCACAAGAAATGGAAATACAAATGTAAATGAAAAATTTAATCAAATATAATAAAAATTACAACATATTAAATAAAAATTACAAAAGTAAAATAATAAAAAAAAATTGTGACAAAGCACATCATCTCCAGGTTCTAAACACGCCAGAAAAGAAAACATTTTTACTGTTCTTTAAAAAAAATCTCTTTCCTGACAGTCCCAAGCCTGTGTTAAGTGTGAGGGGAAGCTGCGTGAAAAAAATCAACATATAATCATATTGGTGAAGGTCGTGTGTGCTGGGCGCATTTTTCCCACTTTTCATTGTGGTTACTCTTGGGAGGGCGCATTTTTCCCACTTTTATTGCGAGAGCGCACTTTTCCCGGGCGCATTTTTCCCGACACCGTTTCGAATGCATCGTCGTTCGATAACAAGGAAGCATATCCCAAAAAATGACGTCCTTTTGAGATACGCATCTTGGTTATTCCTTCAGACCAACCAACGGTAATAATAATAATAATAATAGTGAGCAAATTGTCCATTTTTCATTGGGCTAACGCAAGCTTTGGGGAAAAATAGTCACAAACTGGTATGAAAGCCACACTACGAAAGTGTATCAGACCCGAAAAATGAGAAGTTAGAACAGTCCATATTCAACATAAGGACATTAGCACCGAACAACTAAGGACACGTTTTGGACCTTGGAGAAAACACTCGAGCTCGTCTGGGGCTCTCCCAGTGCTATTTCCATCCCCGTGCAGCGGCGGTCTCTTGTCAGAGAAGCTGCCAATGGAATTCAAGGTGCTTCCAACACCAAGGTGTCCTCCCACTGTCCCATCTAAACTTCTTCAGTCGAGGCGACATAGGGCACAATATACGGCAACGCTTAACACGCTATTATTATTACATAAGCATGTATTATTCTGCGTTAAAGTTAATAAAATATGCTTCAATTTTACAAATTATAATCAGCTTTGTGCACTACCGTATGCTTTTTTGGGGGGACTAGAGTTGTAAAGTTATATAGCAGCAGGTAACAGATGTTATTATGCATTTCATAAGCAACTAAAGTCATCATTAATATCACACAAACTGAAGATAAGGATTTATCATACAGTCATACGGCCAGTACTATACGGGGCCGAATGCTGGTACATTACAAAAAGAAGTTGAGACGGCACTAAACACCTGGGAAAGAAATGTTCTGAGGAAGATTTTTGGAGCTGTAATGCAGAATGGAGAACGGCGAATAAGAACAAATGCAGAACTAATGAGGTTATATGGAAAACCTGACTTAGTAACTGAAACAAAAATAAGACGATTAAGGTGGCTCGGATACATGGATGGAAGAGAGTTTTCTGCGGAAAACCAGGAGGTTGAAGAATGAAGGCGACCCAGGAAGAGGTGGCTGGATGATGCAGAGGCAGATCTAAGGCAGCTGGGAGCGAAGCGATGGAGACAGAAGGCTGCAAACAGAGAAGAATGGACTACGGTCATTGTGGAGGCCAAGGCCCTTCAAGGGCTGTAGCGCCATGGGGAGAGAGTTGTAAAAGTGGATATTATATAGTTATATTTTAGGGGTGGATAACCGTAATTTTAAAAGTTGTTCAAAGACAAGGTTGTAATCGGATCATCCTTAAGGGAGGCAGCATTTACCACTCTTGGGTTTTCGATCTTGTTACAAAAAAATCAAATCTTGATTGTATCAAAATTTCTGAGCGAACTGTAGCCAAATCAACTCTTCCCCATAGAGGATTATCCTGGTCACCGGTCCTGGCCTCCTTGGTCTGCAAGATTGCAGTTACTGGGGTGTAATACGCGGGTACCTTCTCAGTGTCCAAGTAAAATAAATCAAATCAAACAATGAATCATCGCGTATCAACCCTGGAATCCCACACAAGGTAACAGCGTTACCACTACGCTATCGGGGATATGGTTACCGGACATCCTCTTTTTAGGTTCCAAAAAATGGTCCGGGCGGGTTCTTAGGAAAATGGGGAAATGTATGTGTGTGTTTGTTCCGGCATAACTCTCGAACGCCTGGAGCGATTTCAACCAAACTTGGTACGCGTATCACTTGCAATCTGGAAAGAAATACTGTGGGGGTAAGACACGCCTAGGGGTGGGGGTGGGAAGAGGTGACATGTAAAAATAATAGAGAACCACCGATATTAAATTCCGCACAGACATCCGTGACTCTATGCAATCCGCACAACGATAGTGTTTCTCGGGTTGTCTAACATTCAGGCTGTGTTGCGAATGGAATCCATAGATTTCGTGACACTCCCAATGCGGTTCAACAAGTTCATCACTTATCGGCATTGGGGTGAGAGGGGGTGAAAAATAAAATGCCACAAATGACTTAGATTAGCGTCGAATCCATAGTTTTCGGAGTCGCTAAGCTAATTGGTGACATTCACGATCACATTTAAAATTAGTTACATTTTACACTATAGTTAGAATTCATTATTTTCCTGTCTAATACTAGACTGGGATAAATAAATAACTGGGCAACGCCGTGTATCAGCTAGTTTGTAAATAATTGTTAGATTTCAAAGTAAGGAAATACAACACTCTCAGTTGCAAGAGCAAAGACAAGGAACTTTCCTCCCAACAAAGAATGAATATAGTTTATGCAGTTCATTATTATGTATGTCCCGTGTTTCTTCGTCTCTTCTAGGTCCAAATATTCTCCTAAGTTCTTTATTTTAAAAAACTCTCAATTTATGTTCATCTTTTAAACTTACATCAAGTCTCAAAACCTTATATTTCTACCGGCATAGTAAATAAATATTAGAATATTCAGACATTTTCCTGTAATGTGGCCCATTATTAGTTAAATGAAACGGTGTAAAATTACTTTACAGGGGTGTGTGATGTAAAAGCTCACTAAAACAGTAGTAAACACAAAACTTGGGTTCGAAGTGTTGCATCTAAAAATTTCCTCTTTTCTGGTAACCCTAAATCGGGGAGGCCCAAGGTGGAGAGAAAAACAGATATCCCAACAGCGGAACACTATTCTAAGAAAGTGAAGTAGTTGTAACGGACATTAATCTACCAGTAGCAGTTGCCACGAACGAAACAAAACAAACGTTTGCTCCGACGCGCTCCAAAAATAAACGCAGCTCTTCAGAAGATGAGCATTGTCCCGGCTTGTGGATAAGGCCAACGACACGTGCAAAACATTAGTGCACAACCCGCTCGGAAAAGTATATCTTCAGATTAGGTTTTTACACGTAACCCTAAATTGGTAAGAAATATTAATAGACAGTGCCAAAGCATATGTATGTATTAAAGAACGAAACAAATGCTTGTACACCTGTACGCGCACAATTGAACCTGAACTCGAACGCTTCCCAGCGCAAATGGTATTCGCCTAAATGTACAGTCAACAGCAAAGATAATGGTAAGGAAATTGTCCACCGCTTTTTTCATTACTTTTTTATTCTACGTCCTGTGTTGTTTTAAGGAATGAAACTATGTTGGTTCGAAGCAGGCACTGTTCTCTGCTTATCGACGTCTTTATTTCAATTCATTGTCATCACATTGTGCAATGCAGACCGAATGAAAATGGTGGTGGACAATTCACCTACTGTTTCTTTTGCCGTTGGGTGTACCAACAACAACCGATCCAACAGTGACATACAATCGTCATTTTTCCATCTTGTAGTATTATCTTTCGATTCTCTTTCAAAATAAAGGAAAATCTGTACGTGGATATGAACTACTGCACATATTGAATTGAATGATTCTGTAGTCCGTCACCATAGGCCAACGCAGTTATTCAAGTGCGGATAGCGAAAAATGGAAAGATTTATTGATTTGCTTTATTTTACTTCGCCTTTTATGCCACTTTTGGCTAATTTGCGAAGATGGGGATGTGATGAATGGACTCGCAAACATCAATGCCCAGGCCGGGTTTCGAACCCGTCTCGGGAATCTTTGGAGCAGCGGTATGGAAGGGAGAAAGAGAGTGAGCGGATCAATGCAGTGCACGCTGCTGCAAACGACTGCTCGCTGCAGCTGCGTATTCCCCTCCACGCAATTGGTTCTCTTCTCACGCGTTAATAGGCCAAGCACTCTCGAGTCACTACCTGCGCAGGGCACTTGTTTTCGTTCGCTTGGCCCACAGATTCTTGGGAGTTGACCCATGGTGTCGGACTTTTGAATCACCCTGTATTATCAAATTTGTTGACTATACATCTACTTCACGGTGTAGATTATGGTACTTAGATGTCTATAAACATCAAGAATTGTTATAGATTTCTTCTGCTTCAGAAACCGAATTAATATGGTCATGGATTAAGTTTGTCTACATGTCTTTGAACTTTAAGTTCTGTTTCATACACACGAATTGTTACAACGGAGAATCAAACATTAACATTCTTGGCTTTAGTAATATTCCTACGTTAATGCTGGTTTCAATAATTTCATGGCAAACTAACTATATGGGAATGAGTCAGCCACGGAACTAAATGATTATGCAAATGCAAGCAAACAATGAATTTATTTCGTATTGTTTGCAGATCCGTGTTGTGCCGTATTAAAAAAATACCGTAAATTTAAACAATAGATCGTGCACTTCACTCATTACAAATCCGCATACTTGCTTATGGGTTTTCTTCCTGTTGTAACTTTCACACCACATTCAATAACGAGCCGGCCTTCGTGGTGGAGTGGTTGGCACAGCGCGAATCCAGGATTGCATGGGTGTTCTTTGAGTGTGTCCCTTCATCAATTTCATATCACTCATCATCTTCGCGATTAGTCAAGAGCGGCAGAAAAGCGAAGTAAAATAAACCAAAGCAAAGTCAATAACAAGGTCCCTGAGGTAGAAAGGCATGGGAAATTGGTCTTACAACCGTATACACCCCCCTAATAACGCGATTCACTTGCTAATAAATAGTATGCATGTGTCACGCAGAAAAGAATGTAAGCTCAAGCTGATGTTGTGTACAGCTACAGATGCTGTACGGTAACTTCTCCACTGGAAGCCACCGGGGTTGTTGCAAGTGTCCATGATTGTACAATAAAGGCCCACGAAAGGTACCTCTTACTTTGGCAAGACCAATTCCCTGACTATTTCTGGGGCTTCCCACATGGAGTGGTGGTTACGTCGTCACCTTGTAATCAAGGGGTCCTGGGTGCGATACCCTGTGGAGGCACATGGTGGCTCCAATCCCACATTAAGCTGTAGTAGATCCACACCCAATTACCCTTCCGAAACGCAATTCTTATACTCTGGAAAGATTACCGGAAAAGTCGTTAATAGGTTCATAGCAGGGTTGTTAAAGGTGCAGGAATTTTAAATACATTCAATTCCGGTCCAGGTGAGAATCAGTAAACACAAATGGGTTCTGGACCGTAAAGAATCTTTTTACTAGAGTCGTTTTCACGTTCAGAAGACACAATGGGCTCTTATGGGCAATGCTTTTCTTATGGGAAATACGAGCGCGCTGTTGTCAAATTTCTGGATTTACAAATTTAGCTTAAGTAACATCGGTACCTGCAGTTTTGCAGGAAATTTTGTAGAGAATACGATGGTGAACACAAAAAACTGGTAACTTGCTTACATAATTTTAAATATATTAAAAACGCAAATTTTCTGTGAAAACACAATTTTTACATTGTTTTCATTCCTAACGTTGAAACATTCCGTAAAATTGAAGCTTTCATTATGAAAAAATTTGACACTTTAAAGCATATTTGCATTAAAAAATATTCAAATAAAGTATGTGGAGATTTTTTATATTCGTGCAGTAGAAAATGTCGTCGCTGGCCATTTTTTGTTCTGTAATTCCAAGTAAAAACTTCCAGCGACAAAGTTGTGGAGAAAATAATTAAATTATTTTTTATAACCACTGAAAGGTTCCCAGAAA
Organism: Lepisma saccharinum; assembly: GCF_977018435.1. Taxonomy (NCBI): domain Eukaryota; kingdom Metazoa; phylum Arthropoda; class Insecta; order Zygentoma; family Lepismatidae; genus Lepisma; species Lepisma saccharinum. The sequence goes on from NC_139249.1 coordinate 11,709,546, forward strand.
TATTACTTCCATGCATTTGGAGTTTCTTTTTAACCCGAACCGCGCGCGAAGTAAGGAGACGTTGTCTGGCCATCTTGAGCCGACTCACCGCAGCATTCCGGCTAATCACCACCAAGTTTTCCAGTTGTTATTTTATTTCCATTCAGTAAAAATATGAACTTCATGCAGTTTGTTATAATAGAATTGAAATTACTTAAATTTAATAATTGACAATTATTTCCAATGCTGCTGTTGGGAGCAACATTAGTGCTGTCGCAAATACACGTTGTTTTCGTTTACATTACTGTCGACATTAATGCTGAAATGAAGATCACCTTTCACATAAATTAATAGACACCATATTAACCTTTGAAAGGCTTTCCAACACGTGACAAAATATGGGGCTTCAAGATAGAAATATGACATGCCTTGCTTGAGTCATTCACGTCTTATCAGTTCACGTGGGCCATAACTCATTTGTTTGTTTGGGTTGCAACTTGAATCTAACCCATGTGCCAGGTTCCCCTTACTTGAGTGAGAGATCTGCTTTGGTCTGTATAGACTTTTTCCCTCTCCCGAAAAAGTGTTTTCAGTTGTGTGAGCTCTCAGTGATTTTTACTTTTTTAAGTGATTTCTGAAGTGTCATATTCGTGCATTACACTCGCGTGTGTAGTGATCGCAATGGATCATAGTAAAAAGGGTAACTGTAACGTTCACAGTACAATATTAATATTAATAATTACATATACAAAATATGTATCACCTTCATTGTGAAGGAAGGTCATCATTTCCCGGCGACATGAGCTAGCGATGTATTGGCAACAGTGTGCGGTTTCTCCATAAGCCCCGTTGTCTCTTCTGAACGTGAAAACGACTCTAGATCAATTTAAATACGGTCCAGCAGCCTTTTTTCAACGTAACAATACGCAACTTGGACCGAATTTAAATTGTGCGAGAAAAAAGGTTCCGGTTCTGCAGAGGAACCGAATAAAAACACATTAGAATTTATGGGTTCCTGAACCTTTAACAACCCTGGTTCAAAGACCAGGGGAACCTCTAGAAAGGTTAGCATAATTTTTGAATTTCAAATTTCGCTGTAATAACACACATGTCGCGCCCAGGATTTTCGAAAGGGAGGGGTTGTGTACTTTTTTCATGTAGTCAGTCCTCATTTTGTCATACTCCTACCTTTGACGTTCTTCTTTTTGAGAAATTCTGGCCCAAAAGAGGGCGGTTATAATGCCCACCAACCCCTGGGCACGCCACTGTGCGTAACCGTCACGATCTTAACTTCCAAAAAGCAAGGAATGTGCAGATTAAATGAACGGTTCGATTTCTTCGCCGATTAATAAAAATGTTACGCACGAACGAGACAAATAACTTTTTATTTGCGAAATCTGCATGTAAATTGCGTAAGAGTGAGTCTCCAGTATTTGTCTTCCGCGCCCGGTAAATATGAAGTGAACAAACCAAACACCAACGGATGTTATCACAACTGAGCTCTGCAGAAGTACATATCTGCATGACATCACGCTAAGCATAACAGGCCATTTATGGTAAACCATTAGCTTTCCACGCGATCGTCCTTGACACACATCTCGGTGTCCTGAGGATCTCGGCATCCCCGTTCAAGAACTCCAGCCTAACTAATTAACCCTGGAAAAAGTCACCTGCGGTAAATGAAGTACTTAGAAGGAAAACATCCGCGCTCCTTGACTTCCAATATTTCCTCAACTTTCTATACAAAACACCTGGCAAGGCTTACTGCCATTTCCAGCTTTATACCGCTAACAAGAGCATAGTTAACACACAACTGTCTAGTAACATGATCGATTGGTTTGCTTAATCAATAAATAATAAAAATGTCCATGTTGCTCTTTCAGTTGATAAAGTAAGCACAGTAAAGATGCAAATTTTGAACAGATGCTGTGAAGCCGCCTTGCGCTTTCAGAAGCAAAAAAAATACCAGAAAGCAACAAGTGCTCTGTACATTTGCCTGGTTTAATAAAGCTGTTCCTTCATACAGCATTTTGGTCCATGTAGTCAAACTGTACCTTGGCCATAAATGCTGTAGAAAGAAGAGAACTTCAAGAGTGCAATGCTTGTTAAAAAATATAGAGCCCATAATTGTTTTCGTTATCTTTTGAGATGTTATTAACCCATAAATTCTGGACAAAAATCTTCCTGTGTTACATGTGTGTAAAATTCTAGACATGTAGTTGGATTAAAATATTCATAATGAATTGATTTCATAGAATTATGAAGTACTTTGTGGTGTCAGCTAACAAATTAAGAAAACTTGAGTATGATGACATAGCATGAAAAGTATTAATGAACATGTGTTATGTATGTAATGCTTTAAAAATGTAGCAAAGTGTGACTTCATTGTCTGTGAAGCATATAAGCTACACATGATAGTATTTTTTATTCTTAAGCATACCTTAAGCAAAAATTTCTGGTTGGCCTTTGCATAAAGAATGATAATTCTATCTTTGTTAAAATGAACAGAAAACGTACCACAAGACTCCCTGTTAAAAGCCCTCTAGCTAATGTAAAATCCTTTTTATGTGTTTTATCGATAAAACTAACTCCTCCCTCTTGCAGCTTTATTGAAAAGCTAGTACTCTCGACTTTAGCCAATGCAATTAGGAATCTAGTGGCTATCAGGCCACTAGGCATGGAACAACCTCACAATAAAATAAGAAAAACAAACATCCTACCTCAAGGCTTCGTAGATCATGCTCCGGAACACATAGAGCTGGTAATAAACCAAGGACATGATAACAGCTGCAAAGGTTGCATTCAAAATATACTGGGTTCTCGATACCGAAACGGTAGGTGGATTGCTGAGGGTTGAGTCCCCTGCCATGGTGCTACTAGCAGGGGATTCACTGTTGTGAAACAAATTTGGAAGAATGTGCCGAAACCACATGAGTACTCATTATGGTGTTACCATGGATCAGGCCAAACAATGGAATCCTTTAAACAAAAACAAATGCAGAAGCTACAATCAAGTTCAGGAATTCAGATGGGTATTGTGGATTTTTTAACTCATCTTCAGGTAATGACAAGAACTGCAATTAACATAGCTTTCTACTTCTTTTTGTATTAACAGTGACCATGAAAAATCTCATAAAATGGACAAACAAAAAACACAACGGAATACCCCTTGATGGGACTTGAACCCAGGACCATCAGTGCTGAGATTGTGAGAGCAGTTCAATGTTAAAGGCAGCATCGTTCTTAGTCATTTTAGTGGGAGATCAGATCTTAGACAAGCATTGTCTCTGCATTATCAGTCTCATGAAAAATAATGCAAACCTGCATATTTCAACCTTAATATTAACCCATTTGCACTTTTGAAAGTGCTAAATATTTCTTGTTATTTCTACTACAAATTGCCTCAGTTGGGGGCAGTCCTCAAAGTGCACATTTGCAGTTGGAGGGGGGAATGTGGGGGGTACCTATGTAAACTATGCTAGCTGGGGGTATGCTATATTGAATATTTTTTTTAAAAATTGGGGGGATAGCATTCACTCACATGCCAGACACCAAACTTTTAATGTCAACTTTAGTTTAATTTGTTAATTTCATTATGTTTTCAAAAAATATGTTTTAACAGCAATTTAATAAACTTGCAGGCTGTGGTGCCAAAACCAGAAGGCATTGCTGTCTCTGTTGTCGGAAGTTAAGTTGTCTGCAAATACCTACACCTGAAAGTATTTACCCTTTCAAAATGGCACCTAAATTGGGCTTTTCTGAAAGCATCTTCATTCATTTTTTAAAACAATGAATCAATTTTACACACATTTTTTCTGCAACATAAGTTTACCATAATAAAGAAAACTTGAAAAAAATGTACTATTTGTCCAGAAATTAATGCTGGGTTGATGGTGCTATTGCAAGAAAAGTTCAAATATGACACATTATAATATCAAAAAGCATGAATGAGCTTTTAGTTGCATAATAATAGCTCCATATTTTAAAACCCGTACAGATACCGTTACTTTGGGTAGAGTTGGCAATTGAAAGTTTGGGCTGATTGAGAACAAGGAATGCTTTAATTTCGACTTTTCAAAGAAGACAAAAGGAAGATAGAAAATAACCTTACATGAGGGCCGAACCTGTGTTTTCTATACATCAGCTTCCCAATGCACCTCTTTACACAACTTTGAATCTCCCACGCTTGATGCCGCACTCGTAGTGGAATGATTGGCAACATCCCGTATTTCAGAGCCTAATTAGCAGCACTGTCAACCTAAAACCCATACATGGGAGGAATCCACTCTAAGCAATTACAATTCTAAGTCATAATTCCATATATTATTAGGTAAGACTCAAATACAGCACATGAAAGTATACAATATCTACAGACCGAAACGTAAAATGGATACACATGCTGACAGACCTGCCTAAGCAATTACAAATACCGTATCACAGTGCAAGAAGTACGTGTACATCATTGTTCACTTACCGAAAAGGATAATCATATTCTGCTAAATAATAAAATGCAGATATAACATTAAATCGAACATCATTTCAATGTGACAATAATCGTAGAAACATAAAATGTCAGCCAAAGCAGTTTCAGCCCATAATCATCTATTTCATTTTCACATATCTCGGTAAGATACACAAAACTGCATTTTAACATGGAGATGATGGTTATGTTCACTTATTTTTTAATTTCACTTCACGATCCATATTTGAGGGCCCACTACCATACACAAATTACGGAAATACGTCTACTAATAGGATTCAAATGTATTTCGCTCGAGCTGAAAACCTATCAATTATGTGTGTCATCTAGCATTGCCTGTGCGAACTATTTGCCGCTTGAGCAAAAAACGCAGCACTCTACAGCATACCTCTTGTACTGTTAATGTGAAGAGCAAAACAATTTCATATTCTTGTGCATTAGTTCTAACATGTCTAGAGCTACATGCATTTAGTTTCTGCACATGTGCAAACTGTAGCCCTTTCTTATATTCTCAGTGTCTGGATATACAGAGGGGTCATTCCACTATAAGTAGTCCTACTCCATGTAAGAAACAACATGAATTAATCTGAAAATTATTATTGTCTTTTAATTGCATTAAGGTGTAAATGTTTCTGAATGCATATAATTTGCATGTTTTACCAACAAAAATTATTAGCATCTGTAGCCTACAGTTTTAAAGCAATGCACATGTAACAATTTTTCGTTAATGCTTTCATGCATTCAGGCTATGCCATCATATTCAAGAAACGTGAAGTAAAAAAAAATAAGTCAAGTTTTTTATTTTTCATTTGTTAGCTAACCCAACAAAGTACTTCATAATTCTATGAAATTAGTTCATTAAGAACATTTAATCCAACCTAATATTTAGAAGCATACATTCTATATGTGAAATGTTACACACGTAACGCTGGAATGCCTCAGAGGTATATAAAGTACAAAGACAAAATCGTATATAAATATTGCATGCGCACAAATGCATATGAACTTGCTTTAAAAATCCACATCTTCAATTGCACTTGTGTTAGTTTGTTCCACTTTTCCATTCCTTTCGGCTAATCATGAGGATGAGGACAATTGGTCATTGGATGAAATCCATGAAGGGAACTTACAAAAGCTCATCCATGACTCAGGAATCAAAACTTTTGTTGGTGACTTGACCAATCGATACAAAAATAACATTCAAAAAAGGTGCATCCAGGTTTTGCTTTAGGAGCTACAAGGACTTATCCACACACATGAAATAACAAGTGCTCAAATTGCAGTGTTGCAAACCGTAATTTGAAATGAAACTTTGATGCAAGACTCAAGCACTAAAAAGTTAAAATTAGTGAGTTAAAATTATAGTAGTTCTAATCGGATTGTTTTATATATTTTGAATTAATAATGTTACAAAATACTCATATGTTCAAAAGGATGTCAGAAACTGCTTTTACGAATCACTAATATTTTTAGTAAAATAAAGATCATGCAGGTTTATGAAAACGAAAGATGTGCATATGCTATGGTAACCAAACCTTCTAACGGATAAGTTCTTAAAAATTTGAAATACTTTCCTACACAGTGATGAATGTTTTCGAGCATATAAGAATACAAATTATTATCCATAATGTGGAGATGTCAGCATTGTCCATGGTAAACTAGTTAAGAGTGTCATACCCATATCAACCATAATTAAAAAAAAGTTTCACACCCAAAATGCAATAAGCACTATAAAATATGCATACAGGGAATTAAGACCTCTCCTACAAAACAAAGTGGATTTAGAAGCAGGAAGTATTTTTAGATCCAACCTTATTATGTATGGCAAAACAAATTCCTGCACCGTGGTCGTGCAGCCTAAGCCGCAAGCTTTGGGCCCCGGAGAATGCACGTTCAGAAATATGAGAATTATAAATTGTAGTGTTGCAACCTAATCAGTTTCCTACCAAAAGGCAAAAAGGTGATTGGTAATATAATTATGTAAATTCTCTTTAAAAATAGGAACTGGATAATATTGTCATACCCACAAGAAAATAATAATAAAGCTCTTGAAAAAATGTTTGTAGATTTCTTGTCAAACATTAGAGTGGAAGATGTCACAAAATGAAAGTTTCTTTCTCAGTCATGATGAGACTTGGTATGGCTGCCACACAGATGCAGGTACATCAGGCAGGTGTACTGAACAGGCTTATTGTGCAGTTTAACGGGATGTGCTGGCAGGATGTCACAATTTTATGTAAAAGGAAGCTTCGGCTTCTCTTTTGGTAGTAATTCTTGCAATTCATTATCATCCTGCTTTTTATTTCTCTTTTAACCCCTTCAGACCCGATCGTTTTTTCAATAACGAAAAAAATTGCTGAAATGTAGCTATAATAGGTGTCCTGGTCACAAAAACAACAACATTTATTTTTTTCTGAAAACATATCCGTACATTTTTGGCATATACATGATCTAATCTAAATCTATGTTAAAATTAAACAAATTGTAGGATATTTATTTTCAATGTTGTCAACTATTCCCGTCATCATTGCTATTTACTCTCTATTTTCTGTCGGTGATACCAGGTGGCAGTAGCTTAGAGATTTCTCAGCAGACGAAATGTACAAAATCATGCGGGGGAAAAAATGCTGAAACATTCGCTATCACGCATTGAAAAAATAATAAAAGTGATGTACACGATCATGTACAATGGGTCTGAAGGGGGTTAAGAAAGACAGTCACAGGAGGCTGTTATAACTTCGATTAATCCCTCTCCTCATCTGACTCACTGAATGGATAATATTTATTCTAACAATAGGTACTACACCTGTAACATACATGTACTTCACAGATTAACTGCAGTGTCGTCACATAAGTTGGGCTCGACCTACATGGATGTAGTGAATGAAATATGTCCCAGCACAGTGTCTGCCTTAGCCTAAGAAACACACACTGCATTTGCTGATTAATTGGGTTACTTTACTTCGCTTTCTCTTTTTACTTTTGGATAATCGCAAAGATGAGGATGAGTAATGATTAAGCTAGGATTTGTATGTAATTACATATTCTATTGAGCTGTGGTAGCTCAGTTGTTAGGGCGTCTAACTACCATGCAAGAGACCCGGGATTTTTCCACCTGTTCAAGTGGCTCCGGCATCCACCCAGCTTTGTGTAAAGTGGGTACCTGGAGGAAACACACGGGGGGGTGGGGGGGAAGTGGCTAGGGGCGTGATGCTGATCACATCACCCCCACCTTTGGTCAAGATCAAGAAAGTGTGGTGCCCTAACTCCACACCCACTATATGCCTTCATGGCTTGGTGCTCCCCTGTGTTTTTGCACTTTACACACTACATATTCTATTCCTTTCTAGATATATATATATATCTTGATCATGAAAATGTCAACGAATTATGTAACCGACATCATTTTGCATAAGTTTTATGTTACATATTTGCTAATTTACTTTACATAAAACAACTCAGCAATTTTATCCTATCTTGATTCTTTTTCCTATATTTTTGATCTCTGAAACATGATGAAGAAAATTAGTTATCTCGTGTGATGTCATATTTTCTAATCAATGACATGCAAGTCATTGACTGCCAAGTCGAAAGACAGGCTGAGGACAAAAAAAATCACTGGAACTGTTGTTATTTATCGAAAGATGCTGGAGATTCTCTCCCCTCCCCTTTCTGATTACATATTTTCATCTCGCTTTTAGGTTTAGGCAAAGCACCTAGAAACTTGGCATTGGTGGATAAGAGAGCTACTTTCCTGTATGTAGTGAGTTACACAATATGTTCTCTTGTACAAAAAAATGCACAAAAGTAGCTATATATTTTCATTCGATTGTTCTTTCTGTAGATGCTCTTTGTTTACAATTTGTTTCAAAAGTTACGAAGAACTCTCGTACATATTTTACAATACAATAATTTGCAATGTGAAAAGTAATTAATAGTTGATACTCGATTAATTATGTTACATATTCTATGATACTACATATCCTTTTGATAATATATATTTAGGTACATATTTTATCAATTATTGTTACATATTTTGTACTATGATATTACATAAAAATCCAGGCTGTGATGAAATTAATGAAGTGACAATCACAACAAACACCCATGCCCAAGTTGATTTTCGAATTAGTGAAATTCCATGGTGAGATCAAGTCAGCAAAAAGGATTCAAACCCCAAACCCCTGACATCATAGCATGCTGCGCTAACCACTCTGTCATAGAGGTCAGCTCCCTCAATGTATCTGAGTTGTTTAGCATCGCCTTTTTGCCACTCTCCAGCTAATCATGGCAAAGGAAACGAGTGAAGATTGGGTGAAATTCAGAAAGTAAACGTCTGTGGAGATCAAAAGTCAACCCTGTAAAGGGCTTCGAATAAGTACCCACATGTATGCAGAGCTTTTTCTCAGGTTGTAAGCAATGATACACTACACTGATATCTACTTACAGGCAAGAAAAAAATTATAACCTTTTTATTTTAATAAAAAGAAATGTGTATGTGATTACGTGAATGCATAATCATTTATGAGCATACCACAATATTTTGAATAGATCTAAGTCATACTCGTACAGAGTCTGTTCCGATGTACCACAGGGCTCCAATCTTGGGCAATTATTCTTTCTATTATATATTAATGATCTACCCACAATTTTTAAATACTCAAAATGTTTACTTTATGCTGATGATTTAAAATTGTATTCAAGCGATGCACTTAATTTGCAAAAAGACTTGGAAAATGCACAAAGATGGAGCATCGAAAATAAATTAAACTTTAATGTCACAAAATGCTTTGCAATAACTTTTTCCAGGCAAACCAAACCTAATATTTATCAGTATACAATGAATAATCATGCATTACAAAGAGTAAATCAGATAAATGACTTAGGAGTTACATTAAATAATAAATTATCTTTTGGAACACATATTGATCAGATTTGCAATGATGCTTACAGAACTTTAGGGTTCTTAATTAGAAATTCACAAGACATAAATAGTGAAACAGCACTGACAAGTCCGCTTAATTGTCTTGTTCGAACCAAATTAGAATATGCAATTGTAGTCTGGTCACCTTATACAAAAAGATAGAAAGAATTCACAGAAGAAATTTGTTCCTTACTTGGGTACTACTTTACTATACCGGAGACACCTATCAATGATTTATTTCGCAATTGTTTACATTGCTAACGTACTATTCTGCATTGCGGAACATTTTTTAGGTGTAATAATGAATTTCTAACGAAAAATACCTAAGTTTTAAAAAAAAATTAAAAACATTTCACGAAAATTTTTAACCAAAAAAAGTTGAATTTTTGACAAAGAGTAATTATTAAACCATTGACGTTAGCCCCACAAACCATCCACGCATACCCCCAAAAACCATTGACGTTAATCCAAAAATTCAGGATAGCCCCACGAGCCATCACGGGGATGAGGTTAGGTTCCATTAGCACTCCTTTCGTTCAATTTAGCATATACGGACAACATCGGGTTTTCTCGATGACGTGCAGAAAGCAAATGGCGGCAGCAGCAATAGCGCGTCGGAAATAGATTTTCGTAGAAAACCACATGCATACGCATTAAAATGGATCAAAACTACATTCCCGAACATCAACAACGCTACAGAAATGATTTACGTAAGTACTTACTCCTGTAAATTTGAACAAATCCATCTTCGGTATAGTAAAGTGTTACCCTTACTTGTATTACAAAAGATCATCTTTTCAGGATCAGGTATCATATAAACAACTACTCAGTGAATTCGATGTTACACCTTTGTGCAATAGGAGAGTGGTATCACATCAATTATTCTTATAGAAGTTAGCCAACGGGCTAGTCAACAGTCCAAGTCTCCTCCAAACATTAAACTTTAATGCTAAGAAGGATATGTTACGGTTCAGGCAGCCTTTTTATTACAGCAAATCCCACTCAACAGTGCACCAGAATTCGCTTATTCTAAGATTATTCATTAAACACAATGAAATAGTATAGAGTATGGCATTCAAGCAATTCCTGTCTGTCCTTTGAAGAATGTCATGAACAAATCAAACAATTGTAGATATTTTCTGTGTACATAGGTAGGTATGTTTGTAAATATGGCCTTATGTGTGTGTATTTGTTTATCTATGTGTATATATCAATGTCTGCATATAGATATGTATCTTGTTACACTTCTGTAAATGTCATTTTTAGATCAATGTTTTCTATAAAATTTGTGCTAGTATTCTTTAATCAATGATTAGTGTAGTTTTGCATTATTAAAAATGTAATTTTTAATTGTTTATAAGGTAACAGTTTCATACATCGGAGACACATTTCTTCAATTTTACACAACAAACTACTTACGGAAATTAACTTCTCCAAGGTTTACAACGTTCGCCGAGGTATTTTCCTTCATCGTGGAATATATTTGACTGTGAAATCATGTATTTTCCAAGAGAAATATCTCACCGACGCACAATTACCATTGCTTTCATTTGCTTGCCCTACAACAACCGGATGCTGCGTACGTTTGATGAGCCCCTGTCAGTGTTTCAAACCCCCATTTTTTTTTACTATGCTTGCCTAACGTAACCAACACTAACCTAACCTTATCGGAAATGGTTCGTGGGGCTATCGGTCAGCTACTGTGCATAATGGTTTGTGGGGCTATCCGTCAGCTACCTGTGCATAATGTATAATTTTCACCGGTGACGAACACGATAGTAGGTATTTTTCGATGAAGAAGGTTGAAACACTGAATACCCACAACATGAGTCAAGATGTGCCCACCATATTGTGTGTTCCGGAAGCGAGAAAAGGAATAAAAAAAGCATTTAGTGGCCACGGTGGCTCAGTCGGTAACGCATCTGACTACCATGCTAAAGGTCCCGGGTTCGATCTCCGGCCGGTTCAAATCCGGGAACTTTCCTAACGTTGGAAGCGGCCCCGGCGCCCACCCAGTGTCGAATAACATGGGTATCTGGGGGAAACCCTGGGGGGTAAATGCGGTCAGGGGCGTGATGCTGATCACATCTCCCCCTCTCACAACCGGATCAAGAAAGTGTGGGGCGTTACCCCCACACCCTCTAAACACCTTCATGGCATGGTGCTAAGCACAGGGGAGCACTTTACTTTATTTAGACTGTGAAAAATTGTGTTTGTTCTCGTGTAAAAAGAATAACGGCACCTTGAACTATGTTCCACAATACACAATTGGTAAGTACGAACCATGCGAAACACAAAATATCCGATTTTAATGTGTCTCCGATCTATGAAACTGGTACCGTTTATGATATATGTAAGCCTATTGTAATTGGAGCAAAAGCTCTGCTATAGGCGAAATAAATAAATAAATCTTATGATGAACACAATAACAATAAGAAACAAACTTGAAGAGTAGCAGAACTTTTTTTCCACGAAAAAAGCACAGCAAACATACACAGAATACAGGTATAAAAAAATAATGAAAAGAATGGTGTTTATGGTGATATGCTACATACATTGCATTTTAAGGTTTCAATGGCTGTCGCAGCAGAAAGTAAGGTTCATGTTGGACTGGACTGCTGGATGGAGGATGATTATTGCAAGCTGTACATGAGAATAAAGAGAGCATCTGAATGCTTGAAAATAAGTGTGAATGAAAGTGTCAAGTTTTGGAAAGAGTAACTGTAGCGTAACATACAAAACAGTAAAGCCAGCTTTCAATGAAAGAATTTCCTTTTAACATTTTTGCTAGCATAAATGCTTCCAAAAATCTTATACCAGACAGTATTTTACACGGAAGCATTTCACGTACCTTTCAGTTAGCTTTTACGATTACAATGTATAACATACATGGGATCAAAAGCACGTCGAGTTACACCATCGATGCTGAGTGCATGGCATTTACAGTTGAAACAAATAAAATATACTTCCATGTGTGTACAGTAAACGTTGTAAAGTATGTATTTAAGCAGCACCATTGTTTTGTACCTAATAACGTTTTACACGAAATGTTATTCCTCTAACTCGGATAAATAGTTATTGGCTTTTAAAAATGTGAAGTGATACATTGTTTACATCTCACACGGCCATAACACGGTCACACGGTCACACGGCCATAACACGGTCATAACATCTGCACTCATGACCTAGAGCTTGCTTCTGGTTTGTTATGCTACGAAAATAGGATGGGTTCTATCCTTGAGAAATGCCATGAAATATGACATGGCATCTGAAATCCCATAAGATTTATTACTTTACACGGTAGCATTTGGGTCATGACATAAATGTTACGAAATATGCTTTTGTCCAAAAGCGGGCCTAAGTTGCAATAGTTGCTTTGCTCGCAAAATATAGCTGCTGAAAAAATAGCCTAAAAAGTTTCATACATGTATAGAATATTAATTTGTATTTTCAATAAATTAAAAATACAAAACTTTGTTACTTACGTGAAATGAGTATATATTTCGGATAGCTGAGGCTATCGGATATTTCGGTCAGACGAGAAAAGAGCCTGAAGAAGGAAGCAGTTGTTTCCGAAACATCGTTGCACAAAATTTATTGAAAATACAAATTAATATATATATATAAAGTGAGTAAGTCGCACATATCATGAATACATGTGTAGAAGGTAAGGTAGAAGTAGACCTTGCAGGTTTGGTAAGAGAATCATATTCATTCTCGCATGCAAAACCTATACAATGTGTGAACAGAGGTGGCACCAATATATGTCACCTCAGCAACAGCCATTATAAAATATGGATTTGAAAATATGTGGGGCAAAATATCTGTCAGAAGTAATAAGTGCCATGACTTTTCAGTGTGCCTTTAGCCATGTAGCTAAACTACGAGTATGTGGAGCATGTTGATGTGTACTGAAGACATCTAGCGATTGGAAGTTGGGCCCCTTACCCCAAAGGATTTTGGAAAATAATAATATACTTTCAACACCATTAACCTGCAACCCTGTATCTTTGTCCTATTTTATCTCCTGTAATATATGCAAATCGCATATAGCATGTACTTAGAATACATAAAACACATACACACATAAATTTGGAAAATACAACTTACGTTATTCACAGAAGCTAAGTACATCAAACTCTCACGTCTCACAATTTCCTTAACTTCTCGCACATACATACTGAATATTTTCTTCCACTTTTAAATTCTCAAATGGAAAACAGAAACAACACACAGTGTATTTGTATTTCAGTTGTTTGGCTAGAGTGCGCGTCAAATCTCCTGCATATGGCCTTGAACGGCTGAAGAGCACCAGCGAATCACAGACGTGCCACGTTGCCGTGCTCTCGTTGACAAGGCATTTCTCTCAACCCCGATGTCTCTTTTCCTGTGAGATTTCGACATGGCACCTCTGCAGTGTGCTGCTATTGGCTATCGCCATATGCTGGAGATTTGACGCGCACTCTAGTGTTTCTGCAACTTGTGACCTATTGCAACGATGAGGATGGACAATGATTATTAAGTTAATAAAAGAGAAAGGACGCTCATACCACCCAGGTTCACAATCAAAACATACGGAAGTTCACATGTAGGATACTACATCATAATTCACTACATGTGTTTTTTAGTCTCAGAAAAAAGTAATATGCATGTTAACAAGAGGGGGATCTAAGCAAGCTGCACAAAGTACATGAATGGAAAAATAGTATGTGGGAGAGAAAAATGCAGAACAACGTTCCGATTAGTGAAAACGTAAAATTAAAGAGGAAGTAAGTGTATTCATTCTCTGTAACAAATTTGTTAATAATGAACATAAAAAACATTCTTGCAACCACCACATAATGAGAAATAAATGATCTAGAAAACAATGAAGCTTTCTGTGATTGAAACACTTGATAGCATCCAAGAGTACTAAATATGCATCTTATGCAAGACTGTACTCAATGACCTTAAGGTATGGAAAATGGAATCTTTAGAACCAAATGTAATGTATTATGAAACAATGTACCATTTCATACTAGCATAACATTTTTACTACTCCGATGAATTTGAGCTACTTCAACAGTATCTGAACATGGTAGAAATCATATCAAACACAAAGTGAAACAAAGTAGGGAAAGTGTTCTCTCCAACAAATCAAATGACAGTATCATTCTAATTTACCTTATGTAACTTTACCATGTTAATTTCATGGCTGTGACTATTTTCACCAGGTGGTGAGAATAGAATACAGAGCTATTTTAACCAGATGCTGAGAACAGCATGTAGGACTATTTTCACTAGCAAAATAATTACCCAAATTATAACATAACACTGTCCTTTATCTTATTGTATTATATTCATTGGCAGTGTTGCTGAACTTACTGCTAAGAAGTTATTTTAAAATTAAAAATGGGTGTGACAACTAGTCACAAGGTAGTGAGAATAGCAGAAAGTACTGAAGACCAGAAATTACATGATCAGGTGTTTGAAAGTATGTAACGAGTTTACAATACCGGACCACTCTCCAATTTCTATGAAATTTCGCCTACTCACTAATTGTGAACTCCTAATCACGAATAGGCATGTAATAATTGACGGTCAAGTATGGAAATCAAGAAAAAAAAATGAAATAAACTATGTTTTCTTAACGCAACGTAACCCTACCATAAGAACAATAACTCCATGGAAGACGCCATTTTCCAACATGAACAAATCAACAGGCAAGACAAGGTATAGTTCTCTTAGCTAAAATATTAATTTTTCTTTGTGACTTATGCTAATGGAACCTAACCTAACCTTGTAGGCATTAATCGTCTGACGTCAGCAAGATCGTTGTTCGTAAAGGAAGACCATTAGTGAATTGCGAAAGAAAGATGGTTCCGAATTGCTGTCTATAGACAATCACCATGGCAAATCGCAAGGTTATTTTACAAGTTCTACATGTAAATGTACAATTTTAACAAGTGACCGCCGAATATGAACTACAGATACGTCATCAGGACACCGAAATTAGTAAGTAGGCGAAATTTTATAGAAATTGAAGTGGTCCGGTATTGTAAACTCATGCCGAAGTATTTACCGAGGTAATTTTAATGCTAAAAACCCTAAACCTGACCTGCCTAACGACGAAAGCATTTCGGAAGCTAATGCCCCTTCGTACTTATGTCATGTGACATATTAGCAGCACCAGTTCACATCAGAATACCTTGCAGTGTTCTTTCAACTCCATGATGTGCAGAAAAGAAAGTACTTGTCTCCTGCACGAAAATAAATGCACACCAATGTAAACGTCATACACATCAACAACTAGAATACACACATCCGTGTAGCAGGCCAGTCCAGGTTGCAAATCATGCACATGCATTTTAAAATCTGGTGAAAATAGCTCAAAAGCTAGCCTCCCCACCTGGTGAAAATAGTCACTCCGTAATTTTATAGAATCGTCTATCCATTAAGAAACATGTTATGTTTCTTATGAATACATAAAACAAGTTCATTCTACAAAAAAAAATGTATGTCTATTCTATTGTTTCAAAATGCAACACGGAATGGAAGAAGAAAAGATTAATAGAGCAGTGCACACCTCACCTTAATAATATTTAAGTTTAGATGAAGAAAATCCGAAGTCTGGGTCTAACTGTGTGAATATAGCCTATACTTATTTATTACACATGGGCAACATCACACCTTTTTTTCAGCCAAAATATTATATTTGTCTAAAAATCGGGTAGCAATAGACACTGCTACTCAGTGTCAGTCATTAGTAATTTTCTTAGTGTCTATATTCTAATAAATTTACTCTTACAAACCAACTTAATTCAAATAACTTGTATCCATAGTGTCAATTTGAAGTGCACTTCATAGCTCAATCCATGATAAATTCCACTAAAACTTACAAGCCAGTCCCTAAAAAGGTAAGCATTCGAGTTTGTAAAAAATGACTGAAAAGTATGCTGACATCCATTGCTAAAGAAGACAATTCTGATATTTGTACACAAACAGCTCACACAGAAAAAACACTTCATATTTCAGTTAGGAGTTGAGGCTATGCAAATCCAATTGCTACTAATTTGTTAGTCAAATTAGGTTCTAGCGAAAATGGTGATCAAGCTCTAAGCAAGTAAGTAATCTCACTTTTGTCAGTATGTGTATAGACTTCCATAACTGAAACATCGTACAAAGAAATCAAAACTCACAATTCATCAAGTTATCTCACCAGGGAATTTCTCAACTGGAAGAAAAAAATTCTCGGATGCACTGGGAAACATTAAACTGAAAAAATTGGGAGATAAAACGCACCATTTTCAGTTATACATGTACATAAATAACGGCACACACTTTACATGTGACGGACTTATTCGGCATAATAAATCACCAGGTGAGACTGGACGCGAATTCACAACTCCTATTATCTATAAGATTCACCCTCATATAACATCAACGCAAATGCTGATTACTTACATCACAAGTCTCGAAACAATGGAGGATATCATAGTTTATGGAAAACACTAACGCACGATCTTCACAGTAAACACATTACAAAGACACTGAACAGCAGCTCCCAAGCGTATGCTAACCAACAGCCATTTTGAATAATGACGTCAGAATGTTTTGATCATGTGACGTGAACTACTTTCTGTCAAAGTTTTCTGCCTAAGCAGCGGAAGAATCTGTCGTGAAAGGGATACAGTAGCGTAACACATCAGTTCAGTGGTTTTCAAGTATCATTGCGCGGAAATAGAATGGTGTTGTGGTGCGTAGTCGTTCACGGAAAAGTTTGACATTTGTGAGTGTTTTTGAATTGAAAATGTGTGACTAGTGTATATCATGGCATACAAGTATCGTGAAGAAATAGTTGGTAAACGTTTTCTGTCAGTGAGTGGTTATACAAAGATAAAATTGTCGAAAATCAGCGAATGGGGATGGCGGGCGGGAGTGATACGTGCTGCAAGTCACAAGGACAACAGACATCCAGATTTACAGGTAGAGTGTAAAATTGTTATTGCGAAGAAAAGAAGGGTAGTAGTTATTTTCTCACATATCAGTTTTATGTAGAGGAATACTCTGTACACGAGAGGGCAAGTGTAGGTTGTTGCAGGGGAAGGTCGCGAACTGACAGCTCTGTTAAAGACCTGGCTCAGTAGGAGATGAGGCGCTTACGGAGTGTGTTACAATCGTCTGTTGTAGCGGGCTTCTTGTTTTACAGCAATAGAGCAATTACATCATCGTTTAAAACATTTTTTATGTGGTTACCAGCTCGTTAAATATATACATACGATAGGCATGCCATAATTTCGTTTGTTCAGTTTTCGAATGGAGAAAAATTCATATGAACTCAGCCTTGTATATTTTCCTCTACATGAGAAAAAGTCAGAGTTCCGTCTGACCTACATCCTTGGTAACAAGTGCAGAGGGGTTTTTCACCCCGTTATGAGTAAGTTATTATCTGCCAGAGCAGGCGAAGTTTGCAAGTGATCATTCATTACTTTTGTGAATTACGAAACCTTCTTTTATTTAGAGTGCTGACTATTTTTATAGTCTTAACAGGAAGGACACATATTAACGTTATTATCGCATAATACTATTATATGACATAATTTAATGCAATTTATTATTTTTTGACTACCATGTCAATGATTTATTTCGTGTACATATTTCGAGAATTCGGTTCTATTTAAATTGTAAGCGAAAGAACTAGTCCAATTTACTCCGGTGCGTAAAATGCCATTTAAGTATAAATCAGTTTTACGACAATGATTTCGTGTCCTTATCCTTTTGAATGGGGTATTGTTGGTTTACCCTTCCCATATTCCTTTAAATTAATTGCGGGTATATTGAAGGGGTAATGCTGAAATTAATAATTGACCATTCTGCACCTATTCCCAACATCTATAGTACTGGACATATTTTGTCGCCTCAGGACACACAAACTAAAATTTTCAGTAATCTCGGTCACTATTTATTTGCATGTATTTATGCCTAAAATGCCAACAGTAGTCTCTTTCTTGTTGTTGAGGAATTTGACCAGCAATAAATATATTATTAACAGTGATAACATGGTATTATGACCCATTGCTTGTGAAGCAACACTGGGAAAATTTCCATTTATATACTTAACTAAAACTAAACTCCGTTAAAGGGTTAGGGCCTACCAGAGCGGCTTTTCACACGTGGTCAGCGCATCGGATCCCATCGCCACTGTTTTCTGGTTTTTCGCTACTTCTTGCAGTATCTTCCCAATTGTCCTCACGACGCTGGGTCAACGCCGAAATTTTGGGGGCAACCACCGGGAATCGAGCCTGGAACCTTTCGCACCAAAGACGAGAGCGCTAACCACTTGGCTACGCAGGAGCCCCATTTATATACTTCAATTAATCATATTAATATAGTATTTGGTCATGTATAAATTACATTGTCTCTATTTTTTATACCCGAATTTCTACTGTTCCCATTGGGGAATAGAATTCAAGTCACCAAAAATAAGTAAGGTGAATGACTTTACCTTGCGATTGTTAATCCTGCAAATTTAGTTTTTGGTTTTGTACATGCAAATTTTCGATGCTTTAAAACTGATATTTTTAGGAGCAAAAGAACACTGAAAAATCATTGCAGGAAGGAAGCCCATCTAGTATCATGCTCGGAAAGTATTGAACCAAGTTTTATTCCACACATTTTTACTTCAAAATTCGTCAGTGTTGAGCCAACGGATGTACACATTTCGTAAGGCTGGGTAGTTGAAGTTTGTGCCACTATGTGAACAGGAGTGTACAAATTTTGGGATCAGTGGGTGCTTTCAAATTGAAAATTTCTTCAGCTGTGTGTGCATGGCCGCGGTGGCTCAGTCGGTAACGCGTCTGACTACCATGCTCAAGGTCCCGGGTTCGATCCCCGACCGGTTCAAATCCGGGAACTTTTCTAACGGTGGAAGCGGCTCCGGTGCCCACCCAGCGTCGAATAACATGGGTACCTGGGGGAAACCCTGGGGGGTAAAGGCGGTCAGGGGCGTGATGCTGATCACATCACACCCACTCACGACCGGATCAAGAAAGTTACCCCCACACCCCCTATACGCCTTCATGGCGTGGTGCTATGCACAGGGGAACGCTTTACCTTTATCTTTGTGTGTGCACATTCCTTGAAACAAGAACTGCTAACCTCAACCTTTTGAGCGAATTGTTCCCAACGAGGTGTTACAGACACATTTCCTGTTCAGAATATTTCCTCCATGTCAGTCATCCTTAGGCGATGTGAAAAGGGATGCAATATTTCGGTCAATACCCACCTTCAAATACTTTTATGCCAGACTCCATGCCGGAGTGGGTAGCGTAGCCTGATGCCATGCCAGAAGTCCTAGGTTGTTGTCCTGACGAAAGCATGGTTGTTTCTGTCGTCGTGTCTTGAACCTTCACCCATCATCATCATAGTCGCGATTGATCTGAGAAGTGGGATGGAGATATAAATTTAAATGCATCACACCGTCGCCCCTTCTGGAAATTGGAGTTGTTTGTTTCAATTTACAAAAGCTTGTTACTTTTATTGTTAATAACAGAAATAAAACCCAGTTCGTATTGGAAGAGAAAAATCAAAGTAGAAAAATGCGTGAGATCGAGAAAATAAAGTGTAAAATTCAGGAACCATATTCTGCAATTTAATCCAAACAATAAATTGTTCCCCAATTTACAAAATCCCAAAAATTGAGTTGTTTTTTTGGTGAGAGTTCACGCAACATAAATTTGATAATTAAAATTTCCCTCTAACTTCTAAAACTGTTTCTTGAAAGGGTGTGTAAAAGTTAACAACAAAATATAATAACTATGCATTTATACACTAATTGTATGGAAGAAAAAAATAATGAAAATGAAAAACGGTTGTGCTGGATATTCACTTAGGTATATCTAGTAGAAAAGTCTCCCTAAGAAAAGAATAATAATAATTTTGGAATAAAACTGATTTATTTCTATTGGCTTATAATAGTTTTATTGTAAAACGTTGATGGCGACGCCCCTGCTTCACTTCCGCATGATAACAATATAATTGAAATAGTAGCTTCACTCTTTGGATATAATGGATTTACCATCCTTCTGGGGAAATAAGTTCCCACATTTCATCTCCCCACCCTCGTCCGAGGAAGTAGGATGTGTTTACAACACTGAAAATTTTTCTGGGGACATCGGTATGGGTTCTCTCTCCCTCCCTCATGCACCTGTGCCTTGAAGGACCTGCAGAGCCCATGCATACCTGCTTGGGGCTGCCTCCCATTGTCAACACCAGGGAGGAAGCATTTCCCGTTATGTAGCAGGTAGTTTCACAGCCATCTGACTGGCAGGTGGCCTGCATATTGTAGAGATTGTTGCTCTCTTTTTGTTTGTGTGCGCAATATTGGTTTGCTGCCACATGATTGAAATCGTCGCCTTTAGAACGAGTACACAATGATATTGCGGTTGTTGCAAGATGAGTCTTTGTAGGAAGGTCAATGACCAGCATTCCAGTATCCAATAAATAGATATTAAACGAGAAAATAGATCTGTACATAAGTAAATATTTGATTCTTTCGATTCCAACTTTAAAAAGAGTGCTTGATGTTCGTCAAAAAATTATGAACCAACTATAATTACTATTCTGTCGTGCACGTGCAGCTATCCTAAAATCCTTCGGTGGAAAGTGAGTATTACAGTGTCCGGATTTTGAAAATTTGGAAATACTGTTGACTTAATTAGTGATTTTCTATGTGAAATACGGCGTACAATACGGGCATTTAAAGACTTTTATTTATTTATTTTCACCCGTGCTATGTTTTTCACATATCCCTACCCTTCGGTTAATTTTAAAAAGCTTAAAATAAATTAGATCAACTGTGCACATAAAAATCTGAAGCGTGTAGCTTCTAAGCAACTTTTTGTTAAGGTAGTGCGATATATTATCACAGAATATGCACTGTTTGAGAAATCTGAGCTGCATTTTGCGATCGGAAAAAAGTGAACCGTGAGATATAGCCGGGAACGCGGGAGAAAGAGAAATATGATGAAATAGTTTCCTTGTAAGTTGTCAGTTGTGCATAGGGAAAGCTGCTATAAAGAGTATTATTTCAAGTGATTTGCCTGACAAAAGCTTAAGAGTAACTGGAATACTGTATAATTTGATAAATTATATATAATCAGTATAAATTGTTACAAAATGAAGTAATGTTTTGAATAGTTTTTTTTTTTTCTTGAAGAATGTTCAGTATTTAATATAGCAATATTTGTGATACAATTGTCTTATCTTCAGAACGTGCTTATTGACGGGGAAATCTTGAAGTATTTAAGCTTCAAGATTTAAGTTAGATTAGAATCCATGTTGTTTCTTGTTAAGGCATGAAAATACATAAATGAAATTGTATACAAAGATTGGAATGCTTATCTGTCTGTAAAGATAGGTTGTCATTTAATTCCATAAACAACCGGACCCTGCGGCCGAGTGGTTAGCACATCGCGCTGCGACGCCGGGTTCGAATCCCGCTCTGACTTGGTTGTTTGTGAATGTCTATTCATGAATTTCATTATTTCATCACTCATCCCAATCTTCGCAAATTAGCCAAGAGGCACAAAACGCGAAGTAAAATAAACAATCAATTCCATAAACAGTTACTGCTTCGAAAGCTATAGCCATGATTTTTCTGTTCTTAATTAGCAATTAACGTCGTGTGTAAAGATAAGTTGCTTAATTTTACATTTGCACCCCGTGGCCGACTTTCCGTACAACTTTGTTTTAGATGTAAACATAAAAGGCGAAGGGTTTGTACAATTCACCATCAGTTAACCTCAAGTAGTGTTCGTGACCTTGTGTTTACGTTTAGCTCAGCTGATGAATAAAATATTTGTCCAGCGCTGTGGAAACAATGAAGAAACCATTGTTGTGTATGGCTCTTTTCAAGCTCAACGAACAATAGTGTCGTTGCACTTCCTGAAGAGCTTACTTACCCACGTGTGTGGCGTTCACTGCGTGATTTATTTAATCAGTAAATCGGAGTGACAAAATATTGCATTGGTAGTTATGTTTATAAATCTATGAATTAGTATGTATGAACAACGTTTGAATACTTTAATTCTATTTTATTTTCAAGATAATCGTGACCAAAGTTATCCCATAAGCTTACATGGAAAATGCTCAAAGCTTCCCTGGAGTAGGAGATGGCCTTAACACTTCATTGAGAAGGTTAAGTTCAGATGCTCTTACAGTCCCTTGACTACCCGAGTTCGCAATGTCTTCGTTGTCTAGGTAACCGGTATCGCATGGTAAACATCACAATAGGTAACCCCGATTCTGACGATAAATTAAACGTCATAGCATAAGAAGTCGCACCAAATAGCATTTATTTGTTATTCTTGTGACAATCCTTTCTTCACATAAAAGCTAGGTCACGTCGACGTGTTCTTTGTAGTGTGTTAAAGCTAACGTAAACCCAGAGACCGAACTGAATAGCAGTACACAGTGTTTTGACTGCCCATGAAAACTACACTGGTGGAAAATAAATTAGGCGTCTTACAGAATTTCCTATGTTGCCAGATCTGACAATATGTTATCGTTTTGTAGTCTGGTTTTGTGATATATATATGTGGCACAAAAATGTCATCAGGATTAGGGATGGCAATGACTGGGCAACACTGCATGACAAACGTTGCCACATCGTGCTCGGGAACGAGCAATGTTTACCCTTCGCACGCGTTGCGTTTTCCATATGCGACCACCGTAATTTTACCAAGACGCATAATTTCGTGATCGCTGGTATACTTACCTACTCGTAACACGTATGTATGTAAAGAGACAAAAATCTATGAAATGCAATTCTTTTGAGCGGACAAGGTGCGGGGCGGAAGTAGGAGCTTGCGCACGTGTGTGGAATACCGTAAGATTCGAAATTACTAATCGCATATCCGATCTTACTTACGATCTATCTTACTAGGCCTAGGAAATTAGGAAAATGGCTACAAACATTTTATTCCTCCCCCGACGGCGTAATCAGTGGGCCCCGGGTTCGATCTCTGGTGGGGGCACATTGTGTAAAGGTTTTCCGAAAGTACTTTAAAGTACTCTACTCCCGATCAGCCTACCTGAGCATAAATTGGTAATAATATTTCTAAAACTAGATGTATTTTATTACATTTTTGATATCTGTCGCATTTAAATATTTGAGACTAAAACTTTTATGTGCTTTTATACGTTAAGTAACGTATTTACTTTCCTATGAGCAGTACTTGTACGGATGCCTTCATTCGATTTGCAGTATCGGTATCCAGTTTCATGTAGGTGCTTGCCGAAAAACGTTGGAATTGCATTAATTGATAACTTGGTAATTAGTGGCAGGCGACCACACACGTGCAGAGGAAGACAAAGAGACTACTCATGTCTATTTTGATCTTCGAATTTAGAGTTCTTTAAGATCATGATAGATTTGTGATAATGCAAAATACTCATTAACGACACCGTTTGCAATGTGCTTTGGTGTAGCTAACGGTTGAAGGTGAACGGAATTCCGCTCAAGGTTCCAAAATGTAGAATAATGAACACACTCATGAAACTGGAAAGAGTTCAAGGCGGTGTTCCAGTGTGGTTTTCATGTAATATTTGTAACATTCAGTAACAAATGTGTTCACGTAGACCTGTTAGTGTTAAGTTTGAAACTTTAACTATCCATATATCCTCTACCTTCAAATCATAACCAAATAGTATCAGCATTGCTTGGTAGATACCGTCTTGAAAACTTCTGGCATAAATATTCAAGACAGACAAGGACGTGTGATTTTTTTTTCCAATATTTTAATAGCTAATAATTCATTGTACCGTTACATCTAAAAAGCTGAAGGATAATGCATTCTTGTTTTACCTCCCCCTACCCTCAAAAAGACGTTCCAAATCTAAAATTAAATAGTAAAAATCCTTGTTTATTGTTATACAGTATGAAGTTTACATGCACAAGTACAAGTACAAAACGTACATGAAAGTAAAGATTATATTGCGATTACTTTGCGTTGGCAGTACCTGCGAAAATTTATAAGTACCACTGTTGATAATAATACACATAAAATTACATATTTTTTTTAGATCATAACTAGAAGTAAGCCAGAGAATGCATACATGTTGTTTATCTCTATTATTATACTATCCTTTTACCTGTTCATACAAAGTATAATAATAACAATAGTGATCATGATTATTATTATTATTAGTGATATACATGTTATTAACCTATTAATTGTAAACGTTGTAATTATTACATTGTTCGGAACCCTTTCGAAATATATTTCTAGATACGTTGCCTAAGACAATGCTTCCGAGAGTGCCTTTTGTTTGCTATCTTCAGGAATCAGCCATGTTAGTAGCATTTTCTAACATGCTAACATGATATTTCCAGTTCAAACCAGACACACCTAACTCTGCACTCCTCGAGGTTCGAGTTATGTCTGAGTTTTCATTAGTGGAGTTGTGCTTGTGTCGCCCTTCCGCATGTCTGCTTTCATGTAAAAGCCCATGCAGTTCGCCGACAACTTCGATATGCCCATAAAAAATGGCATAATAAATTGCTACATTACCTTAAGTGACTTTTACCATGATGTTGGTTCGAAAGTCGTCACCATCATTTTAACGTTCCATCATTGATCCTTTCACTTGCATTGCCCTAAATACGGACTGCATTATGTTATATAACCTTAAGGTATGTTACCATAGGTATACCGATTTTACGGTGTATTATTTAATGTGATATCATAAATAAATATGTTATATATGGGGTGATCCCTTTCTGAAGATGCCCAAATGTCAACCCCTTTTCCACCTATCACGCCTTGAACTACAGACTAACGAGGCTCTGGCGTCTGGACACCCAGCCAGTATAATCCTTTGTGGGCCTCGTGTTGCTTCCTGTTAGTGTCTGTTTGCGATTGTTGTTTCACCAATTTTGTCCTGTCTTCATCTTCGCTATTAGTCAAAAGTGGCAGAAATGCGAAGTAAAAATATAACCAATGCTTCAATCAAGTTTTCAGTAACAACCTTCATCCATAAAAATATTTTATTGACATTTGTTGTAAATTATTTTTGGTTAGCTTCTTGAGGAAAACACACTTTAAAATTAATAAAGCTTGTTTTAAACCTCAGACAATCGTATTTTGTGTATTCAATAATCTACAACAATTAAAGGTATTTGTTTTCTTTTGGGCGTTGAATTGGCCATAGGTCGGGAGCGCACAAACAAAAGGCTACGTGCACTTGTGGTTAAAAAAAAAGAGTACCACGAGCGCACAAAATCCATGTCACGTTATGTCAACTGTTTTTGCCTTTTAAGGGACCCCGGCTGGGTCCTTATAAGTTGACATATTATGTGAATGGCTATATTCATAACACCCTATTCCATTTAAAGAATTTGGCCTCGTAAGACGGGCAATGTATTGTCGCTGCAGAAGGAGGGAGACGGCTGCAGATTAAATCACACTATCGCCGCAGCTCACCTTTACAAGAAGAATTTAGTGACCACCAGTTTGTTTGTGCAATGAATATACTGCAACTCCGAACCACATTATATGTATTTCAATGCGAACTTTATGAAACTTACAGAGAACCATTTTTACAGGAATTGTACAGGAGTGGACATCAATCGCCACTGACACTGCCTTGTTTACTGACTTCACCTTCATCCTCGGTAATCTATATTCTTACAAAATATCTCAAGTCGAATATAATTCTGTAAAGGTGTAATGAAATTTGGTAACTTTTTATTACGAAAGGAATAATTGTGAGTAAATATTATGTGCATACATGTATATATTACCAATTGATAAATTGTTAACTGGTACATGGATTTTGTCCACAACCAATAAATATTTATATATAAAAAAACCTAACCTAGCCATTACGCAATCATAGATGTGGCAACGCAGCATCGGATGTTGTGCGCTCGTCGCACCTTTCATATAACATGAGCGCACACTTTCACATTTTTGTGTGCTGGTGGAGTGCACCCGTTGAATTTCCAGTAATTATTTGTTAGTTATTGCATTTGGTTGTGTGTCATGTTTTTCCCAATTATTGTTAATGAAATTATGTTTAGAAGCAAGTTCCATATAGTTGTCAAGCGTATATATTCTGAACAAAGTAAACAAAAGGTTTAACGAACTGCTGACTGCCCTAGGTACTCTCACTTCACTAAAGCGAAGTCTTGAAATACATTTTAGAAAGAAACAAGCATTCGAAAAAGTTGAAAAAGAATATGCCCCTAGTTTCAAATAAGTAACGTGTTTGTTGTACACGTCTTCCTTACTGTTATATGATAGTGTAAGTTGCTCCACGTACAACTTAAGAAAACTATTATAATTTGTAGTTTTTTTTACTGATTAAGTAGAACAACACATACGTATAGATGAAGTTTTCATATTATTTCATTTTGTACATATTGGGGAATCCATTGACCCTCTTTATATAATATTTAAAGACCATTTTCAAACTGTTCAATTAATTGGTTTATAACACGTTTTAAATGACGTTTTTCCAATGAAACCTTTCTTCTCTCTCTCTCTCTCTCTCTCTCTCTCTCTCTCTCTCTCTCTCTCTCTCTCTCTCTCTCTCTCTCTCTGAGAACGTTAATTTACCTTCAACTAAATTAATTTTACGTATGCCTTGTTTTTTGTTTGTTTTTTCAATTGCATGAAAATTTTAGCAGAACAGATATAATTTCTTTAAGAAATATTTTACTCCCCTTTCGACTATTCAAAAGTTCGTTGGGCCTTCCCGATAGCGTAGTGGTAACGTCGTCGCTTTGTAATCAAGGTGTTACGGGTAGTTACCTTGCGGAGGCACACACAAGTTCGAATCCCATTTTACATCACTAGCGTACGTAAGAGGGGGCTGATTGGGCTGCAGCCCCTCCCGAAAATTTGAGAATATAAAAATTTTCAAATGAAAACACTAAAAGAACCAAAGTCATAAATGCATGACTCCCGATTATCGCAATTTTTTTTGTATCTGAACAGCTTTTAAAACTAAGGTTATTGATGGTAATTATGGAATATTTTATAGTGTGACCTTTCTCCCTAGAAAACAGCTATGTAATATCCAAATATCCACCTTTACAATTATATCCCCCTCCCCCCGAAAAAAAATATTGCGTACGTTAGTGTTTTAAACTGTTGGGATTCGTGTTTTAAACTGCAGGTCCAATACTAATCCTTGCATAAGCGGACTTAAAGTTTGAAGCCAAATGTTCATTAACAGTCTTTACGTTTAAATTATTTTATTGTTACTTATTTTTGGGTAGCTTCCTGTTTTAAACTTTAGAATCAAATGTATATTTTTGTAAAAGCAAAATAAATTAAAAAAAAATATATTTTTTGCCAACTCTGGTGCGTGCACGCAGTGACTGCCATTTTGTAGAGAAGGAATCTTGTGCGTAACGCACGTTGGCATTCGGCAGCGCATGTGGTAGAATCGTTGCCATCATCCGTTTATTTCTGTCCGTTAGGCAGCCTGTGCGACCCCATTTCCTTGACTGAGGGCGTTCACACCGTCGTTGGCCTTCAGCATTACCTTCGAGAAATAAATAATCGCTAACTTCAACTGGAAAGAAAAATCAGAATTGTGCTTGAACATTTTTGAGATGTTACATATTTGTATATTTGCAATTCAATGTACATTATACATAAATGTTGGGTAGGCAGTGTTGATTCTTGTACCATTTCCCCCTAGAGGGTAAGCTTATAACTCATCCACAAGGACATATTTAGAAAGGACAGTGACGTGACCAGGATTTTCGAAGAGGAAGGGGGTTCGTATATATTTTTTTAGTAGTCTGTCATCATACACATAAAAAAATAATCATGGACTTTACTTTTCACCATGCTTGATTTAACAACCTTTTTGGTGTTGAATAAATAAACCATTTTAATTTTTAGACACTAATTTCTACACATTTTAGTGACCTTAAGCTGTGCTAACCACTCCTCCTCTGAGGCAGGTTGTATGTTTGTAAAGTAAGAGCCTGTTTAGAGCATAAAATAAACAATATGTATATGAATTGCTTTCTTTTTCGTTTCTCGTACACTATTAGAAGTTACGTAAATTATATAAGATTATACCGTTAAAATTTAACGGTCTCCCTGTTACTTTACAAATACGGGGTGCAATCGTTTTCTTTTAAGTTTGAATATTTTATTGTGCCTAATGATTATAAATTGCACCATAACTATATTTTTGAAAACCGAATCATTAAAAATTAAATTGATTCGGGTAATGATGAAATGGCCGTTAATACTTTAGAAATGGTCATAGCAATTTAATATCAGTTGGATGGTGGTGAAAATCGACAGCTTTAGACAGTAATTTCTGCAGTCAACTTGTTTACAGTTCGTGTCCAGGATGTAAGGATCTTTTCAGAAAACACGCAAATACAACTCCTCCACCTTGTGCATTCTGGATCTGCATTCTTTCAGGCTGACGAGGCTCTGGTGCGTGGACCTGCAGTCCTGTCCAATTGTTTTGTGATGATTCGAACAACTTCATGTCATCACCTTCCATCCCCACCGTTACGATCAGGCAAATACAATATAAATATTATGTCTGTCGTTTTTGACAGCCTTATTGATAGGTCTCCCAAAATTGGCTACTTTGCTCCATATGATAATTAGGCTATTAAATTTATTAACAATGATCCATTGTGCGGAAATGAGATATTTCATGTTAGTTATGTATGATGAACTGTTAGGTACCAACACATAACATGTATAACACACTAGACCATACAGTTATGATATTGGCCTATCCCATAGAGCACGCAAATGTATGTGTTTTGTACCTTAATACTATTTACCCGAGAGTCACCATGTAGAACACCTTCTACCGTGCGTCCATTTCGATCTGCAGCCGAGAGATCGGGAGAAGCGTGGCGGGCGGCGCTGACGGAGAAGCCGACATTTGCGGCCTGTAATGCCCGCTTATTTTTATAGACATATGCAGACATTTATATAAATATTGCAAAACGATCACTAACCTGTGTTATAACACGCAAAAGTTCTTCTGTAATTCATCCAAGTTCTGCTCTTATATACACAAATAAATACGCTATAGAAACGATGTTAAGAGCCACAGATAAAAAAGCATTTTAATCATGGTTTTGATCAGTAACGTCCTGCTTAAGTTTATATCCTTGAAAGAGTTTTGTGGCGATGGGAATCGTTTGGAGGTTTCGAATGTGCAACACTGTATCAGGATTACACTGCAGACGAAACCGATAAAAGTGAATGGTTTTCGTGAGCTTCCTCGCAATCCGAAATATCCGAGCTCGAGTTTTTTGTTCCTTCGCGACTAGATGAAGACAGAGTTGTAAATATAGTGGCGAGCAATGTAAACCAAGAGCGTGTTAATTTCGTACTGTGCGCAAGAGTGTTATTCTTGGTTACTTGCAGTTACTTGTTTGTGTTATTGTAGTGTGTATGTGTGACGTGTCAGTGAGACGATTGGAATGCCAGCCGCAAGATTCACGTTAGAACAAAGATTTTTTATGTATGACACGTACCTACGTGAAAACAAACTCGTGTAGAGACGTGTGTAGGTAATTTGTACAGAAATTCCCATGCGTTTCAACTCCACACAGAGATACGGTTAGATATCTTGTCCTTAAATTACGAGAAACTGTATCGTTAAATTTTAAAACACCTAAGCAAAAACGACGGATTCTAACCGAAGCAAAACTCGATGATATTGGTGCAGCGTTAGAACGTTCTCCAAACAAACCTCTACGCCGTGTTTCACAAGAGGTGGGCGTGTCAAAATCATCGGCACATACAGTCACTAAGCTACTAAAATTAAAACCATCCTCTTATAACACAGGTTAGTGCTCGTTTTGCAATATTTATATAAATGTCTGCATATGTCCATAAAAATAAGCGGGCATTTCAGGCCGCAAATGTCGGCATCTCCGTCAGTGCCGCCCGCCACGCTTCTCCCGATCTCTCGGCTGCAGATCGAAATGGACGCACGGTATTTGTGGTGTACCTTGTTCCTTGTTGATTGAAAGATCGTGAGTTACGCAAATGGGATTGATAATGTTCAAAGGAAATGTTGCAATCAAGTATTTCCCATTCCATCTTATTTGTTGAGAAATTTGCATGCCAAATTCGTTTCGTGATACTGTAGTTACAAAGTTTGTCACCACCAACATTTGTTTATTTTTAATCATGGACTATTGCTCTGTATAGCCAGATAACATAATCTGATTTTTTTTCCGCACACTGTTCTTTGTAGAGTATAATATTGCACCCTTGTCCATTTTATGCAAAGATATTCCAATCAGGACTAGGCCTACAGTTTAAAGTATTTTCCACCAGTAGCTGTATTCTTATGCAGGCTGATTCAAATCCGGCACCTTAGAATAACACTGTTATTACAGAGGGGAAAGTTGTTGGAGATATGTGGTTTTAAATCTAATGTTCTTGAATTTGCGAGGTGTCAGTACACTGGTGTGAGACTCAGTGGTCACATGCGTCGTCTTTAAAAGGAGCTTTTACATTATCCTGCTGTTCTGGGGAAATGAAGAATTGATGGTGATGATTACAGGCTAAGTAAAAAAAGCGTGAACGTGTGACACGTGCAAACCCCCCACCCTCTCGACACCCGCGCATCGCCAATGCCTACGTGACAGACTGTGCACCCCGTAATTTAGCCTGATTCTAATTTGTTAATTCTTTTGCCTTTCCTGTCTAGCGGTCGAAGGGTGGGGTGGCATGCACGTGTCACATGTTAACGTTTTTTTTTTTTTACTTTCCCTCCAATTATCGCACCTATTCTTCATTTACCTGGTACAGTACAGTTGCGATAACCTAAGCATCCCCTATAAGAACGAAGCATGTGGCAGCAAGGCATTTTGCGTTGTCATTGAGCCACGTACCAGTGCACAGCCTCAACGATGTACATACGCTACATTGAACATTCAAGCACATTAGATTCATTTTTGTTACTAATAATGAAGTGGTGACATGGTGCCGGACTTTTGAATCACCCTGTGGAAACGTTGTTTACTTTGGTGTCTTCTACATGCTGTGGAAGTTTGTCGGTGTTGTATGGCGACGTCATGTGGGCGCGCATGTGTGGAAACATGCATATATTGACACGAGGTTAATAATAGAGTATTTCTAATCGTACTGGTCAATCCAGTTTATCATTAATTTAATCCTATATGGCCAAGTTACATAAACGATCTGTTCCTGTTCAAATATCAAAATTGCATCAATTATTACGTAAAAGTCTAATTTAATTTAAGAATACAGATATAGAGTATTACCGTAGTTAAGCCTGTTTTAAGGCAATTCCTGTAGTCATGCATTAAGCCATTGGCTATACCAAAGTGTCACATTTTGTTCACACTTTGGAATTGATTACACATGCAAATGAAAAAAGTGAGTATCGCATGCAGAAAAGTTAGCCTTTCGTCTTTCCTTGGCCGCATTTTTTATGAAAGTTCCAAGCCTTTTTTTTTTTCAAGAATTAAAACAGAAAGTCACAGTTTCTTTATTAGCTTATTTTACATTCTTGATTTTCTCCAGTTATTACGATATTTTCTTTCTTTACCGCTGTATTTCCATTTTGTGAATAGTGTGTAAAAGTCCTAAACGTTTTCTAACACACTCTTCAGGTTAAACTCTTCACATTGTCAAATGTATCTATTAGACACGTCTCAGTTCGAATCCGTATGTAAACTGAATGTTCGGAGCTCATTAGCAGTGGGGGTATTGTCCCCCTCCACTCCCTCACCTCACACTTTTTTGGAAAACATGTCTTCTGCGCAAGTAGTGACTCGAGAGGGCTCGACTAATGAACACGTGAGAGGGAAAGGGAATGGGTGGAAGGCGCAACGCGACTGCAGCTACCAGCCGTTTGCAGCTTTGCTCGCTTTCTCCCCTTTCTCTGCCGTTATGCGCGGCGTTGCTCTACAGACTCCTGTGACAGACTGGAAAGATAAATATAAACTTAGATGATAGGCTTAGTTGCAACTGATTGTATCTGGAGGAGTCGGTACCCAGAAGATGAGAGCGACGTTAGCTCTCGAAAGCTTGGAATCCTTTTCACAACTCACCTGGTCGATAGCCCTATATTTTCATCATTTTAGATTTTTGTGATGTTTCTGCTTGAGTTTGCTTGTCAAATACTTTATTTCTAGCATATTTAATAAAAAAGAAAGTAAAAAAAGAAAGTTTACTTTTAGGTTATTGCTTTCCATTTTCAGGATCATTTTTTTTAAGTTGTGTTATAAATGCATTGTTTTAAGGGTAATTTATTGATTAACAAAATCCTAACCCTACTAATTAGAAAGTTAGAGAAAATTCTACTTAAAAACAATAGAACAATCTCGTACGAACTACATCTTGGACAATAACGCGATTTATTGTATACTGCTAGGTGAGGCGAGTGTACAAATCATGTGAAAATCTTCCCCCAACATTTGCATGGTTCCAGGCTGGAGTAGGGAAGAAGCGCCACAAAAAAAACAGAAGGATGAGGCAAGGGGAAGAAATGGGTTCGTTAGCAAGAGCCGCGATGGTAATGATTGATGGTGATTAAGAGTCGGCCACTCTGCAAGGTTCTCTCTCGCCCACACAAAGGTCCCCCCGCCGTAGGGACTGGCGAAGACGCGGTAAGGGCAGGACTTGCCATCACTTTGGAGAAATGTTCGTATGGGCTACAGATTCCTGAGACAAGATACAACCCTTATGAGATTCGTTTCTTCATTTCTATCGTTTTCAGAACCCCCTTTATTCAACGTTCACGTCCCGTTGCTTTGTGATGAGATGCAAGCACCCTGAAGTATTGAGCGTATGGTTAAGGAAAAAATAAAGCACGTTTCCCAAGCACATGCAAAAGGTTTCGGTTTTGTACAACTTTTGGTTTATATTCCCTGTTTTAAGGGAAGAAGAGTTGCAGTTTCATGTCAAGTGTATACTTATTTCCAATACTGAAAATGGGCGTGACTATGGAAAAGCGCCTTTTGGATGTTCTAAATCTGAAGTGGATGAACTGAAAAATTGTGGAAAAGGTGGGGTAAAATTTTTTTAATTGGAAAATTAGATTACTTGTGAGAGTAGTTATTTTTTTCTCTTCATTTCGTAGTGAGAGTAGTTAATTTTTTCTCTTCATTTCTTAATTTTTATTGTATTATTATTATTTGTTGTTACTTATGCAACATCAACGTTTTGGCAGATTGGGGTGGAGATTGGCGCAGTCCTCGTTCTCGCCATTTGCCAAAAGTGGTAGGAAAGCTACACCAGATAAAGAATAAAATACAACTGAAGTTTGTGCTGAACTTTGTGTCGCCTTTCGAAACTGTCTCCCATTTCGATAAAGTCACGCTGATTTTTCCACCAATTGCATCATCATTGTCCACTCCTCCCCTCACTGTGGTTAACCCAGCATTAGCAATAGGCGCCGTTAGATAGAATGGCGAAATGAACCTAGAGGTGAGGTTAGTGCGCATTTGCAGACTTCTCTCTGCGGTGTTTGGCCTCCACCGCATAATTTCCGTCCAGCGAGGAGGCACTTTCTCGAGCAAAGTCTACGACGCAGAAGGTTGTAGAAAATTTCTCGGGGCATTTTCAAGCTTGCCTGTAGAAAGCGTGAAGACTGAAGCTGACAAAATGAGGTCAGATTGCTGTCACAAGCAACTCCATGCGTTTGTTCCTTGTCTCTGTACTTGCACATGGTCTCAACCTGGGTCTGTCCGTGCAGTGTGCGTGTGTATGAAAACTATTGTTTACTTTCAGTAGTATTTATCAGGAGCAGGGTTTCGGGTACGATACCCGGGGGAGGGATATAGTGGTTCGGATCCTACTTTAAACTGTAGGTCCAGTCCCGATTAGCCTTATTGTGCATAAAGTTGACTTAAAACACCAACTCAGTCAGTCATTATAAGAAGCAGAGCATCTCCGATGGCGCAGTGGAAACATCGTCGCCTTGGAACCAAGTGGTCTTGAGTTGTTTGCTCGCTGGAAGTAAACAGTGGTTGAGATTCCACTTTAAACTGTAGGTCCAGGCCCGATTAGCCTATCTGTGCTGTAGTGGACTTTAACTCAAACTAATCAGGGGCTTTTTTTTTAAAGTCTATGCACTTGAGATCTGTACAATATTCGTGACGAGAGAATACATATATTCTTCGAGTTCTAGGTTTTCCCCCAAATCTAAATACAAATGTTGCTTACACCCTCATCTAGGGCCATGGCCATATTTTATGTAGAGATATCGATTTTGAGGTCGCAAATACAGTGTAAGGGAGATTTCTCACCGAAACGACACACCCCACGTGTGGCTTGAGGATTTCATCAATCGAACTGAGCCTTGTGCGGTCTGTCATGCCTCTAAAACGTTTTGGCATTAAAACTTTGAAATGTGACTCGTTGTTTAGGAAGCATGAGAGAGCATTAATTTTGCAACGGGCGTGTATTCATAGGTTTTCCGCTGGTCTGGTCTGTATTGGGGTTGCAATTTAGCAAAATCGGTCAACAGATTTCAAGATGACGAATGGAAAACTGATTTCGTCTTGTGTTATTGAGTTATGACCCACATTGTACCCCCCCCCCAAAAAAAAAGAAGAAACAAGTTGTGCTGGAAAAAGATGAAAAGTAGAAAAGCTCCTCAATTATATAATAATAAAAAAAATGGAGTCAGGTGTGTTTATTTTTGTTGGTTTATAATAGTTATTTGATAATCGCAATTATTGTTGTTATTATTTCTACCATTCACGTTTTATCTATCGCCAGACCCCCTCCCCCCAAAGAAAAATGTATGGCAGCGACGTCTGTGGTGGGAACGAAGTCGCTGTAACAGCTCGGGGATACTGTGGAAGTACTAATTGAGACATATTTGAGCACAAAAGACGAGTTTCAATGAGACACTCTTTACATCCTACCACAACCAAGATTTTTGTAAAAATAAATTCACCACGGTTGATGCAGGTGTTACGGACTCGGGAACCCATTCTTGTTGTTTTGGCGTATTTAATAAGTAAGTAGCGTGAAGAGGCCAGTAGCAGCCGTACCTCTCCGTGTCTGCGTCAGGGCTCTTGGCTGGTTGGTTCCGTCGGCAAGGCGCGGTGTTGTGACGTAATCAACGCCCACGGTACTCACGCAAGATGCCGAGGATGTATGATCGAGTGCCAGTGACCTTCAACCTGGTTTTAGCACGTGGATCTGCAGTGTGTTTTAAAAGACTCGATGTTTTCCTTAAGACATTTTGTTGTCTCAGTGGCTCTCAGCCTGGTTTTTGTATTCGGTGTTGCGTGGAATTTGTCACTGTGCAGTGAAAACTATTTTTGTAATTATTTTACACAAACTTCTTGGGTTTCACCATATTAGTTTAGAAAACATGCTCTGTTGTAAAGTCAGTTATGACGGAGCCTTGTAGTGTGTGTGTGTGTGTAGTTCGAAATGTCCTCAGAATCATTCTGTCCGTATCCGTTGTTGATATTTTGACTGCCATAAAATATTCTTGAAAATTGAGACATGTTCAACAAAGTGACTCTCGACCCCCTCCCCCTCTTAAACTTTTGGCCACTTCCCGTCTCGCCAAGTGGCTGATCAGGATGATTAAACTTGACACGTGTCCGCCATTTTAGGCGATACAGGAATCTCGTTTCGCTTGATCCAGTTTGAAGGTTAGGTTTTCATCTTCTACCATTTATCACAAAGAATAAATAAAGTAGTTCCACAGTTTTCAAGATCCCAAAAATGAGATTTCTGTGGGAGAGGTCACACAGGTAAATCTTATGACTAACATTTCCGCCTAACTTCGAGATTGTTCTTGATCGAAGTGTGTACAAAATTTATTTTTATGTGAATGCCTTGATCGAAGTGTGTACAAATGTATTTTTATGTGTATGCATTGAAATGAGTGAAATTCTGTACCAGAAGATTAGAAATATGAATTTCGTTTACTCGAAACTTAATCGCTTTGCCCGAAAACGTGTTCAAGTTTTTAAAGAGCGTTGTACAAGATTTAAATTAGATATGAAGTGCTACATTTCGTTAGAAAGTAATAAAGTTGTAGCCGTTTTTATGTTTAACACGTTTCCGATCCTGTGCAATGATGCAATAAAACTTTGATGCCAGTAAACTCAGTTATTACGTGAAGTTTGCAATACAATATACGATTCCCAACTAAAATGTTTTAACACACACAACTATTAATGATGAGATGAATAACATACAGGGTAACCATAAAGTGTAAGCTACATCGTTTATCAGCATGAGAACGCTTGACATTTAATGTGGAGAAACTATTGTTATTGGGTTTTCTATTACATTTATGTACATATTTTTTCGAGACGAGGTAGAGAATGTAGTTTAGGTACCAAGATGGGTCTGAGAACGACCAAAGAGCGTTCAGAAATGGTATGGTATTTTATGGTCATCCTGTACATGATGTGTGAACTGGTTTCCTTTTTTTTCCAGTCCCTTCTGGACAACACGTTATGGGTATTACTAGATTAGTGTCATACAACTCGGCGCAAGATATCACTTTACTTAGAAAGCAGCTGGCCAATGCTTTTTATATATATTTTTTTTTCTGTGAAGAGAAGTGGTTGATAAGCGGTGCGGAGATTTCGTGCTGTTCATCCACATTGGATTTCTCTGAGCGGGCACCAGACTCGATAGGAGTTGGCGCCTAGTGCGTGTCCACCATGGTGCGTGCTACAGCGGACTCACGGAACGTAAGGGAAGTTTTCTGCATGTTTCCTGTCGTGTGGGGGTCATTTCGAACTCTGAAGGCATTCGATGGCTGGATTTTTATTTCTTTTCTGCCCGTGTGAAATGCTTCCAGTGTCCTTGGTTGTAGATAAATTCTTGATTATATCTCATGTTTCTCGGTATTCTCAAACGTATTATGTTTTTGACATCTACTGTAGACGCTACGTGGGTGAGTCTATCCAGAATTTTCCATCTGAGGGGGTGTAAGTTCTTATTTAGAGGTAAATTTAGAGCCAAAATGACTATAAATTGGGCCTTTGTGAAACATTTTAGGGGATGTTGAATATATATATATTTAGTGCGTCGCTAAATCACTGTCGCAGATGTATGTTTAACGCTTATTCTAAGTCAGCCGATACCGATACCCAGTGGGTTTAAATAGACTTTTCTTTAGTAGTCTGCCTTTATTTCGCCATTTTCCTACCTTTGACGTTCTTTTTTATAAATTCTCTACAACTCCCTCTTGGGCACGCCACTGCCGATATTTTCACCTATACGGATGCTTAAAAATTGTAATAATTAAAAGTTCAAAGTATTGATTTATATTTGTATGTAAATATTCCACTCTATATGCATACATTTATTATTATTGTTTTATTTATTTTAAAATATTCACCAGAATATAAAATTACATGTTATACTATGACAAAATTTGCAAAACTGATGCAAAATAAAAATAAATTCGAATTTTGCATAATTTCCAGGATAATTATACTCCTCAAAAGTGTAGCGCACCATTTGTGCGGACCTCTGAAAGGAAATTATCGACAGGCAGTGGCGTTCCAATTTGGTGGGGGTCATAAGCCCTCCATTAATACAGTATCCCTTAAAAAAACGCACGATGGTAAGATGAGGACTGACTATACTAAAAAATTATGCCTAACCCAACCCCCTTTCGAAAATCCTGGGCACGCCGCTGTCAGCTGGTATCGGTAAATGAATTCCAACCGATACACTTTTCTGTAGGGCCTTCCGGATAGCGTAATGGTAACGCTGTTGCCTTGTACAGTCGTGGACACTTCTGGGTTGTAACGATATCATTCACTTTCAATAGAATAGTTACAACCCATCAGTGCCCGTGACTGTACAGTGGAGAGACATTGCACAGCAGTTCAGAACCCACTTTAAAATGTAGGTCCAGTTCCTATTAGCCTACTTGAGCATACCAAACTCTATAACGAAAGGGGTAACGTCGAAGTTGTTGAAAGGGTACTGACAGAGAAATGCCCAGACCAGGACTCGAACCCGGAAGATTGGGTGGTGAGATCGCGCGCTGGGTTCGTAACTTTACATAGGAGTTTTGTTCCACTAACGTTTTGAAGGTGTATTTTCCTTGCGTAAGCAAAAATACCAGATGTATAGTCGTTTAACGCTACATAAACGTATGTATATCGCTCGTTTGATTTATTGTCTTGTTTGTATCCCGACCTCCTGAAAATTTGTAAAACATGCCGGGTAAGGAAAATGCATAAGAGTGAATTAGCAGGGATATTGGATGTTTTATATGGATTTCAGAATTGTGCATACCGGATGTTTATATCATGACTAGCTGATTATCCGGCGTTGCCCGGATATTTATTTATCCCAATCTTCTATTAGACAGAAAAATAATGAATTTTAACTATAGTGTAAAATGAACTTGGCGTTGAA
The DNA here is from genome assembly GCF_977018435.1 of Lepisma saccharinum. Lineage (NCBI taxonomy): Eukaryota > Metazoa > Arthropoda > Insecta > Zygentoma > Lepismatidae > Lepisma > Lepisma saccharinum. The sequence goes on from NC_139249.1 coordinate 11,748,313, forward strand.
CGGCATTGGAAGTGTTACTATTCATCTTAGCGACCCCGAAAACTACGGCAATTTAGCACCTTTTGTGTAGGCAACCAAATTTGCCGTGATGTGTAGCGAGAAGCATAACTTGCAGGATGTGACACACGAAAATGCCACGCAATAGAATACTATTTTATGTCCCCTTCCCACTCTCGATTTCCGCACCGAAGTTACTTGTTCAAGTCCGAATCCAGACTGTTTGTTCTTTGTGAGTGTCCCTTCGTCAATTTCATTTAATCAACACTCATCCTTATCGTCACAATTGCGAAACTACAAAGCTTCGCGCCATCCCATCGCGTCTCGATATCATCCCCAAACACTGGTTTTTTTTTTATCCTGTAGTTCTCTGACAGGCATGTTCAAGTATCACATGCGTGTGTCTTGCGTTGGATCAAGAACGGCGTGGTCAGCAGGTTGTTTGTTCCCAAGCATCGCTTAATTAGCAACATTCTTTACACGTTGTGCATTGACGTCACAACGCTTACGTCTGCGAGGCTCTACCTTTGCAGTGTGGTCCAAAAAGAGGAATCGCTGTGACGCTAATGATTGGAGATAACACCGTTAAAATTCAGCTTTATCGGAGAATTTTATTTCGTTGGCGCAACCATAACAGTGAGAGCAAAGAAAATGCTAATCTCGGTGTTAAGCTTTCTTCTTTCCTTTTTTGACCCTATCTGATATGTGTTTTTGGCCGAATGTTTATATTTACGTAGCCACGGAACTATTACGAAAGCAAAACCACACGAAGATTCGCGTGAATCTTCTGAATTGTAAGCAGATGCAATTTTTTTTTCAGAATTTGGAATTCCTTAGCTGTTCTTTTTCAAAGGAGAGGATTTTTCGAAAACTGTTTCCCAGGCGTCGGCCAAAGTACAGCCGACTTTTTAAGTAATGTGGTAACTAGGGCTCAGCCGATATCATTTTGATCCGATACTCTTATCGATTCCCACCGATACCTTTGGCGATACTTTGAACTTGAAACAATGTAGAGTATCTCCGATATTTGTGTGTTTTAACGTGTATATTTTCTGTTGGAACTACATCGTATCAAGCTACCATTTGTTTTGCTTTTAAAAAATTACAATTTCATGTGAGATAAAATCATTTAATCACAAAATCCTTTTCTATCCACAATGCTTTTACGCAAAATAATTGAAATTATAGATTTTGCATTATCTCCAGGATATTTAAACTGCGAAAGTGTTGTACGTCATTTTGGTGGGCTCCGCGAGCAGTAGCGTGCCCAGAGGGAGAGGTGATGGAGTTCATAACCCTTTTTAGCCCAGAATTGAAAATAAATAGAACGTCAAAGGCAGGAAAAGGTGAGGGCTAACTACTAAAAATGTATACGTAGCCCCTCTTTCGAAAATCCTTGACACGCAGTGGCGGCGATTAGGGGAGGCGAGGGGGGAAGGCAGCTGCCCCCCCACACTTTTCGCTACTTTTGCCCCCGCACTATGCTAAACCTTATCTACAAAAGGAAATATACTGTCTTTGCCCCCCGGTTTTGGAACCCAATCGCCGCCACTGTCCACGAGACACGCGGGTTCCGTAAAAGTATCGGCAGGTATCGTTGATTATATTTCAACCGATACTTTCCAACACCGATGCACCTGTATCGGCTTAATCCTCGTGGTAACGTGTTTTTCATAACAAGTACATAAGGCTGAAGAATTTCGCAAGTGGCAGCCAAAATTTCGAAATAATACTGCGAGAGAAGGGCTAATGTTCCGTATTCTTTGTTAGCATTTTATCTCGTTTGTGCAGTTGGTAGTTCGCCACGGGCTTCCAAAAACCCCTCCAGGAAATTTCTCTCTTCGTTATGCAGGGATTTAAATGGATATACCAGGCTGGCGGAGTTGCGAGAAGCGGCAACGTCGCAAACACTTGCCTCCGAACGTCCGGAGTTTCCCAAGTCTTCTCTCGCGCTGTTATGTAACCGGGCGAGGGGGAGGGCGAAGCATGGAAGGGGAACCGGTCCATGATAAAGGAGGGGGGTGTGGCGGGAAACTGAAAGAGCCGGGAGGTTTGGAATCGATCCTGGTTACAAGTGCAGTGCGCACACATGCGCTTTCGTCCTCTGCACAAGTGAATGGGATCCCTCCCTTCTCTACCCTCTGGAACAGCGTCCTCCCTTACGACCTCGGCGGGTATTTCAGGAATGTGGATGCGGAATTGGTGATTTTATAGTTTCGTGAGGATTATGTAATATAAAAAAGTTTTGTTGTAATATCTCCCTCCCTTTCTTCCATCTCGATATCACGTAAGGTATGCCGATCGTGCACCAGCAACAAAATGGACGAAATAGTGCCAAAAAATATGTTGAAAACAAGCCAAGACTAATCTCGCATTTTATGATACATCTCCCAAAAATTTTGCAAATGACGAAGTTTTAAGTCTTCTGTAGCCGGCCCCCCGTGGCGGAGTGGTTAGCACATCGCGCTACGACGCCAGGAGTACCGGGTTCGAATCCCGGCCTGGGCTTGGATGTTTGTGAGTGTTGATTCGAACAACTTCATGTCATCACCTTCCATCCCCACCGTTACGATCAGGCAAATACAATATAAGTATTATATCTGTCGTTTTTGACAGCCTTATTGATAGGTCTCCCAAAATTGGCTACTTTGCTCCATATGATAATTAGGCTATTAAATTTATTAACAATGATCCATTGTGCGGAAATGAGATAGTTCATGTTAATTATGTATAGTGAACGGTTAGGTACCTACACATAACATGTAGAACACAATAGACCATGCTGTTATCATATTGACCTATCCCATATAGAGAACACAAATGACATCTAATGGATAATCTTGCAACCACGAATAGTAGACATTCAGGAAGGATAATCTGTGGATATTTTTTTGTGTTTTGTACATTAATACTATAGCGCAGAAATTACCCGAGTCACCATGTAGAACACCTTCTATTCGTGGTGTACCTTGTTGCTTGAATGATCGTCTGTTATGCAAATGCGATTGATAATTCTTTAAGTTGTTAATGTTCAAAGGAAATGTTGCAATCAAGTATTTCACATTCTATCTTATTTGTTGAGAAAATCACATGCCAAATTCGTTTTGGGAACTCTGTTCTGTGGTATTGTATAAGGTATGCCCAAATAAAAAGGAGACCATTGCTGTAGCGGCGTTGTATCTAATCGAAAAATGTAAATGTGTTTGCCGATTAATGGCGCAGAGTTTGTCCCAGTTTGCATGTGTAGCGAACGGCTTCGCCTGCTGTTTCCTCAGTTGCAACAATTGTTTTAAGTAGTGTAATTGATGATACTACTGGCGAGATAAAGTATGAACCCCCTCAGGCAGATTTGGCTACACTTAAAACAAGCTCAACATGCCCATATGAGCTTTTTGCTTAAGTGTGGAACCCTGTCTAATCCAAGATTTTTGTAAAAATGCCCTCGGGAATTTCCCGTGAAAGTATGACCCCCTTCAGATTGATTTGCCTACACTTATAAAAGGCACTTCTGTGAGATTGTTGTCCATAAATTTGTTAAAAATATGTCCCTCTTGATATTTTTTTTGGCTACACTTAAAACTAAGCCAAACGTATTAACACACACACACATACACACACACACACACACACACACACACACACACACATATTTACTTCCGGTTTAAGTTCAATTGGGCACCAGGCTCAACTTGTATATCTAGTATTAAGATAATGTAAATCTTCTAGAATTGCTCTGTGACTCTCTCATTTCTTACATCATAAACATATGATTTTTCACCTATGAGAATAACACTACATATGGTGTCATCAGGGAGTGTATTGTGGAATTCACAGATAATTTTAATGTTTGTCCTGTCATTAACCACAACTTGTTTCCTTTTTGAAGTGTTGATGACAAACATGGGTCTCTGTGCTTTGAATTCATCTGGTGTGTAATACATGTCAGTATTGCCAGTAGTGACCCTTTTGTATGCTGTAAATGCTTCATATAATTTAAGGAAATCATCCTTGGACATGTCTAAATTATAATTTTCTCTAGGAAATACCTCATTTCTGCCATTTTTAAGATATATGTTCTTGATGTTGCAGTTATCAAATCTACTTGAATTTTTTTCCTGATTATTGTGTCTTCCAGTTTGAAACAGTACCACCACAAAATCCGGCATGTCATATTGTATACTGGAGAATGAATTTGTAGCATCAAACTCATAATAAGTACCAGTGGCAGGCTTCTGTACACATTGATATGTATAAAATTGTAAAGGAATCTGTGGATTTTTTATTATATCTGCTTTGTATTTAAGAGCATAACTGGCTTCATATTCAACAACTGGGATTCTTAGCTCCATAGTCTGAATAATGCATTTGCCTTCATCAGGTAGGGTATTAGGCAATGCTTCCCCTGTAGAGTTTAATGTGCTGTACCTCATCAAAGCATTATTATCATTGGCAGCTCTTCTAAATGTGATTCTTAAACCACCCTTCCACATAATATCTTTGTAATCCGAGAAGAATCCTGGCAACAGGCGCATAGGGAACAGCACTGTGTGGCTCTTGGATAAAATTTTATCACCAGCCTCAAATCCACCTATTTTGTAGTAAGAAGCCTCGGTTTTGGATAATTTTAGTGTGGCCAAAGCTGTGGAGGTAATGCCGGGATAATCCACTCTGTTTATAACAACACCATGCTTTCTGATCTCAATTTCAGAGAACAGATGCGGCACAAAATTGTCTACCAATCTTATATTTGAATTTGCTGGATAATCTGTTCCATCGAGCTTTACAACATCAAATTTGATGTATAGATCTGCTCTGTGGGGGTGTATAAAGCCATCCCCTACATCAAGATCAACCTCAATTTCTGTGTTGGGTTGATTTAAATTTGCAAATGTCCTCCTGTTTGGGGGGAATGATTGTAGCTCATAACTCTCAATATTTTCCTTTTTTTGTATGTATTTTTATTTAAATATTAATCTCTATGATTGCAGTTGTTGTGGCTCCAGCAAAATCAACTAATTCTTCTTTTTCATTAGTGACCATCAACTCAATGTAATCTATTCTGTTATGGCACACAGGAAAATATAATGTTGGGGATGGAGTGTAGATGATTGGCCCCATAAATTCAGAATTAGGTTTGAATGTTGCAATGATGCCAGTTTGTTTGTGAGTGCCTATGCCATTTGATTTGGTGATCATACCCTCAGCCACATTACAGTGAATATTCAGAGTCTCTATGGCTAAGAATTTGGGTATATTAATAGCAGTGTGTTTGATGGCTGGTTCAAGTTTTGTGTTGTTCTCAAAGCCTAACAGCTCTCCTATAGTACCCAGATCCACTGTTTCTGTAGCAGATACAATCTCTACTCTGTGAGTGACAGAATTTTGAGTTAATACTATACCTCTGGGTAATTGAGCATTTAAAGTGGACAGATTATACTGCCCTGGAGTGATGACAATTTTTTGATCCCCTAGTGCAATTTTGTTGTTGTGGTGTGCAATATTAGGGATCAAGTACATGCCATAAAATGCTCTGAGAGCTATTGTTTTGGGATACACTATATCATCATGTAATTTGAGTTTCAATATTGAATTTTGGCTGGTGAGATGGAATACCCCCATGATGTTTCAGATACCACAAGGCTTTTTGAAAATTTTCAATTGATGGTTTATTTATTTGAGACAGATATCTGTGAACAGATAATCACAAATGTCCACAATTAACATCTTTGAAGTTTTGAACACTGGCATTATTGTAATAAAGATTAGCTGATTTTAGATATTTTACTAAATTTTCAGGTGGATCACCTCCAAATGAATCAAACACAAATGCCTCATCTTTTAAATATTTAAGATAACAAATCCAGTGAGTGCCCTGATTTTTGTACTTATCCAAATTAACAATGCCACACTCTTTGTTGAGTGGTTGCTCTGGCAAAGAATCAGACATGTACACACCTCTAAAATTTTTGATGCCCAGTGGCTTGATTAAAGCTTCAATATCTTGGTTTGTAAGCGCCTCTTGTTTTTTTTAAACTTATTCATGGCTCTCTTAACACGTTTGCCTTGTTTCTCCATGGCCAGGTTATGGCGCTTCAATTCATCTAATTCTGCCCTATTTTTCTTGGCATCTATTACTGTTTTTGCTATGGCAGCTGATCCCCCAGCCAAGCTCCCAACAGCCCCAAGTGCTGCTAAGATGGCCGGGATAGTAAATATGAATCCACCTACATGTGATTTTTTTCTAGATTGTTGTAATTTTTTTAATTGGGGGATACTAAGTAATAATTTCATACCATAGCCCTTGGCAATACAAGAGCTTTTTTTCTTGCGCTGCTTTTTGGTTAAAAGACTTATCAATAGTTTTAAGAGATTTAAGACCTGCATAAGGTATTTGATACATATCACCCTTGGCCTTCATTCTAGGTTTATTATATACATATTCACAGCCCCCACCCCAGTTTTTGTTTGGTGTTCATAGCTATGGTGGTCCCCAAAGCTGCTATTTTTTCACTTAAAGAAGCATCTTTGCTTACAAATCTACCAAATGCAGCCTCTTCTAATTTCTTGTCTGCAACATGTCTCTTGTCAAGATCAGAATGTGTGTTGTATGCTATGTCATGGTCTCTACAAGCAGCATCTAGGGGATTAACACCAGGATCACCTCTGTTTAATCTATGGTCCAATTTTGTGCCTGGACCACAATATTGATAGCCTGGAATGTGTAGTTCAAATGGCAGCTTGTTTATGATGTCATTAACCAACCCCCGACCCTCAGAGATATTCCAAAATTTAGGTGGTAGAGTATTAATAATTTTTATAAGATATCCAATCCCCTTAGTGTCATTCACTATAAAATTAGACAATTTTGTGCTTATCATGTCCATAATTCCAACCTTTTCATTGTAAAAATTGTGGTTGCCAGCATTTTCCTCCCCAGCTATCACCAATAACCTGTCTACAAGTTTCCTGACATTATCAACCCAGACAAATTCTTTAGGCAGGGTGTTGTATTGTTTGATTCCACTGCCAGTCTTGATCTGTGACCATATGGGCTTGATTAAGTTGTTGTATTTTGCTCCACTGCTAGACTTGACTCTTTTTTGTGTGGGATCATTGTTCTGGTATAGAGCATCTGATTTTATTAATATTTCTTTGTAGTGCTCATAATCTTGATCTGTATAGCTGCCAGGCCTTTTCCGAGTCATCAGTTCCCACAATCCAGGTGTGCCGGGATATTTAACAAAACCACCTTTTTCTCCAAGATGAGATTCTGAATATACAATAAGATCATCTCCCATAAATGTTACTCTAAAATTGCCAATTCTATGTATGATGCTACCATCATGCTCTGTGTCGGCATATAAGCCAAAGACCTCATCTTTGTTGTCTTTAGGTGTGCTTAAATATTTTTGAGCAAGAAGACCCAATTCAATAGGATCCTGAGTAGCTTCAATTCTTCGAGGAGCAACAGGACTAGGTGTATGAATACTAGAAAGTGGGGTGATTGGATAATCTAATATGTTTCTTGCAGCTACAGGTACAAGCTCTGTGATCAAATTTTGATTTTGCTCTGTAACAGTTTTGATATTTTTACCTAATTCACTAATAGCATCAATAATAGGCTGTTCTGTTTGTTTGTGCTGTTCATAAATTCCTCGGTTCTGTGATTTCCATCCCTTAAATCTTTTTACAAGATAATCTCTTAATTTAAGATCATCAATGATTGGCCTTTTCATGGTTATTTATATATGTTTCAATGTCTAGAAAATTGTTGATTTTATTTCTGTATTTGCCACTATTGGGTTTTCTTATATCAATTGTGACAAACCCATAACTGTCTTGATTCCAGCACCTACTGCAAAACTTGGAAAAATCATTGTAGCTCAAGTCCCCACCTACATATTCATCATGTATGTGTTTGAGGTTGGTATGATCTTGATGAAACACACATATAAAATTGCTGCTGTCTCGGATCAGTTGCTTCGGTATTTTTGAAAAAGTCTGTGCCAGGTAGAAGCAATCAATGTTTTTGTGTCGGCCCTGTGTAAAGAAATTTCTAACCTTGTTTTGATTATCCAGTATAATGTCATCAAACACAACAACATAATTATCGAGACATTCATGAAGTGGCTTAACATCTGATTCAAAAGTGGCAATATCCAAGCCATCATATAGCTTCATCAGCTGCTGATATTTTAATTGTTCCAAGCTCTTAGAGAAAACATACAAGTGCCTGTTTTTCCAGTCTAACCAGTTGGGTGCCAATAAAAAAATATCAATCATTAGTGTAGTTTTACCACAAGCTGATGGCCCAACAATAAGACATCTAATATTTTCAGGCAGCAACTTGCCATTTCTCTTAATCTGCTGTTCAGGTTCTGGCAGCCTTTTTATAACATCCCAGGTGCTCATATTATCACTTTGTCTGCATCGATCCAGCTGTGTTCTGGAAGTCCTAGCCATTTGACAAATAACTTGTTGCCTTTTCTGCGGATGATTTTTTCTATGAGATATGTGTCAGGCTGTTTAGTTTTGCTGAGTTCTTCTTCATAGAATCTGCCTTTGAGAATTTCTCCTCGGTGATCTTTTATTATATATGTGTTAAGGGTCCCAGGTTTAACTTGAACCACTGTAAATAATTCAGTGCTCCAGTTTCTTGTAAAGCCTCTTTTGAATAAGTGCTTATATTTGCTGATTCTTACTTGATCACCCACCTTGTATTTGGCCTTTCTTGTTGTTGGCTGGTATCTAGGATAATAAACAGTCCTGATCAATTTTTGCTCATCAGATGAAGTTACTTCAGAGGGTTTCATGTTGATTGTGGAATGAACCGAGTTGTTATATTTATGTAGAAGTTCTGGAAGAATATTAAGCCATTTATAATTACCTTGAAGTGTAAATTGTTTATACATAAGATTTTTTAGGGTTTTGTTGAATCTCTCTACAATTGAGGTTTTGAGATCACTGTAACTCGAGTAATGTTTTATTGACTGGCTTTTAATAAATTGTTGGAACACAGAATTATAAAATTATTTGCCATTATCTGTTTGCAAAAAGCGAGGTGATCTTCCACTCTGATTGATGATTGTCCTGAAGGCTTCTGTAACACATGCTCCAGTCTTGGATTTGAGTGGCACAGCCCAGGCAAATTTTGAAAATGTATCTACGACAGTGAGTAGATACTTGTAGCCCTTGTTGATTTTGTCTAAGTTTTTCAGCTGTCCACTTGCCATCTCAATCAAGTCGCTCTGCCATAAATCATCTATGCTTTTTGTGACTACTGGCAGTCTCTTATAATTATGTCTGGCTTGTCTGTGTAATTCATCAACAATAATTTGTCTAGACATAATATGAAAACAAGAATATTGCAACTATGGGGTGTTCAGCAGCTGATACTACAGGATTTTCTAAATATAATTTGTCTCCTATTTGTATATGAAATTCCAGAGAGCCATCATCTTCAGCAAAAGATGTTTCTAATGTATTGGGATCTGTAAAATCCTTTAACTCCACACTGGTGATTTTTGGTTTGTTGTCAGCATTTGTTATTGATAAAGTGGGGTAGTGGTGTGCCTGTGGTTGAAGCCAATATTCGATCTTGATTGGTCTCAGTGTGCCCCCAACAAAAAACTGGTAATAAAATTGAGCAGGGGACAGCATATATATTTTGCCACCTGGTGTAAATGTAGAATCATATTCTTTGTTGGGGATGCTGTACAATTCAAGAATTACTGTATGTTTTGGATTCTCCATTATGCCGGTTATTTCTTTTTCTGCTGTAAGCAATCTGCTTGTTACAGATTCAAGGTGCTCATTGATGGTCCTAACAACATCATCATGGCCTGGCTTGATTTTTATGTCCACAACAAGTTTTTTGTATTGTTGCACAATTTCTTGTAGCTGGGTTTCAAAAACAGACAGAGCATTTGCTTGATTGGATTGCATGGTCCCTAGCTGTTGCTTGATATTAGCTACAATTTGCTGTAAATTTTCAATAACTGCCAATTTTGAATTTTGAGCAGTAAGATCATGGACCTGTCTTCTGATATCCTCAAACAGGGCATGCAGTTCATTAATATGTTGATTGGTTGGTAGAGTGGCCACTGTCTGAGTGAGTTGTTTGATCTCTGTCTGGATATTCTTGATATCTTCTGATTTCAATATGCGATTCACTGCCCTCTTTATATTTTTAAGTTCCTGTGATGTAGGCAGATTTGATACAGTATTCTGCAAAGATTCAAGTGCCAATTTCACATTATTTAATTCAGAAGCATCAGCCACATTTTGCATAGCATTTTGGAGCAGGGCTATATCTGCCTGAGTGGGTGTTGATTGTTGTAAAATTTCAAGTTTTGTTTGGATATCATCGATCAAGTGATGAAAATGAGATAGCTCAGATTCAGTGTTGAGGTTTTCAAGCTTTGTGATCTGTTGCTGGACACTGACAAGTGTGTCTACAATACCAGGCAGGCGGGATTCTAGAGATTCTTGTACATTTGTCAAATCACTTTGCACTGCTGCTATTGTACCCTCAAGATGGGTTATGGTACTTTGAATTTTTCCAAAATCTTCATATGTTTCAAGTTGCAGCTTAATGTTGGCAACACTCCGAGTTATTGCACTCAAAGCATCAGAAGATGGCAAGTTGTTCATAAAATTTTCAAGTGTCTCAATTTTTACTTTAACCTCGGCTATGGCATTGTTCAAGGGGTCCAGATTAGGTATCTGGAGTGATTGAATCTGTTCTTTTAGAGTGGAAATCACTAGATCAAAATCTTCTTGTGATTTTATGCTTTTGACAATTGTTTGGAGCTGTGTCTGGACATTATTTATCTGCTCTTCCAATTGCTGTTTCAATTGCTCAGAGTTGGTGGCCTGGGTCTTAAATTTGGCTTGAAGAGCTGCTACAGCTTCTTCTAAATTTTGAAAATTATCCAATGTGGCCAAATCAGTATATTTCTGAATCAATAATTTGAGTTCTGAGTCAATTTTAAGAAGAGGGTCCATGCATTGTGATTGTAAATTTGTAATTTCTAGTTGAAGACTGGCATTGAGTGTAGTTTGTAAAGCTTGTAAATCACTTCTTAATTTCTTGACTCTGACATCAAGCATCAGAATCTCATCACTGTGATCTTCATGTCTTGTATGGCCAAATATATCATTAGGCATTTTTGTTTTAGTGGTTATTTATTATTGAATATCTAATTCTTAATTCTATAAAAAAAGGTATAAGCTTGTCATAGGATCCAGGGACCTCAATATATAAGCAGTCACCAGCAGAAACAGTATATACAGTGCCAGAAATCATGTTTGAGTGCTTAATTCTATAAATATTTCTCCCTACTGAAATCTTGACATTACCCTCAGGGGTTGTAATAAATTGCAATTGACCACCTACAGGTAATTGGTAATGATTTAAATTATTGTTAAATATGTACAATGTTTTACCTGTTTCATCATCAACATCTGTAAGTATGCTGTTCAGATGAATAATTAACAAAGCACTTAGTTTAGATATTATATCAGAAGAGGGTTGTGGTGTTGGCAGGTCCATAATAGCCTGTTTTTTGAACCCAAATAAGTTCATAGGCATGTTTATTTATTTCAAATCATGCTCTGTAATTGGGCATTGATTACCACTTTTCAAATCACAATGACCCCATGGTAAAGTATGTATGCCACATGATAAAATGCATCTCTTATCATCATGTGGGTCCAGAGCCACTTTTCTTACAATATTTGTAGTCAACAAGTGATCCACACTCTGAATTCTATTTTCTAATGTTCTGATTGTGCTACATGATTTGAGGCAATTTTTGTAATCTTCAAATTCAAGCTCTTTGTCTACAGTCACTCTGCCAATGCCCTTGGCCTTTTTGGCAACAGCGCCACTACATGTTTCAAAACTGCACATCTTGGCCCTTAACCCAGCAAATGCCACAATAACATCACCAAGTGTCTCATCTTTTAACTTGCCAGGCACCTTTTTGTTGTGGGGTTTAATTTTTGAATGTTCACTGGTATCAAAATATTTAAACAATTCAGGCTGTGTTATATCTTGATAAACATCTTCTGTTTGAATATCAAGAACAAAACTATCTGTGTCCATGTACATCAGTTTTACACGATCCTTATAAAAAGGCTTCAACACATTATAAAACAATTTTAACATGTGTAATTTGGCCAATTCCAATATCACAGCCCCTACATAAATAGGCTTATCAAACTTAATCTTTGTTTTTTTCATGTTGAAAAGTGCCATATTCTCATCATAAATTCTTCTGTAATTGAAGTTGGGCTTTGCAATCAATTTTTTGCTCCGGCTGGGGTCAGTAATTATTTTAACATCAATATGTTTTCTGACATTTTCAATTGTTTTGCCATACACTGAATTGACCATCAATTTAAACAAAGTTTTATCAAATTGGCTCAATGCAGATGTTCGAAGCTCTGTGTTTGTATCAATATATGGCTTCAACCATCTTGAGTGCCTGAACCTCAAAATTTTTCCAATTTTGGTCACTTGAACACCATGTTTCATCAGGAACTGGAGGTTTTTGTAATATATGACATAATCCTGTTTCGGCTCTAGAGTCATCATTAATTTCTTCTGTTTAGAGCCAGGTGAACACTTAACCTCGGGAATTGGCGGCAGATCAGAAAATGTGTTGTGTAAATTATCTGGAATTGTCAGATCAACCTCTAAGAACAGGCCATAGTTACTGTCATCAAAATTCTTAAGATCTTCAATATTGAAATCTTCAACCCACTCAAGCCCTGCATATGGCAGTTTTTTCATCATAGCATAACCATAGAGGCTGTTGGCATCTACATACAGTATATAATTTGATGGCAGTGCTGGATCATAATCAGGAATATATTTGTTATTTGCTCTTGCATATCTCTGAGAACATTGCACCATGCCTCCTCTTATACATTGTTCCATAAACAGATACATGTCTTGATCCTGGATCAGATCCAATTGCATTTTAGTGTTTAAAAACATTGCAGACCATGCTAGGCCCGGAGCACTGTAAAAATACATTGGATCCAGCTTATAATTTTGCATGGAAGATTTTCTAAATGCCTGAAGTATATCAGCTAAGAGAGTGACATCAAGTTTTAAATATGCCTTGTGATAATCACCAAATGTCTGGCATTTTAAATTGTTCCACATCAACTGGGCATGGTGATAATCATCATCAGTGATTCCAGATGCTCTGATTTTGCTGTAAAACTCTTGTTGTGGTGGCAGAGAACACTCATCAAATTTAGAAAAATCTGTAACATAATCATATGGATATACACCCTTCCGCCTAATTAATTTCAGGTCCTGATTTGGAAACAAAGCACATGTGATTTTGAATTGGTCATCAGATAATTGAGTGGCCAGTGTAGCCAGGCTAGCAGACAGAATTCTGTATGAATCAAGAAATCTTAAGTGAATAGGAACACCATTAACTTTAATTATTTTGCTAATGGCAATATATTTTTCATTATTTTCAGCTAAAATATTTAAATTCTGCTTGTCAAACCCCTCGTACCTGATCAAATGATGGAAATCATAATTGGATGCTCCATGGCAAAATATAGGGACAAATTTTGGTCTCTGGATCTTAATATTACAGCTATTACACAGGGGCATTAAGAATTTACCATCTGTATGGGAATGGTGATGAACCTTGATATTTGCATCTGAAAATTCAGAATCACATACCGGGCATTTTTCTGCATTGTTGAAATCTTCAATCTGATCCTCTGTTAAAGGCAATATGGGTTTTGATTTTAATAAGACATTAGATGCTATGCAACGGCACTCATTTTCTATTCTATCTGCAAATTCTTTGATGGCATCTGCTCCCATGTATATATCTTCTTTACTAACAACCCCATCCTGTACAACCACATAATAAAAACTAGAAGGTTCATGTAGCTGGTATGATGTAATTGAAGGTTCATCAGGATCTGGGCTACAGAATGCAAGAGGTTTGAGATTTGATTCAAAATCACAGACTATATATGCTGGGTGTTCCAACAAGGCTTCAAATTTTTTGAATTTGGCATTTTCACTTGGATTAGGCATCACCATATGAACAGGTTTATGGTTGCCACAGTATTTCAGATGCTCAATTAACTTGTTTTTAGCAATTTCTGCATTCTCTTCCCGAACCCCATTCACCATTTTTTGACCATCAAATACAGACAAACATCTTCTGCACAACTTGAATATTCTATGAGTTTTGTCTAGTTGTGTTCTGACTAAAACTTCAAGATTATGTATCAGAGTATAATGGCGTGTATCATCCCCTTCAATTAAGAGCAGATCAATCGGAACAGCAGAATCATCATCAAATGTACTAATTCTGAGAGGTGCTATCAAGCAATTGCCACGGCCAGTAGAACAAATAAATACATTAATAGATAATTGTTTACCATTAATATCCCGGGCCTTTTTTTTTCAAATTTATCAATATTCTGAACAGACATTGGATATTCTAAACCCTCCATTGCTTCATCAAAATTGTGTTCATGCTGTTTATAATAACTTATTCTCTCAGGATCCCTTGAAACTGGATACAAAGCAGCTAAAATACACCACAAAAAGCATTTCTCATCATTATTTTTTATATTAACCACGGCTTGTTTGTTTTTAATATTTGCAGGTAATGGCACATAAGTGGAAACTTGTAATGGGTTGAATTCAGAAATATTAATATATAACTTGTGTGAAGATCCGCATAGGCTCCATCCAGACTCTTTTGCAGCAAATTCAGAGTGTTTAATATTCAATTGATCTATCAAACTGCTTATTATTTTGTCTGAATTTGCATTTGAATATACCGGTACAGTTTCTGTTATGTGGGGCTGTGTAAATTTTGTGCCATTTGGCTTCTTATATTGTGTAAACAATTTGAGGGACAGCTTATAAGAGCCATTTTGTGCATTTAGAATTGCCTGCACATCTGGATTTATACTGTTCAAAAAATTTTTAATGTCACATCTTGGCTCTGATACAAAACGGTGATCCCTTAATTGGCCGTTAAAACTGCTATGGATAGGTGGTGCATAGCGTGGCTGCTTTGCCGGTCCAGCATTAACAGGTGTTTCATGCTTTCTTTTCAGACCAGATGTAGATGGTTGTGGGGGCAATGTTGATGACTGTGCAGAACAAGTACCTTTATGTTTATATGTGAAGTATTCCATGCTATATTTTCTATGGCATTTAGGGCATATTTTTGTGGGAGTTCTGCATTTGTCTGGATTACAATTCCTTTGATGCTTAGCCCAATTGGGGCTAGATATATTCTTTTTGCATTGATTACAATATTTTTGATTTGGCATTTTTGTTGTTGTTTATTATATAAGATTTCCTGGGGTCCAAATCAAAACTTTATACTTAATAAAAAATATCAGTTGGGTTCAGTAGTGTGATTTGTGTGTGTGTGTGTGTGTGTGTGTGTGTGTGTGTGTGTGTGTGTGTGTGTGTTAATATTTTTGGCTTTGCTATTTATATAAAATTTCTTGGGGTCCAAATCAAAACTTTATACTTAATAAACCTATGACAGGTTGTTAAAAATTCTGTATATTAAATCAAATAGATTTGTAATTCAATTTATACAAATCTGCAATATTTTTGTGTTTAAAAAATATGAGCAGCACTGCAACAACACACCCTTACTCTTCAACAACTCTCACAATACTGGCTGATATGCAATGCAAAATCTCTTTATATAGCCTAAGCACAGACCGCATTGAAAACATCTGAAACAATAAGCCAATCAGAATATAACACATCATCACATTATGTCATAACCAACCAATCAGAAAACAACACATGTCTAATAATTTTTTGCATAATATTAGGTAATAATTTGTTGCAAAACATGATGCAATATAAATAAACCAGAAATAGGCCACAAGTGGACCGGAAGTGGACCGGAAGTAGGCAAACCGGAAGTGGACCGGAAGTGAATCGGAAGTTGACCGGAAGTAAATATGTGTGGGTGTGTGTGTGTGTGTGTGTGTGGGTGTATGTGGGTAGCTCTTATGAGCATCTTGGCTTAGTTTTAAGTGTAGCCAAAAAAAATATCAAGAGGGACATATTTTTAACAAATTTATGGACAACAATCTCACAGAAGTGCCTTTTATAAGTGTAGGCAAATCAATCTGAGGGGGGTCATACTTTCACGGGAAATTCCCGAGGGCATTTTTACAAAAATCTTGGATTAGACAGGGTTCCACACTTAAGCAAAAAGCTCATATGGGCATGTTGAGCTTGTTTTAAGTGTAGCTAAATCTGCCTGAGGGGGGTTCATACTTTATCGCGCCAGTAGTATCATCAATTACACTACTGTTTTACTCGGACGGGTGCATTATGGATTCCTCCAGATCAGCGCAGAGAGCTGTAATCCAATTTCTTAACGCAGAAGGCGAGCATGCTTCACAAATTTATCGCAGGATGAAGGACTTTTACGGAGAGTAGTGTCTCGCACGTTGCACCATATTCCATTGGTGTCAGCGTCATGCGAAAGCACCAAGGCAAAGTGCACGTTGTCATCAACCCTGCCACGATTGCTGCTGTGGATAATCTCATTCGTCAGAATCGTCGGATCACCACACGTGAAATTGCTGCTGAACTGTCGATAAGCAAGGGAACTGTGTAAAACATAATCCACAAGAAGCTGAGTTATGGCAAAGTTTGTGCACAATGAATGCCCAAGCATCTGTCAGAGACGCAGAAGGTGGAGATCTCCAGGACAACGCTAGGCCACATGTGGCCAAGAAGACCCTCGACCTACTGGGAACATTTCAATGGGAAGTCCTCACACATCCTCCGTACATCCCCGATATTTCCCCATATCTTCGGAAAGGTCAACGATTCACCTGTGACAAGGAAGTGCAGAACACCGTGCAAAACTGGATCCATATAAGCAACCTAGGAGTTTCTACACTGAAGCCATCCAATCCCTTCCTACGCGCTGGGATCAGTGCATCAATATCAACGGCAGTTATGTGTAGGTATCATGTTACACATTAACTGTAATTCACATATTATGTAATGTAAATATTCTGTAATAGATATTCTTTAGATATAACCATAGTCTCCTTTTCATTTGGGCATACCTTATAGTTAAAAAAGTTTTGTCCATTCATCAGTTTCAGTTTCCTGAACACCCTAGAATGTAGGCTCACAAAAAATGTGACGTGTTTCCGGCGTGGATGAACATGCCCAAACTGTACACAGGGAAAAAAGTTTATTAAAAATAACCAAGAGTAGTTTCTGGTAACCAGACGTTTGTTTTAATTCGGGATAATACACGAGAACCAAATTATTTTGGCAATCGTACTTTTCCTGTGGAGTTACCAAATGATGTGGTGAAATTTAGCAAAGGCTATAATTTTTTATGATTGTTTTGGACTTCTAACCTTTTTCCCGCCCATGGCAGATATTTTAATAGCTTCACTAGCCGAGCACGTTGAATGGACGGGCCACAATCGCAGCTAGCATTTTTTTCATTACTATTAATTGAAATCCTTTTATCTTTCATTACTATTTATTGAAATACTTTTTTTTTCTTTGCAGGTAAGATTTTGATAGACAAACCAAACTAGCAGGATTTTGAAGTGAAGTAAAGTTTTTTTGTTATTTGAGGTGCTTTAATCAATTTTCATATAATTGTAAAACTGTTCAATTTCATAAACTAAGGTGGATTTGTGGGTGCTGAGATTCTTTGTGATAGAAAAATTGCAGATGAACAAATATTTCGGATTCGTATATGTTAGACACCACAATTCCATTCTAAAGGAAGTTTTGCCTTCTTTTTTTTAGTAGTATAACTTACCTTATCCCATGGCGCTACAGCCCTTGAAGGGCCTTCTCTTCCACAATGATCTTAGTCCATTCTTCTCTGTTTGCAGCCTTCTGTCTCCATCTCTTCGCTCCCAGCTGCCTTAGATCTGTCTCTGCATCATCCAGCCACCTCTTCCTGGGACGCCCCTTCATCTGGATTTCCGCAGAAAACTTTCTTCGCCGTTCTGCTCTCCTCCATCCTTTCCATGTGTCCGAGCCATTGTAACCGTCTTATTTTAGTTTCAGTTACTAAGTCAGGTTTTCCATATAGACTCATGAGTTCTGCATTTGTTCTTATTCGCCATTCTCCATTCTGCATTACAGCTCCAAAAATCTTCCTCAGAACATTTCTTTCCCAGGCGTTTAGTACAGTCTCATCTTTTTTTGTCATGCACCAGCACTCTGCTCCATCAGTGTCGTATACTGAGTCCAAGATGTGGGCTATCTCACTATGTCACGTGGTCCTAGGCTATGAATAGAAATAAATTTGCCAACTCATAAGAAATCAGGTTGCCAACTCATAAGAAAGCAGGTTGCCAATTCATTGGAAATCAGGTTGCCAACTCATTGGAAATCAGGTTGCCAACTCATTGGAAATCAGGTTGCCAACTCATTGGAAATTAGGTTGCCAACTCATTGGAAATCAGGTTGCCAACTCCAGAATCAGCATCATAATCTCACTGATATGAATAATAATATTTACAATTTCTGATCGATTTTTCTCCTGAATTTTATTCTCTCGACTTCCGGCTTCGCAGATAGCCTATCTAGCCTAGAAAATACGCTCCTGTGCTCCATTCATAAAGTACTACTGGCTTGATGATTGTCTGATAGATCCTTATCTTCAGTTTGAGTGATATTAATGATGACTTTAGATGCTTGTATAATGCATAATAATTCTGGTATTCTCTCAAATTGGTAATCATCTGTGGCAAGAATTTCATTTTCTAGTTGTCTAGTCCTTGACATAAGCATATATTTGATTTTTCCTTGGTTAATTTCTCCTATAAGGTCTCTTGTGGTTCTGCTAATCAGGTCTATGTCGTCTGTATATGCTAAGCATTGCAACATTCTATTCAGCAATGTGCCTCCTGGATATAACGTTACGGGCAAACTGGCCCTTAGATTTGTTACTGTTGGATTTTACCGTAAAATTTACAATATCTTGCCGTTAAAATTTAACAATGTTATAAAAAAAACATGAACACAACCGTTTTTATATTTGAATCGGTGAATCCAAAAAAGGAGAGATTCCACTCGGCCTTACTTTCGGGAAATCAAACAAAAACCTCATAGCAACCAAAACTAGAATCCGGATGAAGAAACTTACAATTACAAACTTATTCATCATAACCATAGTAACAATATTCCATAAGTGGTTTGTTTTTAAAACCTTTATTTTAGCTCTGATTTCAATGTCCGCTCTGGAATACACAACGTCAGGCACTCTTTCACAGACTCCATCGAAAAAAGGTTCCTTTTCCTTTTTACTTTCATCCCGTTCCCCCTCTACTATGTGGCTCCTCCATGGTTTTGCTCGACAGTGTGAACTTCGCTTCTGATATCATCCCTCAATATTGCAGTGTTATAGTGACAGTGAAATAAAGTGTAACAAAATATTGTGATGGTCATAATAGTGCGCGAATTTTCAAGCCATCAATGTTTTTAGACCTTTGCCCAGGACTGCTACCACACAAGCGGCGAGGGGCATGAAGAAGAAGAAGAAGAAGATATGTATTCAAAGTATTCAGTCCATTTTGTTCAAAAAGTGGAATCTTTCCCTTCTTGGTCTCACCTGTTCATTTACATTTGAATGTTTTCTTGTGCGTGAAGGTACCAGGTAGTGGTTACATATTGCAGTTGCATGCACCATAAATATATTTTAAAATTCTAAATCATTACAATTACATTATCTAGGTTAACTTTAAAAACGGTCAGGTTCATTTTTACGGTAGGTAGATTGCGACGGAAATTAACCTCAGACCGTTAATGTACTTCGGTTTTCTGCCACTTTCGGCAAATCGCGAAGATAAGGATGAATGGTGATAAGATGAAATTGATGAAGGGGCAATCACAAACACAATGGACGGCACACAACACAAGTGCCACATGCGACGCGACACATGTCGCTTGGTTAAATCCTCAAGGGACGCAACATGTGTGTGAAATCTTTCTCATACCCTTACATCAACCTTTTACAGTAGGTTTGGCAGATTCATGCCAATATAATTAGGCTATTTGTACATTATTCTCATACAAGGAACACTTAATAAAGTTACCATATGCCACAAATACACTACATAGCCAAAAGTCACCGGACACCCAAGTGAACGTGGCGGTGGTGACATGGTCTGGGGCTGTTTTCCTGGTTTGGGCTTGAGCCGTTAGTTTTGGTCAATGGCAACATGAACAGTGGTGTTTATGAAGACATTTTAGGCAATAGCATGCTGTCCACACTGTGACAAGAGTATGGAATGGGTTCTTTTCTTCATCAGCACAATACTGCCCCTGCCCATAAAGCAGGGTCCATTGCATCGTGGTTTGAGGACAATCAGGTGGATGTGCTTAGCTGGGCCGCTCAAAGCCCCGACTTCAACTCCATAGAACATCTTTGGAACTGTGTGCAAGACCCACTCGACCGAAAACCACCTATGAACTGTTCCACCAGCAATCTACAAGAACTTAGTGGAAGTCCTGTCCCGAAGAGTAAATGCTGCAATAACAGCGAAGGGAGGTCCGACATCTTATTAGTTACCTGGCTGATGTCTTTGAAATGTACAGCATTAGGTATCCAGTGACTTTTGACCATGTAGTGTACATGTTTGCGTTCACGGCACCATATTGTTCTACCAATGATTGTCATCCAATTAATTACCTTGCAATGGAATTCGCATCAAGGTTGAGGGTTGAAGTAATGGAATGTGCCCTTTGGCTAGCACCCACATGGACGACTTTGGTACATCCACAGGGTATGATCGATATGTTCGCGCTCCAGTGTCCACACAGCCATGTGGTAGGTCTTCATCTTGCCACTTATCTTGGCATCTGGCACTGCTATAAGATAACGACTCCACCTTTATCTAACGTAATGGGCTCTTTGAAGCCCGTCACTCTAACAAAGTCAGCTTCAAAGGCCATAAGAATATCCCTGTCTAGTTCGTTGCACTTTTTGACAGTAGGTGTAGTGCGTGTGCATTCTAGTATCGGGCTGGTGCAAGGAAATTTTGTTCAACAAAGTAGATAAATGCTGTACGCAAAAATAGCTGTGTTCCAGTCCAGATGATTCAACAAATGCCTGCCTGATACTTTCAACGTTCGTTGATTGGTTAGCACATACAGTCACGGCAAGCAAGTATCTAGAAATATGTTTTGGGGTGGGGTGTCCGAACTAAGTGTCTCAGAAATAATAATAATTATAATGTTTAAATTAAAATAATTATATTAAATCAAATTAATACTAATTACAATACATAAATTAATATTATGTTATTATTACACTGTAGATTACCTTTAGTTAAGATCGGAATAATTTACATGAAAACAAGTGCTCTGGCAATGAAATTAATGTCAAATAGATGAATAATTGAATATTTATCGAATAACAAAAATGATGTCACATGTAGTTGGAGAAAAGTAAGTTCAGAGAAAATTAATAACCATCGATTATGCAACAAATGCTAATATTTTCATTACTTAATTTTAGTACTTGGTAAGTCTTTCGGTGGGTCCGGACCCCTGAACCACCTAAATACGTCCTTCGTGTCCCTCAAAGCCCTATGATCCCAATATAATCCTTGTCTTCGGATAAGTTCAGAGTAAAATTCAACAACGGCTAAACGAATATATTTTGCATTATTTAATTTTAGTACTTGATAAATCTTTCGCCCTTGAGTCACGGCCACTTCTAGATTGTAAAGGTTCGATTTTTCAGTAGCATCGTTACAACCCAGAAGTGTCCGTGACTGTACCACGTGACCATACACCACACTGCACCGAATGAACGAAGTAGACGACTCGAGTGTTGCACTTACCGACCTCCGTGGCCGAGTGCTTAGCACAGCGCACTATAGATCGACCACAAGGAAAAAAACCTTGGGACTAGAAGTCCCCGCGCAGATTTCCCTTCTTCCCTCCACCTATAGCCATAAGGAAGCATTGTCCACTCTCCCCCTTCCCTACTCGCGGGGGGACGGTGCACAGGAGCCGCGGGTCTGCGCAAGTTGTTTTGCTCGTGGTTCCACTATACGACACCAGGGATCCCATGTTTGTATCTCTGGCTGGGCGTGTCTGTTCTTTGTAAGTGTCCCTTCATCGTTCTCATCATATCATTTATCCTCATCGTCGCGATTACTCAATAAGTGGCAGAAAAGCGTCGCTAAGTAATAAAAATCAAATCATTAGCTCTCTTCCCCCTCTCGTAGGAGAGTTCAAAGTACGTATATGTAACACCAGTTCTTGTAACCATAGAATAATAGGTGCTCACTGCTTTTCCCTTGTAAAACAATAAATACAGTCATGAAAATACTGCTTTTCCCCTGTAAAACAATAAATACAGTCATGAAAATACTGCTTTTAACCTGTAAAGGAATAAATACAGTCATGAAAATACTGCTTTTTCCCCGTAAAACATTAAATATCGTCATGAAAATACTGCTTTTTCCCCGTAAAACGTTAAATACAGTTATGAAAATGCTTCTTTCCCCCTGTAAAACAATAAATACAGTCATGAAAATAACCAGTAGCTAGGATGATGATTTGCCGTAAAAATACCTTTTTTTGTTCCTTGCCCAGATGAAGCTACACATTAGAGGGTGCAGCCCTTGTAGCAAATTATCATGGGGTGAGGAGATGGTTGTGGAGCAGCTAAGATGAAGTGCAAAGGGTTTTGGTTGTCAACTGTATGTTAGTCAAATGTAAATCTCCGATGAACTATTGTGCCTATATCTTTACAAGGGGGTACCGCTTTGACAGCATTCTCATCAATATACCAAAACATTAAAATGGCTCAAAGTTAAATCTGCTATATAAGGCAGGTCGGAAATCCTAATGCGGAAATAAACAGTCGTTACCCACTTCATACGAAGGTCTGCATGACGTAATCCACACTGCTGATAGCGAGCTTTATCAAGGTTGTGATATGATAGGAAACTTGAACGTCAAATAAAATAAAAATAGAAATATGTTTTAAAAATAGTATTCAGTGCTCAAATTTAGTGTCTCGATTTGCAAATCGCCTTATGTGATTGATACCATTTTTGGGTGTTCCAGCCACACCGATGACAAAAAAAAAAGGTCGAATAAAAAAAATGTACACCTAAAAAGACACTTTGGTGAGAAATTTAAGTGAATTTCTTCTTCTGAACATCGTCGCAAGCTAGAAATAACGATAATTTCTGAAACGGTAAGCGTTGCATTGCTTCTTGAAGATGAATTGGATTTTTTCACAAGCAAAAACATACCCCCCCTTTTTTTTCTTTTTTAACACCACATAGCAAAGTGGTTTGGATCACACATTGAACTGCAGGTCAAATCTCCTTCACAAAGCGCCCTAGAAAGTTTTCACTGTATTGTTTACTCAAACACACTAGAAACATACTTGTTAATATAACTGCACAAAACATCATATGTACAGAAAGAAAAGCTGAACTCGTTTGATTTTTTTTTTCAATCCACTTTATGCACAGAAAGTCTAATTGAGACTGGACCTCCACGGTGTATCGAACCAGGGACCCAATGATTACAAGGGGACCACGTTATCACTTAACCATCGGAGAGGCAAGAACAATAGAAAAAGAAATGACCTTTACGAAAAAAGTGCGAAAACAACGCAGTGAAAGCTGTAAGTTGAAAGGCGAGAGCTTTCAATTCTCCATAAGAAATACATGGGAATCGAGACACATTGCCTAAATTCAGGTATGGTCCCTGCTCGACCCTCTTCAATTTTAATTAAACTTCTACAGGTTGTGCATACGTACCCCACATGGAGACCTACAAAGTTTCAGATTCACAAGTAGTTTGGTTGGGACGCCAGGGCTGTTTCTGTGAAGGTATTTTTTTCCAATGCCGCAGCGAATACGAATGTTGTGATGAATTCGCCACAAACTTTAGCAAGCTGTAACCACTGAATAAATTGCTTTGAGAGGCTGGCGTTTCTCCAGTTCATGAGCCATGGGCATGTCGTAAAGCTGCTTACCTGGTGTCCTGCCTGCATAAATATTTATTGAGTTATCCATTCTTAACCCTCTCCCCCCAAAATTTAGTTCATAAATTTGTACCCATTTTCAGAAGCCTATATCTCAAAATTGCCACTTCTAATTTGATCATTGTTAGCATCACCGGAGAGAGCACATCCAAGTTGTCTAGAAACCTTGTGTGTTTCATTTTGGTATCTAGCAGCGATATTGGATTCGAAATAGTGGAATTCATATTTTTATATCGCCTGTTTCTCGGATATTTTCAACCGATTTCAATTTTTTCTTTTTAAATTTGAAATCTCTAAATAAGATCTTTTAATTGTTGTCCTTTTTATTTTTTCGCTAAAACTAACAATACTATGAAACATTTGAAAAGTATTTTATGTTTGTAGAAAATTTATAGTAATATAACCAAATGATGGGATAAAGTCACCTGTAATGCACGGTTATCTGGATTGTTAGATCAGGTAAATCGTATTTGTCTGACTTTACGGAGGGGGGGGGGGCATTTGTGGTGCAGGGTATCCAGAAAGTAGCGCGTTTTGATTCTGGATCTCGGCCGTTTCGGTGGTAGCGATGACGAAATCGGCCGCTTTCAGTTCTTATACAAAGGATATGTCGGCACAAACGAAAATGTGGAATTAGGACATATACCATATTCCAGGACCGCCCAAAGGGCCATATCGGGCCCAACGTTGCTTTTTTACGGTATGACCTCGTCTGGCAAAGGAACAAAAAAATTCGTTTTGGGGCCTATCATCATCCTGGCTACTGGTTTATTTTCTTAAGTACACCTTATGAACAGATAGGCTAATCGGGACTAGACCTACAGTTTAAAGTGGGATCCGAGCCACAATGTCCCTCCAGCGGGTATCGAAACCAGGACCACTCGATTACAAGGCGACAACGTTACCAGTGCGCTATCCGGGAGACCCGATTTTTTTTTATTTTTTTTTTAGTTGGAATAATTTTCATCAATATGTGTTAACGAATCGTGCATAAATTGTACGTCTATTGTGCATAAGTTGGTGAGCCAATCAGAGCTCAGGATAATGAGGAATGGAGCAGCCATTTTTAGGTGACTGACTGCTTACCACCTCCAACATGCTTAACCTCCACCATGTGTGTGCCTTTCGTGCTGTATACATCGCAACCGCAAAAAGGTAAACCGTAATGTTGTATGAAATGCTTCCGTGTAAATTACTGTCTGCTGTAAGATTTTTGGAAGTACGAGGAGGTATCAAAAAGTTTTGCCTGTTGAGGTATAATTTTGGAAAGATTGAAACAATGAACATACATATAGTTTGTCTGTAGTGTCCTCTACCCAGAGTTACCCTTACTCATAGTTCCTATCACGTTCGACGCATTTAAGCCAACGTTTTACCCAGGCCTCAAAACCAGTTTGGAAAAATTCCACAGAAAACTTCCTGTCCCACCGTTCAGAGATGTTTTAACCTCCTGTAGGTCATCGAATCTCATGAGACACGAAGCACAGACTTAGCTTAGACTTTATGGTATTCCAAACTCCCAATCATTGCATGTGCTGACCCATAGGACATGTGGAGTTCCGACATCGTCATAAGCGACACTGCTTGGATTTTCCCCTACGATTTCTAATTTGTTTACCAGAATTAGCGACATTTGCATATGTGAAGCAGCAATAGCGTCTCTGAAGAAAGTATTTCCCGAGGCTCAGATCAGTGGTTGTAATTATCACTTTAACCAATGTTTGTGGCGAAAGGTGCAGGAGTTGGGACTGACAAACGATTACAAAACAGATCCAGACGTGCGACTGTGTATAAGAATGTGTTCAGCTCTGGCTTACCTCCCTGTGGCTGACGTCGATGATGGATGGCTGTGTGTGATGGAAGATGCGCCAAACCACGACATATTGAGAAAATGTTTGGATTATTTCGTTGAACAGTGGATGAACAACTCTGTTTTCGACATTTCCATGTGGAACTGCTCCCAACAGCGGCACAGGACTAACAATGCAGTCGAGGGATGGAACCATACAGTTAATGTATTGACTGAAAAGTCAAGTCCTAACGTGTACCAATTAGTGAAGACTTTAAGATTAGAAGCTTTGTACAACGACTACTTATGTGAGAGGAAGGCCTTGAATCTTAAGGCAAACGTAGACGACGTCAGTACATTACATTAGATGAGAGAATGCAAAGAGCGTTTGCCGACTATGAAATGCATAGAGATCTTAAGCGCTTTTTGAGGAGAATGGCGTACGTTCAGAAATTAGAATGAAAATAGTAAGATGTTGGTTCAACTACAAGAGAAACGACGCATTCTACATTTCTACATTGACAAGGGATCTAAACAATCCGTCATTGACAAAGGATAAATACATCCAGCTTTTAAACACCCAGCTTCCATGATGCCAGTGTGAAGGAAAACTAATAAAGGTTTTAAAAAACACACAAGCTTCCATGATGCTGCCAGTCTAAGCCTGGATAAAGTATGACGGGAAGCTATTTACACTTTGTGTCGCAGATGACGGTGTCGTAACTGTCATGGAATATATTTTCCATACAGTGTCGCATATGACGGCAGAAATGCTAGTGTCGCATACGACGGTGTCGCAAAAGTCGTGGATTCAGGACATGTGCACTGTATCATGAAATTTCCTGGATGGTGAGGCATCTAACCTCTGGAATAAGCTCATCATCTTTGTGGTGTTTGTCGACGTTGATGGCCTGCCACTCCTTGTCATGTCCACGCTAAGTCTGAGCTAAGTCTGTCCTTCGTGGATGAGATTCAAGGACCTACAGGGGTTAAAACAGCTTTGAAACGGTGGAATTTTTCCAAACTGGTTTTGAGGGCACAAATGCATCGAACGTGATGGCAACAGTGTGGAAGGGTAACTCTGAGTAGAGGACACTACAGGCAAACTATATGTATGTTCACTGTTTCAATCTTTCCATTATTAAACAAATTATACCTCAACAGGCAAAACTTTTTGATACATCCTCGTATTTACATGGCATTTATGCCAGCAAATATGCTTCTGTCTAAAGCAGGCCTTAGAAACCAACCAGCAACACCAGAGTTTCCCTTCCTCCTGAAGGGATTTGCAATGCACGCTGTCGTCTGCGACGCGGGAAAGGTGACACACAGTCAGCGAGATAACGTGGGAACAAGACAAAGCTTCTCAAGCGAACCGTGCGATTGAGTCAAGTGCCAATCTTGCTTTAGCTCCCGTGGAGTCGCCAATAATCCCAGATGATTGGCTGTTGCGGGTCCCATATTATGGAGACGATAATCACACATCTCATTCGACGTTTGAGGTCACATGTGCAGTCTAGGAGCCCCCAATAAAGAGTATGTCGCTATTTACAGTATTTTCGGAATATTATTTTTTGTTAAGGAACGAAGGAGTTATTTAGTCCGAGGACCGATAAGCACTAAAAACTTGAAGTGGGCAGCAAGAATGAGTAAGTAGACACTAAAATTTTCTAAAACGAGATGAAAAGTATCAATTTCGGTATTCACAGCAATTTATTTTAGAGAAAGAGGAGGAAGAAGGAAAGAGAAAGAATGAAGTAGAAAAACAGAGGAAAGAAAATAAAGAAAAAGAAATAATTTCTTTCTGTATCTTTATCTCTTCTCTACTTCATTCTCTCCTTCGCTTTTTCCCTTTCTTCTTTCTTATCTTTCTTTCTCCCCTTCTTTCTGTTTATTCATAGAAAAGATATAGGGGGAAAAAGAAAGGGAGAGATGAAACAAAGGAAGGAATCTTAGAGTATGGGAAGGAATAGAGAAGAGGAAACAGAAAGAGAAGAGAAGCAGGGAAAGGAAGGAAGCAATCTCTCTTTTTCTTTTCTTTACTAAAAGGAGAGGAGGAATGGAAAAAAAGGAAATGGAGAGATAGGAAAGGAAGAATGAAAAGGAAAAGAAGAGAATTAAGGAAAGAAAAGACCTCTGCCTCTCTCTTCTTCAGTTCTCTCTTCCTCTGCCTTTGTCTTCTTGGAAAGAGAGAAAGGGAAAGAAAAAATGACAGAGAGAGAGAGAAACTCTTCTCTGTCCTCTCTCTCTCTCATCTTTTTCTCTCTTTCTTTCTTTCGCACCTCTCTCTTTTTTCCCCTTCCTTCTTTCTAAAATAATCTTTTCCATCTATTTTTTCCAGAGAGAGAAAGAGAGAGAGAGAGAGCAGGAAGAAAGAAAGAAGGCGAGAGAGAGGGGGGAAAGAGATAATAGAGAAACAGAGGAAAGAGACAGAGGAAGTGATGGAGAAAGAGAGAGGAGGCTAAAACACTACATACAATAAATGACCGCAATTTAGTTGTCAGATAAAAATAGTTTACTGTACGACATTTTCCAAGATCTCTGTGAAACTGTGTCCATTCCAGAGTTGTTGAAGGTCCAGGAAGCCATAAATTCTAATGGGTTCCGTAACAGGACCGGAACCTTTTTTTTTTCTCGCACAATTTAAATTCGGTCCAACTTGTGTATTGTTTCATTTCAATATTGAACTTGGGCCGTATTTACGGTAAATTGATCCGAAAAAAAAGTTCCGGGACAGAATTGAAATGATTTGCGGTCCAGACCCCATTTATGCGTGCTGATTTTCTCTCCCGGACCGGAATTTAATTTATTTACGTGGTGTAAGGTGTAGTAGTTTAATGTTTTAAGTTTTTATGTAGAGTATTTAGTTGGGATTTTTAGTTAAAGCACTGCACACTTTGTTCTATTCAGAGATAGGTCTTTTGGGGGGAAATTAATATTAAAATGAAATTACTATAATCTCTTTTTGGTTATATAACGTGTAAGGAAGTCTAAATTATGTAAAGATTTAATTGGATAATTTAATTGTTTCTTTATTATTTATTGTATTTATATTGGGGGTTTAGATTCTTATAATCATCATTTATGTAGTCTCAAGCCCTTCAGGCATTTTGTTGTTAAATAAACCTCTATACTATCAAGCCTTTTATGTATAATTTCTAAACCTACAATTTTACGGCTTATCCTTCCACTGCCATATCTTTATATTTCTGCTAGGCCGACTTCAGTTGAAAGCCTTGTGTCCTAATGAAGGACAATATTTCTTAGTGAATAATTGTAAAGGAAGTGCAATAAGAAGCTGGTCATAAAGGGGTGCTTTCTTCTGAAGACAGCTAAATGCCAACCCCACTTCCCGGTAGTACACCCCTGCACTGCGTTTTGCATACTAACGAGGCTCTCGCGTCTGGACCCAAGTCCAGTACAATCCTCTATGGGACTTATGTTGTTTGCTGTCAACATTTGTTTGTGATTGTCCCTTCATCTATTTAATCTTAGCACCATTCTTCCTAAGCTTCGCGGTTAGCCAAAAGTGGCAGAAACGCGAAGTAAAACACATTAATTCAATCAATCAATTTACAATCCCTGAACATTTAGCAATCTTGATTGAATCTGAAAATGTTTCTGACTTGCGAAAATGTTCTTTCAACTTCGCATGACATAATTGAACCGTGCTTGAAATTTCCAGTCTCTTCTGGGGTTAAGCATGTTTAAGGCTGTAAACAGTCACCTTGAAAAATGGCTTAATACAATCTTCGTTCCACCTCATTACCCTGAGCTCTGATTGACTCACGAACTTATGCACAAATAGATGTATGCACGTTGGTAACACATGTTGATGGAAATGTTTGCAACTGACAAAGAGAAGGAAAAAGAAAGTCGTGCCTCCCGGATGGGGGTTACTGGTAATCAAGGCGTCCCGGATTCGATACCCGCTGGTGGCACATAGTGGCTCGGATCTCACTTTAAATTGTAGGTCCTGTCTCGATTAGCATATTCGTCCATAAAGTGGACTTAAAACAGCCAATGAAATACAAGAAAAGAAAATCGGAATCTAACCAAAATAGATATTCAACCGGTTTTTCAACATTTTCCCATTTGTGCTCGAAAGGGTAGTCATCTGAGAGATGAAACAGGCACACACAGAAATGAACTTTGCAGGCTATGACGCTATGGCGCCTGAATTCAAAGTTAGTATAAATCTCTGGAGTTTGTTGTGCAAAATTCATATGTATTTGTGACTGTCTCTTAATTCATCTCAAAATATCACCTTCATCCCCATGGTCGTGATTAGTCAAAACAGAAAAGCGACTTCAAATCAAAAAAACTAACAAGCAGATAAAAGAAAAATAATCAAATACAATTAGCTGTAATTTGGTTTGGTTTAAGTCCACTTTATGCACAGATAGGCTAATCGGGACTGGACCTACAGTTTAAAGTGGGATCCAAACCACTATGTGCCTCCACCGGGTATCGAACCCGGGACCCCTTGATTACAAGGTGACGACGCTACCACTGCTCCATCTAGGAGGCCACATTAGCTGTAATTTCATTATCTTGTAATTTGAATTTACAATATAATTGATATTTATACAAACATTTTATATTTTGCGTACTATAGAACATTTTTTTGGTACTTTTCTTAATATTTGATGCTATCTGTGGTGTTAATAGTTTAGAAATGGCGTGTATGTAATGCTATTTTAAATGTTCGATATATTGTTATCGAATCGAGTTTACTTCCTCAGACAAAGTTTTAATCTTCCCAACTGCTTATCATCCATGTTGGGGAATGATGGCATTGATTGAAAAATGTTAACTATATGTTATGTTAGCTTTTTGAGAAGAGCGGGCCTCGTACATTGTTCCCGAGGAAGTTTTTAGGATGTCCTTACTTTTTTTGAAGTGTCGTGTACGTCTTGTGAAGATCAATTTACAACCTTGTCCTTTTTTTAAACCTTTCTCAAGGAGCTCTTTACACCTCTTTTTAAACTTAATTGAGGGTTTTAGATAAGAGGATTGTTTCTCTTATACTTTGAAGGGTGCAAAATGACCATATGTGCCGGCACCAAAAAACTTTAATTAATTCGTTCATTCTCTGGGCATTATCACTGCAATTCCCAGCGGCGTGTTCATGGGTGAGTAATGCAGACACCCAACAGTGTATGGCTCAAGTTTAATAACCTTTCGGCATGCAGTTCACAAGTAATTTGAATTGGATGTGCCCCACAGAAACCGATCAACTGGTCGACCATTGTCTCCACTCACCCACCAAGTGCAGTAGTTCTTTTCAATGTATATTTTGTAGGATTCACATGGATTTGACACTATCAGTCAATGTCTGAACTTTCGTCTCAGCCAAGAAGCAGCTTAATATCAGGAATAGAACGTTAGATATAAGTAGAGAACGGATTTTAAGGAGCAGCAGCAAAAATATAGGTGTTTTCACACCGATCGTTTGAGATATGTATTTTAGGACATGAAATCAAGTAAAATGAACACACTTTATAGCACCTTTTCGTGAAATTAGCACATTTATCCCCTTTTTATCCTCTGATTCTTCAGCACCTTTTCCTTCCTTTTCTTTCATGTTTTGTTAAAAAAAAAAATGACAGAAAAATAAACGATTTGCACTCTTCTTTAGCAGCTACATAGAATCCTACTGTCTCATTTTGTAGAGCAGAACGAGAGCTATAAAATTGTATAATATAATCATTGCAGCCCCAATACTTCCCAAGATAATGTAGCAAAACCCGCGGGAGAAAACACAAACTCCAACAAAATCTACTCGGCAGAACCACCGTTCTCTACGGGGTCCGCGCGCAACCACAGTTCTCTGTGCGGTCCGCGCTCAATATATACAGTAGGCGCAGAGAAAGAGAGCATTGAATAAAGGCATTTTATCAGCACCCTTTTTTTGCACCTTAAAATCCTTTCCCTAGACATTAACAAAGAAACGTTACTTTCTGTCTTCCCCTCGTATATTGGAGATGTAAAGATTTGAAAAGAGTCAATGCCGGGTCTGTACCCCATAAACCAGAACGGTTGGTGTGTGTAATCTGTACTGACAAGCCCAGACTGGAACCTCAAAAAAGGTTCTCTTGTCTCCACACTTCCCATTGAATTTTACATCCTTTCCATCGGACTAAGTGATACTTCGAGAGCCGATCTCGCCACTGAGATTCCCAGGGTCGAGCTCCAGCCTGGGCATGAGTGTTCTTTGCGAGTATCCTTCCATCTAATCACCACACATCATCATCGTCGCGATCAACCGAAAGTGACAGAAAAACGACTCTACGTAACAAATACCAAAATATATGAGAGTGAGAAAGAAGTTTAATAAAGCTATTGTGGATTCATGTCCTCCTCCGTGGCAGTGCGGTCTGAGGCGCTGTGCTTTGGACTCCGCCTGCGGGACGGCATGGGTTCAGTCTCTGGGTTCTTGGCCTGTGCATAGGACCGGTGGCAACCCACCATCGTAAGGAAATTGGGGAGCTACGAGTGAGTAGCGTAATCCGGTCTCGGAAATCTTCTATAACGGCTGAGGGTTCGACGTGCTAACTCCACGTCATCCCATTACTTTTTGAAGAACTCCACACCTCTAGGTAGGATTGTGGGAGGGAGACAGGCAGTCAAGAGATAGAGCAAGGCCCTTCGAGGACTGTAGAGCCACGGAATAGTATAGTATTGTGGATTTATGCTAGTATTTTTTTTTATTCCGGTATACTTTTTAAATAAAACATTTTTTACACAGTGTGTGTTGAAATGTGTGCTGAAAGTGTTCAAAGAAGAACGTAAGCAAGGAGGACGTGCTAAACATACAACTTCGGACCACCCTGGTGTCGTAGTGGTAACGTCTGTCGCCTTGTAATCAAGGGGTCCATGGAGGGACATAGTGGTACGGTCCAGTCCCGATTAGCTTATCTGTGAATAAAGTTGACTTGTAAACAAAAAAACAAAGTGCAACTTCCGGTTATTTTTTCTACATTTTGAAACACCTTTTTTTTTCAAAGACGCTCAAGAGTTTCTAAAAGTGCTTAAAAAAATAATTTTCTTATATTTATTTTCTGCTAGTTTTGATATTGCTGGTTTCATTGTAATATCAGTATTGTGTTGCATCTGAAACTCCCTAAACAAATAAATGGCATTATCTAATAGACGTGTGGTGCCACGTAGAATCGCTTTAGAGGAACTTCTAAATAGATGTAATTTTTGAGTATTTGCAATGCCATAGTGGCTTTTAGAAAGGAGGCGAATTTTCAAAGACGACTTTTCTGACGCAAGTCAAAGATCGTTAGGGAAGAACAGTCGTTATAAAGATACGATAATATAATAGTCGATAGTTAGGGAAGAAGGAACCTCTTGTGGGTACATGGTGTGTGTATGTATTGATTTTTTATTACCGCACTCACGTGTGGCACGAAACATTTCCTTACCGTGTCACTGACCTCCCTGGGACTAAGGATTCGATCGATAAAGGATCCCGAGTCCACTGGCACTACACAGGGTGTTAGCCGTGATATTGCACGGGTTTGAGAAATGTTTATGCCCTTTTCGGATGTTTTTCAGTAAAGATCAGTGGCGTCAACTTCGGATAATTTTGAGGGAGCTCAAGACGGTGTCGTCCTAATTGCGAACACAATTTCTGCCTTTGGATCTACAACTTCCTCTTCAACTTCCTTTGTCTTTTTAACGATTTTTTTAAGGGACTTTGAGACTGGTCAGTGCCTTGTTGGAATATAGAAAATTCAACATGATTAACGTCGTTGCCCAAGTATAAATAATTTAATAATAAAAGTGTGGCCTATTTTCTGTAAACGACTACATACTGCACACTTTGTAACTGAAAAGAGCTTCGTCATTTAATAATATAATTATCAATTTCAAATTCAAATTTCAAAACATTATGCTGCACTTAAAAAATTATGTATACCATCTATCCCCTTATACCTGTTAGTGCTCTTCCCCACTTTTACGTAGTACCGCCATGGAAGTATTTCCTCATTTTTGTGTGTTCGCAATTAGTACATGAAAGTATTTCCTCATTTTTGTGTGTTCGCAATTAGGACATGGAAGTATTTCCTCATTTTTTGTGTGTTCGCAATTAGGACATGGAAGTATTTCCTCATTTTTGTGTGTTCGCAATTAGGACATGGAAGTATTTCTTCATTTTTGTGTGTTCGCAATTAGGACGATTTAGGCACTGTTCACAATTAGGACACAACCTTCAAGACACACTCTCACCCTCCCCCCTCCCTCCCTCTCTCTCACACACCCACACTCCGTGGCGCAATAATCCTATAGAATCATTCACGCATGAAGAGAAGTTCCGACTTAAACAAAATATTAAAAGAGAACATAATTACACTAAACATGCACGATTGAAGGATACAGAAAGTTGCAACTTAGCGATATATCCTCTAAAACTAGACTTTTAAATTAGAATTCTCAACCAAACAACTTTTATATAACCCTGGCCAGGTGACTTCAAAAGGACACCAAGTATGACATTCAAAGCAGGTTTTATAAGATCATTTTGCATGTGCATCCTTTAATTTTATTTTCTCAAATTCAATAAGTCTGTTTTTTAGCCTCCTCGATGGCGCAGTGGTAGCGTCGTCGCCTTGTAATCAAGGGGTCCCGGGTTCGATACCCGCTGGAGGCACATAGTGGTTCGGATCCCACTTTAAACTGTAGGTCCAGTCCCAATTAGCCTTACTGTGCACAAAGTGGACTTAAAACACCAACTCAATCAATAAGTCAGTTCGCTCAAAGCCTGAATTTTATTATTAATAAACTCTTTAATCAAATGGAATGGCCTTAATTATTTTGTCTACATGTCGCGTACGTTTGGGGGACTAATAGCCTCCGAGCCCCTATCTAACTACGCCCATGTGTATATCTCAAGACGTGAAATCCCACGCAACACGAGGCGGTGGTGGATAGTCTGGTCTTCTCGCTATGTAGCCTTTCTGGCGCGTGCGTGATCTCTCTACTCCTCAAGGCCGGACACCGAGGCGTGGTTACGAACACAAACTCGGGTCATCGCATTCTTCCCAGTACACCTTCCAAGGATCATCAAACGTACTACTTCGTCCATGCAAAGAATGGAGTAATTATGTGCAAAAGCATGTGGCTTGTATTTGCTTGCTTGTTAATTCTTAATTCCTGCTCGTCCATAGATACATACTCACTACAGAAGCACGCGTCTCACCTTTCAATAAGAGTATATTGTGACGTGCAGATTCCGAATCTGCAATCGCTTTCACTCTAGCTCAATTAGGGGCAGAGCGTCCCTTTGAATTTCTTTGGGGGGGGGGTTATGTAATGTTCATTTTTTTCCCCGAAAATTTAAAATCGTCATATCTCCGTTCCTAATTGAGCTAGGAGGATGGTCGATAGCTCGTTGTACTCGGAATGAACTCCTCTTTCCGATTCTACAATACAAAATGGGGGTTCCCAATTAAAATTTCACAGTTGCCCCCGCCCCACCTCCAGGGGCGGGGTTGGGGAATCAAGTGTGATATCATTGAATAGCTTTCTTTCACTTAGTAAACACGTATTTCTTCGTCTTCCGATTCGATGATTATTTCTCACGATATGTGACCGTTCCGGGACTTTTGGACCACCCTGTATATATTTGTATTACTACCCAATACCATGAGAAAGCTGTTTCGCAAAATAAATAAGAACGTTGTTTTGAGAAATTTCAAAAATCTGAAAATGAAGAATTGTGTTTAAACCTTTGTGCCTGCACCATACTAAAATTTCATTACGATCGGACCACCCGTTTTTATTTATTTATAGAATTTCAATGAGAGCGATCGTTTGTAAAACTCGAAAAAATCGGGACTTTTGTTTTCTTCTCACGACGATAAAAATTAGAAGGGATGCTCGAAAGAAATTAGGTTAGCATAGTTTAACGCAGAATTGAATAAGCTAAATTTTTATGTAACTTGTTGTTATGTAGGTATACTGGTTAATATTTAATTGGAGTCCAAACTTGAGTATAATTTTTAATCCGACAGTAAGTCTGCTGTTTAGCTAAAATGTAGTGACCTTTTTACACACCATGTTTAAATACATGAATTGCCATTATGACTTGGTCTTGAACATTTTGGTTCTTTATAGGGTTCAGCCGATACCCTCACCGATTTCCATTGATACCGATATTTGAAAATTATAATAATTAAAATGTGTTCAAAATATTGGTGAACATTAGTGTGTAAATAATCTTCTCGAATGCATGAATTTACCAATAAATTGCTTTAGAATATTCAAGAATAACATCAGAAAATTAAAATAGATGTAATGTAATAAAAATATTTTTTCATAATTTGTGCAAAATACAGAGTAAAAGGAAAGTTTTTTTTTTTTTTAATTTTGCATGATTTCCAAGATAATTAGACTCCGCGAAATTGTCGCGCGGCATTTTTGCGGACTCCGTGAAAGACTAATACGCCGACAAAGTATCGGCTGGTATCGGTATCTGCTAAGCCTTAGTTCTTTATCTAGAAAACCTGGAAAAGTCAGGGAAAGGTTGTAAACCAACATTTTGGTGAAAAAAAAAGGGTGCGACGATTGTACAGTGAAATAAGGTACCGGGTGGCCAGAATTTAAGTTACCCAACTCAGAGCCCTCTGTAGCCTGTTAGAGGCATCGTAGAACTCTGAAATTTGGTTAATCCATGGCGATGAAAAAATAGTTAAATTTTCCGCCATCAGGTTGAAATATGGCGCTGTACTTTCATGATGGGTTGTACAAATAATCACGTTAAGTGATTTAGCTGAGTTATAATTAGAAAGACATTTGTTAGTGGCTGGAAGTTGCGAGAAAATAAAGGCAATCCATAACCAATTGGAGCAGTTTACGTCATTATTACAACCCATCATGGAAGTACAGCGCCACATTTCAACCTGGTGGCGGAAAATTGAACTATATTTTTATATATATATATCACCGTCCTCTTCCCCATGGTCTGCATAGTGGATTCACCAAATTTCAGAGTTCTACGATGCCTCAAACAGGCTACAGAGGGCTCTGAGTTGGACCACAGATAAAGATATATATCTTTATCTGTGGTACGACTACGCTACTGGCCAGACAATTGCGCAAAGGACTGTACCCGCATTGAAATGATAAACAGTACAAACATTCCCCCCCGTTACGTGGGGATTTGAGAGTTGAAAGTCTTAGGGTTCATTAACTTTTGGAAAAAAAATGACAACGGGAAAAGCCTGTGAACCGATTTCGCTTCGTTCCCAGGCAACTTGTTATTAAAGGAATGTGACTGACTGGCTGCTCAGTGTGATAACTGTCTCATGCACTTGTTACGTAATGCCGTCTTTTAGAAAAGTGTAATGTTATACCGCATACTACAGTTTCCTTTCATGGGAATAATGAGCGGCAAAAGGACTGCTTTTGTTTATATATCCGTGTTTTCTTAAGTTAGTTTTTTCTTTACTGCTCGTTAGCTATGTAAAAAGTTGATTGGGGAAATGACGGTGTAAGACCGTAAAGTCGATGCCCTGATCCCAACAATTTTACTTGTACAGTAAATAGCTTTCCAATTTATTTTTAACTTTATACGTTAATTAATACAGGGTGTCCGAAAAGTCCCGCACCATAGGCAAAATCACAGTATTTGTTCAATGTGCTCTCCCGTTGAGTTCCGCACATGTTTGTAGGCGGAATCGCAAATTGTTGAGCACACGGGGGAGTCACAGAACCCGTACTTTTGAATTTCTCCAGCAATCGTTCCACGGTGGTGTGGGATACTGGTTGTCGTTCGGGATACCGTCGATTGAACTCACTAACATCATATCGGAAGTTCGCCTTGAAAACCGGAAATTTAACTAGACTTTTATTATGGTCTTAGAGTGGTCACCCACTATTTCACAGCTCGTGGAGATTGGGGAGACGAATCGTGGGGGGAACAACAATCTTGGCCTCAAAAATCCCCGCCAACAATTTTTTCGTGGGGGGAGCTTTTTTTATAACAACAAAAGATAAGCAATTAGTTTTGATTAAAATAGAAGCATAATATAAAAAAAACACTC
The DNA here is from genome assembly GCF_977018435.1 of Lepisma saccharinum. NCBI lineage: Eukaryota > Metazoa > Arthropoda > Insecta > Zygentoma > Lepismatidae > Lepisma > Lepisma saccharinum. Next base: position 11,786,208 of record NC_139249.1, read on the forward strand.
TCTTTCAATAACAGATCAATAGCAATATATGGTTAATAAAAGTAAAACAATAATGCAAAGGAAATATAAGTATGAAATCTAATTGATATATATTGATAGAAAGCAATAACAACAAAACTATTACATAAAAGAACGATTTTAACAATTTGTAATTTATTGTTCATATATATGTATTTAATAATTATGTATTTATATAAATATTTAGGTATTTATTGTATATTTAATAACATTATAATTAGGGCTGAGCGTGGTCATCGGTATCGCAAAGTATCGGTTAGAATTCATTTACCGATACCAGCCGATACTTTTCCGGCATTTTGGTATTTTTACAGGGTCTGCAAAAATGCCGCGCGACCATAAGCACCGATTTTGTGGGGGGGAAGGCACTTTATGCCTCCCACAAATTCACTTAGAGGGACATATTTTATATATTATATTTACGCATATAAAATATTGTTTATGCCAATCTTTCTCCTCCCCAAATTGATCTTGCCCCCCATAAAAAGTATCTTAAGTTGGCACCTCTGCGCACAATGCTTTTGCGGAGTGTAATTATCCTGGAAATTATTCAAAATTCAAACTTTCTTTTCATTTTGCACAAATTTTGCACGAAAACGTATATTTTGTGATTACATAGTATCTGTTTTAATATTTTGAATCAATTCTACAATATTCCAAAGCAAATTGATGCATGTAATTGGAGAAGAATATTTACACACACATATTGATCAATATTTTGAACAAATTTTAATTATTGCAATTTTCGTGTATCGGCATTGGTTCAAATTGGTATCGGCTCAGCCCCAGGCCCGTAGCTACAGGGGGGCAGAGGGGGCAACTGCCCCCCCTGAGAGCCTGCTCTGCCCCCCCTGTAAAAAATAGAGAACACCTTCCTACCTGGAATCCTCACTACTCTTTACAATTATATCCTGTATTACTCTAGCAACATAACAAAGACATTTATTGATTTTGTGATTTATGAAGGTGTGTGCGATTCCGTATAATGTATCAGTATTGGTGGGGGGGATTACCTTCCAGATTCAGATTTCGGGAAATGATCTCGCAATTTTATGTATCTAGAGCAGTTGTGACATTTTAAATAGTCTTGTATTAGAAGTGCCTAATGTATTTGGATGTTTTTCTTGGATGTGTTGCTATGAAGTTTGAACTGCATAATTTTTTGTTTCCCCAGTCTAAATTTTGGTATTAGTGATTCATGTGATAGAGAGAGGGGAGTGGATATTTTTTTCTTTTTTACTTAGCGTTGCTTTTCTGCCACATCTAGCTAATCGTGACAATGAGTGATGACGTGAAATTGATGAAGAGACACTCACAAACAGAGCTGCAACCACAGGGGGCAGGGGCATTGTCCCCCCCCCCACCAATGTTGGACGGATGTCCAATCTAGGGGGGCAAGCATTGAAGTAAAGAAACATGACTAGCAGAATCTAAGGATAGCAGGACAAATGGATGCTCAAGATGAAATTAGTTTTCAAGTGTTTCTTGCACTTTTCTTTCAGACGGTTAAGCGCACTTGCAGGAGGCACAGAGGGGCAATTGCCCTCACAATTTCAAATTTTATACAAATAAAAGTACATTTAGTCAATTTTTTCTTGCTCGCTTCGCTCGCAATAGTGGAGCACGCACATTTGAGAGACAATTTGGTGGATGAATTGATCATGTAATGTATTTAAATTATATGTATATATTAAATAAACTTTGAGTACGTACACAATTTAGCGTCAACATGTTGCACATGTATTTGCTTGTTCGTTGGAGTTTGAAGATATCACTCCTTTCCTGTTACTTATCAATTTTGGAGGAAGGGGGCAAGTGCCCCTCTGTAGCTTGCTATATCTGCCAATGCAACACAATATATTACAAATTTGCCCCATCTAGGATTGACTTCGCCCCCCCCCCCCTTACTAAGAATTTCTGGCTACGGCCCTGCTCAGCCCTAATTATAATATAAATATGTATGTTTTATATATATATATATATATATATATATATATATATATATTTGCGTACGTGCGCGTGTGTAGATGAAGATCTCCCCCTCCAGTCTTCAATGATTTCGCAGCCTGGGTCCTTCTGTCTTCAGGTTTGTGCATTGGTTTACAGTCTGGTGAGGGCTGCCAGCAAGTTCGATCGAAATCGTAAGCGGTCCCATATATCCCTGGCGAGAAACTGCGTTCACCTCGCAATACGGTACGTTGGTTCCGAGACCGCGTTAAACCGAGCAAGGTATCGCAATGCATTCTCTCTCTCCGTGCCGCAGGTTCTCTTTTGTTTATCGACGTGAGTCGGTCCCTCTCCCCTCTCTCTCTCTCTCTCTCGGCGTTACGTAAGTGGGCAGATCGCATCGGCGGACGGCGGTGTCCGAGTTCTCCATTCTTTTGTGAGCGTGCTCGTTCGGAAAACCACCCGCGGCTCTCTCTCTGTTCGTGCGCCGGTACACCTCGGATGATCGCTTTGCTTTCGGGAGAACGGCGTTCGCGAGGAAGGCGTGAAAAGGGGGTTGGGGGGTCCACCCTACGTACGGTGCAATTGCGTTATTTGCCATGATCTACCATGCAGTAGGGTAGTTTCCATATCTACCTGTGTGAGCAACACACGCACGCATCTGTACACACACACAACTCGTTTGAATCAGTTTCCAAAGTCAAGTAGAGTCGAATTACTTTCGGAACATCTCCAGCGGACTACGCGAGTCTGTCTAGTGAGCCTAGTGGGCGTGTAGAGCCTGAGCAGGGGCTTAGCGATAAGTTCTGGGATGAGATGACGTCAGTGGCTCGCTTCGTTGATTGGCTACTTCAAGAGTTGTGACTCGTTCCGAAGCTTGAAATGCATAAAAGCCAAAGATATTATGGAAATAATCTCCCTCTACTTAGGAGTAATACTAACGAATGAAAATGATATTCAGGAAGTGCGTGTTACTTTCTCTTCGTAAACTTTTATCCTCTTGTATAATATCTAAGAAACTAAAAGTTTAAATATACAAAACAGTAATTTTGCCTGTATAGTGGAACCACAAGCAATACAACCTGCGCGGACCCGCGACTCCTGTGCACCGTACTCCGGCGACGAAGGGAAGGGGGGGAGAGGACCATGCTTCCTTATGGACCGAGCTGATGGGAAGAAAGGACTTTTCTTCCAAGGTTTTGAAACTCTGTCCCTTATATTAAAAAAACGAACATAAATTAAGAGTATTTGAAAATAAAATCCTAAAAAAAATATTTACACCTAAAGGGAATGAGGAGACAGGTGAGAGGTTACATAATTTAGAACTGAACAATTTATATTCCTGTCCAGATATTATTAGAATAATCAAATCAAGAAGACTTAGGTGGGCAGGCCATGTGGCACGAATGGGAGAGGAAAGAAGAATTTACGGGATTCTTGTTGGGAAACCTGATGGTAAGAGATCTGTAGGAAGGCCAAGACGAAGATGGAGGGATAACGTTGAGATGGACCTAAGGATGGAAAAGATTGGATTGATCTTGCCCAGGAGAGGGACAGATGGAAGGCTTGTGTTGCTGCAGCCATTAAACCTTCGGGTTTAAGAAGGCTAGAGAGTGTGTTGCTGAGTTACCTAAACGGAGAGGGTATAACACCCCCTTCTCCTTTTTGGTATAACGAACATCAGCATTGGTGTTTGTTTTAAGTCCATCTTATGCACAGATAGGCCAATCGGGACTGGACTTGCTGTTTAAAGTAAGATCCGAACCACCATGTGTCTCGCGACGGGTTTCGAATCAGGGTCTCCTTGATTACAATCCGGCAGCGTTAACACCATCGAGAAGGCAGTGTAACGAACATTGCACATGATTTTATTATGAGCTGAGTGTGGAATTGGACAAGACATGATGATATTTAAAGGAATTCTTGAAAAATATTGGATTCTGGATTCGGATGTGTAAGCAAATCAGTGATTCTGAACTTAGGAGATTGTGGGTCTGGATACCGAATCTGTGATTCACGACTCTGATTCGGAATTTTGCATTCGGATGCTGGGTTCCGATCTGTGAGAAGCAGTAATTATTCAAATTTTATAAAATTTTACTCAAAACATGAAGAAATTCACCTCAGGCTTGAAAAGCAGTTGTTAATCAATTTTGGCTAAATGTTACTCGAAATATGACTAAATTGATTTTTCACATTTTACTATATAACACACTGAAATGAAATAACTAAGGTACAGGTAGTACTTTTGACTAAATTCGGGTAGGAGCTATTTTGCGTTGCATATTTAGTCAGAATTGAGTATTTTTTATTAATTTTCAAATAAGTTGTCGGATGTGTGATTCTGGGTTCGAATATAGGTTGTGCAAATCTAAACTGCATATAGAATCTGTGAAGGTGGACTCGGACATCGGATCTGCGATTCTGGATTCGTATATCGGATCCAAGATATAGGATGATTTAAGTTTTATTTAAGTGCTCCCCTGTGCTTAGCACCACGCCATGAAGTCGTATAGGGGGTGTGGGGCTAACGCCCCACAGTTTCTTGATCCGGTCGTGGGTGGGGGCGATGTGATCAGCATCACGCCCCTGACCGCCTTTACCCTCCCCCCCCAGGTTTCCCCCAGGTACCCATGTTATTCGACGCTGGGTGGGCGCCGGGGCCGCTTCCAACGTTAGAAAAGTTCCCGGATTTGAACCGACCGGGGATCAAACCCGGGACCTTTAGCATGGTAGTTAGACGCATTACCGGATTCTAATCTCACTAGATTCGGCAGGTCATGTGGCACGAATGGAAGAGGAAAGATGAGTTTACAGGATTCTTGTTGGGAAACCTGATGGTAAGAGACCTGTAGGAAGGCCAAGACGAAGATGGAGAGAGAATGTTGAGATGGACCTAAAAGAGATCGGTAGAGATTGAAAAGAGTATATAGATCTTGCTCAAGATAGGAACAAATGGAAGGCCTGTGTTGCTGCAGCCATGAACCTTCGGGTTTAAGAAGGCTAGAGAGTTAGGCTCACCCCCCCTAGAGCAATTCATATAATGAACAGACGTGAATTACGTTGGATATGAGGCACATTTTATGAGAACCCATCTTCACAGAACAGCGGAGGATAATTAACTGAAAGATATAAATCTTTAAACACAAAAAATGTCATTTGCTGACAGTTCTGAAACCGTCAACAGTATCGATAAACGGTAACAGCCTCTGTTTCGTGAAATTTGAATGAAACGCGTCTCTTCCCGTCGAGGTCATTGCATTACACGTCGACGGTTCATCCCCCCTTTTTTTATTGGTCTTTTTTGCGCACGGTCGCCAATCGATTCCCTTTAATAGTGGCGGCCCTGGGAAGTGAAATTGAAATTTTGTGTTCCTGTCGCCGTATCAGCGTGTATAGGCACGCAGGAGAGGCACCGGAGCGATTTTGGCAACAGCGCAAGCTTGAGTACTACTTCGACTATCGATCTAGGCCTCGAACTCTTTCCCGCCACCTCCCATGCCCCCCCCCCCTGCCCCCTTCTCCGCGCTCATTTCGTACTATCGCGAAATCAAGAAATGGCAGGAAACACGAGGAATTCAACTTGAATGCAGCAAGACGCATATATTATTTTTGCATTGGCTCCGGTGCCGGAAAGTAGGCGTTTCCCACAATGGCTTCAATTGCGTTTTAAAAGGTGCCTCAAGGCGGTTCTGACAACGAAAAATCCTCCTCCTCTGCTTGTTTTATGCTCAGATAGGCTAGCTAGGTCTTGACCCAGTGATTTATACACATACCCACAACACCCCTCCCACCCGCCTTCAAATGTTTTCATCACCCGCTGGAATTTTTCATAAAGGCCCAATTTATGACACTTTGACTCAAAATTTACACTTCCACCCCTAGATACGAACTTACATCTCCTCAGATCGGTACCCCCTTGACTGGATCGGAACCACTGTGCAGCTGCCTCCACCGGAGATCAAACCTGGGACCCCTGCCACACAGCGAAACCAAAATGTGCCAATTACCACAAATACCTATGTTGACTCAAGTAACACATTAACATGTATAAACTGGTATCATATCCTGTTCCACGTAATGTAAAGTGTGTTCCGTATAGGACGCCGAATTTGAATCGAGTGCTATTGTTTTGTTTCGAGGTTGGCAGACCTGTTCTTACCAATGTTGGTATCTGTTGTCATGCCGATTAATGTAGCCTCAATTGTTTCGACTCGTTTGTTGTGGTCTCCTTCCGAAAATCCTCGAATAATCCTGGAGCGTGAAATCCATCCATCCGCTGAGAACGAATGTGTGGTGTGGGTTTTGGCAGGTGGAGTGTGATCTTACACCATGTGATTTCTTCTTATGGGGGTTTGTGAAATCACAGGTGTACGCCAACAAACCACGAACCCTTTTGGAACTGAAGGCGGAAATCATACAGGTGATTGGAGGCATCGGGACAAACATCTGCGAGAGGGTTATCAATAGGGAGCGGAAGTTCATGAATGTCATCTTTTTTCTGACATCTCGGACACGATTAGATACACACAATATTACACTTCGTCCAGAACCCCAAAAAGGTAATTTTAAAGTGCATTTTGTTTGCATTTTTTTTGCCGTTTTTCAGGTTTTAGGTTATTTTCCCAGTTTTTCGGCATTTTTCAGTCATCTTTCGCAATATTCGGTGTATTGTTTCGTCATATTTTGTCACTTCTTTCATGGTAATGTTCTTGATTCAGTGTATACGACTTTTTCATTAAATTGTTTTAAAATTATTCGGTTGTTTCCATTGGAAATCCTCGTTGCATATTTTAATTGAATGTGCATGTGGTATCATATGGTTACTTTTTTTTTAAAGAAATATTGCATTTTGTTTAATTTCCTTTCCATTTCAATTTTTAACTCATAAATTTAATGGTCATTTTTTGCATTTTTACGTCATTTTTTAGGGCATATACCTATATTTTTTAGGTCATCAACTTCCGCTCCCTAGTTATCAATAATTTTGTGGAGCTTATAAATGCATGCAGACTCAGTAGGGGTGGACATATGCCTGACATTGTCTTTCATACGTAAATGGGAGATGTTACTGCTTCCATATAAATAAGAATTCAGAATTTGAATATCACTTTAATTGTTCATGAAATAATATAACATTTTCGAAACTAGTTCTTTTCCGTAATTGATACGCAAGGTAAGAAGTCTCGAATCTTACCAATGAGAATTCTGTAGAGGAGTAAGCCTTAATTGATTGATTAACTTTATTTAAAGTAAGTCTTATTTAACTGTACTCTGGGTGAGTGAGTGTGAAGACTTATATTATGTATCAGAAACAAAATAAAACCACGTAATTCTTCATACATTTATTTCATTACAGTTAATGATCATTGTTTGTGTGTAATTTCATATATGTATTTCATTACAGTCAATGATAATTGATTGTGTGTAATTTCATATATGTGTTTCATGACAGTTAATGATTATTTGTGTGTGTGTGTAATTTCATATATGTATTTCATTGCAGTTAATGATCATTGTTTGTGTGTAATTTCAAATATGTATTTCATTACAGTTAATGATCATTGATTGTGTGTAATTTCATATATGTATTTCATTACAGTTAATGATCATTGATTGTGTGTAATTTCATATATATGTATTTCATTACAGTTAATGCTCATTGATTGTGTGTAATTTCATATATTTATTTCATTACAGTTGATGGATCATTGATTGTGTGTAATTTCATATATTTATTTCATTACAGTTGATGATCATTGATTGCGTGTAATTTGTTGGAAAAAATTCCAGTAGAAAGTAACTGTAAAAGTAACTGTTACTTTTCAAGTAACTAGGTTACTTTTTCAAATGAGTAACTGTAACTCAGTTACTTTTAGAACTCTGAGTAAGAGCAGTTCTTTCTTCCTGTAATTCACCTGTTGGAACCGTTGAGAACAGGTGTATCCGTTTCCTGAGACCTCTCGAATGAATCCACCTCTGGAGCGTGGTTCCGCTTGTGAGGACGGCCGTTCGTCCCTCGCGGAGTCTTCTAAGCGCTCGGGTAATTGCTACACGCGACCCTTGCGTGCATGCACAAAAGCGTCAACATACAAAGGAAGGTCTCTTACCCTCTGCCGGTTATCATCATGTGTCATGCTCTTTGTAGGCGTTCGCTGAGTTTGCAGGAAGGAGTGTGTTGACCGGGGATTCTTTGAATTGTTGTCGCTGGCCTGAAAGATTCCAGTCCGTGAAGACATCGTCCATAACAACCATAGCCATATGTACGCTGTAGATTTTTATGGGAGCTTTCAGACCGAAGCGACACGACACCTCCAGTCAGTGTTGCTACATGAAGATGCATTTTCTCCAGTCAGTGTTGCTACATGAAGATAAATTTCCTCCAGTCAGTGTTGCTACATGAAGATACATTTCCTCCAGTCAATGTTGCTACAAGTCAAAAAGGAAAATATAATTTTTATGAGAAAAACTCAATGAAAATTGCAGGGAAATTTGTAAACACCAAACTAATACCGGGTGTTTCATAAATACTTGAGGGGTTACAAAAATTTGTTGCAAAAAGTTTTTTTTTCTTCTTTTTTTCACCTACAAATGTTCAATGTGTGCACCACGGGTGACACAGCACGCATCGACACGATAGTCTTAGTGCCGCCATGTAGCTGAAGTCTGTAAATCTCCACTCATTGGAAACTTACATTCTTTCTGCTTATATTACAACAAGCTGCTCGGAGATACGTACATTAACCTCTTGTGTATCAATGTTTACTTTTCTGATATCTCAAACGGATCACCCGGTATTTTTCATCATTTGACAATTCATAAAAGTTAAGATAAATTTATAATAAAGTGAAGAGGCAGTGTTTCGTCTGTTCCACCCGTGACACACTTACAGCAACAAATCTGGGAAAGGCAAAGTATTTTAAGGGTAGTTATGTTCAATCAACAGTGTAAAGTTTCATATTTGATTGCACAGAAACTGCAAGAAAATGTTTGCTGAACTATCAGTAGAATAGTTACTTTAATATGAAAAATATGGTTCGTGTGTCCCACCTGCAGTGATGTGCGTCTACGCGTAAACAATTATAATCTACATTCTACACGTAGGCTATTTATACACGTATTTTACGCAATATATGTAAACAACATGGCTAAAGGTGATAAGTTAGCAAAGGGCGCCGTGAAATTAAAAGAAAATTATACTGCGTATCAGTTGCTAATGTGTAAAGAGAACTTTTCATACTCTTTCTTCCAAATTCGAACAATTTCTCACCTAGGAAGAAACGTAACATAGGAAATATTCTAGTGTTTTATGAGAAGATGATCACTCTTGCCTCACGACTGCCATCTGTTGTTGTTTTTTGCATACTATTTATCTTCTTCCATAGTTGATAATAGAAGAGAAGATAAATATTGTTGTAAATAGGATCCTTTTCATTTCGTTAAGAACCACTATAGTTGAATATGTCACTTTCCCTTCATGAAACCCTTGAAAATTAATTTTAATGCACTTTAGATTGTCTACGTAGTCTATGTAAACTACAACCCAATGTAATCTACGCGTAGATTACGTGTAGAAATGTAGACGTGAACTTATAGTCTACTGCACATCACTGACCACCTGTGACAATGGAATATATATATATATATATATATATATAGTGTGTTATTTTAGTATGGCAAGGTGTAGCTAGAAACAAAAACATACATTTTGAAGGCAAACTCAGCCAATTTTATTTGAAGCAGTCACACGTGAGTATAACTCCACATAAGCTACGTTTGTTGCACGGAGAATGTTCAGCCTGTATTCAATCTTCCTGCACGTGTTCTGTAGTATCTGAGGGGTTACAGAAGCAAGAGCCTTCCGAATAGTGTCCTACAGTTCTTGTAGATCATCTATCTTTTGGCCAGGATACACCATGTCTTTGATGTGCCCCCAAAGAAAGAAGTGTATAAGGGTAACATCAGTCTTCTGCAGAATGTCAATGGGAAATGAATGTCTTTTCGGCTTGTCATGTGGCTGTATTTCGTGCAATAACTTAACTTTGTGTGAGTACAAACGTAGTCTTTTGTGCACGACTTTGTGAACGGTGGAGCTTGGAATTCCTAGTCGGTAGACTTCCATCGGCTACGCGTGCTTGCTTTCTCCTGTACCGACTCCATTTTTGTTTGAGCGACAGTAGCGCTATTTATACATGTATGAAAATTTGCTGAACCAAATGCTTTAACAAGAAGCTAGGTTTGTTGAAATATAATGACTATTTAAAAACTGTCAGTTACAATCCGGACACCCTGTAGGCAAGCGAGCACTTCCGTGCGATCCGAGCTTCCCGCATGCACAATGCAGGAACGCGATCGACGAAGCCTCCTGCCTCGCTCCAGTACCGCGGCTCTCTCTGCAGTCCACACGTGCATACGAGAGCTCTCTTCCACAATTACAGCTAGTTGACCAGGCTCGCCGTAAATAATTGTTATAAAAATTGTAATTACTGATAAAACTTGTTCTTTTAGATTTGGTGGTTTATTATCAATGCTTCATATATTGGTTTTGTAGTTTATTAGCATTGCTGTTAGTGAGGTTCGTAAGTAATAATATATGGTCAATAATGATATGCTAATTAAAACAGTAATTATTATTAATTGTTCAAAGTTGGCAATTAATTTGTGTGCTGTTAAGTACGTACCAAAAACCATACATTGTATTTTGCTCCTGTATTACCCCTTGTCTCATTGGCTCGAACACCGAGATGACTTTGCATAATATAATGCAGGGCCACCGGTTGCAATAATCATATTTCACTGGTAAGCTCCTTTTGCCTTTCCCTATATAGGAAGGAAGTTCTGGGCGAATTCCTTGCTAGCAATGAGCCACGGAAAGGGCGACGCCACCTTGCTCGAGTGGATTTACTCCCGTTTCACCGAATGCCCCAGAGGCAAATATCTTACCTGAGTATAATTTTTGGCGAAAAGGGAATTCCCGTTTCGCCGAATGTTTTGAAGAATGGGAATTGTCCCTCCGCTTGGAAATTTCAGGGGTGAAAGATAATTTCGACTAAGTCAGAATCTCGGTGTATCATTGGTTGATGCTGACCTCCGTGGCGGAGTGGTTAGCACAGAGCGTTACAACGCCAAGGGGCCCGGGTTCGAATCCCGGCCTGGTAACGGGTGTTATTTTTTAGCGTCCCTTCATCAATTTCATCATATCATCACTCACCTTAACCTCTGTAAACCTCCACTCATTGGAAACTTACATTCTTTCTGCTTATATTATTACAACAAACTGCTCGGAAGATACGTACCGAGTGGCCAGAATTAAAGTTACCCAGCTCATATTCGCTATTAGCCAAAAGTGGCAGAAAAGCGCCCTAATACAGGGTGGGCCAAAAGTCACGAAGGGGTTATAACTGTGAATAACATTTTTATTGATCATTAGTTTCCAATGAGATTTCACAACCTTGAAGACCAAGGATGGGAGATTGTTTACACTTACGTGTGGAATATAATCTCAGGTAGTTGTCCGCCATTATGGGCCTCACAGATACGGCCCCTGTGTTGCACATGATTTAAGTGTACAATTCGTGATAATTTGTTTCAACAAGATAGGGCCACCGCCACGTGCTTCAATTGGACTTCTGAGGACCATTTTCGGCCATCGCATCATCTTGAGAAACACTGACATCAACTGGCCCTCCCGTTCGCCTGACCTCACTCCGCTTGATTATTTTCTTCGGGGCTTTCTGAAGGACAAAGTGTATGTGAACAAACCACAAACATTACAACAGCTGAAGGACAATATTCGTGCAGAAATACGGGCACTCGGACCAGAAGTATTGACCCCTGTCATGCATCATGTGCTACACAGGGCCCGTATCTGTGAGACATAATGGCGGACACCTACCTGAGATTATATTCCACACATAAGTGTCAACAATCTCCCATCCTTGGTCTTCAAGTCTGTGAAATCTCATCGGAAACTAATGATCCATAAAAAAGTTATTCACAGTTATAACCCCTTGGTGACTTTTGGCCCACCATGTATAACAGAAATACAAGTTTTCCATTTGTGTGCTTGGTGACATATCTCGACTATTATTTTCTTTAAATGTCGTCTTGAATTAGAATTAGATTAAGTATTGCTTCTCTCTAGTGTCTAATATATTCCGCCATAGACTAAAGGTTCTTTTTCTTCTTCTTTGTTTGGCGAGGCTTGTCGGTGAAAGATGCAAATAGTCATTGTGCTGAAGCACTCAAATAAATATTTTTAAATGTACTAATCAATGTTGTGTGTCCTCGAACCATGATTTCTGAAGATTTCTCCGAGCATCGCCTTTGCTTGCACAGAATCTCTCTTCTTTGTCCTCAGAACTCGTGATTTATTACTTTAATACTCTTCTGTGCTATATCTTCTGATGAAATTTACGACGAGCACACGCCAGGGGGCGCTTTTTGTGTCTTTTTATTGATAGTATATAACTGTCGCGAAAATCACGACAGAAATTGATGGGAAATGATTCTAAAACGTGCTAAGGGAAGATTTAATTCGCACGGTGGTAATTTTCTTATTGTACGTCGCCTTTCTTCATGTGTTGACTATTCGCGGCAATGACGATGAACGGACGTTCACAAAGTAATACCACAGATAAGGAGATAGCCTTATCTGTGGTAATACACATGCCCAAGATGGAATTCGAAGAGGCACCTTTTGGTGGAGAGTTTTTCTTTTTTCTTTTATTGGCGAGCCCAACTTAAGGTGAAGAGTGACAGTTTCATGCCAGTTGCACATTTATTTAAATATCACCGGAATTGGCACTCCTACTATAGGGTGAGCGTGGTTACTCATCGGAAATTCTGCTTGAATTTTTCTCCGTAGACGTGAAAAAATTGAAACTTTTAATAATACAAATCCAACTCAATTTGTACATATTTATTAATGCTCTGAGCCAAGTTTTTCACAGTTTAGCTTTTACTTTTTTGAGCCAAGTTTTTCACAGTTTAGCTTCTACTTTTATGAGCCAAGTTTTTCACAGTTTAGCTTCTACTTTTTTGAGCCAAGTTTTTCACAGTTTAGCTTCTACTTTTTTGAGCCAAGTTTTTCACAGTTTAGCTTTTACTTTTATGAGCCACGTTTTTCACAGTTTAGCTTTTACTTTTATGAGCCAAGTTTTTCACAGTTTAGCTATTACTTTTATGAGCCAAGTTTTTCACAGTTTAGCTATTACTTTTATGAGCCAAGTTTTTCACAGTTTAGCTTTTACTTTTATGAGCCAAGTTTGTCAAAGATTAGCTTTTACTTTTTTGAGCCAAGTTTTTCACAGTTTAGCTTCTACTTTTTTGAGCCAAGTTTTTCACAGTTTAGCTATTACTTTTATGAGCCAAGTTTTTCAGAGTTTAGCTTTTACTTTTATGAGCCAAGTTTGTCAAAGTTTAGCTTTTACTTTTATGAGCCAAGTTTTTCACAGTTTAGCTTCTACTTTTTTGAGCCAAGTTTTTCACAGTTTAGCTTCTACTTTTTTGAGCCAAGTTTTTAACAGTTTAGCTTTTACTTTTATGAGCCAAGTTTTTCACAGTTTAGCTATTACTTTTTTGAGCCAAGTTTTTCACAGTTTAGCTATTACTTTTATGGGCCAAGTTTTTCAGTTTAGCTTTTACTTTTCTCGATGAAAGAAAAGACAGAAAGCTGCGTGGGAAAAAAAAAACCAACAGAATTCTCTCAATCCGTTTGCTTTGTTAGATAAGATATCTTGAAGTTCATTAGGTAAATTTGAAATTCGTAAACAATTAACAATTTTTGTAGATTGCTACATCCCGTAACATTTGTGACCTGTGTGTGTAGGCGTATTTGTAGTCTGAGTATGTGAAATGGCATATGTAAACTCTGCAACTTAAATTACATATGAATATATACAGTGTTCAGTTGAATTGAATAGCATTTTTGGATACATTGGTATAGCATGTGTTTGGGTGGTGAGAGGCGGCAATATGTTAGGTTGAAATTGAGAAAACCTCTACTTGGAAGGCCGGGAATTATACTTGAATTTTATCATGGTTCTAGTGTTGCCACCATGTACTCAAAGAAATCCCCAGACCATGTAAGAGAGCATTTTCCCCCGTATTGAAAGTGGAAGCGATTGTACAAATTTGTATAAGTTGATTTTATTAAGCGAGATAGGATTATGAATAAGTATTTAAAGAATATCATGTGTTTCTTATGGAGAATCAACTTCAGTATGGGCTCTTATGGGCTTTTACTTTTGAACCCCTCCCCCCCCAAATAAATGTCTTATCAGAAACGAAATTATTTAACATTCGAAGAGTAAATAATAAATGTGCAATAAGCACCGGGAATGTAAGGTTTTCATGGTCTACACCTTCTTTTAATTTTGAATTAATTTGAATTATTTACTTTTGGGTGCGTCAGCACTGAGGCTATTTTGCACCCGTCACACTATACGGGATCCAGCCCCTTATCATAACAAAAATAAAAGCGTATCTGAAAACTAAAATTTCCTTACCTTGGTTAAAAGCTGAGGCTGTAAAGGAGCACTCAGCACAAATAAGGCCAAAACACAGGACAACACAAACAACATTATACTGGCCATGGGGCCAGTCGCCAGAGCCTCGTTAGGTGTACTACGTGGAAGTGAGGTTGACAGTTGGGTGCACTACGTGGAAGTGCACCCCTTACACCCCGCTCCTTCTTTTACAATTCAGTCAAGTTCTGCAGGGGTACAAAAAAAAAAGATTTGAAGGAGGTAGAAGTGGGCTAGGCAAAGGTTGGGGGAAAGAGGGAATACAATTTCCAACTGAAACAAAAACACCTCGTGGTAACGTAATCAAAGGATCTCTGGTTCGATACTCGGTTGAGGCACATAGTCGTTAGGATCCAACTTTAAACTGTAGGCCCAGTCCCAAGTTGCCTTTTCATGAAGTGGACTTGCAAACAAGCAAAGAAAAAAAGTTCTGTGGTTCAAACACTGCATCACAGGGTTCCTTGTTTCTGCAAACATCAAGACTGGATGCGCAGTATGAAATGACAAGTTACGACCGTGAAATTAAATGGATCTTGGCTCGTAAGAAACAAAACTTGTTACGAGAATCCGCAGTGACTTACGACTTATGGAACATCTGGCGCCCTTTTAAATAACCCCCCGTGTCACGTGACGTCATGCTGTAGTGACCGTGAAGGAAGATCAAAGTTGCTCTGAGGCGAACGAGATCATGTTGAGACAAGATCTTGTTTGTATTTACATATAATTATTATGTTTTAATGTATACGTTTTTTCCGTGGCGCCCAAGTCAGAATGTAGGCCTCTCTAACACTTGCAACGCTCTGTTAATGTGGTTAGGTTGCTTGCCTTAAGTTTAATAATCAACACACATTTCAAATTCAGCAACTTTTTACATGTAAAAATTACTAAATAAGCACATATTTGGAACAATCATATCATTTCAGTGAAAATATTGGAACATTTCGCAGCGCCCCTGTAAGGTAGCCACGGCGCACAGTTTGGGAACCACTGGTCTACGGTGAGGTAATTACTCTACAGCAATAGCAGATCGCGCACAATTGGAAACAAACATCACAAAAACTTGGTTATGTTTATTTATTGCATTTGAGTATTCCAATAAACGAACTTTTCTTACATCCTTTTTAACCAATGGATATGTACCAGTAGCGTATATTCCAGGCTGGCTAGGCTATCTGCGAAGCCTGAAGCCTAGAAAGTAAAATAGTGAAGAGAAATCTCTTAGAAACTGTGTGAATTAAGCTGATTTGAAAAAGAAGATAATGGCGATTCTAAAGTTGGCAACCTGAATTCTTAGGAGTTGGCAACCTGAATTCTTAGGAGTTGGCAACCTGAATTCTTAGGAGTTGGCAACCTGAATTCTTAGGAGTTGGCAACCTGAATTCTTAGGAGTTGGGAATCTTAATTCTTAGGAATTGGCAACCTGAATTCGTAGGAGTTGGCAACCTGAATTCGTAGGAGTTGGCAACCTGAATTCTTAGGAGTTGGCAACCTGAATTCGTAGGAGTTGGCAACCTGAATTCTTAGGAGTTGGCAATCTGAATTCTTAGGAGTTGGCAACCTGACTATCACTGGGATGGCAACGTGGCTTCCTTAAAGACGTCAAGAATGAGCCTAGTCTTCTCCCTTCGTCCATAGCCTAGGACCAGGTGTCATAGTGAGCTAGTCCAGGTCTTAGATTTAGCATACGCCACTGATATGTACAGACCTTCGGATGGTGACTAGAAACTTAATGAAGAAATAGATTAAACAGTTGACTTATATTTGTGTAGAGGTGCAATGTGTCTTGTTGAAAAAATGAAGAAACCGTAAATAAAAAAAAAATGTCTCGAGCTCAAAACAAGCATAAGATTGGTAATTACCAGAGTTGGAGAAACTGCGTGTGCGTGTGTGTTTTTGTACTTTGATATGCACTGTACTTTTGTGTAAAGTAACGGTAATGCGCTACTTTTCAAAAGTAACTGTTGTTACTTGAATCAACTTTACCTACCGGGTGGCCAGAATTAAAGTTACCGAACTCAGAGCCCTCTGTAGCCTGTTTGAGGCATCGTAGAACTCTTAGTTCAATTTTCAGCCACCAGGTTTATTTATTTATTTATTTCGTCTTCTTTTACATGGCGAAGTTAAGGCTGTGGAGCCTTTTCTTCCACTTGACCATGTTTACAAAAAAATTGAATATGAAATAATTAAAATTTTGAAAAAAAAGGAAGAAAAAAAATATATAAAAAATTACAGAGAAATAAAAAATACAAGGAGAAATTACATATAAGAAAGGTAATCTAACCTATAGATACGGACACACACACTCACACACACACATACATATCTTTGCCCTTACACACGTACAAGCAAATACATAACACTACACTTACTTAAGCACAGTCCAATATTACACATACTTAAAACACAGTCCAATACGGTATACTTTGATGATAATTCATCTTAACTATTACTCTAATTCATTTTAGTGCCTTACGTCCTTCTATCATTCTCTGCACCCGCCATATTAATAGGGAAATCAAACATTTAATTTTCATTGTATAATATGTGTAACTTTAACAATTTTTTGAACGTCACAATTGAGGAAGAGACATGAATTTCAGGTGGCAACTTGTTCCAAAGGCCTGCTGAGGTAACAGTAAAAGAATTTGCATAAAAGTTGGATTTGTGGAGTGGAATGGACAGCAGAGACCTTTCGCGCGATCTGGTGTTGTGGCTGTGAAAGTCGGAAAGATGTTGAAATCGGTTATAGAGATATTGCGGGTCTTTTATTTGAAGGATTTTGTACAGTAAAATTAACTTATGAAAATTACGTTTATCGCTTAATTTAAGCCACTCGACCTTCGCAAAGTACGATGTCAAATGGTCTGAATATTTTAGGTCGAAAACGAAACGAATGCAGGCATTTTGAATTCGCTGCAGTCGTTTAACTTGCTCGTGATTGACATCCAAGAAAGCAATGTCGCAATAGTCAACAATGGGAAATACAAGAGACTGGACCAGTTTAATTTTTATGCGTTCAGGGAGGAAGTTTTTGAGCCGATAGAGTGAATGCAATGCACCGAAAGCTCTTCTAGATACAGAGTTAACTTGCTCTGCCCAGGTGAGATGTTGGTTGAGTATCACACCCAGATTCTTAACAGTAGTGGAGAAGGGCAGATGAATGTCATCCCAGGACATCCGAGATGGTGAACAACGCTATCAAGAACTTGAAGGAGCGCGGAGGCTCTTCCCTGCAGGCCATCAAGAAGTACATCACCCAGAACTACAAGGTCGACGCCGAGAAGCTCGCGCCCTTCATCAAGAAGTACCTGAGGAGCGCCGTGGCATCAGGTTCTTTGGTGCAAACCAAAGGAAAGGGTGCCTCCGGATCTTTCAAACTCAGCGCTTCGTCGCTGAAGGAGAAACCGGAAAGCGGGGCTGTTTCCAAGACCAAACGCTCGGCTCCCAAGGAGAAGAAACCGGCAAAGAAAGCTGCCCCGGCCAAGCGACCAAAGAAGACCGGCGAAAAGAAGAAGGCACCTGTTGCAAAGCCAAAGAAGTCTCCATCGAATGTGAAAAAGGCAAAGACGCCCAAGAAACCAAAGGCGCCAAAGCCAAAGAAGGCTGCCAAACCCAAGGCAGCAAAGAAGGCTGCACCAAAAAAGAAGTAAAATGGTTGAGCACGCAAGTGCTCCCCATGAGTTGTACAAATAATCACGTTAAGTGATTTAGCTAAGTTATTAATTAGAAAGACATTTATTAGTGGCTTGAAGTTGCGAGAAAATAATCTCTCGTTTATTGCAAGATTGCAAGGTAAAGCAAATCATAACCAATTGGAGCAGGTTACGTCATTATTACAACCCATCATGGAAGTACAGCGCCACATTTCAACCTGGTGGCGGAAAATTGAACTATTTATTTTTATCGCCGTCCTCTTCCCCCATGGTCTGCATAGTGGATTCACCAAATTTCAGAGTTCTACGATGCCTCAAACAGGCTACAGAGGGCTCTGAGTTGGGTAACTTTAATTCTGGCCACCCGGTACCTTACCAAGGGTCTCGGATTCGATTACCGGGCTAGGCATGGCTGTTCTTTGTGAGGGTCTCTTCGTCAATTTCGTCATATCACTCCTAATCTTCGCGATTAGCCAAAAGTGGCAGTACAGCGAGCTAAAATAAATCGGCGCCAGTCTCATTTTGTATTCGTGGATAATTCTTAGTTTTAAATAACAATAAAGTTATTGACCATAAAGAGTAAGAAATTTACAGTTTTGGTTCACTGGGTACGGTCTCCGGCAATAAAAATGGGAGTTATGTGTGTTGCCTAACTAGACGGCGGTGGTAGAAGTTACAATTGAAAACTTAGTTATAATCCACCTATCGCCGTATAGTTAGTCAACACTTATAACCCCTTGCAGGGAAGCGAATATTTCAGGATCTAGGTGGCACATTTTTATTGCCGGTGAGTGTACTTGAAATAAAAATATATATCATGAAAATCTGATACACTGACGTCCAAAACGAATTAAAATTTTGATGATTTGACACCGAAGGCCCCTTCTGTGCAAGGAGCAGTGAACTGGATGCGATTTGGCTCCTACCCAACTGCCAAGCTTGGTAAGGAAAGGAGTATTCTGACGCGAAGGCCAGCCGATGAGAGTGATGAAACTCTTGGTTTGCTGAGCGAGGAGGAGTATTTTGTTGTTGTATTCTCACTCTCAAACCCCTACTAGTATACCGCCTCGAAATACACAAGAGTTAATTGGGTTGCAGAAGCTTTAGGATACGGTGTCTGAAAATGATGTTGATTGCGCATGTCTCGCACACATTCTTGGAAATCAAGCATTTCCTTTTTTATTATTTACTAGCTGATTGCACGGCGTTGCCCGGGTATTTATTTATCCCAATCTTCTATTAGACAGGAATATAATGAATTCTAACTATAGTGTAAAATGAACTTGGAGTTGAACGGCATTGGGAGTGTCACTACATCTTAGCGACCCCGAAAACTATGGATTCCACCGTTTTCGGTTATTTTTATACGTCACCCCTAAGAGTACCAGGGGTGTCTTACCCCCACAGTATTTCTTTCCAGATTGTAAGTGATATGTGTACCAAGTTTGGTTGAATTTGCTCCAGGCGTTCGAGAGTTATGCCGGAACAAACATACACACACACTATATATATATATATATATTTGTTTCCCAGAATGTACAAATAACTGGTCGGGTGAGAGGCACACGCAGCTGCTAACACATCGGGAAAATGGATTCGTAACAGCCCTAAACCTGGTCTCCTATCCTAACAGCGTACACTTTATTAGAATTATAATTGTTAAAATAGTGCATTTAAATTGATTAGGAAGTATAAGTTTGGTGCTATCAGCATCCTTGAGGAACTGATTTTCGCCAAGTGTTAGCAGCTGGGTGCGTACCGCACCAAACCCGTACAATAACTCGTCTTATGCTCCTTTCTGAAAGTGAAGCACATTTTCTTAATAGGATGTAGGGAAATATCGTCGCTGATACAGTGTGATAACTACAGGGTGGTCCATAAGTACATAACACATGATGTAGGAAAGGAAGGGAACATTTTTGTGATATTTTGCCAATATCGCAGTTGTTTTCTGGCTTTCGAGGCCCGAGTCTGCTTTTTCTTTTCAAGACAGCTCCTCAATTGAAGTGACGATGCTGGATTAACACACAGACATTTTGGAGGCTCTCACCGGGAATCGAATCCAGATCCGCTTGCACAAAAGGCG
The DNA here is from genome assembly GCF_977018435.1 of Lepisma saccharinum. Classification (NCBI taxonomy): domain Eukaryota; kingdom Metazoa; phylum Arthropoda; class Insecta; order Zygentoma; family Lepismatidae; genus Lepisma; species Lepisma saccharinum. The sequence goes on from NC_139249.1 coordinate 11,806,439, forward strand.
AGAACTCTAACCATTTGACTACCCGGAAGCCCATAACCTTTACACACACGTGGATATATTGGTATCGGGAAGTATCGATGGATTTTATTTACCCACACCAGTCGATACTTTTCTGGCGTGTTGAGTCTTTCGCGGGGTCCGAAAAATTCTGCACAACACATTCACGGGGGCCTCCCCGATGGCGCAGCGGTAGCGTCGTTGCCTTGTAATCAAGGGGTCCCGGGCTCGATACCCGGTGCAGGCACATAGTGTTTCGGATCCCACTTTAAAGTGTAGGTCCAGTCCCGATTAGCCTTACTGTGCATAAAGTGGACTTAAAACAATAACTCAACAACAACAACATCATCACATTCGCGGAGTGTAAATGATCGTAGAATTTTGCAAAATTCGAACTTTCCGTTTATTTTGCACCAATATTGTGTGAAAAACTGCATTTCGTGATTACATAACAGGTATTTAATATTTTGATGCAATTCTTGATTACTTTGAAGAGAAACTGTGGTAAATTGGTGCTTATAATTGAAAAGTACAGGGGAAAACCTGTTTAAGTCCAATTTTGTCGATTTGATATTGTCGATGGCATTAAATAGCTCCGTCAGTGTACTTCTGTACATTGTAACCACAGACGGAAAACTCTGGAAGTCATGAGAAATGTGAAAGTTTAAAAATGGTATACAGGGGAGAAGTATGTCACTTATCCAGTTTTTTTTTTTTTTTTTTGCCTGGACTCTTCGATTGGGATGCAAAGCTTACTACTAACATTAATCAATATTTTGAATATATTTTAATTATTACCATTTTGAAGCAGTGGTATCGGCGAGAGTATCGGTATCGGTGTAGGTATCGGCTCAAAGTGGTACCGGTCCAGCTAAGCCCTAATATATGAAGGATTCGGGTGTAAAACATGGTGAGTGACAGTTTGGTCATTTTTGAGTTACAAAGTAAAATGCGTGCTACATCGCGCGTAGCGGTGCACTTCACAAGTACACTTACCTTATAAGCTCAGCAGAGCATGCTGGATAATCCCAGGGTTCGGGCTAGGTTACTGTGTTCCTTCCCCTTGGATCCACAGGTGAAGTCCAATGACAACCCACGAGGTTGTCCTCCTGATGCAGGTATCCACAAGTACGAAATACACTTTCGAAATAAAGAAAAACCGCAATATGTTCAACTTTACGTTTATTATAGACACGCACGTATATTATATAAGACTAAAATTACAATTCAAATACTTTCGAACGGTACAGCACGACATGCGTAAGCCTATCTTTTCCGTAACGCGAAGCACCTCTTGCTACTTCAAATCTCTCCGCGCGACTACTAACCAACCGTTTTTCTGGAAGGCGAAAACACCTCCTCAGTTACACAGTGTTACCAGACACAATAACCTTTTAATACTAGGAAGTTTGATAAAAGCCAACAGTAATATATTAGAAATGTACAGTAATCTGGCACAGTGAATTTAGGTATGTGGTTGCAACAATGCAATGAAAAGCGCGTGATCTTCTCACACCACAAGAGTTTAAATAAATCAACAATGGCTTTCAAAATATAAGAGAAACGAACGGCGTTTGCCAGAAACATGAAACAACAAATAGATATATGGAATTGAACTCAGAAATTATTAACTTAGGCTTCACTAACTTGATTAAAATTAAACTTACAACAATCTTTAGAACATTTAAAGGCAAATATATTTATGAATATATATATATGAATTATGAACTGTATAATACCTTCTATAATGAGCATGAAATAATAATATAAGATATAATAATAATAATATAAAACCACGAAGTAATGGCAAACTCGGGGTCATTACATGCGCCATCCTTCAATTTTCGAGTGAAACTGCCATGTCATACAATTTGTATTGGATTCAGTGAAGCCTTCTGAAATCGGTAAACACAACACGAAAACAATTTATGTACATTATAGCTTCTAATAACCTTTTTTCTTAATGAACTCAGAAATGACCAAAATGTCACTTTTTTACACCCGAGTCCTTCAATGTGTGTGGCAGTGGCGTGCTCAGGATTTTCGAAAGGGGGTACGTATGCTGTTTTTATGTAGTCAGTCCTCATTTTGCTATACTTTCCTGCCTCGACGTCCTTTTTTTAAAGAATACTAGTACAAGTGGGTGTATGTGCCACTCCTTGGGCACGCCACTGTGCGTGTGTGTTGAAAATCCCTGGAAATAGTTGCCCAAGTTTGAATTGATGCCATAAGTCCACTTAATGCACCGATATGCTAATCGGGACTGGACCTACAGTTTAAAGTGGGATCCGAATCACTGTGCCTCCACACATAGGCGTAGCTAAAACTTTATATTTGGGTGTGCACAAAGAAAAAAAAAGAGGTCTTGCACCTTTTTAAAAGCATATTTTGCAACTGAATCACTTCGCTCTTTAACTGCACTGATGTTTGTAAAGGAATATCAATTCACTAAATGACAGTGTTGGGAATTTCTGAATGTATGTAGTAGAAAAAATCAAATTGCATAGAAATTACACACACACAAAATGTTCATAAATGTTACAAACAAATACATCAAAATACACGTCATCTATAACAAGAGACGTCTGTCAAAGGGTACAATGTTCTTAAACTCATCAATAATTTCATTTACATCAATAGACTAAGCTTTTTCCTGTTCCACAAATAGCAAGAGCAGGGCTGCCAATCTATCCTGCTTCTGAGTTGCTCTTAATTTAGTTTTAACTTGGGTAAGCTTGGAGAAAGCTCTCTCACACGTGCAGCTTGTGACAGGTATAGAAGAAAAGCGCTGCAGTACAGAGTAGAATGCAGTAAATATCTTCTTTCTCCAATGACATCAAAATATCGAAAAACTACAGACACTCGTTTCATCAGCGATAATGCACACGTTTGTACCAAGTAATGACATTTTTAACTTCTTACAAACTGCCGCTTATTTTCTCTCTTATTGAAATATCTGTATTGAATTCTCTTTGATAAAGCAGCCCATTAGGGTGTGCCTAGGCACACCCCGTAGTTACGCCTATGCCTCCACACTTGATTACAAGGCGACGACGTTATCATTACGCTATTGGGGAGGCGTAATTTGCCCAAGTGCAAGTGTGAGGATCTCATTCATTTTGCTCGTACCAGGTGCTGTGCATGTTCCGAAAACTTAAGCAGGGAATAGTAGCCGGTGCCCCATTTTATTACACTGAACTCGTCCTCTGTCTAAAAGATTAGTACGATTGCTAGATACGTACAACTCTCTCATTCTACCCAGTTCCGTTTTCCTGGGCAGCCCAGTGAATGCAGGGAGCTAATGTATTCTCGAAGCCTCCCGCCGGGGGAGAGACAGACACCTGGTGGCAAGAATACAATAACCCTGAAGTTGTGCTGCAGGATTGTTGGCCTCGTCGCCTAGCACCTCGGTCATCAGGTGTGAGGAACTGGTCGGTCACGTGTGACCTCCATAAAACGTCGTCAGGTGTCGTCAAATGCTGGCCGTTGCTATGGCAATCGTGGAAAGGCAGGTGCTTCGGGGAGGAACCGACGGGGGAGCCTCCTGCTGGCGAGATGGGGAATGACGAGCGCTGCGGCGGCCGGCGGCGCGAGCTGGTAGTTGACCTGCGTCTTCCCAGATGGTGCTGCAGGCTGCTACCGTAATTTTACGTTTATGCCGGGTTGGGGTGACGCCGGGAGAGAGGGAGGGCGGATGTCTCCCTGCTATAGAGTACTCAACCCCCAACGAAGAAGTAAAAATAAATGAATATGTTTTTTCAGCCCAAATATGCAAGGCGGTATATGTTAAATATTGCATACTCCCCAAGAAAATATTTCCACCCCTTTCATCTTATTTCTGGCGTCATTACGGAACTGTAGAATAGATTTTTTTTTAGGCGGGGGGGACAGGCCATTGATAAAAGTGAAATAGTGTAAATAATAAAAATAATTATTGCCAATGTTATAGTTGTTATTCTACAACAATAACTATAATAAACTAATACAATTATTCCAAATTTATTATTAGTAGTAGGAATATTATTATTATATATAAATTATATAAATGGGTAGAGACCGCTACTCAGTCCACCAGATGAGACGACTTCCGTGGCTGAGTGGTTAGCACAGCATTCTTTTTGAACCTATTTTCTCCTTTGCAGGTAAATAAAAAATAAGTTATGTCTGCGATTCATTAAAAAAACAAAACAACTAATGAAATTTTATAGTGCCTAGAATAACCTATTGTGCTTGTTAGAACCTATTTTAGGTTTCGCAGAGGTGACGAAAAATTCAATGACAAATTCATTTTTCAATAAACAAGTAACTTTTCCTAACAGCATAAGTATAGCATTACAATAATTTGTGAATAATTTTGAAAATGATATTCTGTTATTATTATGTATACCCTATTAATGTCTTACGGTTGTTTTGAAATTTTTGTTTGTAACGATTGTACCTAATTAGTATTTTTCAGGAATTTTGAACGATTTTAAGTTTTTTGGAACCAACTTCCCGATTTTTTCAAGCTTAAGGGGGAGAGGGACAATTTCCCCTAGGTCCTTCTCTCCGAGGCAACTGGAAGCACTGTTGCCAACTTAGTTCTTTTGAGGCTTGATCTGCACTCGCTTGGCTGCCCCCTGCCACACTATGCATCACTAGCCCCGGACGGAACTTTTGCCATGCGTATACATTTTGCACGTGACGTGATATTATTATATTGGCTGCGTCGTCTCAGCCCCCCCCCCCTTACCTCCCCAGCTACTTTTATATAGCGCCTTGGCTGAGGTGAAGATGACAATGTTGTTATCCGGTAATCCTTTCGATTCACACAACCATCGGTCGATTTTTAAGATGAGTGATGCCGTCAGATCTAGAAGGTGAAAACTAAGAATAGATTGTCTGTCATCACTTTAAAGTTACGGGTAATAGCAGCGCCCCTCCCCACCCTCTTGACAACTAAAATTACCATGGGAGGCACTTTATCCAGCCTTCGTAAATCTAGCTCCTTGAAAGTCAACTTAGCTCAATTTAAGGTGAAATTTAGCTATTTTATGCACATCAGTTTTGGCAACACTACCAGGATGGCTGTAGGAGGCAAGGAGAAATGCATTGCGCTTATAGGAGAATTATTTTACTCGATGGCGGGAAAAATATATATGATCGGGTAAAGGATCCATTGAAGATGATATTTGCGCTAGAAATAGTCGAAACTCCCATTTGTTTAGCCGTAACTTCAATTTGAAGTTGTCTCTCCATAAGGAATACATGGGATTCTGTAAGTACATATTCATCACATTTTTCAAGCATGGTATCTAGCTTAATAATCAACTTTAAAAACCGCTTCCACTTGCAACATGGGGAGAAATTCATACTCTCAAATTATGCGTGGATTTTATTTAGTAGCAGTGCCAATTCCGACGATATTTAAATAAATGCATGCCTGGTGCGAAATTGTCCCTCCTCATCTTAATTTAATACTTTTAGAACCTATTTTAAAATTTTTAGAACCTATTTTAAAATTTTAAAAACCTATTTTAGTAATATTAGAGCCTTCGTTAGGAACCTAAAAATCCGAGGTCTAGTCATCCCTCATCCCTCATCCTCATCTAAGCCACAAGTGGCAGAAAAGCGTACTAAAGTAAATCAAATCATTTCATCCGATGAGTGAATATACAGGACAACCGTTTTCCATTATTTCTTTACATTGCATGTAAGTAGTGTACTGATATTCATTGATATTGTATTTTTTATTAAAATTTACACACGTCGTTGCAGAAATAGCTTTTAATCTAGTTCCTGTATTTTGCACTAATTTCTTTTCGATCGAATGCAGTTTTTACTTTCGTTACTCTGTTCGGATGTTAACATTTCTGTTATTTAGAATAAAAATAGCAAGCTTTTTCTTTTCTTTTTTGTAACTTGAAATGAAGGGTACCAATTTCCAGGGGGGAGAGAGAGTCGACCCTCTCTCCTGACAACCATAATTTGGTGACGAACGTCGTAACCGAACAGAGGAAAATTCAAAGTTAAAGAATGAATACAGTAAAACCTCGTTAATCCAGACTAATGGGGGGAATAAGTTGACCGGTTTAACTAAAGTCCGGATTAATTTAAATATCCTAAAAGAACAGTAGAAAGTGCATTAAAACTCCGTTTATAGCAACAAAACACGTTTATTATGGTGTATTTAAAGGCCTAAATACACTATACGGTACAGTACAAAGTCTGCGGGAAACAGAATTTCATCAGCGGTTGACTGCCTTTTCTTTGGGAAGTTCTCTTGTTGACTTCTAGCCACATTTAAAACCTTGCATTCTGTTTTTTTCGCCTGATCTTGGTGTCTTCATTTAATTGTACATTGTGTTTTTATTAACAAATGAAATAAATTATGTTTTCCTTTGTTTATTGACGTTTCCGAATGGAAATTATTGTGGACAATTTGTCTACTGTTACTTATGCCGTTGAGTGTACAGGCATGAAATAAATTACAAATAATTCACACAGCAGAACTTTTAGTCCCAGAACCTAACGATTGTCAATTGTCAGTTTGCAGATTGGCACTATAGTGGAACTACAAGCAAAAAAACCTGCGCATACCCGCTACTACTGTGCACCATACTCCCGCTTGGAGGGGAGGGGGAGAGTGGACCATGCTTCCTTATGGCCCGAGCTTAACGGAAGAAGGGAAAGCTGCGCGGAGACTTTTCGTCCAAGGTTATTTTTCCTTGTGGTCGCTCTATAGTGAATGATTTACATACATGTTAGGCACAGGCCCGTAGCTAGAATTGATCTCTGGGGGGGGGGGGGGGCTCACGGGTTATCAGGGGGGTTTGTAAACGAATTCCATTTTTAAAAAAATAGCAGTATTAAATGAGTTAAATTATGTGTAAGGGAGGGGTCATTACGTTGCATAAAATTGATAAGATCACACAAATAGTACATTTTTCTACACCTTTTAAAATATCTCTTGAAGTGTTAATTGACTGGTACTGAAATCTCCCTTACACACTCCATATTGCTTTATATGATACAGATATTTATATCGCACAAAAAGATGCACAATATTCAATCACAGTGCCTACAGTACATTCTACCCCCGATCGAAATAAGGAAACTCCCCTTCGTTCCCAAAACTTGGGAGCTGTTAACCTTTGATGCAGACGCGAAGGAAATTTGCATGATGACATCAAAGTCACAGATTTCTGTCTAAATGGAGGCTCCAACAGGGACAGTGAAGGTACTGATAAAGAAGCTCCCGCATGAAAGAACTTACTAAGTCTAGATAATCTTCTAAATACTTGCAGCTACTTAGACTTCAGCTCATAAACAAGATGAGCGAATGTAATAGTAACGAATGTTCTTGTTCTGTGGATTTATCCTTAAAGTTGTGAGGTATATAAATTTTCACTCTTCACTGCAAACAAATTATACAAAATAGTTTTACCTAATGTCAAGGAGGGCTGAGCCCCCCCTGGCCTCTGCCTGGCTACGGGCCTGGTTAAGCATAGTACTGAAATACTTCCTAATTCAAAAAAACACTGTATTAAATCATCGTGTAAGAACCAGAGGGACGTTGTATTCTTAGGAATATGTCTGACTTAAAAAAGAGTCGGTAAATTAAGCCCCTATCACACTGAACTAACTTTCTAGGTAGCAAACATGGCCGCCTGGCTGACTGCTTGACTGGTTTGGAGGAATAGGACATGTTCTAATTGCTACTTGCTTTCCTTGACTGGATTCTGTGGAACAGCCAATCAGAGCAGTTTCGCCATGCGAAGATAATCTGTGAGTGTGCAAAGGAGCGTTTTTGTCTGTGGTTTCCGAGTGTTACTGCAGCAATGTATAACGTATACAGCATGAAAGGCGCTTTGAGTTATACCATCTATGCCGAGTGCACGGTGTTTACATTTGAAACAACTAAAATATGCTTCCATGCGTGTACAGTAAACGTTGTAAAGTATGTATTTAAGCAGCGCCATTGTTTTGTACCTAATAACGTTTTATACGAAACGTTATTCCTCTCGATTGAATAGTTATCGGCTTTTATAAATGTGAAGTGATACATTGTTTACTTCTCACGCGGCCGCCATTACAACTTCCCCCGTATGGGAACAAAAGTCTATCGACAAGTACGCTGATAAGTATCGTGTGAGGCGAAAACTAGCAAATTGATATCAAGTACAGCGCCAACTAGGGCATACCTACTGGATATCCAGTTCCGTGTGATGCTGGCTTTAGAAATACGTGACTCCACCGTCCTGCTAAGAATTAGAAGTGGAGGGTATGTCGATCTGTCTCCAAACAGAGATCTTCAGAGGGGTTTAGTTAACCAAAACTAACAACATAAGTAAATATAAAACGTTGAAACGTCTTCTTATTTTTCTAATGCGTTTATCGGAATCTTATTGTCCACAGAGAATCTGTCTGGCGCCCCTTGCCCTTCTCGAAAATAAAATGCCAGGCACCGGGTAAACAATTTGAAGCACGATCGTACTTACAGTGTAGCCAAACACTTTGTATGCAAGTTTGTGTTGTTACAGCTGTGACCTTGAAGGGTCTCCGTCAAGTGAGGCGACTTCCCCCTTGCGCCGTGACCTTGAAACTTCATCCGCTTGATTTCAACTTGCAGCTGCCGCGAAGTGCGATGTTGTAAGATGGCAGAAAAGTTATGGAACGAAGGATGTGTCTGCTTCCTTTTCTTGCAATATTCTGGAGTATGTTTGGAGGAGCCTTGGGGTTAGTTGGGGGATGATGCTTTGCGAAAATTCTGCTAAATGGCGGATATCCCCTCCCCCTCTTTTCTTTCCCCTAAATAACTGGTGACCGACCCTCTCTAACTGGATATTTTGATAAACTCAGAGCAGAGTTCACGTACAGAGTGACGCATTTGTGTTCATTCCATGCAGAGTATCTCAACATCCATTCCCATCACCGGGATTAATCTGAAGATGTAGAAATTGACATTGCCGCACAATGTAAAAAACCTGCTCTACTTGTGAAACTAGTTCTTGGGTTCTATTTCTCCAAAGGATATACTTGTGTGTCCTATGTTCGCAAGTTTACACCGGCCTCCGTGGCGGAGTGGTTAGCATAGCGCGCCGAGGTTCGAATCCCAGCGTGGATGTTCTTCCTGGGCGTCCCCTCGTCAATTTCACCGTATCATCACTCATTCGTATCGTCCCGATTAGCCAAGGGTGACAGAGAAGCGACGCTAAATAACACAAATCAAGTTTATATTAAATTTAATGATTGTGCAACGCATATTAATCAGGCCCGTAGCTAGGATTGATCTCCAGGGAGGGCTTTGTAAACCAAGTCCATTTTTCCAAAGTTTAACATTATTAAATGAAGGCAAATTGTGTGTGTGTGTTGGGTGGGGGATCATTAAGTTACATACATTTTAGAAATATACAAATACTACATTTTTCTATATCTTTTTAAAATATCACTTGAAGTGTTAATTGAATGCTACTGAAATCGTCCCTTACTACTCACTCCATACTACTTTTGATAATACAGATACGTATTTATATCATGCAAGAAAAAAATGGACAATATTCAATCATAGTACCTACAGTACATTCCACCTCCGGCTGAAGTAATGAAACAGGGAGCTGTTAACCTTTGGCGCAGATGCGGAGGGAATTTTCATGATGACGTCAAAGTCACAGATTTCTGTATAAACAGGAGAACAGAGGTAGCGATGGTACAGATACAGAAGCTCCCCTATGAAAGAACTTTCTAAAGTCTACAGAATACTTGCCGCTGCTGTTCATGCTCTGTGAATTTATTCTTCACACCAAAGTTGTGAGCGAACAATATCTGCTGTCTACATTTTCACTCTTCACTGCAAAGAAATTGTACAAAATAGTTTTACCTAATGTCAAGAGGAATCACGGCAGTTCGGGGGGGGGGGGGTTCAGCCCCCCTGGCCCCTGCCTGGCTGCAGTAAACATGTCAAAGCTGTAGAAGAAAGTAGCACGGATGACGTCCAACAAATAGTGGTGGAAGGTAATAGCCTTTTCTCGACCCACACAACTGTCAACTCGCTTCCACACAGTACACCATGGGCTGCATCGTTGCAGACTAGAGTTGACGAGCTGTATCTTTGCGGGTGGCCTTGGCTATTCCGCGCAGAGTGAGAGAGAGAGAGAGATACGTTTATGTAGTTGCCACCTACTCGCCCTTTGGGTGGTCGACAGCAAGGACAGAACGTAAGGATAATGACGCGCAGCCGGTAGCTCCTCCCCCTTGCTACTGCGCAGCCGGTATTGGGCAGGGTTCATCCGCAAAGATACAGCTCGTCAACTTTCTAACGATCAACGAGGCTTTGGCGTCTGGACTCTCAGCCAGTATAATCTTCTGTGGGATTTGTGTTGGGGAGAGAGGGGTATGCTGTCCTTGTGTGTGTGATTATCCTATTATCAATTTCATCTTATCACCATTCATCCTCGTCTTCGCGATTAGCCAAAGGTGGCAGAAAAGCGAAGCAAACATATATTCCTATAAACGTATTTAGTGGTAGTTAAACGTGGCCAAATGTTTTTAACAAGCGAGGCGAGGTTTGAACAAATAGGTTTATATTCCGTGACTTGTTTGTTCATACGAAATGTGATAAAATGGTGTAAGCGTAACAAATGTTTGTTTTTCAAGGAAGTGTCAAATGGGCCATTTGAAGCGACACACACACAAAAGGTCTTGGGACGTTTGGTTCACGCAAGTGCGTGTATTTCGATTTTACAATCTGCCACGATGAATGAAAATAAAGCAGTTACGTTCGGATATTTGTAGTTATTCTCGGATGTAACGCAATTCCAGTGTTATTTGATAGTGGGTACTGGAGCGTGCATTTCATAATTCAGATTTTTATTTGGTTGCCATCTCACCACATAAAGCTCCAATGGCATTTTGCTCTATTGGATATAGACGCCTCCAACGCCCCACCAATCAGGTAGCCAAAAACATTCCCCAAAACTCACTATTCGGAGAAAACATATGGGGGGGTACAATAGACGTTTAGTTAGGACTAAAGGGTACGATGAGAACAAAGTTTCAGAACCACTGCTGAAGAATGTGCCGATTTGAATTTACTCAGACTGCGTTTTAACTTCCCAATGATTAGTCATTCATGTCGGGAGGATATGACAGCGTTTTTGCAAGTGTTTTTAGCTTTTTGAAAAGTGCCGCCCTTTTACATTGTTTCTGGGGAACTTTTTGGATTAGGCCTACCCTTGTCTTATGTAATGTATTGTGTTCGTCCTGTACAGAAGATATTTCTTCGTATATTTAATAATCCTCCCCCCTCTGTTCTCCTCTTCTTTCTCTTTCCTACTTTCCTTAGGGGTGTGAGTGGCAGGGGTGACCCCCAGATACCCCCTTCTCTCTCTCTCTCTCTATCTCTTCAGGGTGGGGTGAGAAGGGGGTGAAAGAGAGAGGCTCTCTCTCTCCCTCTTGGCGCACCCAGGGGAGAGGCCATGGGGGCGAGAGAGAGAGGGAGGAGGATTTTCTTTCTTTCAAGAAAGAGAGAAAGAAGGGAGAAGGGTCTTTTCTCTCTCTCTCTCTCTCTCTCTCTTTCTTTCCTCTCTCTCTCCCTTCCCTCTCTCTTCTTTCCTTCTTTCTCTCTTCTTTTCTCAGAAAGAAGGAAGGAAAGGTCCCCTCAAAAAAGAGAGAGAGGAGGGGAGGGAGATATATAGGGGGAGAAATAGAGAGGAGGGGAGGGAGATGTATAGGGGGAGAAAGAGAGAGGAGGGGAGGAAGATATATAGGGGGAGAAAGATAGAAAGGAGGGGAGGGAGATATATAGGGGAGAAAGAGCGAGAGGAGGGGAGGGAGATGTATAGGGGGAGAAAGATAGAAAGGAGGGGAGGGAGATATATAGGGGAGAAAGAGCGAGAGGAGGGGAGGAAGATGTATAGGGGGAGAAAGATAGAAAGGATGGGAGGGAGATAGCTATATAGGGGGAGAAAGATAGAAAGGAGGGGAGGGAGATATATAGGGGAGAAAGAGAGATAGGAGGGGAGGGAGATATATAGGGGGAGAAAGAGAATCTTTAAGAGTACAAAATGGTCATATGCCAAAGAACACAAAACATATGCACATAACATCACACATTCTTATCTTCGCGATTAGCCAAAAGCGAAGTAAAATACACCAAATCGATTATATAAAGGAAAGTATGCTTCAGATCTCAACCCGAATTTGAGTGAATAAATCGCCAGTTTTTCTCCTAGCATGTTGATCACCGGTGTGTAGCAACCATTGGTTGGTTGATTGGGTTTATTTTGCTTCGCTTTTCTTCCACTTTTGGTTAATCGCGAAGATGGGAATGAGCGGTGAACTGACGAAGGACACTCGCGAGAACACCCATGCCCAGGCCGCGATTCTAACCCGGGACTCCTGTCGTCGTAGCGATGTACTAACCACTCCGCAACTGAGGCCGGAAGCAGCGCTTGGAATGATCACAATGGCACGCTGACGTCAGAATGCAACAGCTGGTCTTTGAACTCGGAAGAATGAGGTGTAGGCGGTATCGGAAGTTGAAAATGCTCCAGAAACCTTCGAGGGAAGGTCAGACATGGCAGATGTCTTCCACGGGAAGATATTTGAAATTGTACTTCCTCAGAGGATTTCTCCACCATCCTTTGACATTGGTGGAAAAACTTCATGGTACACACAGAGAACTAAATGCATCAAATCAATTGATGCAAAATAATGCATCAATTGATACACTAAAGTGTGTTTTGTAGCTTTTTGAAAGAATCAGATTTACATTTGATGCATTTTTGTATGTCGTGAAAGAAACACCAAAGTGCATCATTTGATTCAAGTGAGGATTCCTTTCAGTCGACATGAGCTTTAATGCATGCACCAGCATGCATCTTTTTTTGATGATGCACTTTAAACGTTTTGTCTAAGCTACATACAGTCTGTAGCTCAGACCAGACTCTTAAGTGCATCATCCAAAAAGATGCAGGAAGGTGCATCTCGACTGAAAGAAATCCTCACTTGAATCAAATGATGATGCACTTTGGTGCTTGTTTTACGACGTACAAAAATGCACCAAAATGCATCAAATGTGAATCTGATTCTTTGAAGAAACTACAAAACACACTTTAGTGCATCAATCAATATGATGATGCATTTAGTTCTCTGTGTGTATTTACGAACCTGTGTTAATATAGTAGATTGTTAGCCGACGATGTAAGTATTAGACAAAACATAGTAAACAGCGGGGTACAGTGGGATCCATGAGTATTACCCTGCAAATTGTCCATCACCATGTTCGTGCACTTTATTTGACCCAATGAGAGCTTCAAGAATTAAAAGAAAACTCAAAACAAGCTGTTGACTACTTCTGCACCAGCATACATAAAACTTCATTGCTTAAGAACACATAGGGTGTAAGAGAAAAATTAATGAAAATAGTCATGGACAATTTGCACGGTAATACTCATGGATCCCACTGTACAAGGTTAAAATGAAGCTCCAAATACCTGAAGTCGCCATAATTGTTGGAGAAATAACACTGTTCTGTCGACTGAAACCAAGAACTATAATGCTATATACGGTTCAGCAGCATTTTGGTATTTTAACATAGATGTGGAATTTTTCAACATTTTTTTTTACTGGTTGTCCACTCATTTCGCTGGTAGCAAAAGGGCACAATGCCGATGCACTTAACTTAGGGCCTATTTGGGGCGGATCCATCAAAAAATTATGGAAACATTAATAATCTTAAAATAGAACCACCTGTAATAGATAAAAATAATAAGTGGGATCCATGAGTGTTACCGTGCAAATTGTCCATAACTGTTTTAATTAACTTTCCACTTACATCCTATGGGTTTTTAAGCGATGGATTTTTGTGTATGCTAGTGCAGAAGTTGTCAACAGCTTGTTTTAGTTTTCTTTTAATTCTTGAAGCTCATATTGGGTCAAATAAACTGCACGAACGTGGTGATGGACAGTTTGCACGGTAATACTCATGGATCCCACTGTACAGGCTCGAAAAGTTTTTTTCCATTCCATAAAAATATCGTCCAGAAGTATTTGCTAAATTACTGTTTCGTTTGCGAAATCACGAATAACCCTACAGTCCCAGGAGGTTAACGAAAGTGGGTGTAAATTTTAATAAACCTGAACATTTTAGAGAGCCCAGTGCTCCTTCCCCTTTGACCCCGCCAAGTTGCGCCTATGCTAGATCACAATTCCAGTGATATCACAGTGGTTGCAGCCACACGTACAAACGGTGGATCCCAATTGACGTACAGTTTTGTTTGCTGTTTTCTGCTAACGATTTTATCTCACCAATGTTGTTCTCGAACACACCGCGATTTCCTAAAAACGAAGAGACAGTGCAATAGATAGCACTTTTCATGACACTGCACTGTGGGGTGCCAAGGTTTTGACAGAAAGCTCACAACTATAATCAAGCCGTCACACAGACACAATACCCTGCACTTGGTGTTTATACTGATGATTCCGTATTGGCACAAAATAAATTCTTCCCGAATTAACACTGTTCACAACACTGTAGGTGTCACTAATGTTTGTGATACGGTCGTAACACCGTTTTGCGTCCAGACATGCGACTGAAGTCACGGAGCGTCTCTTTGTGCACGCTGCTTCGTAAGAAATCCAATGAACTTTCCCCGTCTTGGACAGCAAGCATGGCCTCTCGGGGAAACATGGCTGTCGTTTCCATGACAACGCCATGTGGGCGGAGCAAGATTGCGGTTCGGAAATCTCCGAGCAGCCAATGGAGTGGAACTCGTGTTGCCAAGTGGGCGGGACGCAAGTGGAAGCCATGTTTGCTTGCGTCACTGTCGCACGACGTGATCAATCGAGCAAAAAATATCTGGCGCTTGCTTGTGGCGCTATCTCTCGGCGTGATTTCGAACTACCACGGCCCTGGATGCAGGAACTGAAGTGTGTTTGCATGTCTGACGTGTTTTCTGATAACGTGTTTGGTAAACAAGCGTAGCACGTGTTTCAGGATGGGCATTTAAAAAGCCATTATTACATGCAACAGCATCAGTAGCGTTTGCTATTTACTAGTTATCTTACGGCGATTTTTTCATCGCAACTATAAGAATAATAATCATGAAGAAATACGAATATATCCTTTCGCGTTCTTTTCCCCGTATCTCCAGCTGCTTTTTTTCTTTCTTTCTAGAGTTTTAGTTTTAATTCTACTTTATGCACAGATAGGCTAATAGAGACTGGACCTACAGTTTAAAGCGGGACCCGAACCAGAATCCGATGGATGCCCGTTCTTTCAGTCTGTAATTGCGTAAAGGTGTGGACTAGGAGTCCCGAGTTCGAATCCCGGTTTGGGTATGGATATTCTCCCTTTCATCTTATTCTCTCGTCTTCGCGATTAGTCAAAGTGGCAGAATAGCGAAGTAAAATCAACCAAATCAATCAAGCAGGACGTTTTTGCAGGTAAAAATTCTCATGAAACATTTTCGTGTAATATTAGTGGGACTTCCCAGTGGCGTAGTGGCAAAGTCGTTGCCTTGTAATCAAGGGGTCCCGAGTTCAATATTCGGTGAACCGCCATGGTGGTTTGGATCCCACTTAAACTGTAGGCTCAGTCCCAAATAGTCTTTTTCTGAATGAAGTGGACTTACATTACTCAACACAAACCCAAAATATAGGTGTATTGTACTTCACATTTTTGCCACTTTTTGGCTAATCGCGACTATGCGGATCAGAGATTATGTAAAATTTGATTAACAGACACCTGGCGTCGTAGCTTGCTGTGCTAACCACCCCGCCTAAAATATATTGGCGTTATTGCATCTTTTTGATAATGTAATTATGGCACTCGAATACAATTATAACAGGAATAGCCACAGTTGAGCATTGGGTAGAAATAAGTTTCAATATTGTCCAAAAGGTGCGCTAGTGTTGAAAAGAGAGATTGTAGCTCATGAATTTTTCCTCATATTCCAAGTGTATGCGAAAGTAAGTCGATAATCGAGCCTGTGTACGTGTGGGGGGAGTTTTCTTGCGAGTAAAGGCCATCATAATCAACCTTTTGGCATTTTAACCATTGCTCGGCCAATGGGTCACATGTGACCCATAGAAAATGTAGGCGTAGTCGACCGATGGGTCACTGGTGACCCATCGTGCTGATTAAAAAGCTCATGTGCTCTTAGCACCTTCATACTTGTATGTGAGGTTGTAAACGCTGACAGATGTTCAGATAAAACTTTGAAATGTCATGTGGAAGAAAACCCCCCACCGAAGCCCCCCCCCCGACTCCAAAGTTACGTATGGAAGCTGGCGCGAATTTTAAATTTGTACACTTATTTGACAAAAAATGTTACAACTCGTAGACTATTTGACCAATCCACTTCGGGTAACTTTTTGTGTTGCAGCTAAAACATCAGGGCAGCAACCGTGCAGGAATCAAAACGCCAATGGCAATAAGAGGGGTTGGGTGGGCCACGGCCCCCAACTTTCAATGAAAAAATCATAAAAATGGGGAGTTTGCCTCTCTTTCCCCGCTATTTTGGGAAGGAGAGGTAAAATTTAGCCTTATTTTTCAAAGAAAGGTCCATTCTCAACCGAATAAAAGTCATTTCATGTTCCTGGGTGCATTACATTATAGAATATGTGAAAAATTCCCCATTTTTATGATTTCTTTCATTGAAAGTTGGGGGCCGCGGCCTACTTAACCCCTCTTATTGGCTTTGGCGTTTTGATTCCTGCACGGTTGCATGCCCTGATGTTCTAGCTGCAAAACAAAAGTTACCCGAAGCAGATTGCTCAAATAGTCTCCGAGCAATAACGTTTTTCTGAAATAAGTGTAAAATTTAAAAATCGCTCGCAAAGGCGGCGGCCAGAGAGAGTTTACTTTCGAAAACCCGCTCGGCGGTCTAAAGGTTAAAACTAGCCTTTAAGCAATGATTTTTGATTCATGTTTTAGATTCAAATCCAACGGTAGGCAATGCAGACTGATACCGTAACTTTCCTTATTCATCCGAGAAGAATGCTGGGATGATACCTTTAGCAATGTCCTAGCCAGTACATTCTTCTTCCATGTTCTTTTTCCCCAGTTCTACTCTGGGGTGTACTGGGTGATCCTTCCACGTAGTACACCCTGGACTGCAGACTAACGAGGCTCTTGCGACTGGCCCCATGGCCAGTATAATTGTCCTGTGTTTTGTCCTTATTTGTGCTGAGCGCTCTTTTTAGCCTCAGCTTTTAACCAAGGTAAGGAAATTTTTAGTTTTCAGACACGCTTTTATTTTTGTTACGATAAGGGGCTGGACCCCGTATAGTGTGACGGGTGCAAAATAGCCTAAGTGCTGACGCATCCTAAATTCAAATTCATTTCTACTCTGTCCTACTTGTCACGGTCAACCAACTCGTAGTCACTTTGTGTTATTTAAATCAACAGGGCCTCTCGTACAGCATCATCATTCCGGTTACACTTTAAACTGTAGGCCGAGTCCCTTTTAGACTATATTTAGCCCTTCGTGTGGATACAAAGCAAACTTTACTTTCTAAAATAATCAACCAACGCTCTGAAAGCTGTCTTAACAAGTGTTGCTAGCTTTTGGAATCATTTTTGTCTTGTTCTTTTGTTGTCAACCTCTGAAGGAGAAAAAAAGTGGCAAGTCTTACTTAGCAGATTCCGTATGAGTCACTTCTGTTCCGTTTCATGACTCACTACTTGTGAGGCTTTCTCTACCTTGAAGAATCTGCACGCTTCATCTGTTAGTCCCTTGAGTGGTAAAACATATCGTGACCAATAGTATTCTTATTGTAATTTAAGACACACGATGCCCTTATACACACAAGCGAGGATGTGCGAGGGTTGATCAGGAAGTGGTACGATGTCTGCGCACATCCAACCGTCAGCATTTTCACTTCGGTCGGCTTGTGTTAAATGGTCGACTTTCTATCTTTCCATGGGTGTTCTTTGTCTCTCTGGATCACTTTCGTGTAATACATTCCAGTAGAGTTACAAAGTACTTTTTTTACGTGGATTTTTTTGTACTTATTTTCTACCATATCAAAAGAATGAACTTGTAGTCTTTACAGTCATAGTCCGTTCCTTTTCCGGATGGAAACACTTAGTACCATCTTGCGGCGATTTGACGAAACGTTTGTGTATTTCGCCCAACACACCGTACCAAGGAGAAGCAGGGCATGAAGATGGAACTAGGTGACCTTGAACACAAACTTGGGAGTTTTGACAGAGAAATAACAGCCATGAAAGTGATCGATTGAAAAATAACTTTTGCAAACATTGAAGGCAAAGGACATTTTTATCATGTTCCGCAACACTCCACCCTTACCGGGCCGCTTCTGGCAGGAAAAACCCAAATAAACAACTAAATAGGCTCGTTAGTCCTGGGTTCCCATCCCGTTCCTCACCAGAGCGTTCGGAACCAAAGAATCAATCACAGGCAAGAACTTACTGAATTAATGTTGCAGGGTGATTGCTGAAAACTCGCAGAAATGGGCTTTATACATTTATTTACAATTCAACAAAACAAAGCTCGGATTCTTCCAATAATTCTCTAATTTACATTATTTGCATTCCTCTAACTTGAGCCCCACGGCAGAACTGCCAAGTGGAAGCTAAGCATCGGCAGAACTGCCAAGTGGAAGCTAAGCATCGGCAGAACTGCCAAGTGGAAGCTAAGCATCGGCAGAACTGCCAAGTGGAAACTAAGCATCGGCAGAACTGCCAAGTGGAAACTAAGCATCGGCAGAACTGCCAAGTGGAAGCTAAGCATCGGCAGAACTGCCAAGTGGAAGCTAAGCATCGGCAGAACTGCCAAGTGGAAGCTAAGCATCGGCAGAACTGCCAAGTGGAAGCTAAGCATCGGCAGAACTGCCAAGTGGAAGCTAAGCATCGGCAGAACTGCCTAGTGGAAGCTAAGCATCGGCAGAACTGCCTAGTGGAAGCTAAGCATCGGCAGAACTGCCAAGTGGAAGCTAAGCATCGGCAGAACTGCCAAGTGGAAGCTAAGCATCGGCAGAACTGCCAAGTGGAAGCTAAGCATCGGCAGAACTGCCAAGTGGAAGCTAAGCATCGGCAGAACTGCCAAGTGGAAGCTAAGCATCGGCAGAACTGCCAAGTGGAAGCTAAGCATCGGCAGAACTGCCAAGTGGAAGCTAAGCATCGGCAGAACTGCCAAGTGGAAGCTAAGCATCGGCAGAACTGCCAAGTGGAAGCTAAGCATCGGCAGAACTGCCAAGAGGAAGCTAAGCATCGGCAGAACTGCCAAGTGGAAGCTAAGCATCGGCAGAACTGCCAAGTGGAAGCTAAGCATCGGCAGAACTGCCAAGTGGAAGCTAAGCATCGGCAGAACTGCCAAGTGGAAGCTAAGCATCGGCAGAACTGCCTAGTGGAAGCTAAGCATCGGCAGAACTGCCTAGTGGAAGCTAAGCATCGGCAGAACTGCCAAGTGGAAGCTAAGCATCGGCAGAACTGCCAAGTGGAAGCTAAGCATCGGCAGAACTGCCTCGGGATGCTCTTTCTCGTGGGAGGCCGGCCACTGGAGACCGAACATCACTCTCCCTTCTGCTATCCGGTTCATAAACACACGGTCATGTCCTCTGCCAGAGGCCATATTTATACTTCCTCCCGCATCGCATGGGGGAGGGCTGAAAGTTCAAATCTTATTGGCTCTTTTAAACTACACAGAACCATGGAAGAAACCCAAGCATACAGAATCATACACAAACACAAAAAAGAAACAAAAGAAACAAATACTGTTTGTAACAATCAAGATATGACTAATGAGTTTGCAAAGGCAGAGAAAGTCCAGCTTTCACCCTCATATAGCTACTAACTAAAGATCGTTTTGATTGGTTGATTGATTTGCTTTAATTTACTTCGCTTTTCTCCCACTTTTGACTAATCGCGGAGATGAGAACGAGTGATGTGATGAAATTGATGAAAGGACACTCACAATGAACAGCCATGCCCAGGCCGGGATTCGAACCCGGGACACCTGGAGTCGCAGCTCGATGTGCTAACCACTCCGCCACGGAGGCCGGCAAAGAAGATAATTTTGATGGAAGACCATAAGGATTTTTAACTTTCTTAATTTTCCTGGTGCTGCTCTTCCAAGGATAAAAACGGCAGTCCGGTTGCCAACTTATAAAAATTCAGGTTGCCAACTCTTAAGAATTCAGGTTGCCAACTCCTAAGAATTCAGGTTGCCAAATCCTAAGAATTCAGGTTGCCAAATCCTAAGAATACAGGTTGCCAAATCCTAAGAATACAGGTTGCCAACTCCTAAGAATTCAGGTTGCCAACTTCAGAATCGCCATTATCTTCTTTTTCAAATCATCTTAATATACACAGTTTCTAAGAGATTTCTCTTCAGTATTTTACTTTGTAGGCTTCAGGCTTTGCAGATAGCCTAGCAAGCCTGAAATATACGGTCCTGCTCATCGTCACGATAGCCAAAGGTGACAGAGGAAACAAAAATACAGGATGGTATCTTACATTCTGATCCTATTTTTATTCATGACTCCTTTCCTTCTATTCCAATCCTTACTTATTTGCACTGTCGTACCTGTTGGCGTTTCCCATGTAAAATGATGCAGTAACATAACCTCAAGTATTTTCATAATGCGATTGATTCATAAATAATTATTGAGCATGTGATGAATGTTCCTAATGATCTTTATTAATGTTTTACTTGTTGGTTCTCTTTGCAGGTGCTAGTTGAATATGACGATGTGGAGTGGCATCGGCGGGAGTGGATCAGCATTTATAAAGACCGTCTCTTTTATCTGTTTCTTGTTGAAGACACGCTCGTATGGACGAACCGCGAAGATCCGTTCACTGCCGACAGAGGGAAATCCAAAGTTCTTTGGCCCGCCTTAGTAAGTACACTGTGTCAATAACAATACACATCTTGATGCTGTGTTACATAAGGTTCGTGGGCGTCGCAAGAAATATTTCGTGCAGGCGTCCCGTCATGTATTAAAATTAAAAGAACTAGTAAATAATAGGTGTTATTTTATCCGTGAGGGGACTGTTCCACTCGACACAAGAGATGAGTGAATATCCTGGCACAACTTTATTATTTCGACTTTTCATAAAGTCATAAGCTATGGTTTAAATTTAAAAATTTTGAAGTCGAATTCAAGATGGCGGCCGTCATCGTCATGCACCCTATAACAGTTCCCCCGCACTCCTATTACAAACCTACAGTGTTAGTTTTGCGGAACAGTGTCTCATTCAACTTTTATTCGGATGTGTCCATACTTTTGGACCATCCTGTATTATGAACTTATTTAGTGAGAAAATTTTAGAAGTATTTGCAACATTGATAATTTTTTTTTTTTTTCAAAAAGTTGTTGGTAAAAATTGAACATGTAGGAATGGTCGATAGAAATAATACTATTATATTTATGTACTCAGAGTTATGATGTGTTAATATTTTTGTTAACTAAATGGTAATATGGGACTAGGCAAGGGTTCAGCAATGTCATTGCAATCCTCGTTATATCTCTAACCACCTCTTTCCTATTTACAGTCATTCACACCGCTGGTGGATACCTTGGACATGGAAACTGAACTACGGCCTGTTGAGTTTCTCGTGGACAGGGAATTAGTGTTCCGTGATTTCACCCAGTGCCAGCCATTCCAGGTGAGTAAGTTAGACCAGTAAGTCAACACAGTCTGTTTTAGATAACAATCCATGTAGTTGACGGGACAGAGGGTGATTCCGCAATTGTTTGTTCAGCTTGTTGTCTAGTTGTTTCTTTACCATGGCGACTGGATCAAAGTCTGACAGACAATTTTCGTTTGGTGATGGGAATGGTCATCGTAGCTCGTTTTGTTACCAGAGTAACAGCCTCGGCGAAATTGAGTAAGGAAGAGGGGTTGATTTGTCCCTTCCTCCACCCACACGAAATTTCTAATACTAACCATTAGTTGGTTAGAATAAGGGTAAATGGCGATTGCCTCTTCGTCGAATTCTAAAAAGTGGAACGAAACCTTCATCACATATTGAAGGCTTGTCACATAGTCCATGTCGTCTACAAAAGGTGACTTCGTCTCCTTGTCTAAAAGAAGCAATCGCCTTATTCGTGACGCCTTCAAAATATGATTTCGTCCTTCTTGATGTCTACAAAATTGATTTTCTGCTCTTTGGAGTCTGAAAAACTGATTTACGTCTCTTTGATGTCAACAAAGGCTGATTACGTCTCCTTGTCGTCTGCAAAATCTCATTTTGTTCTCCCTGATGTCAACAAAAGCTCAATTCCTCCTACTTGACGCCTACGAAAGCTTATATCCTCCTCGTTGGCGTCTACGAAAGCTGGTTTCCTCCTCCTGGATGTCAACAAAAACTGCTTTCATCCTTATTGATTTCAACAAATCTGGTTTCCTCCTCCTTGATGTCAACAAAAGCTGGTTTCATCCTCTTTGGCGTCTGCAAAAGCTAATCTCCTTTTTCCTTAACGTCTCTAAAAGCTTATTTCCTCCTCCTTGGTGTCTACAAAAGCTGTTTCCTCCTCTTTCAAGTCAACAAAAGCTGATTTCATCCTCATTGATGTCAAAAACATCTGGTTTCATCCTTCTTGATTTCTACAAAAGCTGGTTTCCTCCTCCTTGATGTCAACAAAACCTTGTTTCCTCCTCCTTGATGTCAACAAAAGCTGGTTTCCTCCTCCTTGATGTCAACAAAAGCTGGTTTCCTCCTCCTTGATGTCAATAAAACCTGGTTTCATCCTCCTTAATGTCAACAAAAGCAGGTTTCCTCCTCCTTGATTTCAACAAAAGCTAGTTTCCTCCTCCTTTATTTCAACAAAACCTTGTTTCCTCCTCCTTGATGTCAACAAAAGCTGGTTTCCTCCTCCTTGATGTCAATAAAACCTGGTTTCCTCCTCCTTTATTTCAACAAAACCTTGTTTCCTCCTCCTTGATGTCAACAAAAGCTGGTTTCCTCCTCCTTGATGTCAACAAAAGCTGGTTTCCTCCTCCTTGATGTCAATAAAATCTGGTTTCCTCCTCCTTGATGTCAATAAAATCTGGTTTCCTCCTCCTTGATGTCAATAAAAGCTGGTTTCATCATTCTTGGATTTCAACAAAAGCTGATTTCCTCCTCCTTGATGTCAACAAAACCTTGTTTCCTCCTCCTTGATGTCAATAAAAGCTGGTTTCGTCCTTCTTGGATTTCAACAAAAGCTGGTTTCCTCGTCCTTGATGTCAACAAAAGCTGGTTTCCTCGTCCTTGATGTCAACAAAACCTTGTTTCCTCCTCCTTGATGTCAACAAAACCTGGTTTCCTCCTCCTTGATGTCAATAAAAGCTGGTTTCTTCATTCTTGGATTTCGACAAAAGCTGGTTTCCTCCTCCTTGATGTCAATAAAAGCTGGTTTCCTCCTCCTTGATGTCAACAAAAGCTGGTTTCCTCCTCCTTGATGTCAATAAAACCTGGTTTCCTCCTCCTTTATTTCAACAAAACCTTGTTTCCTCCTCCTTGATGTCAACAAAAGCTGGTTTCCTCCTCCTTGATGTCAACAAAAGCTGCTTTCCTCCTCCTTGATGTCAAAAAAGCTGGTTTCCTCCTCCTTGATGTCAATAAAATCTGGTTTCCTCCTCCTTGATGTCAATAAAAGCTGGTTTCATCATTCTTGGATTTCAACAAAAGCTGGTTTCCTCGTCCTTGATGTCAACAACAGCTGGTTTCCTCGTCCTTGATGTCAACAAAGCCTTGTTTCCTCCTCCTTGATGTCAATAAAAGCTGGTTTCCTCCTACTTGATGTCAACAAAAGCTGGTTTCCTCCTCCTTGATGTCAATAAAAGCTGGTTTCATCATTCTTGGATTTCGACAAAAGTAGGTTTCTTCCTCCTTGATTTCAACAAAAGCTGGTTTCCTCCTCCTTTATTTTAACAAAACCTTGTTTCCTCCTCCTTGATGTCAAAAAAAGCTGGTTTCCTCCTCCTTGATGTCAATAAAATCTGGTTTCCTCCTCCTTGATGTCAATAAAAGCTGGTTTCCTCATTCTTGGATTTCAACAAAAGCTGGTTTCCTCCTTCTTGATGTCAACAAAACCTTGTTTCCTCCTCCTTGATGTCAATAAAAGCTGGTTTCGTCCTTCTTGGATTTCAACAAAAGCTGGTTTCCTCGTCCTTGATGTCAACAAAAGCTGGTTTCATCCTCTTTGGCGTCTGCAAAAGCTAATCTCCTTTTTCCTTAACGTCTCTAAAAGCTTATTTCCTCCTCCTTGGTGTCTACAAAAGCTGTTTCCTCCTCTTTCAAGTCAACAAAAGCTGATTTCATCCTCATTGATGTCAAAAACATCTGGTTTCATCCTTCTTGATTTCTACAAAAGCTGGTTTCCTCCTCCTTGATGTCAACAAAACCTTGTTTCCTCCTCCTTGATGTCAACAAAAGCTGGTTTCCTCCTCCTTGATGTCAACAAAAGCTGGTTTCCTCCTCCTTGATGTCAATAAAACCTGGTTTCATCCTCCTTAATGTCAACAAAAGCTGGTTTCCTCCTCCTTGATTTCAACAAAAGCTGGTTTCCTCCTCCTTTATTTCAACAAAACCTTGTTTCCTCCTCCTTGATGTCAACAAAAGCTGGTTTCCTCCTCCTTGATGTCAATAAAACCTGGTTTCCTCCTCCTTTATTTCAACAAAACCTTGTTTCCTCCTCCTTGATGTCAACAAAAGCTGGTTTCCTCCTCCTTGATGTCAACAAAAGCTGGTTTCCTCCTCCTTGATGTCAAAAAAAGCTGGTTTCCTCCTCCTTGATGTCAATAAAATCTGGTTTGCTCCTCCTTGATGTCAATAAAAGCTGGTTTCATCATTCTTGGATTTCAACAAAAGCTGATTTCCTCCTCCTTGATGTCAACAAAACCTTGTTTCCTCCTCCTTGATGTCAATAAAAGCTGGTTTCGTCCTTCTTGGATTTCAACAAAAGCTGGTTTCCTCGTCCTTGATGTCAACAAAAGCTGGTTTCCTCGTCCTTGATGTCAACAAAACCTTGTTTCCTCCTCCTTGATGTCAACAAAACCTGGTTTCCTCCTCCTTGATGTCAATAAAAGCTGGTTTCTTCATTCTTGGATTTCGACAAAAGCTGGTTTCCTCCTCCTTGATGTCAATAAAAGCTGGTTTCCTCCTCCTTGATGTCAACAAAAGCTGGTTTCCTCCTCCTTGATGTCAATAAAACCTGGTTTCCTCCTCCTTTATTTCAACAAAACCTTGTTTCCTCCTCCTTGATGTCAACAAAAGCTGGTTTCCTCCTCCTTGATGTCAACAAAAGCTGCTTTCCTCCTCCTTGATGTCAAAAAAAGCTGGTTTCCTCCTCCTTGATGTCAATAAAATCTGGTTTCCTCCTCCTTGATGTCAATAAAAGCTGGTTTCATCATTCTTGGATTTCAACAAAAGCTGGTTTCCTCGTCCTTGATGTCAACAACAGCTGGTTTCCTCGTCCTTGATGTCAACAAAGCCTTGTTTCCTCCTCCTTGATGTCAATAAAAGCTGGTTTCCTCCTACTTGATGTCAACAAAAGCTGGTTTCCTCCTCCTTGATGTCAATAAAAGCTGGTTTCATCATTCTTGGATTTCGACAAAAGCAGGTTTCTTCCTCCTAGATTTCAACAAAAGCTGGTTTCCTCCTCCTTTATTTTAACAAAACCTTGTTTCCTCCTCCTTGATGTCAAAAAAAGCTGGTTTCCTCCTCCTTGATGTCAATAAAATCTGGTTTCCTCCTCCTTGATGTCAATAAAAGCTGGTTTCATCATTCTTGGATTTCAACAAAAGCTGGTTTCCTCCTTCTTGATGTCAACAAAACCTTGTTTCCTCCTCCTTGATGTCAATAAAAGCTGGTTTCGTCCTTCTTGGATTTCAACAAAAGCTGGTTTCCTCGTCCTTGATGTCAACAAAAGCTGGTTTCCTCGTCCTTGATTTCAACAAAACCTGGTTTCCTCCTCCTTTATTTCAACAAGACCTTGTTTCCTCCTCCTTGATGTCAACAAAAGCTGGTTTCCTCCTTGATATCAATAAAAGCTGGTTTCCTCCTCCTTGATGTCAATAAAAGCTGGTTTCCTCCTCCTTGATGTCAACAAAAGCTGGTTTCCTCCTCCTTGATGTCAATAAAAGCTGGTTTCCTCCTCCTTGATGTCAACAAAACCTGGTTTCCTCCTCCTTGATGTCAATAAAAGCTGGTTTCGTCCTTCTTGGATTTCAACAAAAGCTGGTTTCCTCCTCCTTGATGTCAACAAAAGCTGGTTTCCTCGTCCTTGATGTCAACAAAACCTTGTTTCCTCATCCTTGATGTCAACAAAACCTGGTTTCCTCCTCCTTGATGTCAATAAAAGCTGGTTTCTTCATTCTTGGATTTCGACAAAAGCAGGTTTCTTCCTCCTTGATTTCAACAAAAGCTGGTTTCCTCCTCCTTTATTTCAACAAAACCTTGTTTCCTCCTCCTTCATGTCAACAAAAGCTGGTTTCCTCCTCCTTGATGTCAATAAAAGCTGGTTTCCTCCTCCTTGATGTCAACAAAAGCTGGTTTCCTCCTCCTTGATGTCAATAAAACCTTGTTTCCTCCTCCTTTATTTCAACAAAACCTTGTTTCCTCCTCCTTGATGTCAACAAAAGCTGGTTTCCTCCTCCTTGATGTCAACAAAAGCTGCTTTCCTCCTCCTTGATGTCAAAAAAAGCTGGTTTCCTCCTCCTTGATGTCAATAAAATCTGGTTTCCTCCTCCTTGATGTCAATAAAAGCTGGTTTCATCATTCTTGGATTTCAACAAAAGCTGGTTTCCTCGTCCTTGATGTCAACAACAGCTGGTTTCCTCGTCCTTGATGTCAACAAAGCCTTGTTTCCTCCTCCTTGATGTCAATAAAAGCTGGTTTCCTCCTACTTGATGTCAACAAAAGCTGGTTTCCTCCTCCTTGATGTCAATAAAAGCTGGTTTCATCATTCTTGGATTTCGACAAAAGCAGGTTTCTTCCTCCTTGATTTCAACAAAAGCTGGTTTCCTCCTCCTTTATTTTAACAAAACCTTGTTTCCTCCTCCTTGATGTCAAAAAAAGCTGGTTTCCTCCTCCTTGATGTCAATAAAATCTGGTTTCCTCGTCCTTGATGTCAACAAAAGCTGGTTTCCTCGTCCTTGATGTCAACAAAACCTTGTTTCCTCCTCCTTGATGTCAACAAAACCTGGTTTCCTCCTCCTTGATGTCAATAAAAGCTGGTTTCTTCATTCTTGGATTTCGACAAAAGCAGGTTTCTTCCTCCTTGATTTCAACAAAAGCTGGTTTCCTCCTCCTTTATTTCAACAAAACCTTGTTTCCTCCTCCTTCATGTCAACAAAAGCTGGTTTCCTCCTCCTTGATGTCAATAAAAGCTGGTTTCCTCCTCCTTGATGTCAACAAAAGCTGGTTTCCTCCTCCTTGATGTCAATAAAACCTGGTTTCCTCCTCCTTTATTTCAACAAAACCTTGTTTCCTCCTCCTAGATGTCAACAAAAGCTGGTTTCCTCCTCCTTGATGTCAACAAAAGCTGCTTTCCTCCTCCTTGATGTCAAAAAAAGCTGGTTTCCTCCTCCTTGATGTCAATAAAATCTGGTTTCCTCCTCCTTGATGTCAATAAAAGCTGGTTTCATCATTCTTGGATTTCAACAAAAGCTGGTTTCCTCGTCCTTGATGTCAACAACAGCTGGTTTCCTCGTCCTTGATGTCAACAAAGCCTTGTTTCCTCCTCCTTGATGTCAATAAAAGCTGGTTTCCTCCTACTTGATGTCAACAAAAGCTGGTTTCCTCCTCCTTGATGTCAATAAAAGCTGGTTTCATCATTCTTGGATTTCGACAAAAGCAGGTTTCTTCCTCCTTGATTTCAACAAAAGCTGGTTTCCTCCTCCTTTATTTTAACAAAACCTTGTTTCCTCCTCCTTGATGTCAAAAAAAGCTGGTTTCCTCCTCCTTGATGTCAATAAAATCTGGTTTCCTCCTCCTTGGTGTCAATAAAAGCTGGTTTCATCATTCTTGGATTTCAACAAAAGCTGGTTTCCTCCTTCTTGATGTCAACAAAACCTTGTTTCCTCCTCCTTGATGTCAATAAAAGCTGGTTTCGTCCTTCTTGGATTTCAACAAAAGCTGGTTTCCTCGTCCTTGATGTCAACAAAAGCTGGTTTCCTCGTCCTTGATTTCAACAAAACCTGGTTTCCTCCTCCTTTATTTCAACAAGACCTTGTTTCCTCCTCCTTGATGTCAACAAAAGCTGGTTTCCTCCTTGATATCAATAAAAGCTGGTTTCCTCCTCCTTGATGTCAATAAAAGCTGGTTTCCTCCTCCTTGATGTCAACAAAAGCTGGTTTCCTCCTCCTTGATGTCAATAAAAGCTGGTTTCCTCCTCCTTGATGTCAATAAAAGCTGGTTTCCTCCTCCTTGATGTCAACAAAAGCTGGTTTCATCGTTCTTGGATTTGAACAAAAGCTGGTTTCCTCCTCCTTGATGTCAACAAAACCTTGTTTCCTCCTCCTTGATGTCAACAAAAGCTGGTTTCCTCCTCCTTGATGTCAATAAAAGCTGGTTTCCTCCTCCTTGATGTCAATAAGAGCTGGTTTCCTGCTCCTTGATGTCAACAAAACCTTGTTTCCTCCTCCTTGATGTCACCAAAATCTGCTATCCTCCTCCTTGATGTCAATAAAAGCTGGTTTCCTCCTCCTTGATGTCAATAAAAGCTGGTTTCCTCCTCCTTGATGTCAATAAAAGCTGGTTTCATCCTTCTTGGATTTCAACAAAAGCTGGTTTCCTCCTCCTCCTTGATGTCAACAAAACCTTGTTTCCTCCTCCTTGATGTCAACAAAGCTGTTTTCCTCCTTGATGTAAACAAAAGCTGGTTTCCTCCTCCTTGATGTCAATAAAAGCTGGTTTCATCCTTCTTGGATTTCAACAAAAGCAGGTTTCCTCCTCCTTGATTTCAACAAAAGCTGGTTTCCTCCTCCTTGATTTCAACAAAACCTGGTTTCCTCCTCCTTTATTTCAACAAGACCTTGTTTACTCCTCCTTGATGTCAACAAAAGCTGGATTCCTCCTCCTTGATGTCAATAAAATCTGGTTTCCTCCTCCTTGATGTCAATAAAAGCTGGGTTCCTCCTCCTTGATGTCAACAAAAGCTGGTTTCCTCCTCCTTGATGTCAATAAAAGCTGGTTTCATCCTTCTTGGATTTCAACAAAAGCTGGTTTCCTCCTCCTTGATGTCAACAAAAGCTGGTTTCCTCCTCCTTGATGTCAATAAAAGCTTGTTTCATCCTTCTTGGATTTCAACAAAAGCTGGTTTCCTCCTCCTTGATGTCAACAAAACCTTGTTTCCTCCTCCTTGATGTGAACAAAAGCTGGTTTCCTGCTCCTTGATGTCAATAAAACCTGGTTTCATCCTCCTTAATGTCAACAAAAGCAGGTTTCCTCCTCCTTGATTTCAACAAAAGCTGGTTTCCTCCTCCTTTATTTCAACAAAACCTTGTTTCCGCCTCCTTGTTGTCAACAAAAGCTGGTTTCCTCCTCCTTGATGTCAATAAAACCTGGTTTCCTCCTCCTTTATTTCAACAAAACCTTGTTTCCTCCTCCTTGATGTCAACAAAAGCTGGTTTCCTCCTCCTTGATGTCAATAAAAGCTGGTTTCATCCTTCTTGGATATCAACAAAAGCTGATTTCCTCCTCCTTGATGTCAACAAGACCTTGTTTCCTCCTCCTTGATGTCAACAAAGCTGTTTTCCTCCTTGATGTAAACAAAACCTGGTTTCCTTCTCCTTTATTTCAACAAAACCTGGTTTCCTTCTCCTTTATTTCAACAAAACCTTGTTTCCTCCTCCGTGATTTCAGCAAAACCTTGTTTCCTCCTCCTTTATTTCAACAAAACCTAGTTTCCTCCTCCTTTATTTCAACAAAACCTGGTTTCCTCCTCCTTGATGTCAACAAAGCTGTTTTCCTCCTTGATGTAAACAAAACCTGGTTTCCTTCTCTTTGATTTCAACAAAACCTTGTTTCCCCCTCCTTGATTTCTACAAAAGCTTGTTTCCTCCTCCTTGATTTCAACTAAACTTGGTTTCCTCCTTGATTTCAACAAAACCTGGTTTCCTACTCCTTGATTTCAACAAAACCTTGTTTCCTCCTCCTTGATTTCAACCAAAGCTGATTACCTCCTCCTTGGCGTCTACAAAAGTTGGTTTCATCATCCGATATGTCAACAAGAGCTGATTTCCTTCTACTTGGCGTCTACAAAAGTTGGTTTCATCATCCGATATGTCAACAAGAGCTGATTTCCTTCTACTTGGCGTCTACAAAAGTTGGTTTCATCATCCGATATGTCAACAAGAGCTGATTTCCTTCTACTTGGCGTCTACAAAGCTCGTTTTCTCCTCCTTGATGTCAACAAAGGCTGGTTTCCTCTTCCGTGATGTGAACAAAACCTGGTTTCATCCTACTTGATGTCCCCAAAAGCTGGTTTAATCATCCTTGATATCAACAAAGGCTGATTTCCTCCTTTTTCTCATCTACAAAAGCTCGTTTCCTCTTCCTTGTTGTTACAAAGAGCTGGTTTCCTCCTCCTTGATGTCAACAAGAGCTGGTTTCCTCCTCCTTGATGTCAATAAAAGCTGGTTTCATCCTTCTTGGATATCAACAAAAGCTGATTTCCTCCTCCTTGATGTCAACAAAGCTGTTTTCCTCCTTGATGTAAACAAAACCTGGTTTCCTTCTCCTTTATTTCAACAAAACCTGGTTTCCTTCTCCTTTATTTCAACAAAACCTTGTTTCCTCCTCCGTGATTTCAGCAAAACCTTGTTTCTTCCTCCTTTATTTCAACAAAACCTAGTTTCCTCTTATTTCAACAAAACCTGGTTTCCTCCTCCTTGATGTCAACAAAGCTGTTTTCCTCCTTGATGTAAACAAAACCTGGTTTCCTTCTCCTTGATTTCAACAAAACCTTGTTTACCCCTCCTTGATTTCTACAAAAGCTTGTTTCCTCCTCCTTGATTTCAACTAAACCTGGTTTCCTCCTTGATTTCAACAAAACCTGGTTTCCTACTCCTTGATTTCAACAAAACCTTGTTTCCTCGTCCTTGATTTCAACCAAAGCTGATTACCTCCTCCTTGGCGTCTACAAAAGTTGGTTTCATCATCCGATATGTCAACAAGAGCTGATTTCCTTCTACTTGGCGTCTACAAAAGTTGGTTTCATCATCCGATATGTCAACAAGAGCTGATTTCCTTCTACTTGGCGTCTACAAAAGTTGGTTTCATCATCCGATATGTCAACAAGAGCTGATTTCCTTCTACTTGGCGTCTACAAAGCTCGTTTCCTCCTCCTTGATGTCAACAAAGGCTGGTTTCCTCTTCCGTGATGTGAACAAAACCTGGTTTCATCCTACTTGATGTCCCCAAAAGCTGGTTTAATCATCCTTGATATCAACAAAGGCTGATTTCCTCCTTTTTCTCATCTACAAAAGCTCGTTTCCTCTTCCTTGTTGTTCCAAAGAGCTGGTTTCCTCCTCCTTGATGTCAACAAGAGCTGGTTTCATCCTTTTTGATTTCAACAAATCCTGGTTTCCTCTACCGTGATGTCTACAAACCCTGGTTTCCTCCTCCTTGATTTCAACAAATCCTGGTTTCCTCCACCTTGATTTCAACAAAAGCTGATTTCATACTTTTTCATGTCAACAAGAGCTGGGTTCGTCGTCATTGATGACAACAAATGTTGGTTCCATTCTCCTTAAGGTCAACAAAAGCTGGTTTCATCCTCCTTGATTTAAACAAAAGCTAGTTTCTTCCTCCTTGATGTCAACAAAAGCAGATTTCCTCCTCCTTGATTTAAACAAAAGCTAGTTTCTTCCTCCTTGATGTCAACAAAAGCTGGTTTCATCCTCCTTGATTTAAACAAAAGCTAGTTTCTTCCTCCTTGATGTCAACAAAAGCTGGTTTCATCCTCCTTGATTTAAACAAAAGCTAGTTTCTTCCTCCTTGATGTCAACAAAAGCTGGTTTCATCCTCCTTGATTTAAACAAAAGCTAGTTTCTTCCTCCTTGATGTCAACAAAAGCTGATTTCCTCCTCCTTGATTTAAACAAAAGCTAGTTTCTTCCTCCTTGATGTCAACAAAAGCTGGTTTCCTCCTCCTTGATTTAAACAAAAGCTAGTTTCTTCCTCCTTGATGTCAACAAAAGCTGGTTTCCTCCTCCTTGATGTCATGAATTGCTGGTTTCATCCTCCTTGATTTCAACGAAAGCTGGTTTCATCCACCTTAATGACAACAAAGCTGGTTTCTTCCTCCTTGCTGTCAACAAATCCTGGTTTCCTCCTCCTTGATTTCAACAAATTCTGATTTCCTCCTCCTTGATGTCAACAAAAGCTAGTTTCATCCTCCTAGGTTTCTACAAGAGCTTATTTCCTCCTCTTTGTCGTCTGCGAGAACTTAGGTATTTCTTCCTCCTTGGCGTCTGCAAGAACTGCTTTCATCTTGTTTTACGCCTACAACAGCTGGTTTCATCCTCCTTGATGTCAACAGAAGCTGATTTCTCCCTCGGCGTCTACAGAAGCTGGTTTCTCCCTCCTTGGCGTCTACAGAAGCTGGTTTCTCCCTACTTGGCGTCTACAGAAGCTGGTTTCTCCCTCTTTGGCGTCTACAGAAGATGGTTTCCTCCTCATTGATGTCAACAAAAGTTGGTTCCATTCCCCTTGATGTTAACAAAAGCTGATTTCCTCCTCCTTGGCGTCTACAAAAACTGATTTCCTCCTTTTAGGTGTCTACAAAGGCTTATTACTTCTCTTTGGCGGCTGCAAGAACTTATTTATTTTTCCTTGGAGTCTGCAAAAACTGCTATCATCTCTTTTTGCGTCTTCAACAGCTAGTTTCCTCTTCTTTATTGTCAACAAAAGCTGGGTTTCATCATCCTTGATATCAACAGCAGCTGATTTCCTGCTCATTGAAATCTACAAAAGCAGATTTCCTCCTCTTTGGCGTCTGCAAAACTGATTTCGTTCTCGATGTCAACAAAAGCTGATTCCTTCTCCTATGCGTCTGCAAAAGGTGACTTCATTCTTATTGGCGTCTTCAAAAGCTGATTTGGTCCTCAATCTGGGGTTCAAAAGGTGATTTCGGTTTCCTCGACATCATGAAAAGGGGATATCCTTCCCCTCGACGTCTACGAGAAGACGATCGTGTAAATAAAATGATCGCCTCCTCTCCTCTTTAGAAACACATGCTCAAATCAAAAGTTTTAATTCGCGCACTAATTATAAATACTTAAGATAACTGCATTCAATCT
The DNA here is from genome assembly GCF_977018435.1 of Lepisma saccharinum. Taxonomy (NCBI): domain Eukaryota; kingdom Metazoa; phylum Arthropoda; class Insecta; order Zygentoma; family Lepismatidae; genus Lepisma; species Lepisma saccharinum. The sequence continues at coordinate 11,839,676 of NC_139249.1, forward strand.
ACAGCAACGTTCTAGGAGTTCCCTCTATTCTACTTCCACCCAGCTTTGGACACACCTCGCTAGGCTGTCGCGCCATTTTGTGGGGAAACGATTGGCTCTTGCAGGAGTATATTAACTACACATCACATCAGGTGGATGTAACAGCCAGTCAGAGGAGCATGTTCTTGAAATGTGCCCGCTGTATGCTAGTGGAGGCCAGAAACTACATCAGCCTTACTTAACCCTTAACTAGGCGCGTGGGCGTAAATTTGATCCCCAGGTAGGCAGTGGCGTGCCCATAGGAGGTTGGTGGGGGTCATAACACCCCTTTTGGTCCAGGATTCCTAAAAAAGGAATTTAAAAGCTGGAAAAAATGGCAAAATGAGATATTTCTTAACACCCAGACACTTGTTGCTTGCCCTCCGTGCTAGCTTATCTAGTAAACGTAAAAAGAAAGATAAAGTGCTCCCCTGTGCTTAGCACCACGCCATGAAGGCGTATAGGGGGTGTGGGGGTATCAATTTTCAAAATCTCAACTGTTTTACACATCTAACTAAACGGGACCATTGTATTATCCTTTTTATATAATATATTATGCCAAGTAAACTTGTCTTGTTTTTAAAACTTCATCTTCATCGGCAAATTTGGCATTTCTTGAAAGCTTATCAAGTACCTTCCTAAAACAGTCTGATTCAATTGTCGATGTCATTTCCTTCATTGTGAGTGTAATTGTAGCAAGGTGAAGCTGTTCAAAAGTTGATGGGGGTCAAATTTACCCCCACGCGGCTAGTTACGTAAGTGATTTTTTGTTGTTCATTTTTTTTTTTTAGAACTTTCGCTTACTGTATGCTTCGTGAGTGAAATATTTGGTAAATATGCGATATAGCCCGAACAGAAAATCTTCAAATTTACAGGAGAAACTACTTACTGAAATCAGTTTCTGTAGCATTGTCGAAGTTCTTCGAGGTATATTCTTTCGGGGAAACTGAAAACTTCACCATAGAATGCTGCAGAACAAGAAATAATCACTTTTTATGTAAGGAACTTGCATTTTCTGTAAAGCGACAACATTTTGCCGTTGTTTACATTATGTACCTGCAGATGGCGTGTGCGTCGAAAGTCACACGGTCTCGCCAGTGTTTCCAAACGTGCCTTTTTTTTACGAGATTTTTTTTTCTTTTTTTTTTTTTCTCCTGGTTGCCGAAAGGTTGATGGTTCAGGGGACGTTGGGGAATATCTTGCTTCAATCTTCGGATTGGCTGGTGTACTTGTACTCCATTTTGGCAGATATTCTACAAACCGAACTCTGAATAAGGTGTTCTCCTGCATCATCAAAAGACCAGGGTTATAAACTTCGGTACAACTAATAGGTTTAGGCCTACAAGTTATACCGGGTGAATTGTCTGTTTGGAAAAAGTGTTTGTATAACATCAGAAGTTTAAATAAATCTTCGAGTAAAAGATCTTAATGATCTTTTATTTCAAACCTACATAGGTGATAATTAAAAATAAATCCTACACCACAGACCTCGCAAGGGCTTGGTCCTACTAACCCTTAGAAGCCTTCGAGAAGTCCGATAAAAGGGTTGTAACTGACTAACATAAAGCCCTACAGGCAAGAGGTGCGTGTCAAAGTATCAACGCTAAAATGAACGAAATAAACGAGTGAGAGGTGTTCGGGCTGTATCGCATAATTACCAAATATTTTAACAGTTTTTACTTGATTTGTGTTTGTGTGACCGTGTTTTAAAGTGAATGTTTAATTTTTCTAAGAAATCGTTCAAAAGCTCATAGTATGAAAGACAGCAGGGACGTGTACGGTGGCTGTTGGAGGACATTTCGAACCTAGTTCATCTGAAGTGCTTCAAGATGAATAATTGACTCCAGATCAGATCATGATGTAGAATATCATGTTATTGAATGAGAACATTATACTAATTCGAAGAGAAATCATGATGGTGAGAATGATATCCCGGATGAAGATGAAACGTATTTCCTGGGAAAAGACAAAGTAACTTGATAGAAAGAAGCTCCCTGCTCATGTTAGAAATGTTCACAAAAGAAATATAAACATTGTTTTACGTCTTCTTGGATCACTTGCAACTGCAAAAAATGTCAAATCTACTAAGAAGATTTTCACTTTTCATAGATGACACTTCTGTGACAATTATTGTGGAAAATATCAATACGTTCCTAGAAATTATACGAAGATATTCTGTAAGGGAAAGAAATGCGAAATTTGCGGATGAAGATGAAGTTTTAAAAACAAGACAAGTTTACTTGACATAATATATTATATAAAAAAGATAATACAATGGTCCCGTTTAGTTAGATGTGTAAAACAGTTGAGATTTTGAAAATTGATGTATTGGAACTTCAATGTTTTTCATGGGAAAACGTACTAAAAATATATATTTGCATTTTTTTAAAGAAAATGGATATTGCTGAATTTACGCAAATATTGGAAGTGTATACCCTACAAAAAAAAGTATTTTTTGTATTGTTTATTCCACACTTTCCTTATTATTATCGTTTGATTTAACGATTGCAAGAAAGTGTTTGAAATGTTGAAAATGCAATGTCTGTCCATATTATTTTTTTAAAATTAATTGCACCTCTTTTCTATATTCAAAAACTACTTTATATTCTTGAAAATAGTCAATTTAATCGTATAAAAATATTTTTTGGTGCATAAGTATCTTACTTGATTACAAATAATATTTTATATTGGGGGGTGAAATTTACCCCCACGCGCCTACTTAAGGTGGTGAAAGAGGTGCGCCTGGTTAAGGGTTAAGAATACTATCATGTTTCTTCCAAAGACGTATTTTCGAGAAAAGCCATTCAATTATGATGATATGAGCATAAGGTCGTAATCAGCCTTAACGATGCGTAGAATATATTTTACGACCTTGTTTCCTCTTGGTATCGTTTAATGAAGATTAATTATTTCGTTGCTCTGAAGATTCTTTTCACTTAAGTAATTTGAGAAGTTTTGTGGAACACAACAGCAAATTATTAGCTTAGATTCTAGGCCACATAAGACTTTCTTCTCCTTTTGTAGCTGGAAGTTTGGGTTGTTTACTTGGAACTTGTTTTCGAAGTGTGTGTGTGTGTGGTGCAGCAGATGCGTTATCGATCCAGGACATCCTTTCGCTCCCGCCTCGTTTTTCCTTCCCTTTGCCATTTGGGTGGGGGATTTAATCTGATTGCCAAGTCGGCGAGTTCCAGGAACAAACTTTGTTCGTGCCTGAAACTTCGGGAGCTAGAAGCTTGCCTGGAACTTTCTACGCGACTTTGCAAGCAATTCAAAGTTTCTGAGAAGAGCGAGGTTGTTGTTGAGGGGAGGCTCAGAATGAGAAGGAACTGCTCTGAGTTTAGCCATCATCAGCTACCGTGTTTTGCTCAGCTTGTGTGTGTGTGTTCTCGTGAGAGTAGATAAGCCCACGGTGGAGTAAGGGGTTGAGTCTGCATGCCTCCTTAATTCTCCTTTAGGAACACACTTTTCACTCCCCACACCCCAAGCTGATATGCATCAGAGTTATTATAAGGGTTTTGTTTCCCAGGAGGGACGTCACCGCACTCAGGGCTCAAAAGGCTACGGTAGGGGTTTCCAAGTTATGTCAGTGGCTGATCCAGAAGTTCTAGTTAGGAGGGGCGATTTTCAGAAGTGTACCTCACCTCACCAACCAATTCTAACCCACACTTGTACTTTTTTATGCCGGCCCCCGTGGCGGAGTGGTTAGCACATCGCGCTGCGACGCCAGGGGTTCCGGGTTCGAATCCCGGCCTGGACGTTTATGAGTGTCCATTCATCATATCATCACTCATCCTCATCTTCGCAAATTCGCCAAAAGTGGCACAAAAAGCGAAGTAAAATAAAGCAAGTCAATTGTACTTTTTTATACAAACAATATAATTATCATACTGTAAACCGTAACCAAGGTGACTTTCATGTTCCAGGGATTAGAGCATTGTTTGACAAAAATAGGGGCCCAGGACTGAAATAAATGGTTTATTGTATATTGTTATCATAATTTCTCCAATTGCCGCGGTAAACTAATCCACCAGGTATGAGGAGAAAGTGAATAAACAAAGAAAAGCCTATTCTCTCAAGGAGTGTCGGGTTCAATCCTTTTGACGCATATTGCAAAATCGTTCGGATTCAAATTTTAAACCGCGAAGTTCCAATTACCCTGTCTCGAGCATTAAGTAGACTTAAATCAAACTTTCAAAAATTTCCCCTAACCTGTTACACTTGATGTTACAAGAACATTTCAGTCTTTAGAAATATTAGGCAATATTAATCCAAAAGCCTGGTAGTTGTGAGGGGCGATCGCCACATCGCCCTCACCGTGGATCCGCTCGTGAGTATGTACAGATAACACCACATTACTTTAGGGTCGTACAGAGAAAGAATAGATGAAGACATACAAGCAAAGAAATCCTCAACTAAAGTATTAAATGATAGAGAAGATATCAACGAGAGATTGAAAAACGACTACAATAAAAGAAATACAGTGTAACCCAAACATTAATCTGGAAAATCAAATTAAAGAATCGGATAAAGGATTTCTAAACCTTCCAATTATTGTTTCAGTGTACCTACTAATCCGAAAAGCCTTTGGCGACGATCTTGTCCGTTTGTCCGTCCACCGATACCTTGGAAATTGCCAGAGCTATAGGAATGCAATTAGGGGGACTTGGTTGACCTACCAAGCAAAGACTCAAATTAACAGATTCTGTCGTTCTAATCTCCGGGCAAGGTCAGCCAATCGTGACCGCGCATTCAAATTTATTTTTTATTTCGTCACGTTTCCACATTCCGAGCATCTAAGTTATTCTGCTCTGTCCCATTAATAATATTCATAGTCCGTACAATGAATATTAGAAGATGAATGTAGATTATCGATTTCAGTTTTAGAGAAACTACATCCTTAGCGATTAGTGTGATATACTCCATACTGGGTCTGCAATGCAGCTTTTCCTTCAATCCTTCCTTCAGGTACAGTTTTTCATTATTCTTTCATGTCACGGTATTTGGCCTACCGTTCTGCACCACTGAACAATCGATTTCCACATGCTTCCCTTGCTGTATGCGTCCAACATTCTCCTGTAGCTCCACATTTCAAAGACTTCTAGTCTTTTCCTTTCAACTGCAGTCACTGGCCATGTTTCGCATCTACATAGAGCTATTCTCCATGGGAACCTTTTCCTTGTAGCCAGTTCTGTGTTCATTGACTTTAATCATTTCTATTAAAGGTTTTCTTTGCTTGTGCTACTTGGGATCTCTTTCCTGCATCTTCCATCAATAGTTAATTGTTCTCCCAAAATAGCATATTTCTACACTTTAACGATTCTGTCCTGCTATATCGAGGTTTCCTGCTGCATTCAGTTATATTTATTTTCTACACGTTTATTTGTATTTTACATCCACTATGGAGCGAGCATTGTTCCATTTCGTTTATTGTTAAAACTCGCTTTATCCTCACTTGTGAGTGCTATATCAGTGCAAATCGGAGCATATTAATTTAATTTTCTTTGGCTTTAACTCCGACATTTCGCTTGTACTTCATCCATTGCTTGCTCATTGTATAAATTGAAAACCAAATGAGACAAAGATCCTTGTCTGACACATTTCTTTATTTCGGCGTCCTTTTCCCATGCGCACACTTTGTGCTTTTTGGTTTCCATATAGGCTGTGAGTAATTCTTCTGTCCTTAAAGTTCATTCCTATTTGTTCGGAATATTACTAAACTAAACTCCATGAAGCCCCTTAAGCGCGTTTGCACACACCGATAACATCGGTGACGTCTCCTGCCTCGATACCGTCAGCTACCGTCAGCACCAGAAACCAACGGGGGTTAATGGCACAGCTGCCTACGTGGTCCTACACGACAAATTTCCCGGAAGGTCCATCGAAGGATCGGCATGCAGCCGGGGCTCCCATCGACAATGAGGCAACTGGGGATGCTTTGCAAAACTTTGCTAGCTGGGGGATGCCAGCCCTTCGCATCCCACCTCACTTCGAGCACTAATAATAATAAAGATAACAATAATAATGCATGCATATTGAACTCGCCAAGTGCTAGTCAGGCAAAGAGTGTCTTACGGTGTACTTTCTGTTCGGTTTTTAACAGCACTTCAAATTTTGCACTCTTTCTTATTACCTTGTCTTTCGCTAATTTCCGGTATTGATAGGGTTGCCAGACGACCCGTATATACGGAATTGTCCCCTTTTTTAAAGAAATGTCCCGGTGTCCCGGAAAATGTTCTCCGGACGCCCATTTGTCCCGTATTTAACTAAAGAGAAAACGAATTCAAATTTCAAAATCATTTTATACAACAAGGAATTAATAACAATTTATAACTAACCTAATTGGATACCAATTACCATTTACCACTCAATCCTCATATTAACATTGGCGTAGAACTGCTCATTGTCGATTGTCGATGTGTCGAATAAGAAGCGACTCACCACTGGCAAAGGCAGTTCTGGTTTTAATACAGCTTTCACTTGTTTCTTTTCTTGGTCAATGGAATCAGAGTGGAGTGGATAATATTCAGGGCTTAGGTGATGCAAAAAGTTTACTTTTATTTCGTCATGCCAAAAAGAAACTGATTATTCTAAACAAATATCCTCGTAATGGACGCCCTTGTAATCAAGGGGTCCCGTGTTCGATACCCGGTGTGGGCACATAGTGGTTCGGATCCCACTTTAAACTGTAGGTCCAGTCCCGATTAGCCTTACTGTGCATAAAGTGGACTTAAAACACCAAATCAATCAATCAAATTAAATCAAGTGTTCACTCAAAATGTTAAAAATTTGGCATTAACAATACTTTAAACTGCAATTGATTTTGTAATGTTTAAAAATGTTATAAAAATAAATTTAACTATATCCATGTCGTCTATATGTCCCTTTTTTATTTTAGAAATCTGGAAACCCTAGGTATTGAGAACCAATGAGGTTTTTTCGAATGCCACTTATTTTTCACGAATCGGTACTGAAAACCACACATTCACACAACTGCAGTAGTCTTTAAGATCACAAATTGAACTGAATCACCGTTTCCCGGCCAATGAAGATTGCATTTTCGCTTGCACTTCAAATACATCAAGTCGTCATTATTGTCGGCAATAAAGGAGATCAGTTTCATGTTTCTACTGCTGCCTAACAATTGATGTAATGCAATACGCCAATACCCTTACACGTGCAATATTGTTTGTCACTGTTTGGAACATCAAACGATGCAAGAGTAAAAAAAGGGAATAGAGTTTTAGGTATAGTGCCTCTGATTTGATATTACTTAGCAACATGAGTTTACATTTCTTTTACTCTTAAACACCTACTTAAAGAACGAGATTTTAAAAATTATCTAAACTTGTTAGCCAAAGCTGAATATATAAATAAATAATGGTAAGGGTTCAACTTGAAGCAGCCCAAGGATTTTTTTTAGTTATAGACCGTTAATAATAATCATGTTACAGTTCATTTTAAACAATTTCAGTGTGCATATCAATGTGCACCTATTAACAACAACAGTTTTATTAATATTATATATATTGTAAGAACACAATCATATTTCTATTTTCAACTTTTGGAAAAATCTTTCAAAATATCTCTGAATTTTCACGTCTTGAGACTACATAGAATGAATTATTGCCAATTGCAGCATATTTTTTCCACAAGACATCCTGAAACGTGCATAGGTTGTGAAAGAAAGAACATTATTGTAATGGAAGAATATGTGACCATCCATTATAAATAAACCGTAAATATTTGTTTCAAAATTATTCGAGGTACTATAATGAAATGTTTGTTGAATTGATTGTGTAATTAATGCAGAATGTTTACTAAACCAACTTGTGAGGGGTTTGGTCCCCTCTGTTTTATGTGGGTGTTTAAATTGCCTATCTGGGCAATGTTAGTCTATTTGTCATAACTTCATGTTCCTTTTTCACAGAAACTATTGGCAAAATGAAATTTTAACACTGTAGTCTCGGTATTCTTTATCACTTAACATAGGCATGCGCTCGGGGGAGGCAAGCAGGGGCAATTGCCCCCTAATCATGGACGTCGTAGGTTTTTTCCCACAGAGGGGCAAGCAAGGTATTTTTAAGGGGTGGTAAACAAGGCATATTACCCCCATAATTGTGTTGCCCCATCAAGAAACACCACTTGAACTTATAATTATGGCGTTCCTGCATGCCCATTATAATAATTAACGTAAATTACTGTGACTGAAATCAAATTACACGTGAGAAATACGTATGTACTTTTGGGTTGAGGGGAGGTGTGGCCATCCTTGCCCCCCTTCCAGACATCCATGCACCTATATTATTATACTTTCACCTAGAAATGTAGTGGAGAGGAATGTTATCGCCGTTATTAAACGATATTATGGTCTTAAAGAAAATAAAGTATTTTTCAAGCCGATGAAAGTTCAAAGCAACTATGGGGGGGAGTGCATTATCTGAAAGGAAACAAACTAAATAGCTTACTTCTTTTAAACACTGGTATTATTTTCCTTACTTTAATGCTAGTTTCTAAATGTTTGTATTTTTTAGGACACATTAGGAGGAGCCCTGACACCCCTGGTACCCCCCTCCCATCTGTGCGGCCATGCCTATTCTGCCTAGGCCTAAATACGCTCCTGGACAAATTCTGTGACTTGTTTTAAAGCGACATTGACTTTTCTATGTTAATTCTGTTTCTACTTGTGAAATCGTCCGTAGTTACGAATGCATAAGATACTGACCCTATAATTTATTTATAAAGTAGCACCTAATATGATTCCTCATATCTATATGCTTGGGAAAGTAAGCTGTACCCGTTGACCTTAACAAACTATTAACATGGCATAATCAATGTCGCGTGCTTCTTTCTTTCCTTTGTCGCACGACATTACTTCAGCCATTACTGTCACCACCACGTCTGCAGCGGAAGTATGACTGACTTCACTTCCCCGCTTTTATTTTCCGGTCAAGATATGACCATTTCCTTCATTTTCCTCAAGCCTGTGTAAGCTTACGGGATTATTTTCGGTCACGATTTTCTCCAGAACCAGTAGATAGAAAATTGTCATATTTTACTTGAGCAGCGAGAAAATACCTTTCTTCAGAACTGTTGTTTGAAATTTGAATTCACCGCGTCTTGTACTCTGATATTAATTACTTTTACTCTTGAAATATCCACTGTTTACACTTTCCTGGGCATGGCAATACTAGCGTCACCATGGCCGAATATAGGGAGAAAGTATAACTGGTTCAAACCCCTACCCTTGCTTTAGTGGACATTTTGTATTAATTACATAATCATTTAATTATATTACTTCGAATAATTTTGAAAATTTATTTGTAATGGATGGTCACATTTCAATTACAATGTTATTTTCTTCATAACCTAAGCATGTTTCAGAATTTGTTATGGAAAAATAGTTTCAACAAGTGAAAATTCAGACATATTTTGACAGACTCTTTTCAAAAGTTGAATATTGGAATATGTATGCTCATGCACTTCTACAATAAACATAATGTGACTAATAATAATGTTGTTGTTAATAGGTGCACATTGATATACACAATGAAATTGTTTAAAAGTATATATATTATTGATTAATTGTAAACTGTTTAATTATAATGGTAATAAGTAACCATGTTACAAATATAATCATTAACATCAAGCAGTAGTTGTTGCTATTGTTATTAACGGTTTATAACTATAACTTGGCCTGCTGAAAGTTATTTTTTCTATTATTTATTTCTCCATATCATCGCATGAATGCGAAAACCACGAATGTTCAATTTTTTACTTTTCATGTAAGTGCAGTTTCTGACTACTTTTTGTTGATATATTCCTATGCTAACCTATTTGGCCTAATCAACAGCCATAAGTAAGTATAAATTTTACCAATGACAGAATTTTTCCAAATGTAAAACCTGTTTTATTCCCACAAATCCAATACTAAAATGCTTTTATCACAATCTAAGAGTACATTCCTTGTTTTGGCATTGGTGCGATCATGACTGTCTTCAGGGATAGAACACAGTTGGTTGTATTCATCAGCGTAGAGCAGTTTTAGACAATTAGAACGTAAAATCGTAATTGTTGCATCGTCTCGAAAGACTTTCAGACTGTCTATTGTCTTTGCACAAGAACACTGTAATGATCTGAAAAGATGAAACGCAATGCAAGCTTGTCGTTCAAGCATTGTGTTCGAGCACATACTGCGACATCAGCTTTAGGAAGTTCTGCTGTTCCTGATGATGTGGGGAGAACTAAGCGCGAGACTCTTATCGATCGGTGTGTCGCTAGGCAGGTTCCGAACATTTCCGTGTAAAGTTGATGATAGCAGGGACTTCAATGCTGAAAATCAGTAAATAGATGTATCTTTAAAGATAGAAGATACAGCATTGCACGACAGCAATTTTTTTAACTGTTCTCTGACAGATTGTTAATATATTGCTTGCCCAAAGTGCACAAGAAATTCACCTTGATTTAGATTAGGATTACACTTAGGCGTGGTCCAGTCATGGCTTTCTATTTTCTGTTTCCACACTTGATGCTGACTAGGGACGGTATCGAGACGAGACGAGATTTGGCAGTCTTGTTCTTGGTCTCGAAGAGTAAGACTTGGTCTTGTCTCCAATCTCGAAATACAGGGTGTTTCAAAATGATTCATCGGATTTAAAATGGTCGTATATTTGGAGTTTACAAGGTCACGGTAGTAAGCTATGGCTCAATCTGAAGGAAAACTCATGAAAATTCGAATCATGCCTTGGTTAGCACAGTGTTTCTGCGTTCTTCCTGCAGCCAGCCTCGGTGGCGAAGTGGTTAGCACATCGCGCTGCGACGCCAAGGATCCCGAGTTCGAATACCGGCCTCATCTTGGGTGTGCTTCATCAATTTCATAATAACATATCTCAGCCTCATCGTCTCAGTCAAGAGTGGCAGAAGAGCGACGCTAAGTAACAAAAATCAAATCATAGCTTAGACCACCTTTAGTTACACGAACATCAAGGTTACATTGGCGTGCCCAAGGGAGGGTTGGTGGGGGTTATAACCCCCCCATTTGGTCCACTATTTCTTTAAAAAAAAAGAAAAAAAAGAACGTCAAAGGCAAGAAAATATGGCGAAATGAGAACTGACTAACATATGAAGCTACACATAACCCCTCCCTTTCGAAAATCCTGGACACGCCACTGCAAGGTTATCAGTGATTTATCCACACACACATTTTTTTTCACAAAATAATAATTTATTGTAATTTTGGCTCACAATTTACCTTTACCCCCCTTAAACACGAACTTACCCCCTTCCGATGGAAAATTCTGGATAAACCCTTGAAGGTGAGAGAACTCCTGCCATAATTGCAGCAAGTCCGTTTTTACCGACTCCATTGCGTTACGATGCGATTTTTCAGCAGTTGCAGGTAAAGAGAATGTAAAGACGATCCGGTGACTTAGGAGGCCAAATGTACAGCATCTGGAGAACCTAGGGAGAGTTTCGGTGTCTAACCATATATATCAGTGTATTCTTCTTAAGTTCAGATGGATGACTCAATTTTCGCACGAATCAAATGCGTCGATTAATATACTCCTCTTGAGATCACACACAGAAAAAAGTCTGTGTGTATCTAAGCTTCATAGAAGCATGCAGGATATATTTTCGGCGGGCCCAACCTTCGATTAGAAAGAAAACCGTGTGTTGGAGTTTTTGCTTTATGTCCCCACTTCGCAGTCTGGGAACCCATAACAATGTGTCGTGATATAAGTAAAATAGCTAGTACTGAAATAACACCTTGCAATGTACCGCTCACGATGTATAATAATTGCGATTGTTGTATTCATAAAATACCAATTTTACCAGTAGGTTGCTGGACCCATTAAATTCAAAGAGCAGAAAAGGGTAATTTCGTGGTGTTTTTCATAGCATTATGCGTAAGAAGGTGGTGAAATTGGCGAGGAACCCTAAAACTTGAGAAAACGCCAAATTTACATTATTTCACGACTTAATATGCGTGAAAGTTATGATAACGTGTCATTTTGGACAACGGTAAAAGCTTTTTTCATTCTCTTGGATTTTGTACAAAATGAGGTATCATGCAGGACCTACGCTGCAATTTCATGAAAACAAGAGCCAGTCAAGAAATAATGCCACTTTTTTATATACGGTACCTGGGCATTTATTTTAAAAATTGCTACCTTTGTTTTTTGTATAAAAGTCATTCTGATGCAGTTTAATTTGGCAAAATTTCTGAAGGGGCGCAGGCTCCTTGAGCTATTACCTGACTACGCCAATGGTTACGAGGAATCGAATATGCAGCTTTATTGAATGGGCTATGAAGCTCCTTTATGACGGAGAGAACATCTTGAGTCTTCTTCGTTTTCTTTTAAATGGAAATCGTCGTCTACGCCACCAAACCTCTTTCTGACCTTGGGTGCACGCAAATAGTTAGCAATCAAGCATTTGAGGAATGCAAATATGGAACGCGGTATCAGATTTCATTGGGGTAGTTTTCAACGAGCTGATTATAGACTGTCGTCACCCTGACTTTCGATTTCTCGGTGTGTTTTCCCCCCTGTCTCTCTCCAGGCGAATTCTGGGATGATATCTTTAACCACGGCCACGTATGCTCCCTCCCATTCCGCCAGCTTCGTGGCATAACACGCTACGAAGCCAAAGGTTCCAGCTTCGAATCCTGGCCAGACGTGGATGTCTCATCGTGCTTGTCCCATCACCCATTTCATTAGTTGTTTCAGATACAGTTAAGAAATTTTGTCCAACCCGGTGATGGTGGTGTATTAGATTTCAATCAATCAGATCATTACGTTATCAGTACTGGAACATTCCATTGTCACGAGTGGAACACCCAGACTACATTTTTGGCATTAAAGTAACTATTCTAGTCATAGTTAAGGAACATTTTTATTTCAGTTTCTGTGCAATGAATTAAGAAACTAAACACTGTTGCTTAAACATAATTACCCTTAAAATACGAGGGATGATCGAAAAAAAAAAAAAAAAAAGGTTACAAAGCCTATTATGGCGTATGTGTTAGACATAGCTGGAAGATCAACACACCTGATGATGGAGGGCACTCAACACTAGTCCTCGATGTAATCACCTTTTTTGTTCAAGCACTTGTCACAACGCTAGATGAGGTTTTCCATACCGGTTGCACAGAAATCCGCGTCAAGTTCTCGTAGCCACCGTGAGGCAGCTCTTTTGACATCATCACATGTCAGATAATGGTGGCCAGCCAACCAAATGGTAGTCCCAGCTCAGCTGATATTGAGCGTAATGTTTTTCTTCTGTCCTCACGAACACACTCATCCACAAGAGCACAGTTCACGTCAGTGGTTGAGGTACTGGGCCTACCGCTGTGTTCAGGGTTGTCATTAACAATACTGGTCCGTCCTTCTTTGAAGGCACGACACCACTTCGCTACATGTTGCCTTGAAATTGTCCCCTCCCCATACACATCCACAATCTGCCTATGAATGTCAGCAAGTGTAGTGTTTTTGGCCCACAGGAACCGCACCACTGCCCTCACTTCTACTCTTGACCAATTTTCTAGACGAGTCACCATTTTAAATGTCCGCTTCTCGGGTATACATGGTCAGAATCCGAAGTCCTCAAACTCACAACAAGACAAACACGTTATTAATTTACACATAAATTTTCGTTACGTTACAGTGTATAAAACAAAAGTTATATGCTTTGTAACCTTTTTTTCCGATCATCCCTCGTACTTTCCTAGATTTATAGCTGTAAGTGAACAATTTTGTGTCACGGTTGGGACAGATGAAACACTGCCTCTTTACTTAAGAAATTTATTTCAATTTCTTTGAATTTTCAAATGATGAAAAATAAATTATTTACGACAAAGGGACAAGGTAATTGACCTTTGAATATTCTAGTAGACTTGAACAGCTAAAGGAGAAATTAATTGTTATTTGGTGTCACGGGTGGGACACAATAAATAACAAAAGGAAATAAAAAAGTTGAAATAATATATAAAATACATTCTGCCTTCTAACTTAATTATGCATAATACTTGAATTTTTATCCAAATGACAATTGTAGATTGTTCACTCACAATGTAGGATAAATTTACAACATTGCATTTACTTTTAAAATTTGAGATTCAGGGACATGGAATGCCGCATATACACACACTATAGCTGTTTTTATAAACCAAAAATATTCCCAGTGTTGATTACATGCCTGTGATCATAACATCAGTTATAATATCATCCTTCTCATGGTGTCCTATTGTATTTAAAGGATACCCATCATTTTTGCCATGTTGTATTATTAATACTATTGTGTTAACGATTTCATGTATGATTGATATAAAACCAGGTTGATTTAAATCACAGATTTCAATCACTCTAAATAAATAATTTATAGAATAATGTACATAAGGATTTTGTAGATATTAGAAACACTTTTAGTGAAAGTACATTAATCTCGTAATCATTTATTGGTGATTATTAGGTTCTAAGATAGGAAAATAATGGATATAAAATATACGTATGTAGTCATGGTGTGAAGCTCATACGAAACTAAATGTAAATACAGGATTTCTTTTGATTTAAATTCAATAATTTTATGGGCAAAAATAGCAAACATTTTGTGTAGAAAAATATACAAAATACTAATCATGTTAAACTATAAATGAATAGTGTCATTCTCATTAAACTGTTAATAAACATGGCAGCTGATATTTTTCAAAGTATCGTTAAAGCAATCTCCAAAATTCAGCGACAAAGACTATACTAATATTTAAGTTAATATTTTAAGTTACAATTATAGAGTACATCCAGAATGTTTTATTTTCACTGAAAGAAAAGTTACTGAAATTATTATTAGTTTCATTAACAAACTCAACAATCATTTCCATAGTAGTTACAGTATCAGACACAGAAAAGTCTACGTTAACGTATATTTTTATTGCGTTAATGAAACTGTTCAAATATTGTAGAGGGCCGTTTACTAGAAAAGGCCTTTCTATACAATTGATATATCTATGTGCGTGCCAAATACCATGTAAGCAATTTTAAGCGTGTTTTTTTAAAGAAATCAAAAACATTGATTTATTTTTTTAAAAATCCGATTTAAATAAAAAAAATCAACAAAAAATATTTTTATCCACCCTGCGTATGCCGTAGTAATTAAGGTAGGGTAGTATTCGTTTAAACACAAATAGTAAAAAGGGTGTGCTGAATCCTTTTAAGTGGAAATTCCTCACTACGGCCGGATCTTTCTGATGTACCACGAATTCACTGTGAATGCCGGATGCAATTTTAAAGAAGCTTCTACGAAAATAACTCTCCATCGACCACAAGCTAAAATGTGGATGATATCTCTCTCTCTCTCTCTCTCTCTCTCTCTCTCTCTCTCTCACTCTCTCCCTCTCTCTCTGTCGTTAGAATGTAAGTTTCAAGGATGTTTTTGTTCCTGACATAAAAAGCTCGTCAAACGTACAATCCCAGTTTCAGGTCAGCTATTTTTAGATTTTTCCGATGACGCAGATATTACTGACCTGTTCTTTCTGTCGTGCACACTGTGTGCTTTGACAAAATGCTTTACTTGCACGTCAAACGGTTTGTGTTTTGTGGTTTTGACGTGGATGTTTCGTTGCTTTTTCTGTTCATTTCAAATGTCATGTTCCGAAGGTCTGGAGTGGCATAATTGTTTACATTTTCTGATGCCAGCAAGTCCAAATATGTTTTACTTCATTAACATATGTAGATAATTCATTTTCATCACCAAGTTTGACCGACCTCCTTCCCTACTACGAGGATAGTGGTCCCGGGTTCGAATCCCGGCCTGGGCATGTATTTCTGAGTGTCCCTTCGTCAATTTCATCATATCATGGTCATCGTCGGGATTAGCGACAAGTGGCGAATCAATCAAACTGTTAAGGATCTATAAAGGGGTGTATCCTCCTGACTCCAAGAGTCTGTGTCTTTTCCCTGGCAACTGCATCATTGCAAGTTAACGACATTGGCGACGGGACCCGCAGTCAGTATAAAATTAGATATGGGCGTCACCAGATTTTTTTTAGGGGCGATCAGACCATTGATAAAACTTCCAACAGTAGAAACAATAAAAATTATCATTTATATGATTATTGTTACAAAATAATAAATATTGCAAATAAAAATAAACAATTTTTTTCCAAGTATATATTTTTTCTACTCGATCCACCAGATAAGTGAATGTCCAACACAACATTTACCATTATATTCGTGCATGTCATACAGGTAGTGTGTGGGAGTATGTATTATTCTAATTTTGTTATCAACTTGTACAGTCACGGACAATTCTGGGTTGTAACGATTTCATTGGTAGTTGACTGTGTTGTTACAACCCAAACGTGTCCGTGACTGTACATACCTCTTTCAAGAAGAAGGTTTAAAAGTTACGGGGAAATTGTAATCATGAACTTTGTTGGTTGTTATTTAGAAAGTTCAGATTTTCATTAGCATGTTCAATTTCGGAAACCTAAAAAGTGAAATTAATCACGCTATTTCTTTCCGCTTCAGTATATTTGTTAATGAAAATTGATGCACAAACTAAATTGACCGTGGTGCCCGTCTGTTAACCTCCAAATTTGGAGACGAAAGACAACGCGCTCCCCGGTTAGATCGTTTGATCGCTCAACGACATTGTCGCAATGGAAACTCGGACGAAAGACCCGGTTACTAAGTCGCAAGCTTCAGGAGAACCTCTCGCTGCCCGGTGTAATTGATGCTATAACTTGACAAGTTTAAAAACAAGACGCTGCAAATAGCTGTTGCGCAGCTCACACCACATTTCCCTACTCCATTCTCAACAGCGACGTTGGTTCGCAGTGTTGCAACCTGGAGGGAGCGGAATGGTCTGAGGATTTTCAACGAAATTTGTATTCGCTTTTTCCTGGGCTGTTTTCTACCTGTCGGAGTACAGAACTTCAGCTCACCTTTCGCCAACGACTCTTTTCCTTCTTTTAAAACTTGAACTCCCCGATGGCGCAGTGGTAGCGTCGTCGGCGTGTAGTCAAGGGATCCCGGGTTCGATTCCCGGTGGAGGCACATAGTGGTACGGATCCCACTTTAAACTGTACGTCCAGTCCCGATAAACCTCACTGTGCATAAAGTGGACTTACAACAACAAATCAATCCAATCCAATTCTTTCAAAACTTGAGAAACCATCCATTTAGATACTCTCGTGGCGGCGCTTGTGGACTCGACAACATTAAACTTAAGTTTATGTAACTCCTTCTGATTTCGCAAATATGTTGCAACATTGTAAACAATTTCTGTGGCCTGTCCTCTAAGGGGCTTTCCAGAGCAGATTGTGGATTTCGTTGGACCCGGCATGATTTGATTTTTGCATTTGAAAAATATGCAGCCAAGAGTAAACAGCAAGAACATTTCAGTGCTTTAAAAAAGAACACAGGCAAGCGTGTTATCAGATTGCCATCTCGTAGTGATTGTTGTACGATAAACAAAATAACCCCCACCCCACTCGGCTTTTTTTAAAATAGAAAACATGCCACTGCTCGATGTCGCATTCAGAAAATAAAGTCATTCGCCCAGTAGTTTCTCTTCGTTATAAACCTTAACGCGCGTGCGTAATACTACAGTTTACGATCCGCGCACCGCACGCATTTTCAAAGACCGGATTAAATCAAATGAACCACTGATAAGCTGATATGAGCCGGCACCGACAATCTACACAGTAAAAATAGTTTGTCATATTTGTTTTAGCTTAATTTTGATGAGTTGGCACCACTCGTAGTCTCCAGGCTAGACCAGTACGTAGAAGAGTGGTGGGGAGGATGACGTAATAGGAAGTGCTCCGCAGCGATCTGCGCATATCGGGACTTAACTTGTCAGGCTATAGGGCTTGCTACCGGGCCGCGGTCCGGCGGTTGGGAATTTTGGATACACTGGTGTAGATCTGACTCGAGTATGTCGCTTGCTCTTGCAGGGGCGATGCGAGATTCTCGCCTGCACACTGCATCACAATGAGTGGGGAAGCCGCTTTTATTGAGAGAAAAAATACTGCAAGGGAAAGGTTGGTTGGTTTAAAGTGGGATGCGAACCACTATGTGCCTCCACCGGGTATCGAACCCGGGACCTCTTCATTACAAGGCGACTGCGAGTAAAAGGGACCCGTCCAATGTTACTCACGAATCAGATGGCGAGAGGTTTCCTACTACTGTACGTACGCGACCGTCGAAGCCTCCGCCCTCGCTCATTCAATCCTTTCCGCCCCTCGTACAACGCAACATAACGGCTGCTCCCTCGTATATTGATGCACTTGTAAGTTAAATTGTATCATCTGCAAATATGCTGTATAAAGAAACAAACATCCGGAGTACTAATTGAGGCGAGTGTACATACGAGAGCGCTCTTTCACAAACACGGCGAGTTGCCCAGTCCTGTCGTAGAGCCTCGATACGGCTGCTGGAAACATCTGAATGCCCTTTTTTCTTGTATTTGGAAAATGATCACCTTGAGATCCCGCTCCTTGTAGATTTGTTTGCCAGAAGCCAGTTGACGTTTTCGTCCGACGCGGTAAACAACTTCGATCTACCACAATAGCATTATCCGGTACACGTGCACTCGCACAAACAAATATAGCCAGTGAGGATTAGCAGAACGCAAGGATACACGGTGTTTTGAAACGGTGCACATTCTTTCCTGGAGCTCGGCAACGGTCGCCAAGCTGTCACTGTGCAACTCAGGTGCGAAGTACCAGTTTGTCCTGAAAACTAATCTATACTCCGCCTGTCCCAGGAATGTCTGGAGCAAGCGAACGGAAACTAGTCGTTTGCGCAAGTAGTGACTCCGCCCACTCGCTTGCTCCCCTTCTCTACCGCTGCTCCACAAATTCCCGGGACAGAGTATATACAGCTAGGAGAGGCAGGCATTTTTCTCCATTCACTTCAAGAAGGAGCTTAATATCAACAAAGCCAGATGACTTCAGAAAAATTGTTCCTTTCCGATGTGCCACTTCTGGTGTTATTTCAATATTATTGCTGGTAGCTGTACATAATACAGTGTGTCCAAAAAGTCACGCAACAGAGACTTTGAAAGTACTTAACTTTTGAACAAAAAAGCGATGGAGAAATGAGACTTACACTGGGTATTGACCTTGTCTATGTGGATATTTTTTAAACATTAAACGATAAACGCATGCTCTATATGAACGTTACTAAGGGGGTTGAGGGGGGGTTACTAAGGTGTAAAATAGTTTTTGCCTCCTCTAGCTCCTTCTCTTTCACACGCACTCTCTCTCTTTCTTTTCCTTTACTTTCATTTCCTATTATCTCCTTCTCTATCTTCTCATTTCTCTTCTCATCTCGTCCGATTTTCTTTCCTCACCTCGTCCCGTCTTCTCCTCTTCTATTTTCTTCCTTCTTCTCTCCTCCTCTATCTTCTATTTTCTTTCTTCATCTCCCCTCCTCTATCTTTTCTGTACCCATCTCTCTCCTCTTCTATATTCTTTTCTTTCCTTATCTCGTCCCATCTTCTCCTCTTCTATCTTCTATTTTCTTTCTTCATCTCTCCACCTCTATTTTTTCATCTCTTCCAATCTTTCTCCTCATCTCTTCAATTCTATATTATCTTTTCTTTCCTCATCTCGTCCCATCTTCTCTTTCTTTCCTCATCTCATCCCATTTTCTCCTCTCTTCTTCCATCTCGTTCCATCTTCTCCTCTTTCCTCCCCCTCTTATTTTGAGTAAGAGGAGAGATAGAATAAAGGGAGAGAAAATTTAGTGATTTTTTTATCATTTATGGTTCAGAGAAACGATGCTCCGGTAAAAACAACTATAAATGTATATGCAAGAACATTGCCAAGTAATCTAGATAGAGCGTTCACGAGATGAAATGCGTAATAGAGAGCAATTGAACGCAAAAAACAAAATCCCCCCCCAAGCAAAACGCATATGAGACATGATGAAAATGTCAGTCGACCTCCAAATTCTTCTTTCGTCGCCAAAGCGATGCTCTTTCCCCGCCTAATCGTCATTGATGAGCCGCGGACAAAAGCGTCGCCATTCATCTACCCTCTCCCCCTTTCCCCCCCAGCCTCGATTGAATCGGCCAGGGCGCTCCCACGTTGCGAATTAATTAACAAGGAGGGCTTATCGCCGGAAGCGGAGGGCGAGCTATTTTCAGTGCGTGTGTGTGTGTATGCGAGACACCACCGTTGCCACGGGAGATGGGATCGATAGTGTTGCCAGGAGGACGCTGGGGCCTCGCCTCTATTACAGTGTTTCAAATATTTCTTTTTTAAAGGGGATTTCCTCCTCCCCCTCCAGGGCAGCCGAATCTCTCCCCTCTCTTTTTTTTTGCTTCCTAAAATTTTCAGTCGGAAAAATCGCATTGCACTAGGAACCCATACATCTCGAATGCTCATGTCGTATCTTGAATGTGCTCATCTGGAGCTCTGAACTATCTATGTAAATAGTCAGGGAACCACGCCCTTGTTTTGCCTGAGTCATAGTGAAAGCAAGTTCCTGCGTAGCCAAAAACGGTTAGCGCTCTCACCTTTGGTGTGATCGGTCCCGGGTTCGATTCTTGGTGGGATCCTTAGAGACCCCATGAAGTTTAGTTTTAGTTACCTTAGAGTAAAGAAAGGTGGTTTTAGGCGAAATATTCATGTACGGTCACCGGCAATACAAGTGGAACAACTAGATCGTGAAACACTCGCTTCCCTGCAAGGCATTGCAGCAGAGCGAGTATTAGAGGATCTATGTGTTCCATTTTTATTGCCGATGACCGTACCTTACTGATTTACTAAAGGGGGAAGGCATTGAGATGACTCGCCCCAGTCTCGTCTCGAATCTAGAAATAAGAAATCATCAGCACATGTCTCCCACAAAATTTCAATGTGTAGAGGTCATCGAGGCAAAAAAAAAAGAAGTATCCGAATAAAGATTTCTGTGTTCGATGCCACGAACCCTCGTAAAACGGAATTTTATTCTGAATGTATGCAACCACGCTGCCCATTTACTGTATGCAACCACGTAGCCCATTTACTATAAGTTAAATAGTCTACATCATCATTGGAATGAATGATTTTACGCACACCTGCTAATACTGTATATTATTCTGGTAGTATCTGGGCTTCGCAGATTGCCTAAATAACCTAGAATATACGCTACAGGTATATAGTTTTTTTGTGTGTAAATAATTTCTGAAAGCACAAATTTGCTGTTGATATGACTAGTGTTTCTACAGTCCCGCCGCCCCTATAGCCGTCGCGAGGACAACCTTCATGTCAATGACCCCCTGTTGCCGCGTTTACGTACGAAGGAACTTGTGATCAAACAGCCAATTAGAGTTACCGCTGCCCCCTCTTTGGGAATAAGCGGCAGGCAGCCTTTCGAGCACTCCTCCCAGCAGACAGCAGGGAGACAGGATTTTGTCAGAATGGCCGTTCTGCCGTACGACTGGGGATGGTTCGTACGGCGGCATTATTTTAGTAGTGTTAAGCTGATATCCGTGTCACAGCGCTTTTCCCTTTCCTGTGGGAAATTTCCCTGCGTGTGGAAACACTGTCTATTATATCGGAGACGGGCCAGCCGTACATTTCTCTAGGGACATGCGGTTATTAAATAGGAGGGAGAGGGAATAAGCCCAAGGATGGAAATCGAATTCGAATGGCCGATGTAATTAACGGCTTGCGAACCTTAGACGAGACGTAGGCTGCGCTGATGGCACCCGTCGGGGAAGTGCTTTCAAGCGATGGTGTTAAGTTGTCCAGCACCCGATATGAGATTATCTCACGGTTGAGGCGTGAAACGGGTAATTTGTCTCAAGGAAGTAGAAGGTTCATTGCAGAGGCAATAAGGACCGGAGATTTGTACCAGGGTTGTTAAAGGACCGGGAATTCCGGTCCAGGAGAGAAAATCAGCAAGCGTAAATGGATTCTGGACTGTAAATAACATTTTTATCTGTAACGTATTTCAATTCGGTCCAGGAACCTTTTCGTGGGTTCCTGGACGTTTAACAACCCTGGTTTGTTCTCCAAATCACTCGCGATTTTGGTTGGGAGTCGTGGTCCTGCTCTTTTATCTGGAATTTCAACATAGTGCAGGGTGGTATTTTGAAAGTTTGCAATGGGCAGAAATTCCAGCAGCTTATTTCGTAACATCGGGAGTAGTAATGTACACTAAATCGAAAACGTGGACTACCTCACTATGACACCTGTTCCTATAGGCTATCGAGGAAGGGAGAGAAAAGTATTAAAATTATAGATAATAGAGTTTGGAGTCCAATTAAAAACTAACCAGTAGACCAACGTAACAAAGATTTACATCAAAATTTAGCTTATTCAATTCAATTCAATTAAACTATGGTTTAAGGGCGCGAATGATATGATTTGGGGGGACGCATGACATGATTTTGGGGGGTGATGCGCCATTGGTCTTGGGGGGATGGGCACCCCTGCATATCATCACTCATCCTTGTCTTCACGATTAGACAAAACTGGCAGAAAAGCGAAGTAAAATAAACCAAATCAATCAATCAATTTGGGATATTTTAATGTATCATTAATATGTATTGCTCAAGCAATACTTTTTTTTTCTGACAGTACGCAAGGCCTACTACCAACACCTTTGCTCATGGATCGGCTAAAAGTTAATAGTTTGTGTTAAATAACGATATATAAATAATCAAGTACAAAAGTAAAATTATCAATATGAATTTAACTTTGAATGATATCATTTTTATCGTCAAATTTATCGGAAGTATCAGCACCTTTCTGCCAAACAAAACAAATTGATGGATTGATTTGTTTTTTTAAGTCCACTTTATGCACAGGAAGGCTAATCGGGACTGGACCTACAGTTTAAAGTGGGATCCGAACCACTTGTGCCTCCACCAGGTATCGAACCCGGGACCTTGATTACAAGGCGACGACGCTACCACTGCGCCATCGGGGAGGCCCTCAAACAAAAGCAAAGAAACACTACTTGCAAGTATGATTAAACACACCAGCTTAACCCATTGTACTAAAAGTCACAGAGAAAGGTGATATTTGAATTTACCTGAGAGGAAATGTTCACTCCTCTGTCTGTAATGTTTGCTTTGTTCATTTATATTGGCACAATTTATTCTCGCCAATCTTCTGATCAACAATTATCGAGTTCCGTGACGTGAAGCGCACCTTCTGTTCTTTCTCGGAAAATGGGAGGGTAAACGTGAGTTTCTGTTAAACAACCGAATACTGCACAATGTACCATCGTAAACAAGGGTCAAATCTCCCGCCCGCCTGCTTGAATTCCGTATACCTACAGGAACCGGCCTCAATCATGGCTGCTCGATCCCACAATGCAACTGTTTGTGACGTAGGCGAAACACACCTATACAGTGATAGGGCCTATATGAAAATGAAACGGATGATTGTGGGCTGAAACTGCCAGAACGGATGTCTACGATTTGTCACATCAAAATAATATTAGAATGTATACGCTCGAGCGTGGGATACTCGATCCGAACGACGAGCGAAAGTGGTTCCATGCAGTACTTTGATATGCAACCTTATTCCATGCGTAAATAAAATTGCCACGTTGCATGCATTGATTTGATGGTGGTGACAGATTGAACGTGTGAGCTGGAACGGTAGTTGTGCGGTTCATGCGTTGAAATGTCGCCCGATTTTTTAATTTTTTTTTTATTCAACGTCGTACCTGTTCATCGACCTTAACATTCCATTTCACCAGATGGAGTGGTAATTAATTATTGGAAAATCTCTTTTTCATTGAAATACCGAAAATGGAGTGGAACAAGAACTCGTACTAGCGCGGTCAGTTGCGTTTTGGGAAATCAATGGCGGTCTCCACATTCCATTCTCCCCCCTCTCCTTTTCATACGAAGAGAAACCCCTCCTCCGCTCTGCAGGTGTTTGCTTTTTGGTGGTGCTAAAGAAGTTGGAGCTAAAGCATTGATTTTGGCGTGGGATGAAGTGAGGGAATAATTGCAAAGAAAACATGTTGATTTGGTGAGAGTTCATTTGACGCACAGCATTGTCAAATGTTGCTACATTGGTGACTTAGGCCCTGCATGCCTCCAACGAGAGTTGGTTAAATAAGCATTGCTGATTTAATTGATTTGGTGTCTTAAGTCCACTTTATGCACAGTAAGGCTAATTTGGGACTGGACCTACAGTTTATAGTGAATATCGAACCCGGGACTGAAAGCGAAATGCGCGTTTTAAACAATGTCTTGCATTGCCTTTGCTTTGTGCAGTTTGGACAAAATAAACTGTCCTTTTGGCGCTGTAGTCGATCAACACGCGCGGGGGAACGTCGACCAGTCAGCTGTTTTCATTGTGTGCTTGTTCATGCGCTGCAAAACTATTGCACTGTCAAAAGCTCGTTCCTGTTTTAGTTCTAAGTGTTTGATTTCACGTGAAAAAGGAAACTGTACACAGCGAAAGCATATATATTGAACGTTGTTGAATATTTGAAGGGATGTTAGCTACAATACGTGCAGCGTCATGATCATGTTATAAAGTCCGCGAGTTTATTATGTCCCCATCGGCAACCCTTTTATAAAACTTAACACTGACAACAATAGCAAACAATAGCCAAACCGCTTCCGATAAGCGCGTGCACTCAGACGTTGTTGCCACATTTTCTTTACATTTCTTGTAGTTGCAAGGTGCCTCTCGTTATTTTTGCTCCATAACCACGTGCGGGGTTGATTTTTTTTTTATCTAGTTGAGTTGTGTTATGGTGCTGTTTTGTTACTTTGTTATAGTGTTGTGCTTTTAGTTTTTTCCTTAGACTTTGCACAATGCAAGTTATCACTCACGGCTGCTAGTGAAAATTCCAAGTATGAAGACAAAACTGCAGGATATTATTTCCTTCATGGAGAGCAGAGGTCCCCCCCCCCCAAAGCCAATGGCGCATTCCCCCAAAAATCATGTCATGCGTCCCCCCAGATTATATGATGTGCCCCCCCCCAAAAAAAAACATCATTTGCGCCCTCAAACCATATCGTAATCCACACAAAGTATTTAATTACGACAGCGTGTCTACCGAAAGTAACTTTTTTCTTAGCTTTACAGACCACTATACTTGATCTGCCCCTCCTCCCTAAACAGGGGTGCCCGTCACTCAAGACCACCCCTAAAATCGTTCATCATAATCCCCCGAAAATAGTTTGGATGAATGTGTAATAGTTTATGTCTATTTGAATGAAACACCTTGTTACATTGTCCATATTTTTTGATTGTTCGATTTTCGAAAAAACTTAAAGCTAGCACATTGATTGGTTAAATGTAGTAAATTAAAATATGTAAATATGCATATAAATAGTATTTTTGAGTGGGTTTATAAAACTCAATTTGAGTATTTAACACAAATTGTTACACAACTTAAGATAAAGATAAAATAATTCAACCTTGGCAAACCAAATAATATGCTCCAGCCGTATAGCAGATTCAATTTGTTTCACGAGACATTGCAGAACCCTAGCTAGAAATTCCTAACCTCAGGGCGATAATATAACAGGGTTCCTCTTTCAAAGAACTCACCCCCAGTTTTCCTGGGGTAAATATAATTATTTTAGTAACAAACCATAACCCATAACAATAATTACTTGGATTTTATCTTCAGTGCAAATTTAAAATTTTCCTGTGACAAGTTAGAAATGCGGATTCGATATATTTTTGTCCCAAATGATGCACCTGCTTTAAATTAAGCAGTATACCAACACTAAGCATTATATTTTAAGAAGTGATGTTATTAATGAATATCGAGAATATCGCTTATGTCTTGTAATGCAGCTATAGTATAAAACTTCACATTCACGTCAGTAAAGCACCAAACACGCATTCTCACAACACATGATTGTGAGTGAAGCAAGCAAGAAAAAATTTACACCCATTTCTTTGCAGCGTTTCAAGAATATTAATTTAATGGGGTGTCAATACTTCCTTAAGATCCCGAGATATTTTGTCTTTTCCAGCTTCTCTTTTGGCACGTTTGGGGTCGAAAACGTGTACTACATACAATATCGCTAAATACAGTCTCCAAAATTTAATGTTCGAACTCTCTCCCCACTACAGAAATCTCTCGACAATCTAATATTTAACACTTTATCAAGAGCTTCCTATTTCCTCCTTTAAATTTAATACAATACACCAAAATTTCCATGCTAGTTTTAGACAGCATTGCCTCCTCAAAAAAAAATTAATTCTCAGTCTCCACACCAGAATTTTTGCAACAGTCTAAGACAATAGCAATACACAAGAATTGGATACCCCCTCGATTTAATGTTCAATCCCCCTCTAACTAAAATACCAGCCATAATGTAAGACCTAGAGTTTGATACTGCCCCCCCCCACGTTTAATTCAGAATTCCCCCCCCAAACCCCGGTGTCAATTAAGGCCTAGTAGTAATGGCAGCACTATGTTCCTACGCGTCAGCAAAAATTTGATGCGCCTGGTGTTATGTTACATCCGGTGTAGCGGGGTACGAGCGATTTTATTGTTGAGTCAGCAGAACGTGACTGTTGACATTGAAGGCATTGGAAGCGGTGGGGGGAGGGGGGTCAATGGATTTGTCACGTTGTTTCTTGATGTATGCTAACCTAACACGTGTGTATGTTTCTGTGTGTGTGGAGGAAATGCGCGCGCAACCATTGCGTATGATTCAAAGACATGAAGAAATGATTTAAAGATGGCGCCGAAGGTTCTTTACCCCGAAAGCTTAGCGGCTAAGGTTATTGCTCTGTAAAACAAGAGGCATCGAGGGTTCGATTCCTGGTAGAGTCAATATTGATTGATTGATAGATTGAGTTAGTTTTTTAAGTCCGTTTTATGCACGGCAAAACTAATCAGGATTGGAGCTACAGTTGAAAAGTGGTGATTCGGACCACTATGTGCCTCCACCGAGTATCGAATCTGGGACCCCTTGATTACAAGTCGACGATGTCAATATTGAATGGTCTCGATTAGCCTGGGTGTAAATAAAGGCAACGAAATGGTTGAGTTCGAAAATCGAGTTGGGTTAGTGGTTAATGTTGTCATCTGGCAATGAAGAGGTCGCGGGTTCGATTCTCTAGGTAGTTAAATTAGGCCAATTGTTTAGTCCCGCCATTATAGGTCCCCGATTAGTCCATCTGTGCATAAATAGTGTTTGAATAAAATCAATATGGCGGCCTTTTGTTAGTGGTTAATGTTGTCGCCTGGTAATGAAGAGGTCGCGGGTTCGATTCTCTAGGTAGTTAAATGAAGCCAATTATTTTGCCCCGCCATTATAGGTCCCGATTAGTCCATCTGTGCATAAATAGTATTTGAATAAAATCAAAATGGCGGCCGTGTTTTGTGTTTAGCGGCGGCGGCGGCGACCGGGGCGCGGCGCGGGGCGGAGCGGCGCGGGCTGGGGCGGAGCGGCGCGGGGCGGGGCGGCGCGGCGCGGGGCGGGGCGGCGCGGGTGGTGTTTTTTTTTCCGCGAGATGTTTCAACCAAGTGGTTGAGGGTTCGATTCCCAATGTTGGTGAAAATTGGATATTCAATTGTATTTGTTTAAAAGTTCCGATTAGCTTTTTTGTGCACAAAGAGAAAATGAACTAATTGGAAATAGGATGTTTATGCTGTAATGAAAAGGTCCCGGGTTCGATTCACAATGTCAAATTGGCTGATAATGATGTTTTTTTTTAAAAAAAAAAGAAGTGTGTTGAGTCCCCATTAGTATTTAGGCAGGAACAGATATTAAAAATCAAAACAAAATGCCTTTTGATTACAACGCAAAGACTTTACCGCTAATGTATAAAGATAAATTAGAATCTGTTGTTTTGCCGTGTGGGGGCCCCAGTACCGATTAGCTTAAATGCATAAAGAGTAGGTAAAATAAGCAAGATGGCCGTCACTATTGTTTTGTGATCAAAGAGGAGTCACAGGTTCGATTCAATCAAAGGAGGCAAGATTCTATGTTTCAATTCCATGTAAAAGTCTAAAGTTATGTTTCGATTAACCTCAATGCATAAAGAGGAATTAAACAAAAACAAGCAAAATGGCGACAGATGTGATAAAAGAAAAATTGAATTAGTTTTTTATAGTGACAAGAAAAAATAGCGAATCATTGTTAGAAATAGAATGAAAATAAAGATACTTGCCTTTGCGTGTCCAGCGCTGTGCAGAAAAGCTCTCATGCTTTATCTCCGACAAGTCCACAATACACATTTTTTTTTATTGTATAGTTAATTATTAATGTTGTTATTAACACAGATTCTTACCAGTGTGAAGAAAAGCTCTCATGCTTTATCTCCGACAAATTCACAATACACACTTTTTCATTATATAGTTAATTATTATTGTTGTTATTAACACTGAGTTTTACCAGTGTGAAGAAAAGCTCTCATGCTTTATCTTCGACAAGTCCACAATACACACTTTTTCATTATATAGTTAATTATTAATGTTGTTATTAACGATTGTTACCAGTAAAAATATAAACCATGAGGATTTTTAAAAGGGTGATAAGTGAAAAAGCCAAGACATATATTTTATCCCTGTTTATTACCAATATTTACAAAATTCAAAAGAGCCGCACACACACACATACATATGTAAAATGTTTATATTGTGTCACCAGTTTATCAGCATGTTATTTAACAAGTTTTTATTCTTCAAGTTTGTTCACTCACCCACATAAGGAATTTGTCACTATCATATCCATTTTCTGCTGCAACCACTGAATTAAAATGTTTCACTATTTTTTCCACAAGCATGTTCTCGCAAAAAACAAACACTTCTTTGGAAAGTCTTTTTCCGTCGATGTTTTGTATAGACAAAGGCTCAGGTTTTGTACATCCATGTAGATGGGAAAGCACAAACTTCTCCTTATTACATGCATGGACAGGGGAAATATCTGTGCAACCGAAACATTGTTCGCGAAGGTCGAGAATGCAAGATTCCACACAGTTTCCAAAATATGATTTCAGATACGGCGACACTGTTTCACACATAACTTTCGCATGCTCGATGCACACAAATATCTTCATAAAGTTCCGCCACGAACTTTCTGCGATGAACACTATCTCCAGGGAACCGTAAGCTGGTTTCTTCCTTATAATGATCTGACGGCGATTGTACAGTGTGGTTATCAGCAATTCATGTTGCTCACTTAGTGGGTAGGAAACACGAGGCTGCTCACCTGGAATAGCGATGTAATTGTCGATTACTGGAAACAATTCCTGAAGAGCGTGCCACTCCTGCAACTGTAGTTCAACACCGGCCGCCCCGCTTCTGTGTAGCCTGACCACAGGTTGGAAATCCAGATGAGAGGAAAGTCCGATTGAGATAACTTTTGTTTTCGAAGCATTCAAATAGTAGACGTGATCGAATAATATCGACTGGCGTATAAGACTAGTTACTTGTTTTTGTTCTTCAGGTAAATGCTGATCGCTCTCTTTCTGAAGAACCCCTTTGAAATTAGTGTACGGTTGAAATCTTTTTTTCAGCGGCATCGAAATAGAGGATTCCATGACTAAGAACTGCGAGATACTGCATGTCGCAGCGTGCAGGTATACATTTGAAGAAATGCGTGGGTGTGTTTTTGAGACGCATGCGCGCGTAGCAAACCAAGCATGTGCTGGACAAAAAAGGTGGAGGGGGCGGGGCATTACAAAGATCAATGGTGAGAGAAAAATCAGCAGAATATCATAAACGTCATATTGAGGAAATATTGGATAACAAATATTAATTAATTTAATTAAAGCATCAACCGCATTGTCGATCTGAAATTAGGTTTATAGACAGGGGGCAAAATGGAAAATATCGACGATGTTCTAGTATTGGATTGTTTCTGTATTTCCATCGGTATAATCCTCCACCACATTTGAAGCATACTGTTTTATCCTCTTTTTGAATGTAAAATAATCCTGCTTCGGACAGAGCTTCTACAAACGGGAATTCTTTTGATTGCCAGTTTCTGAAAGAGGACAATCTAGCATTGAAAGATCCCATCTCTGGATATTGCGTCATTGTTCTGTAAAGACACAAAACAAGATAAATATTATAAGTAAGCTGTTGTAAACTGTAACGCTACAAAATTATTAATATACTATTAGGACTATATGTAACTTGTATAAAATTTCAAACAGTATTTACTGTCAATATTTTCTAGTATACGTACCGAGTATTATAAATTTAATTTACGAGTCAGCAAATAAGTTGTTATAATATTGTCGTTTTTTATCGGTACTGGGAATAAAATTTGAAATTTATGCATGGGTTTACCAGAGGCTCTATGGAATAAATACAGAAAACAGTAATGCCCACAGTACACAGACCCGTAACTTTGTATCTGATGAGTGTTGTACGTATAGAATTTAGAGTTATTTTCCAAAAATCGCAAATGGTTATGCACATGTGGAGGTTTTCCGTAACTATCAAAAAATTCCCCCCGGGAGTTACTGTCTATGTAAATTGCTACCCAGTGCTTCCCGGGGCTATCTTTGGGATCTGTATTTACAATCAACGCTGCTGGTAGTTCGACATGTACAGGTAATTCATTAGCTGCGAAAACCCCAACATGATGATTGTCAAAGGCTCTATTTGATATTAACCCGTGAAGCAAATTTAAAGTCGACAGCATTGCTGAACACTAAATAGTAATATTGTGCAACTCACCTTTTTATACTTCAAAGTAGACGGTACACGTCACAGTAGATTCCAGAACCAATTTGATCTGGGCCACCAAGCTGTTTATCGTTGTTGAAACAATGGAGAGCTATCTAACACAACGCTGATGCTCGGAATATGTAGGCGGGGTTTACAAACGCGCATGCGTACAATGCTATCTGGCATTTGTTGTGCTTTTGTAAAATGAATTTTGTACTATAAGAAAATTGTCTGTATGTGTGTGTGTGTGTATATATCTATATATACAGACACACACGCATATTTATTTATTGATGAAGTGTATATATATATATAAAATACAATACAATATAATATATATATATATATATATATATATATATATATATATGTAATTTGAAGATACAACATATCAGTAAAATCTAACAACTAGAAAAATATTCATAACATTCGACTTTTATATTATATGTAATTTAAAACATTCTTCACAGTTTGAGAAATGGAGTGCTTGTGGAAACACCCGTTCTCTGCAATATTGGCTGGTCCATCAATATGTGGAAAGACATATTTTGTGAAGCATTTTCTCCAGTGTTTACCCCAAATGGTAAATGTAAAATTCAACAATATTTTGGTGTGCTACGGGGAATGGCAATCTGCATACAATGATTTCCCTGGTTTTGTACAATTTCGGGAAGGAATGCCTAATATTGACCAATTTGTGCCAAATTCTGGACCTCATCTTATTATTATCGATGATCAGATGAGGGAATGCGATCAAAGAGTCACAGATTTATTTACAAAAGGATGTCATCATCGTGATATTAGTCTTTTCTTTATCACTCAAAATCTATTCCATCAGGGAAAAGGGAATAGGGATATATCTTTAAATAGTCATTATATTGTATGCTTCAAAAATCCAAGAGACAGAGCCCAAATTAATTATTTATCTAGACAAGTATACCCGGAGAATCCAAATTTTATAAAAGATGCATATTACAATGCCACCGCTGAACCCCATGGATATTTGCTGTTTGATCTGAAGCAGAACACTCCGGAAGAAGTACGTTTTCGGTCGCGGATATTTCCCGACGATGATATCAATTATGTATATATTCCTACAAAAAAAGCAAGCATAATCACTAGTCGTTTATTCTGTCATCATGGCTCCAAGAGTGAAACACGCTAAAGTGCTCCAAGTTTTGTCGGATGCTAAACCAGCACTTCGCACAGCGATATTACAAGCTGCTGATTCTTCCTTAGTTAATTCAATCTGTGAGTGTTGTTACAATGTTCTAAAAGGGAATGTTCCTCTTTCAACACCTCAGAAAACAAAATTGAGCCGGTACAAGAAGGTGATACGTAATCTCTCTGCCAAAGGACACTCTACAAAGCAGAAGAAACAGATACTAGTGCAACACGGAGGATTTTTACCTGCGTTATTAGCCCCTTTAATAGGAGGTGTGTTATCAAGTTTATTTAAGTGAAAAAGAAATCTGAACATGGAGCATGCCAAAAAAATGGTTATAATACCTCAAGAATTTATGGATAACATGAGACATCCTGTTATGTCTGCACCGTCTACATCCTTATCGCAATTGGATCAGGATATGCAAGTAATTTTGAATCTCAAAGGTCTTTCGGATGATGAAAAATGGAATCGTTACAGTATTGTGCTCCAAAAATTTCTGTCTATTACTCGAAAACAAAGAGAACCTGTGTCGCTACCGATTACAGAATCTACTGAGAAGTTGACTGATATGAAAGAAGAAATTCTAGCTGCTACACCTAGCATGTATCGTAGAAAAGCCGAACTGTTGTATGAACGTCTTTTACATAATAGTAATATTGATTGGGATAAATATGGGGCAGTTTTTATTAACAATAATAAAATTGAAGGCTCAAATATTGTCGATCTAGTATCGGATATAATTCGACCACGAAAAACAAGCAATCCTGTTGGGTGGCAACTATTCAATAGAGCTCTGGCGTTATCTAATATTCCTCAAGAATATATAGGTAACCCCCGGAGACAGGAGTTTATTCAACAGATTGTTTTTGGCAACCCCGGACGCCATGTTCCGCTGTCCGGAGCTAACCAAGAAGAGGCACAAGAATTAACAGAAGCAGAAGAAGAAGAAGAAGAAAAGGAACCAATTTCTTTTGTATCATCATTTCCAGGGCACAAACGTAAACGTACTGTTCCAGTTTGGTCAAGATACAAACCATGAGCGAAAAAATATTAGAGAATATCTGGTACAATCCATCTCATCCAGCATCCTATTCTACAGCTTCAACACTATGGAAAGCTGTAAAAAAATCCATACCATTGTCAACAATCAAACATTGGTTGACAAAGCAAACTGCATACACTTTGCATAGACCTGTAAAGCGTCGATTTCCGAGAAACTTTTATTTTGTGCATAATATCGATGACCAATGGCAGGCTGACTTGAATGACATGCAGAGTTTGCGGAATCACAACAAAGGGTACAGATATATACTCACAGTTATCGATATTTTTAGCAGGCATGCTTGGGCTGTCCCTGTAAAAAATAAAACTGGTGTATGTATAAAAAAGGCTTTCCAGCAAATTTTCAAACAAAGCAAAAGAAAACCTTTGAAATTACAAACTGACAAAGGCCGTGAGTTTACCAACAGTATTGTGCAGGAATATCTCAAAAAACAAAATGTAATTTATTTTACAACAAAGAATCCTGATATTAAAGCTAGTATTGTTGAAAGATTCAACAGAACTTTAAAGGAACGCATGTGGAAGTATTTTACTAAGCAAAGAACCAGCTGTTATGTTAATGTACTCCCAAAGCTTTTGAAAGCTTATAATCATAAAATTCACTCGAGTATTAAAATGGCACCAGCAGATGTTACTCCTGAGAAGGTTTTGAAAGTATGGCACAATATGTATGACAAAAAACTCAAATCTGATTCATCTCCACTATTGTCATTGAAGATGCCATTCAAAATAGGAGATACAGTGAGAATAACAAAAACCAAAAAACGCTTTGACAAAGGTTACATGGAAAATTGGACAAGAGAAATATTTGTGGTGGAACGTATTTTGAAAAGAAATCCTCAAGTGTATGAATTAAAAGATCTACAAGGACATAAATCGATGGAACATTTTATACGGAAGAGTTGCAATTGGTCCGCTTACCGGATATGCATGAAATTGATAAAATCCTTGCGACCAAAGGTAAAGGAGCCAGTAAAAAGTTGTTAGTTCATTGGAAAGGTTACTCCAGATTATTTGACAGTTGGATTAGCGCATCGTTTTTGGAGTCAAAAAAAGAGAGAGAGAGGCATAAATTTTTGTAGGTATTCTCATCAGTGGTACAAATAACCTTCATAACACATCATGAGAAAAGCAAACGCTTTCTACCTTACTTTGCCTAGTAACAGTTCCATGAAATATTTCCCAAGTAATACTCTAACTAATTACACCACAAAGCTTCAGAACCGTGTGGAGTTGGACACCAACAAATGGGAGATGGCATTGGTAGAAGTGCATTATCCTTATTCAATACTGAACATTACAAGATTTAACAACTATATTCAATATAAATCTTTGGATGATGTCAAATGGAACGAACTTCGAATATCCGAAGGCTATTACGCATCTATAAACAGCATTGTTGCAGAAATCAATAAATATTCTGAAACATTAAATTTTAGTCTCCGAAATCATCCTGCGTACAAACATGTGACTGTTGATATATCTACCAAGCAGAGAAACATAAATGTACGATTGTCACCTCAACTGGCACGGATATTAGGTTTTAAACCGACCGATGATCTATCAGAAGTAAAAATTGGACGCTCGCCTCCAAATGTTGTGAGAGAAATTCCTTCCCAGATGTATATTTACACAGATATTGCGGAATCACATATGGTGGGAGATGCTGTCGCCCCTCTATTACGTATTATAAACATTAATCCTATGGAACATACTTTTGGAAGTGATGGTGTGCAAATTTTCGATTCACCACATTACATCCCAGTGCAGAAACATAATTTCGAACAAATAGAAATTGACTTAAGGGATAGCACTGGTGCACACATCCCATTCTCCTTCGGACTAGTGTGTTTGAAACTTCATTTTAGACGTTGTGGTGAAAAGCTCTGATTATGAATGACCCATATTTTCAATACTACCATCAACAACCTGGATCTGGTGTAGGTAACATATATTACGGTGCTGCCTATCAAAAAGGACATGGCATTGGAAGTTTTCTTGGAGGACTTTTTCGGTCAGCTTTGCCTCTTATCAAAAAAGGAGCGAAAGCTGTAGGGAAAGAAATGTTAAAAACAGGGGTAAATGTGTTAGGTGATGTTGTAGACAAAACACCCCTAAAACAGTCACTACAATCCAGAATTTCGGATGCCAGATCAAATCTTAAAAGAAAAGCTGAAACAAAGCTCAAGGAAATGATTGGTTCAGGTTATCAGGGGCATAAACATTTCAAAAGGAATCACTCTGCTTCGGGACAGCGAACTGGAAGGATCGCTCAGAGAAAGAAGAGATCCAGTGCCAATACAAACACCAAGAAAACAACCAAACGCAACCGTAAGAAAATTCAAATAACATCAGATATTTTTGATTAGATATGGCGCTAATTAGGGAGAAATCATGTGAGTGTTTTAAAAGTGAATTGGATATTTTCTCGGTAAAACCTACTCAGACAAGCATCTTAGAACACCACACCATCGGATACAAACCTGTTAGTTCCCTGGCAGATAATGCCCCCACCGAGTTTGTAATACCTGGACATGGTGATGATTATATGGATTTAGCACACACAATGTTGAATATAGATGCCAGAATTGTAAAAGCGAATGGTCAGTTATTGCTACCCACAGATAAAACAATTGGACCTGTCAATGATTTTCTCAATGCAATGTTCAGCGAAGTACAAATCTACTTAAATAACAAACTCATCTCGTTTCCATCTCACATGCACCCATACAGGTCTTATTTTGAAAAAGCACTGAACTATGACATATCTGCAAAATCATCTCATCTCCAAAGTGCATTGTGGTACAAGGATACAGCAGGCGCTTTTGATAACGTTTCGGAAGACAACAAAGGCTTTACAAAACGTAACCAACTAACAAAACAGAGTAAAACATTTGATATGTTTGGTTACTTGCATTCTGATATTTTCAATCAAGAGAAATTTTTGATCAATGGAGTGGAAATGCGAATAAAACTGATTCCTTCGAAAAACACTTTCTGCTTGATGGGATTAGATGACAGTGAAGGCAAAGTGGAAATTCTGGATGCTACACTATATGTGAGAAAAGTATCGGTCAGTTCATCCATCAAACTTAGTCACAATCGCATATTGCAAAAACATACAGCAAAATACCCTCTAACAAGAGTACAACTTAAAGCTGTAACTATTCCAAAAGATATTGTTTCAAAAACAATTGACAATGTGATACTTGGACGTCTTCCGAAACGATTAGTTGTGGGGTTTGTTACCAACGATGCATTCAACGGCACACTGTCTACAAACCCATTCAATTTTCAACATTTCAATTACAACTTCTTTACTTTATATGTTGATGGAGTCCAAATTCCCGGCAAACCACTTCAACCAGACTTTGAAAACAACAAGTACATAACAGCATATCACACATTATTCTCTGGAACAGGGATACACTATATGGATGAAGGAAACAATATATCGCGTGAGGAATACCCCCAGGGATACGCATTACTTGTTTTCGATATAACACCAGACGCAGCTGCAAGTGCCATATCCCACTGCAGTCTTCAACGGCAAGGGGCTGTTAGCTTGGAAGTCCACTTCAAATCGGCTTTGGAATCTACTGTGACTTGTGTTATCTACTCTGAATTTGACGCTCTCATGGAAATTAATAATCAAAGAGATATTCATCTGGATTAATTGTATAAAAAGGTGAGTTGCACAATATTACTATTTAGTGTCCAGCAATGCTGTCGACTTTAAATTTGCTTCACGGGTTAATATCAAATAGAGCCTTTGACAATCATCATGTTGGGGTTTTCGCAGCTAATGAATTACCTGCACATGTGGAACTACCAGCAGCGTTGATTGTAAATACAGATCCCAAAGATAGCCCCGGGAAGCACTGGGTAGCAATTTACATAGACAGTAACTCCCGGGGGGGAATTTTTTGATAGTTACGGAAAACCTCCACATGTGCATAACCATTTGCGATTTTTGGAAAATAACTCTAAATTCTATACGTACAACACTCATCAGATACAAAGTTACGGGTCTGTGTACTGTGGGCATTACTGTTTTCTGTATTTATTCCATAGAGCCTCTGGTAAACCCATGCATAAATTTCAAATTTTATTCCCAGTACCGATAAAAAACGACAATATTATAACAACTTATTTGCTGACTCGTAAATTAAATTTATAATACTCGGTACGTATACTAGAAAATATTGACAGTAAATACTGTTTGAAATTTTATACAAGTTACATATAGTCCTAATAGTATATTAATAATTTTGTAGCGTTACAGTTTACAACAGCTTACTTATAATATTTATCTTGTTTTGTGTCTTTACAGAACAATGACGCAATATCCAGAGATGGGATCTTTCAATGCTAGATTGTCCTCTTTCAGAAACTGGCAATCAAAAGAATTCCCGTTTGTAGAAGCTCTGTCCGAAGCAGGATTATTTTACATTCAAAAAGAGGATAAAACAGTATGCTTCAAATGTGGTGGAGGATTATACCGATGGAAATACAGAAACAATCCAATACTAGAACATCGTCGATATTTTCCATTTTGCCCCCTGTCTATAAACCTAATTTCAGATCGACAATGCGGTTGATGCTTTAATTAAATTAATTAATATTTGTTATCCAATATTTCCTCAATATGACGTTTATGATATTCTGCTGATTTTTCTCTCACCATTGATCTTTGTAATGCCCCGCCCCCTCCACCTTTTTTGTCCAGCACATGCTTGGTTTGCTACGCGCGCATGCGTCTCAAAAACACACCCACGCATTTCTTCAAATGTATACCTGCACGCTGCGACATGCAGTATCTCGCAGTTCTTAGTCATGGAATCCTCTATTTCGATGCCGCTGAAAAAAAGATTTCAACCGTACACTAATTTCAAAGGGGTTCTTCAGAAAGAGAGCGATCAGCATTTACCTGAAGAACAAAAACAAGTAACTAGTCTTATACGCCAGTCGATATTATTCGATCACGTCTACTATTTGAATGCTTCGAAAACAAAAGTTATCTCAATCGGACTTTCCTCTCATCTGGATTTCCAACCTGTGGTCAGGCTACACAGAAGCGGGGCGGCCGGTGTTGAACTACAGTTGCAGGAGTGGCACGCTCTTCAGGAATTGTTTCCAGTAATCGACAATTACATCGCTATTCCAGGTGAGCAGCCTCGTGTTTCCTACCCACTAAGTGAGCAACATGAATTGCTGATAACCACACTGTACAATCGCCGTCAGATCATTATAAGGAAGAAACCAGCTTACGGTTCCCTGGAGATAGTGTTCATCGCAGAAAGTTCGTGGCGGAACTTTATGAAGATATTTGTGTGCATCGAGCATGCGAAAGTTATGTGTGAAACAGTGTCGCCGTATCTGAAATCATATTTTGGAAACTGTGTGGAATCTTGCATTCTCGACCTTCGCGAACAATGTTTCGGTTGCACAGATATTTCCCCTGTCCATGCATGTAATAAGGAGAAGTTTGTGCTTTCCCATCTACATGGATGTACAAAACCTGAGCCTTTGTCTATACAAAACATCGACGGAAAAAGACTTTCCAAAGAAGTGTTTGTTTTTTGCGAGAACATGCTTGTGGAAAAAATAGTGAAACATTTTAATTCAGTGGTTGCAGCAGAAAATGGATATGATAGTGACACAATTCCTTATGTGGGTGAGTGAACAAACTTGAAGAATAAAAACTTGTTAAATAACATGCTGATAAACTGGTGACACAATATAAACATTTTACATATGTATGTGTGTGTGTGCGGCTCTTTTGAATTTTGTAAATATTGGTAATAAACAGGGATAAAATATATGTCTTGGCTTTTTCACTTATCACCCTTTTAAAAATCCTCATGGTTTATATTTTTACTGGTAACAATCGTTAATAACAACATTAATAATTAACTATATAATGAAAAAGTGTGTATTGTGGACTTGTCGAAGATAAAGCATGAGAGCTTTTCTTCACACTGGTAAAACTCAGTGTTAATAACAACAATAATAATTAACTATATAATGAAAAAGTGTGTATTGTGAATTTGTCGGAGATAAAGCATGAGAGCTTTTCTTCACACTGGTAAGAATCTGTGTTAATAACAACATTAATAATTAACTATACAATAAAAAAAAATGTGTATTGTGGACTTGTCGGAGATAAAGCATGAGAGCTTTTCTGCACAGCGCTGGACACGCAAAGGCAAGTATCTTTATTTTCATTCTATTTCTAACAATGATTCGCTATTTTTTCTTGTCACTATAAAAAACTAATTCAATTTTTCTTTTATCACATCTGTCGCCATTTTGCTTGTTTTTGTTTAATTCCTCTTTATGCATTGAGGTTAATCGAAACATAACTTTAGACTTTTACATGGAATTGAAACATAGAATCTTGCCTCCTTTGATTGAATCGAACCTGTGACTCCTCTTTGATCACAAAACAATAGTGACGGCCATCTTGCTTATTTTACCTACTCTTTATGCATTTAAGCTAATCGGTACTGGGGCCCCCACACGGCAAAACAACAGATTCTAATTTATCTTTATACATTAGCGGTAAAGTCTTTGCGTTGTAATCAAAAGGCATTTTGTTTTGATTTTTAATATCTGTTCCTGCCTAAATACTAATGGGGACTCAACACACTTCTTTTTTTTTTAAAAAAAAACATCATTATCAGCCAATTTGACATTGTGAATCGAACCCGGGACCTTTTCATTACAGCATAAACATCCTATTTCCAATTAGTTCATTTTCTCTTTGTGCACAAAAAAGCTAATCGGAACTTTTAAACAAATACAATTGAATATCCAATTTTCACCAACATTGGGAATCGAACCCTCAACCACTTGGTTGAAACATCTCGCGGAAAAAAAAACACCACCCGCGCCGCCCCGCCCCGCGCCGCGCCGCCCCGCCCCGCGCCGCTCCGCCCCAGCCCGCGCCGCTCCGCCCCGCGCCGCGCCCCGGTCGCCGCCGCCGCCGCCGCCGCCGCTAAACACAAAACGCGGCCGCCATTTTGATTTTATTCAAATACTATTTATGCACAGATGGACTAATCGGAACCTATAATGGCGGGACAAAACAATTGGCCTCATTTAACTACCTAGAAAATCGAACCCCGCGACCTCTTCATTACCAGGCGACAACATTAACCACTAACCCAAGGCCGCCATATTGATTTTATTCAAACACTATTTATGCACAGATGGACTAATCGGGGACCTATAATGGCGGGGCTAAACAATTGGCCTAATTTAACTACCTAGAGAATCGAACCCGCGACCTCTTCATTGCCAGGTGACAACATTAACCACTAACCCAACTCGATTTTCGAACTCAACCATTTTGTTGCCTTTATGTACACACAGGCTAATCGAGACCATTCAATATTGACATCGTCGACTTGTAATCAAGGGGTCCCAGGTTCGATACTCGGTGGAGGCACATAGTGGTCCGAATCACCACTTTTCAACTGTAGCTCCAATCCTGATTAGTTTTGCCGTGCATAAAATTGACTTAAAAAACTAACTCAATCTATCAATCAATCAATATTGACTCTACCAGGAATCGAACCCTCGACGCCTCTTGTTTTACAGAGCAATAACCTTAGCCACTAAACTTTCGGGGGTAAAGCAAAATTCGGCGCCATCTTTAAATCATTTCTTCATGTCTTTGAATCATACGCAATGGTTGCGCGCGCATTTCCTCCACACACACACAAACATACGCACGTGTTAGGTTAGCATACATCAAGAAACAACGTGACAAATCCATTGACCCCCCTCCCCCCACCGCTTCCGATGTCTTCAATGTCAACAGTCACGTTCTGCTGACTCAACAATAAAATCGCTCGTGGCCCGCTACCACCGGATGTAACATAACACCATCCGCATCGAATTTTTGCTGACGCGTAGGAACATAGTGCTGCCATTACTACTGGCCTAATATGTAAGAGTTGGATATTTCCCCCCCCCCTTTTCGATAATACCCTTAAACACTTCCTTTTTAATCTTTATCTGTATTTCTTTTCTCTTTCCATATTCTTTAATTTTGTTTCTCTTCCTTTTTCTTTTTTCCTTACCATTTCCTTCTGTTTTCCCTCTTTATCTCTTCAATTTGGCAACATCGCTTTCCTACTCCAGTTTGTTGCTTCTACTTCAAAAGAAAACCGCCAGCTTGGGTGTTTCTTTTAACAAAGAGTACCGCTTCCTTTGTTAACCGCTGGGGATATAATGAACGCGCGGACTTTATATTTGGGTGCACAAGGTCTGGGAAAGAGCCCGCGAGTATTGTACGAGAAATCGGGAGAATTACAGTAGACGAACTTGCACGTGTAAATGCCAATTTCCTTCGGAGATGCCAGGAATGTGTTGCAGCAGAGGTACATCATTTTCAACACCTTCTGTAGTCAAGGTTAGTACACATGAAAACTGTAATTTAACTAGCCGACTCTAGCGACTGTCTCGGACCCGTTCACCGGGAAAGACAAGCGCTGATGCCGGGCCGCTTGCTGCCGAGTCTCGTAGGGAATGTTCTGTATTTGATATTAACTCCTCGTTCAAGAAGAGCATTTCAAAGTTTTGGGGAAGTTGATTGATTTGGTTCATTTTTACTTCGCTTGTCTTCTATTTTTGGCTAATCACGAAGATGAGAATGAGTAACGATACGCCATCCGTCCACCTTAATGGTCAAGGTCACCAAGCTGCATTATAAATGGAAGAGTGAAAACACCCAGGCCGGTATTCGAGCCCGGGACCCTTAGCATCGTAGCGCGCTGTTGTAACCACTCCTCCACGGAGGTCGACGATGTCTCCTCACCGGCTGCTCTTTGTTTTTAAAAAGAGTTGGATTTATTGTTGTCAAGAATTAATTGAAGTTGCTAAAATTGTCATTTTTCAAAATATAAGGGCATTCGTCTGTAGCGGGGTCGACTAACCAGTTCTCCCTCCCCTCTCCTTGGCGACGCCCATGGTTAACAATGAGCGATTAAGGCGTAATTCTTCTCGTGCGATCCAGCTTTAAATTGGCAGCATTCCTAACGCAATGTGCCATTTTAAAGCAAGTAAACGAATTCTTTAGTCTAAGCTGCTCTTACCTTGAAATCGCCTTGTTGTTCTGGCTTCTTGCCGCCAAGGTCAACAAGGATGCATAAGACATGATTCCAAGAAAACCCATTCCCCCTCCCTTTCCTTTCCGTTTCGCGCGCTATAAAAAAAGAAAGAACTTCATTTATTAGTATGCTCGTCTTGCCGTCATGCCATTCCCAAATGCCCAAAGTAGGTCGACTGAAAACCAGTGATCAGTGTGTATTTCTGTTTTCGCGCTTGACGGATCGTTCCCACGCTTGCTCGGGACCAGGGAAGCAGTTAGCTTCCATTTACAGCCCACAGTCAATGGCTTGGAATTTAGACTATGTTGGATCCGAGTTCGAAACAAAGTTTGCTGACCTCGAAGGTGCTAATCTAGTGTTACTCAACCACCTAACCGCGGCCTGGTACCGGACCCTTCAGCAGTTATACCGGGCCGTAAGAGGTCCTGGAAAACAAAATTGTCAATTTATTTCGGCTAGCAATTGTAATCAACAGCGGACTTCATCAGTGGCGGAGTGGTTATCGCAGCCACTACGACGCCAGCGGTTGCGGGTTCGAATCCCAACCTGGGCATGGCTGTTCTTTGTGAATGTCCCTTTAGTTTCATCACCCATACTAATCGTTGTGATTAGCCAAAAGTGGCAGAAAAGCGACGCTACATAATGATAAGAATCTATATTAGGGATTTTCAACTCCCCCTTCTCTCTCTCTCTCCCTCCCTCCGTCGGTTTGTCATCAAGGGGTCCCCGTTTCGATATCCTGGTGGAGGTACACTGGTTCGGATCCAGTGGCGTATACTGACTCCAAGATGTGGGCTATCTCACTATGTCACGTGGTCCTAGGCTATACATTTACCAACTAATAAATTAGGTTACCAACTCATAAGGAATCATGTTGCTAACTCATAGGAAATCAGGTTGCCAACCCATAAGAAATCAGGTTGCCAACTCATAGGAAATCAGGTTGCCAACCTATTAGAAATCAGGTTGCCAACTCCAGAATCACCATCATCATCTCGCTGATATGAATTTGCAATTTCTGATCGATTTTTCTCCTGTGTTTAATTCTCTAGACTTCAGGCTTCGGAAATAGCCTAGCTAGCCTAGAATATACGCTCCTGTTCGGATGCCACTATACGTCTTCTCCAAATTTGTTCGCAAGAGATTTTTGCATTAAATTTACCTTTATGCTCTCTCAAAAACTGCCTTAACCTCCCCCCCCCCCTTGGAAAATCCTGAGTAAACATGAGCCAGAGCGATAATGACTTGCAAGACTTGATGACTAGATTTTTTTTCTGTCCTGAGACTCCAACGTCTATAGTACTTGATGCTTGTTGACTTTCACCAATGGCCTTATTTTTGGCTCCCAGTACCACATACATTCAGAAATTACAGCTTTCCTGGTGATACAACTTTTTGCGGACTTTTAAGAAGAAACGTCGTGTTTAATATAAGTCTAGTGTTATTAAATAGGTAGTAACGGCGCCGCCTTGTAGTCAAGGGTTTCCGGGTTCGATATCCGATGCAGGTACTTATTGATTTGGTTACCACTTTAAAAACTGTTTCCATAGTCTCGATTAGCCTATCCGTGCATCAAGTGAAAACTCAGATCTTTCCGAAAGAAAAGTACAATCTTGAATTTTGAGGAATGACACGTTTTGAAATATTACAATCGGAACTACCAGGTATCCAAAAAAGTTCATGCCGTATTTTGCAGTGAGAAATAAAGACTCTGTAATTTCTGGCAAAAGTATTTTATTCAGAAAAATAAGCTCCTTCAGCTTCAATTGCATTATCCCAACGAGATACAAGCTTATAAATCCCGCATTTGTAAAAGTTCTGGTCCCTAGGAGGAAAACAATTGTCCTATGACCTGCGTGACATCATCTCGGTTTAGGAACTGTTGCTCACGCAAATGGTTATCCATGGCCAAAAACAAGCGAAAGTCGGATGGGGCAATGTCCGGGGAATAAGGAGGAAGAGGTAAAATTTCCCAACCAAGTGTGTTGATTACCTCCTTGGTCGCTTTCTCCGTATGAGGTCTAGCGTTGTCTTGAAGAAGGATTACTCCTTTCCTGTTGACTAAAGCGCTGGCTGCTTCGGACGCAGTGCAGCTGCAACCCTTTGCAACTGG
This sequence comes from Lepisma saccharinum, assembly GCF_977018435.1. NCBI lineage: Eukaryota > Metazoa > Arthropoda > Insecta > Zygentoma > Lepismatidae > Lepisma > Lepisma saccharinum. The sequence continues at coordinate 11,883,770 of NC_139249.1, forward strand.
GACGAGTACATCTCGGATGTGATGGTTTTGCCATGCTCTAGGAATTCAAAGTGCACAACACCAGCGCTGGTCCACCAAACACAGAGCAGTACCTTCTGTTGATGAATGTTTTCTTTGGGAGTCAATGAAACAGAACCAGGGGACGACCAATGATGTTTTCTTTTGCGGTTACTGTATAACACACATTTCTCGTCACATGTCAATAGCTGGTCCAGGAATGGGGCTTTCTTGTGGCGTGACAGCAATGATGCGCAAATGGTGAGCCTCTGCCGTTTGTTTTCCTCGGACAAACCGTGAGGAACCCACTTACTGAGCTTCCAAGTCTTCCCGAGGTTGTGCAGATGCAATCGAATGGTTTCCTCCGACACTCCAAACCCTCGTGCATGTTCTTTGCACGTTTGCTGTGGATCACGCTCGATGGGCTCCTTCAGCAGGGGTTCGTCGATAGTGGCGGGGCGTCCAGCTCGAGGCTTGTCCTGGAGGCTCTCATCGCCCGATGCAAATCGACTGAACCACTTTCGCGCTGTGCGCTCACTCACTGATGCCTCTCCAAACGCGGAGCATATCATTCGAGCAGCGGCTGCAGCATTGCTGCCCAATTTGAACTCATACAGTAAACACGGCCGTAAAACGTCCTTTGACACTGACATGTTCCCTTCAGGATTGTAGTTCCTACAGACCTGCTGTCTATGCGACAGACACGCCTCCCAACTCTGCACTGACTGACGTTTGCCGGGAATGTAAACTTCTGATGTCATCCAGACGGGATTGCCGACACATGCCGTTTGACTTTCACTTTTCGTTCCAGCGGCACGAACTTTTTTGGATACCTGGTACATTTTGATCTTAGCCAAAAGGCCAAGAAGCGATACGGTAATTGGAACTGGATCTAGAATTTGAGATGGGATCCGAATCACTTTGTAATGTGCCTCTACCGGGAATCGAACCCGAGACTCCTTGATTACAAAGCTCCATAAAAGCAGGGTTGTTAAAAGGTCCATGAACCAATAAATTCTAATGGGTTCTATTGGGTTCCGCTGCTGGACCGGAACATTTTTTCTCGAACAATTTCAATTCGGTCCAAATTGCGTATTGTTTCATTGAAAAAAGGTTCCTGGACCGAATTTAAATTCATCCAGGAAAAAGGTTCCGAATTGAAATACTTTACAGATAAAAAGGTTCTTTACGGTCCAGAACCTATTTACTCATGCTGATTTTCTCTCCTGGACCGGAATTGAATTTATTTAAAATTCCTGGACCTCTAACAACCCTGCATAAAAGTTCTTGATAGTGAAATTCGTAATTTACTTGTACAGTCACGGACACTTCTGGGTTGCAACTATCCCATTGAAAGCTAATGGTACCGTTACAAGCTAGAAGTGACTATGACTACTGGAATATGTAACAGTTATCTGTTCTACAATTACGAAGCGAACGGAATTCAATTGGAAAGGTACATTGAAGCTGAAAACAGTTGTCGATTTGCTGGGAGCTGCTTGTCTTGTGTAAGTAATACCTCTCTTGCATAACGATAGTAAACTTGGTAAAGGAGACTTTGTGTGCGTTGAAAAAAAGTTTCTGAACGTAAAGCAATGAACGTTCCGTAACGCTATTTCGCGGATCAAACGATACGCCATCCGTCCACCTTAATAATGGTCAAGGTCACCAAGGTGCATTATAAATTGAAGAGTGAAATTGGAATGTGGGCGCGAAAGGTCTGGGAAAGAACGGGGGGGAGGAAGGCACGCGCTTGCATTTCAAGGCCGGACCGGAGAGCGGTCTAAAAATTTGTTGCTCGCTACCTCCGTCCCTCTCCCCCCCCCCCTGCACCTTTCCTCTCCTGTGGCCTGTCTCAGTGTTGCCACAATCCGAGATCAGAATTGTCCCATTTGCAATCTGCGCGTGCTTCCGCTACGATGCCAGGGGGTCCCGGATCGAATTCCGGCTTGGGCACTGACTTCTTTTGCGCACAGATTTTGATCGAACGTTGCCACTTTGATAGCTTTAAAGTCTGTGCGCAAAACTGTTTTTTTTTTCTTTAGACAAGAAAAGAGAGAAATTAGAAATAAAATAGTAAATCATACCATTTTACTGCAATTCAAAAGTTAGGTTAGGTTAATGACTGCAAAAATACGTGTAAGTCCACACACACACGCACACACACACACACAAACAAACACAACAGAAGTGAGAACGACTTGAGAACATTTTACATCTGACAACATCGCCTCATTTTTTTGTGCGCAATCCTGTACATTGTGACAGCTTGTCAACGGCTTATCAGATACCACTGATAAAACCGGAAAAGTGTGCGCAATCCGGCTGTAGCCGCTCTTTGTGACTGTCCCTTCCTCAATTTCATATTGTCATCGCTTGTCCTCATCTTCGCGATAGGCAAGAGGGGCAGAAAAGCCAAATAAAATAAACCAAGCAAATCAAAATTGTAATATACTGTCACAAAACCTAAGCATTACTGTTATTTTTAACAACCCTTAGAAAACATTAACCTATAGATATATTAGGATCGACTGAGTGAACGAAAATAAGATAAAATGTAGAATGGACAGATCCTATCTATATCACTTTGCAAAAAATATTCAAAATATGGGGATTTTATGAGAAAGGGTACCTCGTTATATTTATACTAGTTGTGTTATAACAATAATTTGTAAAATAATGGGAAAGTTTTATTGTTCCTAATTATTATTATTTTGGTTAGGACAAGGCCGTATTTATGGCGGTCCAAGGGGTTTGGACCCTCCTAAAGACTTAACAAATTACTAAAATTAAATAATTGATTAAAATATGCTTCTTTAGCATTTGTTGCATAGTGTCGTATGCTTAGTCCAAGACCTTGGTCTATCTCACATATAGTGTAGTGTTGCAATCGGAAAAAATGGGGGAGGAAGGGTCTTCATTGTCATGTGTTTAGGATTTTGAAAGTGAAGTGGCATTGTGTCCAAATATTCTCAAATTTTAGAAAAATGCTGTTACAAAAAAATAATAAAAATAACTATTATTTCTGTCGCCTCGTGTTCATGGACAATTAAACATCAATCAAACGCAGGAATAAAATATTTGGGACCTATGTTTAATGGGGAAAAGGAACGATATCAAAGAAATAGCATTATTGATTTGGACTTATCTAACTAGGGAAAACTGTAACAACATCGAAAATTTCAATGATAACACATGTTTCACGTAATTTTAATAGTTAGATTTTTGTTTTCATATAATTTTATGTAAATTTTCTAATTGATCTTACTTTTAGGATTCAGGCTTCCCTGATAGCTTAGCTAACCTAGAGTATATGCCCCTTCTATGGTTATTAATTTCTTCTGAACTTATTGGAAGATAAGAATTACGTATATTGGGATCATACGCGTTTGAAGGACAGTACCAAAGATTTATGCTTGCACACTACTATTTATAATAATATGTATAATATATTAATCAGGAACTTTACTTGTCGCCAACTGGATCTAACATCCTTTCTTTCTCATTCAGTAAATATTACATTTTTCATCTATTTGACATGAATGTTTTTGCCAGGGCACTTGTTTCATGCAAATTATACCGATTTTAACTACAAGTAAGCTGGATAATGATTGGTTGGTTGAATTTAAAATTTTGGGTGCGTCATCACATAGGCTATTTTACACCTCAGGAGCGTGTATTGTAGGCTAGCTATGCTATTTGCGAAGCCTGAAGTCTAGATAATAAAATTCAGGAGAATAATCGATCAGAAATTGTAATTATCAGTGGGATGATGATGCTAATTCTAGAGTTCGTAACCTGATTTCTTATGAGTTCGTAACCTGATTTCCTATGAGTTCGTAACCTGATTTCCTATGAGTTGGCAACCTTATTTCTTATGGGTTGGCAACCTTATTTCTTATAGGTTGGCAACCTGATTTCTTAGGAGTTGGTAAATTTTCTATTCATAGCCTAGGACCACATGACATAATCGCAACAACTTCAAAGACAAAGTAAAAACTCTATTGTTAAATGAACAATGTCTGTGTTCCAGCACTCACGAATAATAGCTCTCATTTCTGAACCAACTTCCTAATAACAAGTATTTTCATCTTCATTTTGCTTGTTTACTTTTTTTACATGTTGCCAACCCTTAACGATATTTTGTCCTTTCTCGCATATTAAGAACACTTGTATGTTTTTACACATAACATTAATATTAATTAATTAATATTAATATTAATAACCATATCACACCAAACACAATTGTGTCAATTAATTTGTGTATCGTTGTGTATTTGTTTTCAATCTTTTTATTATTATTATTATTTTTAGTGTGTAGACGAGCCTTTGTTCTCAATTTTGTATTTGTTATTTTTGTGTCTTCTTTATGTTTCTCTCTTTCTTCTTTGTTTGTTATTGTACAAACATTTAGTAGGTAGAATGTATTTAGTATGTATATGTATCAATCGGGGTTGGGTGGTAGAACAGCCGCAGGTTGAACCTCACCCTTTAATAAAGGAAAATTGAAATAGCCCAGATCTTGGACTCATTATACGCCACTGTACACCTGTCACATTATAGAAGGTCCAGTCCCTTACCGTAACGAAAATACAACATAACTAAAGTGTTAAGAGGACTAAAATAATCTTACTTGGTTGAAAACTGAGGCTGTAAAGGGGCACGCAGCAGTCAGCACACATGACCAAAAAACAGGACAACTGGGCGTATGTTCAGACGCCAGAGCCTCGCTAGTCTGCAAAATGGAGTCCAGTGTGTACTACGTGGAAGTGAAGTTGACATTTGGATGTACTTCAAGGCTCACCCCTTGCTGGATAATGAATACGTGCTGTTATAACTCTATTCTTATACTGTATTTTTACCTATTCGTGTAATACGAATATAATTTTAATTTATATATATATATTATATACATGCCTGAGTGTGGGGATTATTTACACGACGAAAGTCTTGGAATAGATTGACCGTAATATCGTGAGCTCCCATATCTTCAGATTTCCCTGCAATGAGAGAAATTTTCCTTGGTGTGGCAACACTGCCCTGTCTTCTGCAAACACCGTCGCCCACGTACTTGCCGAAAACACGTTCTGCCTTCCCAGCGGGTGGGGAGATTCCATTGACGTCAGTCGGCGGGGGATGGGCTGGGTGAGATGGGCGTGGGTTTGTATTTATTGGGTCGTGACTGGCTTGGGTTGTTGGCAACAGCTTTTCTCCCCTCCCCCTCCTCTCTCACTCCTTGTGATTCAACTGCACATTGTGGACAGCAACCAGCATCCTGTTGGAAATTAACGCCGTGCCCTATTACAGGACAGGGTTGTGCGGGGACATTGTGACGGTGTGCAAGGTTTTTTTTTTTGGTCCGTTGACAGTGTAGGGTAATGGGTAGACTGCGAAACTCTATGCAGCAAAAAATATGTACCCATTTAGGACCTAATCTGGACGAAATACAGTAATTTATCCACACACTCAGCTAACCCCTCAAAATGTTCACAATAATTCTAATGTATGCTCATTTTTGGCGCCGCACCCGCCACGAAGAGGACTTTAGGGGGATTTCAGACCGAAACGACACATGTCGCTTGAGATCGAACCAGTCAATAGCAGCGGGGTGTAAGGGGTACCTTCCACGTAGGGACCAAAAGTCAACCTCACTTCCACGTTGTACACCCTGGACTGAAGACTAACGAGGCTCTGGCGACTGGCACTATGGCCAGTATAATTTTGTTTGTGTTGTCCTGAGTTTTGTCCTTATTTGTGCTGAGTGCTCTTTTACAGCCTCAGCTTTTAACAGAAGTCAGAAGATTTTAAGATTTTTAGTTATGCAACGTTAGAGTTGTCATTTGTAATGATAAGGGGCTGGCCCCTGTATAATGTGACGGGTGGAAAATAGCCTAAGTGCTGACGCACCCAAAATTTTAAATTCAAATTCAATCAGTAGCAGCGTTTCACACGGTAGGGGCAAGGCAGACCGCTCAAGCCTGTCGCTTCGGTGTGAATTCTCCCTAACACCCCAGAATTTCTGGATAATGGTTGATATAGTTTATTTTTGCTTTCTATCACTTTTTCAGTTAATCACGAGGATGAGGGATGATGGAATTGTTGAATGAACACTCACAAAAGACACCCATACCAGGGCTGGGATTCAAATCCGGGACCAATGACGTCCTAGCGCTTTGTGCTAGCCGAAACTAGGACAATTGTGATGATTTTGACGCTGAAGGTAATTTTACAAATTAATGGTAGCACAGTTGCGACGATCAGGACCTAACCGAACCTAACCAAAGGCGCCACAGAACTAATAATGCTGTAGAAGGGTGGAACAACAAACTAAATAGGTGGCTTGGAAGTCCGCATCCAAAAATCCATGATGTTCTGGCCTGCCTCAACAGAAGAAACCAACATGAAGTGCATGCGGATGGAACTTAATCTAGAAGGTCAGAAACTGAAGAAGCGTGACATTAAAATCGACGAGAGAGTTGGGAAGTGTTTGAGTTGGTGTTTTAAGTCCTCTTTATGCACAGTAAGGCTAATCGGGACTGGACCTACAGTTTAAAGTGGAATCCGAACCACTATGTACCTCCACCGGGGATCGAACCCGGGACCCCTTGATTACAAGGCGACCACTGCGCCATCGGGGAGGCCTAGTTGGAAAGTGTATTCGCATAGATGAGGAAACGGGTGACTTCAAAAGGTGTCTGTTGGCTCTAAGCCATGTCTAAAAACTTGATTGAACCAAATTCCCGTCTAAGTTTGAAGAAGCACTTCCGTGCTGACAAGATATAAAAGAAGAGAGAAAAGTAATAACAAAAATACGAGAATGAGAAAATAGTTCCACTGACGATGTGCGGAATAATACTGATTTTAAACACGCCAAAGTGGTTGTAATGCAAGTACGTTTACAAGCTACCTTGCCAGTCTCAAGCCTGGAGAAAGTATGGGAGGAATCAGTGTCTTAATCGAAAATATCAATATTTCATATAATTCTCTTGTAAGAGGTATTCTACGGGGTGTTAAGTCACCCTTCAATTTAATAGAAAATTTAGAATGTCATCACAATTATCCACCAGCCCTTTCACTTCTGTGTTCATCGCAATTGTCCGGCTACCGTGCTATAACCAACCGAGGTGGGCGATATTTCTAGATAAACACCCACTGTATGCACTAAGAAAATATACGTATACGCCGCAAGAGACTCATTTTCACCTGTGTTGTTTTAATCTTTCTATATGTAGCCTAATTTAGAAAATTGCATTCAACAGTTACCTTTTTCAATTCCAACATAATCCAAACCCCTCGGTTAGTACACTTGTAATTTTTGTAAACAACCAAAAATTCTCCCAAGCTTTCTTCTCTTTGAAAAAAAACTGTCTTCGCACGTACTTTTAGAAAGTTTCAGCAATATGAAGTGTTTTCAAGAATATGTCTGAAATACGAAAGTTGTTTCAAAAAGTTGTGCACTGCGCATTCGTGGCCCGTAAAATAATGCAATACCGCCGTTTGCTGTTGCCAGATTTCAGTCAAGAAATGATGCTGACCAATTTATTCAAATTCTTTATTTCCGTGGGCGAGGTTCAGCCTGAGGCTGTTCTGCCACCTACCCCGTGCCATCAATTACATTTAAATTTATATTTCTTATACATATGTTAGCCTATTACAGTATTAATACAGTGCACAATAAACTGTATGATTTAGTTACAAAATCTATTGATAAAGCAATTGTAATAAATGTATGAATAAAATAAATTGTAAAAAGACAACAAAAATAAAAAATAAATTTTACAAAGAGATGTGGACAAAATACATAACATAAACATACAAGTTACATCATAGTATTTGAACACAATCTCTGCTCCGCCAAAAGAAAATTCTTTACTTCATTTCGGAAAGATTCTATTTTAGATATGCTCGACATGGTCTTAGATAGGACACTCCATATTTTTGCAGCAAGATATGTAAACGACGACTGATATGCCTGTGTGTTGCAGAGTGGAAGGTTAAATTTATTTTTATTATTTATTATGCACATAAGGTTGAATCGACAACATGACTCTAAAATTTAATTCAGTATCCAACTGCACACACGCATAGAACCTCAAGAGCTCTTCTGGCAGTCTAGTTAATTTTCTATAAAGTATACAGGTCTTACCGAACACGTGTACATTTCGTCACGGTAAAGTTGTATTTCCAGTTTTACAAATCCACAAAATTGTCCCATACAGTAGTCTGGTGGAGATTGTGTTGTGTGTCCATATCTACGAGTTTGTGTACTCACTTGATCACCATTCATACTCATTTGATCACCACTCATCTTCATACGATGGAGAAAAAGCGACATAAATCAAATACAGACACAACAAACATCCTTCCCTGACAAGCCCACCCAATTAGTGCAATACGAAGCAACCAAAGTGCAATGAATTCTGAAATTACGTTCTGGAGCGAGTGCGTGGGGACGAGAACATTAAATGGAATTGTGGGCCCAGCAGTTTCGCTGCCCAACTTGGCAACGCCGCAACGAAAGAACAAAACGAAGCCTGATGACACTGCGTAACGGGGCCAGCACAACGTTTGTCTGCCAGGAGGGGTTTCCATGGCAACGGGAGATTAGCGCCAGAGATGTGGGTGGAGTTATGGAGCTTCGGGAGCGCTCCCCCTCCTTTCTCCCTGTTTTGAAAGAACACGGCTGAAACTACTTTTTCGAAAAAGATAAAAAAAGGTCCCCTTTTTTATTCTTTTTTCTTGCGGAGTTGCAGGGACTGTTAGGAGAAAAGGGGGACATCTTTAAATGGGGCATGCGTCTCTTTTGACTTTATTCCTGAGAGAGAAAGTAATCGAATGAGGGGGTGGAGAAAGGGGATGCTGATGCGAGAAGGAAAATGGAACGCGAGATTGGGATGGGGAGGGGGGAGGTAGTAAAAAGGGAATGAGGACTGAACTTGAGCCACCGTAAATAACATGCAGACGGCGTATTGTCCCCCCCTTCCTCTCCTCCACCTTTTTCGTACTATCTTCTTTCTCTTTTTTGGTTTTATTGCTGGAAGTTGAAAGTTTTTTTTTTCCTCCCTCCGCTGTAGCCGAGCTGGGAGGAAATTGTTTCCGCGAAACTTTAAGTAAGAGCAGCGACGTTGTGCGTCTTGCTAAGCCGAGTAGTATCTTTGTTGTTTTAATCTATCGTGCCCGGCAAGGTCTGCTCCGTAGGGTTTGTTTTATTTGCTGTAATATTAGCACACAATAGCGTATGTATACTTCCGGACAAACTTAAAGAATCTGAGACCTTATCTTCCTCACAAGGTCTGCTGCGTAGAATCTCATCTCTATCTGTATTATATATATATATATATATATATATATATATACAGGGTGACTGGTAATTAGATGTATTCCCTGAAAGGGATTAAAGTAGAGACAATTTGCAATAAATTTGACCATATGATACCCCGTCCGAAAATTAATAGTTTTCGAGATAATCGAGTTTCAATTGTTTTTGAAAAAAATGACAATTTTCCACATAAAAAGTTGAATTGAGAAAAAACTGCTCATTGTATGGAACTTATTTCAGCGTTTGCTGATAGATAACAAATAAGTGGTTAGTTGAAAAAAAAGTTTTTCCCAAATAACAATCACATGTAAGTAACGGGTGGGTCTAAACTTACAAGTGATGATAAAAAATTGCACTCTTAGTTTACTTGGCAACGTATTAATAACAAAAATGGTATGACACGAAGCGTACAAATTACGTAAATTACTTCCTTGATTCATCAGCTATCCAACAAGGTACAAATGTTGCTGACATTCACATTTGTGTACAAGAAATAACACTTGATTCATCTTCATGTGAATGGAATCAATGAAAACATTACACGTCTTGCTCAAAGTGGGCACCTCCGTTACGAATGCAGGCACGCAGGTTTTTACGGGTCATTTGGTCTCCTAACTCGTGATGTGATGGTGGCCTTGACGTGTTGACCAGCTGTTAAGATCCTCTCCCTGAGCTCTTCTTGCGAGTTTACCGGTGCCTTGTCATGTGGCTCCAAATGTAAAAGTCGCAAGGCGTCAAATCGGGGGATCCAGCCGGCCAGGGAATCGGTCCGCCTCGGCCAATCAATTTCTTTGGGTAATTTTCATCCAGCCACTGTCGCACGCCCAGGCAGAAGTATGGATGGGCGTAATCAACAATCATTTCATCGAGCCATTTTTCGTGCCCCAAATCTTAAATGGCCTCTAGCTACAAGACGTGACATGATTTACCAGCATGATGACTGCCCAGCTCGATCCCCCGATCAATTAGACGCCTTGCGACTTTTACATTTGGAGCCACATGACAAGGCACCGGTAAACTCGCAATAAGAGCTCAGGGAGAGGATCTTAACAGCTGGTCAACACGTCAAGGCCACCATCACATCACGAGTTACGAGACCAAATGACCCGTAAAAACCTGCGTGGCTGCATTCGTAACGGAGGTTCCCACTTTGAGCAAGACGTGTAATGTTCTTTAATTGTATTGTTCATTGATTCCATTCACATGAAGATGAATCAAGTGTTATTTCTTGTACATAAATGTGAATGTCAGCAACATTTGTACCTTGTTGGATAGCTGATGAATCAAGGAAGTAATTTACGTAATTTGCACGCTTCGTGTCATACCATTTTTGTTATTAATACGTTGCCAAGTAAACTAAGAGTGCAATTTTTTATCATCACTTGTAAGTTTAGACCCACCCGTTACTTACATGTGATTGTTATTTGGGAAAAACTTTTTTTTCAACTAACCACTTATTTGTTAGCTATCAGCAAACGCTGAAATAAGTTCCATACAATGAGCAGTTTTTTCTCAATTCAACTTTTTATGTGGAAAATTGTCATTTTTTTCAAAAACAATTGAAATTCGATTATCTCGAAAACTACTAATTTTCGGACGGGGTATCATATGGTCAAATATATTTCAAATTGCCTCTACTTTAACCCCTTTCAGGGAATACATCTAATTACCAGTCACCCTGTATGTATGTATATATATATATATATATATATATATATATATATAAATGGATGTACGAGGTGTGGCTAGAAAAAAAACGGACTGTTGCTACAAAATCTTTTATTGGTTATTTTGTACAATAAGAACATTACGCCCTTCAAAGTACTCCCCTGCACTATCGATACACCGCTCCATACGAATCTTCCATTGCTGGAAGCAGTGCTGGAAATCATGTTCTGAAACCATGTTCATGATCTCCGTCGCTTTTGTTTTCACAGATTCTACGGTCGTAAATCTGGTTCCTTTCAGTGCTGATTTGACCTTCGGGAATAAGAAAAGTCGCACGGAGCAAGATCCGGCCAATAGGATGGATGTTCTAACACTGGGATTCCATACTTGGCCAAAAAAGCCTTGACTGACAATGCTTTGTGGACAGGAGCATTGTCCTGATGAAGAATCCATGACTTGGTTTTCCACAAATCAGGTCGTCATCTTCTTACTTGCTCATGGAGGCTCGTCAGCACCGTAATGAAATAATGTTGGTTTACAGTTTGACCTTCGGGTACACAATTCGAATCAATTCACCGACATTTGCAATGTTTGATGTACAGATGTACGGTTCACTTCGTCCACAAGCTACAGCGGAACTGAGCACCGCGCACACTAGGCAATCACACAGTCGATACGCAGGATATCACGTTATACACTCATGCACCGCTTGACCTTGATGCGCTTGCCGTTTGTCGACAGCAACATCAATCCGGTTTCTTTCTAGCCACACATCGTATGTGTGTATGTATGTGTGTGTGTTTATTCCGGCATAACTCTCGAACGCCTGGAGCGATTTCAACCAAACTTGGTACACGTATCACTTGCAATCTGGAAATAAATACTGTCGGGGGGGGAGGGGGGGTAAATGTCTTTGAGACTCAAATGTTCTGTCTTTTATCACCAAGTTTAACAATCTCGAGAATATTTTTTTAAGACTTTTAATGTAAGTTCACTTGATACCCCTAATAGCCTAATCGGAATTGAACCTATAGTTTAAATTTGTGTCCAAACCACCCATAGGGGAGGGAACGGGTGACATGTAAAAATAATCGAAAACGTGTGGAATCCATAGTTTTCGGGGTCTCTAAGATATCTAGTGACACTCCCAATACCATTCAACTCCAAGATACCCCTGGCACCCCTAGGGGGCTGGGTGGGAAGGGGTGACATGTAAAAATAATCGAAAACGACCGATATTAGTGTGGAATACATAGTTTTCGGCCTCGCTAAGATGAATAGTGAAACTCCCAATGCCGTTCAACTCCAAGACACCCCTAGGGGTGGGGGTGGGAAGGGGGGGTCATGTAAAAATAATCCAAGACGGCCGATATTAGTGTGGAATCCATAGTTTTCTGGGTCGCTAAGATTAATAGTGACACTCCCAATGCCGTTCAACTCCAAAGTTCATTTTGCACTATGGTAAGAATTCATTATTTTCCTGTCTAATAGAAGATTGGGATAAATAAATATCCGGGCAACGCCGGGTAATCAGCCGGTGTATTATATTTGTTGTAAAATTAACACACTGGCGAATTTAATAGCAGTAGAATTGAATGCACAATGGCTGTAGGGAGAGAGGATTTCGGTAGAACGCCAAATAGTACGCACGAACGACGCTAGATAGCGTACGGAATTGAGAGCGTTTTGAATTGCGTTTTGATACACCAGAATGCACCTTTTTTGATGATGCACTTAAACTCTGTAGCTCAGACCAAACGTTTAAGTCCATCATCCAAAAAGATGCAGGAAGGTGCTTCAAGGAACATGAACTGATGCATTGAAGTGCATCTCGACTGAAACGAATCCTCACTTGAATCAAATGACGCACTTTGTTGCTTCTTTCACGACATACAAAAATGCACCCAAATGCATCAAATGTGAATCTGATTCTTTGAAGAAGCCATAAAACACACTTTAGTGCATCAAACGATGCATTCTGGTGCATCAATCGATATGATGCATTTAGTTTTCTTTGTGTACGACGCCCCGGGTTCGAATCCCTGCATTGGCATCGATAATTCTTTGTGAGTGTCTCTTCATCAAATTCATCATATCATCACTCTCCTCATCATCGTGATTAGCCAAAAGTGGCAGGAGAAAAGTAAAGTAAACCGCATCAATCAATCCTTGCGTGTACTGAATCCTTAAAATGGCGCCCCCCTCATTTATTTCTTGCAAAATTTACTCCATTTTTAGCTCGGAGGAAATTTCAATTCGACATTCTATATCCTTCGGCGGTGACATTAGTTTAGTCCTCCCTGCAACGTCGGGAATAAGGCAGTGTACCGTGTGGGTGTGGGCGGGGGGAGGGGGTGGGAGGCGCTTGTTCATATGGCAGTCGATTCTAAAGTTCTTTTGTAATCCAGAATGCGTGCATGTTTCATATTCCGATGTTACCATGACAAAACCATTCGCTAGCGCTACATCCCCATAGCAACGTCCCTGATTATGGAGCTTTTGAACGACGTCGAAATTGCAAAACCTCCCCCCCCCTTCTCCTTTCTCTTCAGCGTCTTTTTAGCTCCAAATAGGAGCCGTTGCTATGGGCTACGGCATCAAGTTAAATTTGCGAGGCGCTTTCTGCTAAACCAAGTCGAAACAATTGAGTTCTCTTCTACCCGAAGGTCTAAATGAGGGAAAGTAGGACAGCGTAGAGTGGGCCAGCATTTTTCTAAAGTAATATTCTTATTACCTTCTAAATGCTTTGTAAATGAGCAACAGCCGCAAGCATCTAAGTAACCAGTATCGTCTGGAAGCCAGTTTCATAGATCAGGCACGTATCAAGAATTACATTTCGGGGGTGAGCGGGGGACCGAACCAAGTGTCTCACATGTAATATCAATATATAATCAATATATTATAAGTAAGATGCAAAATTATGGTCGGGGAAATGGAAGAATAAGGTTCTGAAAATGTTTTAAAAAAAAGCAAGTAACAAAAAAAAAGTGCTGATAAAAAGCCTTTATTCAGGTCTAAACGAGTTACGTTTAACATTCTTTATTCAACACTGTAGCAAATAACATAATTAGTTACATAAAGTAACAAGTATTTACAAAGTAAACTAGCATTTACTGGGTTTCAATCAACTTGTTATACTGGATTACACTCAACATTTCTGTGTGTTCGAATGTTAGTCGCTGATGCTTTGAGATCAGCGAGTTATATTATGTTACTAAATTATCTTTGGAACTATTGAGGCTGCAGTGATTATATTGTACCATTTTATAGCTCTTGTTCTGCTCTGCAAAATGAGACTATAGGATTTTATGTAGCCGCTCAAGAAGATTGAAAATCTATTATTTTTCTTTCTCTTTTTTTTAACAAAACGTGAAAGAATAGGGAGGAAAAACGTGCTGAAGCATCAAAGAGTGGGTAAAAAGGGAATAAATGTGCTAATCTCACCAAAAGGTACAAAAAGGTTCAACAAAGTGTGTTTATTTTACTTGATGTAATGTCTTAAAATACATATCTCAAACGATGGGTATGAAAAAAGCTATATTTTTGGAAATGTGCTCACTTTAAAATCAGTTTCCTAATTATAAGGTTTATAACAATGGTATTTTAATAGGTAAATTACTAATTATTATTACTGTTGTAATTGCACGAACAGATAAAGAAAGGCATGAATTCTTTATCTGGCTTATGTGTAGTTAAGATCACCAACATTTGTATAGAAACAGTTGTCCTACGAAATCAATTCAGGCCATGCGAGACAGTCTCCGCCCGGCTTTTCCCTCCGAGTCAGTGTTGCCAACTTAGCTTTCTTGGAGCCAGATCTGGCTCTTTCGTGCACTCGTATCCCTATGAACTGGGCCGCCCGTCCCCGTGCCTCACTATGATACCATCACTGGTTCCGGCCCACATAGACCAACTTTTGCCATGATTATACATTTTGCACTTGACGTGATATTGTTATATTGGCTGCGTCGCTCCATCCCCTCTTATATCCCCAGCTACCTTTTTTTATAGTGCCGTGTTGACGTGAAATTGGCATTATATTGATATCGGGGAATCCTTTATTTTCGATTTCATACGACCATGAGATGGGTGATGCCGCGAGATCTAGATGGTGAAAGCTAAGAATAAATTGTCATCAATTTAGAGTTAACGGTAATAGTAGCGCCCCACCCCTTTGACAACTAGCATTACTCTAGGAAGCACTTCGTAAATCTAGCTCCTTGAAAGTCAATTTTAACTCCATTTAAGGTTAAAATTAGCTCTTTTATGCGCACCAGGTTTGGCAACACTGCCAGAATAGCCGTAGGAGGCAAGGAGAAATGCAGTGGGCATATGGAAGCATTTTTTGATTGTTATCTTGGGAATATCATACTTCCGATGGAATAGAAAAATATATCAACTGAAAGAGGGCAGTTTGAAGAGATTGCCCAGCAGAAAAGTCGAAAGTCCCATTTGATTAGCCGTAACTTGATGTTGAAGTTGATTCCCCATATGGAATACATGGGATTCCAAAAATTCTTATACGTCATATTTTTTACAGGTCGTATCTAGCTTAATAATCAACTTTGAAAAACGCTTCGACCTGTCACATGTGGAGAAATTCATATTCTCTTGTACCCCCAGGTTTTTCTTCAGTAGCATTGCCCATTCCGACGATATTCAAATAAATGCACACATGGTGCGTATAACTGTATCTCCTCGCCTTAAGTATTTTCTAAATAGTCTTTCGGTGGGGGTGTTCGGACCCCCTGGACCCCTCCCCTAAATACGTCCTTGTTATAGATCAACGTATGGGATTCCATCTCCTACATGGGAAATGTTAAAAAATCAGTACGTACATTAAAGATACTTGAGCCTCCACAGAGTGTTCAACCCGTGACCCCTTGATTACACGGCGACGACGTTAACACAGTCATCGGCAAGGCCCTCATGTAAAAAAGACGGAAAATGTGACTCGCTTTAGGAAGACGAAGAAAACAATTGAATCGGGGTGATCCCAGAGACACAAATACATTGGTTTTTATGCTCTCGGTTTGAATCTCGTACTCGTTTGATTTATCATTACGACATAATCTTTGAAAGTAATACGCTAAAATATCTCAATATCATATATAACAGATTGACTTGACAACGTACATAAATTCTATTAACATTCTTTTTATATGTAACTCATTTTTCATTTTCGTACAACGAGAAAAATATTGCTAACAGACTTCAATCAGTGAATTAAATGTAGGTGAATAAATATGTTAGATTCTTTCAACTGTGGTTATGACATCATCAGTAATATTTAAATTATTAAAATCTAGGGATGTACCGAAGCCGATTACAGATGTATGAAAATCTGCCGAAATTGACACATCGGCATCGGTATCGGAATCGGCAAAAATCCGATATTTAAACCGGTACAGATTATACTAGAGTTTTACCTTCTAATAAGTTTTATATTCTAGTTTTGTAAGATTTATTGAAATTGGTTATGATTCGTGATTATTGTAGAGTTTTTGTAATAAAATTATTGCAAACTCATTCAGAGGATCAACCTAACTATAAATCGGAAATAAACAGTACATTGCTGAACCAGGATCTGCTGTTGTATTGGAAATTCAAAAATGAGTATTCAAACCTGAAGCAAGTGCTGAGAAAATACTTGAGCATACCTGCTGCATCAGTATTCAGTGATTGAGTGTTCAGTGTTGCTGAACAGATTTGCGATAAGAGAAGAAGTAGGTAACTTCCTGAAGTGCTTCCAAATCTCGTATTTCTGAAGTTGAATCTGGCAGAACAGGAATTCATTTTGCATTTCAAAGAACTGCTTGTGTACTAATGTTAAATCTCTTGAGAATCCATGTTCTTCTTAAAGGTTCACATAACATTTTGTACTTGTAGATGTAAATGTACATTCGCATCTCTTGAGAATATATATGTATATACGAGGTGTGACACAAAAAAAAAACGAGACTGTTCCAAAAAAGTGAGTGTACTTACAGAATCAGTTCTCCGTGATATGATCACCTTCAAAGTAGTCCCCTTCAGCATTCACACACTTCTGCATTCGGTGCTGCCATTGCTGGTAACAATGCTGGAACGAGGTTTGTGGAGGACCCTTCAGGAGATTCTCCGTTTTAGCCAGAACCTTTTGAACTGAGGTAAAATGGGTTCCCTTTAAGCAAGATTTAACTTTAGGAAATAAAAAAAAGTCGCAGACGGCCAAATCAGGTGAATAAGGTGGATGCCCCATCACAGTAATGTTTTTGCTGGTCAGAAACTGCTTTACAGATAGGGCCGTGTGAGCGGGTGCATTATCCTGGTGCAACAGCCATCCATCACTCCTCAACTGTGGCCTCTTTTTCCTAATTTTTTCACGAAGTCTCGTTAGTACTTCAATGTAATAGTGTTGATTAACAGTCTGACCCACTTAATCATTATAATTCCCTTAATGTCAAAGAAGACAATTAACTTTGGCAATGTTTTGGTCTGTAATTGCTGACCTTGGACGCCCAGCACGTTCATCATTTTCCACACTGTCCCTTCCTTCCGAAAACCGCTTATGCCATTCAAACACACATGCACGAGACAAAGTTTCATCTCCATAAGCGTCGGTTAACATTTGAAATGTTTCCGTGGCTGATTTCTTCAGTTTCACAAGAAACTTGATGTTGACTCGCTGTTCGGTTTTTACATTAGACATTTTTCCGGCAGAATGCAGTTGCACGTGTTTACTTACTGACGCAGTACTCCCAACTGGCGTGACCGGTTGAGTCAAAACTGGCCGCATGGATAGAGGAAGTATGTGGGATGACGTCACCAAAACAGTTGTCGCCAACCCCACTCCTTTTTCAAGTTACACACTTAGTCTCGTTTTTTTTGTGTCACTCCTCGTACATATGATATGCAATAGAAATGTACATAGCAAATTTATTTTTGTCATGCTGAAAATAGCATCCCATTTCTGTTTAATAATCTTATGTATCGGAATCGGTTAAATATCGGCATCGGTTCCAAATATTATCGGTGAGTACATCGGCATCGGCAAATTTTCAGCTTCGTCACATCCCTAAAATCCAATAGTCTCATTTTGTAGAGCAGAACGAGAGCTTTAAAATTGTATAATATAATCATTGCAGCCCCAATAGTTCCCAAGATAATGTAGCAAAACCTGCGAGAGAAATCACTAACTTTAACGAAACCTATTTGGTAGAGCCACAGGTCTCTGTGCGCAGCAAAAGAGATCGTTGAATAAGGGCATTTTATCAGCACCTTTTTGAAAAAGAAAATACATTTTCAGAACGTTTTTTCACCTTTCCCGACCATAATTTTGCACTTTAAAGTGCTTTCCCTACTGATTATATACATTTCTTTGAACGCTTAAACATTACAAATGTGTACATTTATTAATTATTGTTTCAGCCTCCCAATATAATTTATTCCAGGAGGGGTTTAATACCCTCTCCCCCAAAATAAATTCTGCCCTGCTTGTCTCCCTCGCCACCTTTTCTGTTGTCGCAGTGTTTGCCGGTGGCGTGTTGGAAGAATCCCGACAAGAACTGCTCTTCGTAACCGAATGACGTCAATGCCTATTATAGACGTTTGTTTTCCTTACGCAATTAGGCCGCGCTGGAAGCAGTCCAACCATTTGATTACCCCCCCCCCCCTTTGCATAGAAGTGCAACACACGTGTTCCGAAACTAATGATCTAATATCGTATAGCATGATCCTGGAATCCGGAATTTTTCCTTCTCCTTGCATTCATTCCTCGCACAAATTTCAGTGACAATAGGAGTGCGTCTTTGGGGCATGGCTGGTCCCAGGTCGGTGGGGGGCCAGGGCCAGCCAGCCCCTAGGTGCGTGCGGGGCCTGAAGCATAAAATATTCGCGGAGCTTCTAACCAAACATTTTCAGAAGTGTGAAGAAATCATATTTGTTTCGGTATTCTGAAGTAAGGTGCTAGGATTTTCATGAATTATCATTTTTTTTTGTTAAGGGTGATGTGTTCACTAAATATATAGAAATTCATATTGTGAAGAAACTAAATGAATTAAGGTGCTTTTTAAGGGCATATTTGGCCATTTCTACGTGATCGAGCATATTTTGATGGATTTTCGGTTATATTCAGCATAACTTCGCTTTTTCAATAAATACGTATACAGTCATTTTCGAAGTGGATTCGTTTTTACTTCCATGTTCACTCGAGTTTGTTTTTTTCTGCAGCAAATCTTTTTCATTTTTATTTGAAAATTTAGAGAAAGTATTCATTGTACATTGCAACTCAGGGCCCATAAAGTGATCTAAAAATAGTACGAATGTGAAAATATCTCACCATATGTTAGATATTGATGTTTGAAACAGTCCAGTTATACCACTTGAAATACTTCAAATTTTAGTGCATATTTTGTACAATTTTTAGGTCATAAGAGCGTATTCTATTTAGTATATTTGTGTGATTTTTAGTTCATAAAAATCGTAGCCCTAATAGTCATAAGCATTATTACATTTAATTTGTATATTTCGTATTATTATCTAAGAGAAACAATCAAAACATGTTGAAGCTTATATGACGCTAATATAAGTTTCTAAATTAGTATTTCTTTCATTTTCGATGTGTCATTGGTTCAACGCATGGTGTGGTTCAACGTTCTTTATATTTAATTACAAAACTGCTTGTGCTCAATATCTAACTATTGTTGTACCTATCAATGTACCAATTCTTAAACTTTACTTTTCATTTTGACGCGTAGTGAATTTACATTGTTTCATATTTTCATGTATAGTAACTATTTTTGATTGAAATATTTGAACACTATTTTTATGTTGTACTTCGTGCATTTGTTTTGTGTATTTTTGAAGCATGTCAAAACAATCCATGAAGAAATCAGATTGGTTGCTTAATTAGAAGCACCAGTGTCCTATAAACTCGTAACAAACCGTGCACAAACAATTATTTTTATGTGGCGCTAGCCCCCCGAAGCGTGGGGCCTCGGACGAGTTGCCCATGCCCAGGGCCGGCTCTGGGAATTTAGGTAAAAATGGCAAAGTGAAATGGCAACTGTAGAAATGGCGAGAATAGAAGTGGCAAATACAATTATTATGATTTTTCTTGAAAATTTAGAAATTATATATCTCGCATTTCACAGTTTGAAATTAAAATTTAATATAATGGTGATATTTTTTAACATTAACTTCTGTTTGAATGGATACATTTTATTTGATGTTTCCAAAAATAATTATTATGCCGTTTATTTATTTCTTTTGGCAGGAGTTAGTACCGCTATAGAATCACATGTTAATAAAAGGTAACGTTTGTAAATAATTTGAAGCATGTGTAATGTATGGTGGTGTGGTGACAGGTACAAATTCAAGTGTCGAGGAATTCTAAAAACAAATGTATTGAAACAAAATTCAGTGTGTTCCTATAACCATACGCGCACCCCCCCCCCCCCGATTACGATTCTGTAAAGATAACCAAGTGTCGTAATGATAGCACATATCCTAAAGTTGCAATGCATGTAATGTGACAATATCAAAGGTGAATAAATATTGTAAATGCAGTATTGTAAGGTGACAAAACCCAAGGTGAATAAATAATGTCTTTGTTTAATACAGTATTGTAAAGTGACGAAATCAAAGATAAATAAATATTGTTAGTTTAATACAGCATCAATGCTTCTTCTTAACAATTTACATGTGAATTGTTTATATCAATTATTTATCATTTGCTTTTGCTTTCTTTTTGCTCCAAACCGTTATCTTTCCTCCACCAGTTGGAACAAGGAAGAATAATTTCTAGCGTCAAAGTTTGCAAGGAAGAAACATTCGGACGAGCACAGGTGACTCGCATCCAGCCCGTTCTCTCTACCGGCATCACACATATGTGTCAGAACAAGAGCTCCATTCTTGGAACTCCTCACATGTTTGTTTGCGCTTTTGCCCTTTTCAAAAGGATCCAGCTGTGTTTCTTTATACTTGACCGGCCAGTCAATTTATTTTCCTTGGAAATATCTTGACTCTTTCCGGCACGTTGCATCGATACGTTAGATCTCGGCGAGGGATAACATCGTCTAGGCATTCATGAAATCATATTTCTGGAAACTTTAGTTGTATCTCACCCAATCTCGAAAACTGGTTGTTTGATAAATAAATGGACTTTGCTCAGTGTGATTTCAGTAGTGGTTTTTATTTGGCATATTCTCCATGTTGTTGAGACAACGATCCCACAGATACACTGTCAATTCCTTTTCTGTAGAATTCTTCTGGCTGGCTGTGAAGCCAGGAAGAAAATGCATTTTGCACGTCGACGTCCGTTTCCTCTTGTGAGCCGAACACGTGCAATTCACAGGGCGGTAAGTCGGGACTGTACGGGTACCACATCCCAGCTGAATTGTCGGGTTTTTGTCAAAGTGTGAGCTGCTGTGGCCTTGCATTGTCCTGCAAAAGAACGAATCACACACCGTCGAGGAATCCATCCCTGCACTCATTCACGTTTGAGGGTCGTACGTCTACCTGGGAATAAAACAGATGACTAACAAGGTGCATGAAACATGCGAAATAGACAAGTGCATCAATAAAGAATCGATTTCCCCCCCTTATTTCTACGTACACCGAAACCACAGGCCCAATCCACTAATTTATCAAACAACCCGTATATTTAAAGGTAATCCAGTGGAATGGTGATTGCAGAAAGGAAGCTTATTTAGCTTGAAGTAAGCGACAAGGAGCGCCAGTTTCAGTCGCACCTTTTCAACCTGAAACACAGTGTATATTAGTGTACTAACGAATGTGTAATAAAATCGTTGTGGTTTGCACGTTCTAATACCATTGTTGATCATAACTTACACACAACATTCAAAGCGAATCAAGCATTTGACCTTGCCAGCCTGGCTACTCCTGCATTTCGTTCTTCCTGCGCATGTGCAGCAGTTAACCGCGCTTCCTTCTACGCGCAGGCTGCTCGCTGACTTGCCTCTTGGCGAAATTGATATTTCTTACGGCCGTTCTAGTTGCATTCAGTTTCTGTAACTCACCTCTGATGAATGTGTTGTGATGTATTTATATTTGACTTAGTATTGTATTAGTAAATTAACACCTGTCATTTTTTTGCTATTTTTCAGGAGTGGGACCCAAAACTGCCAGGGGTACGGGATTACCCCGAACTTCGTTCCGCCGTGCGAAAATGGGCGGAATATCAGGACGGACAACGTATTCTTTTGACCACGCCCAGCGTCTTGGTTGGCTACCGGGTGGAAGTATATCGAGCCGAAGGAACAACACAGTGGTATACAGCTGTCATTGTCGGATACAACGAGGCTACTAGGGTAAGTACACACACAGTGTTGTGTCTTCTGTCACCTTCTCCTATAATAGTATGCCTTCCCACTTCCACTGAAATCGGCGTAGTTCAAGTTTCGGCCGACGGAGCGCTGCTTGCGTGCACTTCCACAACATGGATCGTCTTACGCACTCAATACCTTGAGGTTTTGTGTCCAAATTTCTCACCCGTCCAAAACGTTCGGTTGTTGTTTGGCTGTGAGTGAATGGGCTAGAAATGCTTCAGTAGTGGACCATAATGAAAAATAAACTATAGCAGAAGACAATGCTTAGTTAGATTACTCTATGCAGCTGTGTAGATTATTTGGGAACGTACGGATGTGATGGGAAGGAAGAACGTCGTAGACTGAGCAATACAAAGGAGATTATAGATGAATTATTTTATAAAAAATGTTCTCTACATACTAGGAGCTATACTGCATATCCTCTTAAATCTATTGATTGTTTGAATTGATGTTTTAAGTCCTTCATGCACACAGAGGCTAATAGGGACTGGATCTACAGTTTAATAGGGGACCCCTTGATTACAAGGCGACAACATTACCACTATGCTATACAGTGATGTTCTTAGTTCACTGTTTATTCAAGATAGGACCAGACATGGCACAATTTCCACATTGCGACAGTGTTGACTTTTTTTCATTCAACATGGCTCTAATTTTTCAAATATTCTCATTGTCTTATGCCCTTCTTATCATGACATTAGAACAGTTGATCTCAACAAGATAACATGTGCCCAAGGTTAGTGTTGAATTTTAAGATGTAGGAATGTTTTCAAATAAATATCCAGAACATTTGTGGAACTCTCGCTCCCTATTACACTCTAAAACTCCTAATGGGTTGCCTCCACTTTAGATGCTGCTCAAGTTACCACAATTACAATTGTAGTGTAACATAGCATCCAATTAAAGATCTCTATACTTGCTGCTGTTTCACAGCCAATGGTGTGATGAGCCAGCAAATTCCTAATTGACACGAAGTTTGAATGTTGCAAGACCACTCTTGGTGTTACTTGGCACCACACTTTTCTTCTTACTGTAGCCGCCGGAATGTAAACTCCAAAGACGAAAATAGTATTGTAAGAAGGATGAGTTCCTCCATTATGTAAACTGGACAAAGACTATTCTCAGGTCAAATGTTTGCGTAATTATTGATGTTCGCGTGCACTTCCAAGCGAAGAAGCAGGGGAATTCTTTTTTTCGCTCCTTATGTAACAAATTCATCCCATCTTGTTCTACAGTACATCCAAAATTCCTTACGTAAGCTAAGAATAATCACTTTTTTCCTGTTACTTTAGAATGTTTTGTGAGCTTATCGCATGTGAATAATCTCTGAGGGGTTGGAATACTTTGAATTTTTTTCTGAAACATTTTTGTCCATTTTTGTTAAAACTTTTACTCGCCACAAAGTGCACCATTTCTCAAGTATATAGGTTTAGTTTTGCATAAGGTCCACGTTTATATCAATTCTGTCAAAAAATAGTCGCTAATATTAGCAGTTGCAAGTGAATCTCTAAGCCGATTGTTAAGCTATGTTAAGCTTATTAAACATATAATTATGTGTTTCGACTCGCATGCAGTGGTTCGAGCGGGAGGACGCGGGGGATGCCATCCCCCCCCCCCAGTAAAGTACATTTTCACAAAGCGTCCCTCAGTCAAGATAATTTGCATAAGCACTGCTTCCAAGTTAATCGTCGCGATTAGCCAAAAAGTGTCAGAAAAGCGACGTAAAATAACCCAATTCAATCAATCAAAGCATGGAATTTGTGCAATGAAGGTCAATGATCCGTGTCGTTGGGGCTCTCCTCTACATGTAAACTTGGTTTCAGCGGAATTGACAGCAACAATAGATGCTCGGGGCATCATTCCTTGGGAAGTGCTGCAGTGAAAGTTATGTTTAGGTGAACACTGAGCGCTGGGAAATTACTAAAGTGTGTTGGAACACGTAAGCTGATCAGTGGCGGATTCAGAAGCTATAGTTGGGATCGGCGAATTTAGGTCTGCTGCCTCACCGATAATCAATTCTAACCAACACTTGCACTGTTTTACGTGGGTTAAGTCATAAGTCATGGCAACTATTTTAATTCTCGTGAACAGGCGACAGCAGGAAAAATATAAGATATACTCGTACGTTGGAAAGTGTATGGAATGTACTTTCGAATTAAGCCACCAGAGGAAGTCTGTATGCAGGAGACTCTCGTAGGGAAGAGGCAGAACACATGACAAAAGTGTTTTATTTTGGCAGTTGACACACTGCCCCGTATGAAGGCATCCACCCACCTCGCCACTGTTTGATAGGGCATGACATGCACACCCAGTGTTTCCCGTACCTCTGTATGACATTCCCGTGCATTTCTGTCATGGAGAACTGCTATTTTAACGTACGAATGTTGCTCCTGCTTCATGACATCCATTTTCGAACTCTGTCACTCACCGACGTGTTTACTACCCCACCGTTGTTTACATACACCATCTGGTGGCCTCTTTCGAAAGTACATTCCATACACTTTCATATGTATATCTTAGATTTTTGTGTCGTCCCCTGTTTGCGAGAAAAAAAATAGTTGCCATGACTTATGACTTAACCCTCGTATATAAACAATATATGGTGGATATGCGCCTAAAGCTGAGATCAGTTCATCTACCCACTCGCTCCACCTTTTGAACTGCGAGACTGGGGGGGGGGGGGTGCTATTTATAAAAGTTTTCCTGGTTTCGTTTTCTTGTAAACGTTTCTAACTTGACGGGATCTCGGAACGCAATGTTCGAAGGAGGGAGGGGGGGATCAGATAAAAGTTATCAGGTGAGGAGACCAGGACTGCCAACTGCAGCGATCGTTCGATTAAAGGGCGGGGAAGAAATAGGGAAAAAAAGGGGCTCAGACATTCGTGACAAAAGTGGACATTGCCCCCCACACCCCTCCGTGAATGAACCGCCCCTAGTCACGGGAAATTCCGTGACGTTCGCCGTGCATGCAATCCGCAGGAACTTTTCGCACACAAATGAATTAATCAGGTACAAGGAAAGTCGGTTGCAACCCGCAGTTCAAATTATGTCATTTGAATAATAGAAAGTTTTGCTCTTCCTGACTGGACGGGGAAGGGTAAATGTAGGGATGTACTTATATGATTCCCCCTCGGAAAACACAGACTGCATACATATTTTTTTAAAAGGTTGGAAGCGATTGCCCGTTGTTCAAATGGCAACTTTTTTTTTGGCTTGTTTTAAAATTCGGGCTCATTGAGTGTGTTGATTACATCTATACTTGTTGTTACTATGTGGAATCATGGACGTCCGGAGAATTTTTCAAGATAGGGACAAGCAAGGTAATTTTTATCCAGTGGGAGGGGCAAACGAGGCATATTTTCCCACATAATAGTGTTACCCACACACTTCTCGCCACTTTTGCACCCGCACTATGCTAAATTTTATATACAAAGGGAAATATACGTACTGTATTTGACCCTCCAGTTTTGGAACTTTGCTCCCCCGGTTTTGGCACCCAATCGCCGCCACTGGTGTTATTACCCCATCAAAAAACACTCCTGCAACGCTCAATTTACATAAATTACTGTGACCTAAATGAAATTATATGTGTGAAGTATGTAGTTTTAGGTAAAAATCAGAAGGTTCCGTATTCGAGTCCTGGAGCGGGCATGTTTATTTCGTGAATGCTCTTTTGTTTTAAACACCATTCTTCCACGTCGCCGCGATTAACCCAACAAAGTCAGAAAAGCTACACAAAATAAGAATACCGAAAGAATGGATTCGTATTTTACTTCGCGTTTCCGCCACCTTTGGCGAATTGCGAATATGAAGTTTAAAGTAGGGCTGAGGCGATATCGGTATCGGGAAATATAGGTTGGAATTTATTTACCGATACCAGCCGATACTTTTCTGGTATTTAAGCCCAGCGTCCGCAAATATACCACTTGACACTTTTGCAGACTCTAAACATCCTGCAAATTGTGCAAAAATTCGAACTTTAGTTTTATTTTGCACCATTTTTGCGTAAAAAAACTTTTTTTTATTACGTGACATGTATTTTAATATTCTGATTTAATTCTTGAATATTTTAAAGCAAAACTATTGGTAAATTGATGCAATTCGTTGGAGTAAGTAAAATGCTTACACGATATTCTTTGTGCGATACATCATCATCACACTGATATTGATCAATATTTTGAACAACTTATAATTAATACAATTTTCAAGCATCGGTATCTGTGGGAATCGATAAGTGTATCGGCATCGGCGTGGACGTCCGGAAGAGGAACCAGCTCCCCCCCCCCCCGGTAAATGAATGACCAACCAAAATGATATATTTCACACCAGAAGCGTATATTCCAGGCTAGCTAGGCTATCTGCAAAGCATAAAGCCTAGAAAGTAAAATACTGAAGAGAAATCTCTTAGAAACTGTGTGAATTAAGATGATTTGAAAAAGAAGATAATGACGAATCTGAAATTGACAACCTGCATTTTAAGAGTTGGCAACCAGAATTCTTAAAGAGTTGGATACCTGAATTCTTAAAGAGTTGGATAACTGAATTCTTAAAGAGTTGGCAACCTGAATTCTTAAGAGAGTTGGCAACCTGAATTCTTAAGAGAGTTGGCAACCAGAATTCTTAAGAAAGTTGGCAACCAGAATTCTTAAGAAAGTTGGCAACCAGAATTCTTAAGAGTTGGCAACCAGAATTCTTAAGAGTTGGCAACCAGAATTCTTAAGAGTTGGCAACCAGAATTCTTAAGAGAGTTGGCAACCAGAATTCTTAAGAGAGTTGGCTACCTGAATTCTTAAGAGTGTTTGGCTACCTGAATTCTTAAGAGTGTTTGGCTACCTGAATTCTTAAGAGTGTTTGGCTACCTGAATTCTTAAGAGTGTTTGGCTACCTGAATTCTTAAGAGAGTTGGCAACCAGAATTCTTAAGAGAGTTGGCAACCAGAATTCTTAAGAGAGTTGGCAACCAGAATTCTTAAGAGAGTTGGCAACCAAATTTCTTAAGAGAGTTGGCTACCTGAATTCTTAAGAGTGTTGGATACCTGAATTCTTAAGAGTGTTTGGCTACCTGAATTCTTAAGAGTGTTTGGCTACCTGAATTCTTAAGAGTGTTTGGCTACCTGAATTCTTAAGAGAGTTGGCAACCAGAATTCTTAAGAGAGTTGGCAACCAGAATTCTTAAGAGAGTTGGCAACCAGAATTCTTAAGAGAGTTGGCAACCAAATTTCTTAAGAGAGTTGGCTACCTGAATTCTTAAGAGTGTTTGGCTACCTGAATTCTTAAGAGAGTTGGATACCTGAATTCTTAAGAGAGTTGGATACCTGAATTCTTAAGAGAGTTGGATACCTGAATTCTTAAAGAGTTGGCAACCTGAATTCTTAAAGAGTTGGCTACCTGAATTCTTAAGAGAGTTGGCTACCTGAATTCTTAAGAGAGTTGGCTACCTGAATTCTTAAGAGAGTTGGCTACCTGAATTCTTAAGAGAGTTGGCTACCTGAATTCTTAAGAGTTGGCTACCTGAATTTTTATAAGTTTGCAGCCTGACCACCGTTGGGATGGCAACGTGGCTTCCTTGAAGACGTCAAGAATGAGCCTAGCCTTCTCCCTTCCTCCATAGCTAGACTCAACATACGCCACAAATTCACACATACGTAATTTCATTTGTCACAGAAATTATATGCTAATTATTATAAGAGCGTTGAAGGAACTTGATAATTTCAGACTGAAAGTGTTGTTTGAGGGGCATCACTATTATGGGGAAAAGATATGCCCCCCTTCCCTTCCCTGGAAAGAATCCTGCGGATGTCCACGAGCAGCATCGGTATCGGTTAGGTTAGTGAGATCCGAATCACTACATGCCTCCACCGGATATCGAACCCGAAGCCTTTTGATTACAAGGCGACGACGCTACCACTGCGCCATCAGAGAGGCACGTGTTTCTCTTTCAGGAAGACTACTCGCCAACTCCCATAACCTGTTAAACGGTGCATGGGTGCTGCTCGCATCAGAATTCTATTTTGCGATATTAAAAGTGTGTATGGTTTTCGGCCAGCGGGTGGACACGGGGGTAGGCGGGGTTGTTTGCTGCCGTAGTTTTCATTTCCCGTGCGCCATAACCACCGTTTAAGAGCTTGATAGCTGGCAGGTTCCCATGGCAACCGGGGATATTACATTGCCTCTGCTGACGTAGGAAAACAAACATCAGAGATGCAGAGAGAGAGAGAGAGAGAGAGAGAGTTCATTGCCCAGAATTTGCGAACTCTCCCCCCACCCGCCCTCCGCCCAATTTTAGACCGCTCATACCATAGTGTACCGCGCCCCGGGGGAAAAAGATGCAGTTTCCATGGTCCGGCAAAGAGGATTTGAACCGTAATTTCAAGCAGGTTAATTCGATGCCCGGAAAGGGTTGAGAGGGGGGGGGGTGAGCGTGGCTTGTGTGTGTGTGTGTATCGAGTGCGCAATCTTCCACATGGAGGGTTCTGTTGGTTTATTACCATTTCTTCTCCGGATAGAGAACATGTACAGAGTTCCTCTGTAATATTTCTACATCTTTCTAGTCGTGTTGTCGGTGGATCGCGGCGATGAGGATGAATGGGGTTTGGGGTTCGAACTAGGGATGGCCACAAAACACGGATATCTGGATTTCAAATTATCCGATATCCGTTTTGGATGCAACGGATAATCCGAATAGCGAAAACAGGTCTCAAAAGCCAGAAACTGGAAATTTCCAAAAGAGTTGCTCTGGCAGAAAGCGAAGTAAAATAAAATAAAACAAACCATTACAGAAGAAAAAGTTCGGGAATTTCGCTCCAAATTCATTTTGCTCGTTGGTCACTGGTTGAAGGGCTGTTTTGATCACCCAAAAGAATCACCTAGCATCAGGCACGTATCTAGATATACATTTTGGGTTGGGGGGTTTGACCAAGTGTCTCAATAATAATAATAATATAATTAAAAAAAATAATTAAAATAATAATAACTAAATACATAAATTGATCAATATTGTATTGTTGTTATTACATGAGTAAAATTATGTTGAAAGAATGGTGATATATCAGCAGGTATATAAGCCTCCTCGTCGTCGACTTGTAATCAAGGGGTCCCGGGTTCGATACCCGGTGGAGGCCCATGCCACAGTGGTTCGGATCCCAGTTTAAACTGTAGGTGTAGACCCGATTAGCCTTTCTGTGCATGAAGTGGACTTAACAAATCAATCAATCAATACCCACTTCTTCATTATACAGGGTGTTCATAAAGTCCCGGTACCATTACAAAAACATAGCTCGGAAACTACATGCAATAGACAATCAAAGCATGGATATACTTCCAGCCAACCATAATTTTCCAACAAGATGGAGCACCTCCTCATTGGTCCAAGGATGTTCGAGGTCTTCTGGATAGGCATTTTTCTGGCAGGTGGATAGGCCGTGATGGACCTATTCCCTGGCCAGCGCGCTTTCCTGATATCACACCCTTAGATTTATTTTTCTGGGGGTATGTCAAAAATTGTGTTTACCACACTCCTGTTCCAGATGTTGCTACTCTTCGAAGAAGAATAACGGAGAGTATCCTAACTGTCATTGTTGATATGCTGGG
The DNA here is from genome assembly GCF_977018435.1 of Lepisma saccharinum. Taxonomy (NCBI): domain Eukaryota; kingdom Metazoa; phylum Arthropoda; class Insecta; order Zygentoma; family Lepismatidae; genus Lepisma; species Lepisma saccharinum. Next base: position 11,913,673 of record NC_139249.1, read on the forward strand.
GCGTGTATGGGCAGAAGTGGATTACCGCCTTGATATTCTGAGATCAACTAGAGGGCCGCACATTGAGGTATGCGTGGAGAGTTGTAGCTCATTTTGCAATCAACAGCATTGTTCTATTGCATGTAGTTTCCGAGCTTTGTTCTTTTGTAATGGTACCGGGACTTTATGAACACCCTGTATAGCTTTCGTGTAGTTAATTGATTGATTTAGTTTATTTTACTTCGCGTTTTGTGCCTCTTGGCTAATTTGCGAAGATGGGGATGAGTGATGAAATGATGAAATTGATGAATGGACATTCACAAACAACCAAGCCCGACCGGGATTCGAACCCGGGACCCTTGGCGTCGCAGCCGGATGTGCTAACCGCTCGGCCACAGGGTCGGGCTCGTGTAGTTAAGATCGCGAACATATATATAAATACAAGTGCCCTGGCAAAGAAATCAATGTCAAATACATGATGAATTGAATATTTGTGTAATAATAAAAAGAAAAGAGAACTTAGATCGAATTAACGAAAAGAAAAGTTCCTGGTTAATATTTTATGCATAATTTCATAAGTAGTAGTGTGCATTTATTTTTGCAACTGTCTTTTAAACCGTATGACCCCAAATTCCTTGCCTTGCAATAAGTTCGGCTGAAAAAAATAACCATCGATTATATAATATATGCTAAACAAGTATGTTTTGATTATTTAATTTAGTACTTTGTCTTTTAGGGGCCCGGACCCCCTCCCCCCTAAATACGATCTTGGCTAGCATTTACCCTAGTTTCATCTCTTACGTTTGTTGTGCATTTCTTTCAACATGGCATTGCGTGTGCTGCATAACTACGGTGATGTCCGAACTTGCTGTTGAGGTTTTACTATTGCAGTTTTCTTATCGCCGTAGAATTAGCAAATACAAGGGTCGTCAAAAAGTAACGCACAATCCACTTTAGCTCGGGAATGGGAAGGACTAGGGAAATGAAATTTTGTAAGTAGAAGCATTGGTCCTTTGGAAATGTCACTCAATGTATATGTTCAAAGTGCTTCACTGCACTGCAGCCATGATACGAATGCACTTTCGTAAAACTCTTGAGGTTGGTCTTTACACCACTTTTGCACACACGCAATGAGCTCGTTGTCTTCTCCAAACTGTTTCCCACGCAGATGAGCCTTCAGTTGTCCAAACAGATAGAAATCCGATGGCGCTAGGTCAGGACTGTATGGGAGTTGTTCCATCCCAGTTCGCCGATGATGTAAACTGTCATGAGTGCATCATGCGGTCGTGCGTTATCGTGATGAAACTTATGTCCGTTGCGCGCAACTCTGGCCCCTTTGGTATTGTCCCCATAGACTGGTTAGGTGGTAAAGGATCAATGCTTCTACCTACAACATTTAATTTCCCTAGTAGTCCTTACCATTCCCGAGCCACAGTGGATTGTGCGTTACTTTTTGACCGACCTTTGTACATACAAAAGAATAACACATGCAAATCCTTTCCCTGCCAATTACATTCGGTTAAATAAGCGGATATTCATTATTCGTACTTGAGCACGAGAAAACACACTTGGAAACACTTTCTACAATTTAGTGCATGCTGTTCCGGTTGCAGCTATTTATGGCACTTTTTCCAATTCATTACCGCTTTGCGGCCAGAAGTAAATAACATGCAAGTGATAACACTTGCCAAATATCTCAAGGACACTGACGTTGCAAAGCGTCGCAGATAGCAAGTAGTACGTATCAAGTAACAAGCTGCCCATTTGCATCTCTATATCGGCCTTGTGATTTAAGAACGTGACGTCAGTGAACTGAAAATAGTCCTTGTGTAAACAAGCAGAGGCTTGCAGGGTACACGACCTCAAAAAAAAAAAAAAGAGAGGGGGAAAAAAGTCCTTCAGAGCGTTCGCTTCATAACATCCCCGCTAACAACGTCAGCTAAATTAAAGAATCATTCTTTTTTTTCGCCCTTTCTTTTGTGAAGCGTGTTCCTGGATCCCATAGAATGTAGTTATCGGTGTTGAAATTTATCGTGGTTGGCAGGTTTGCGGTGAAAAGCTTGGCAGCATTGCATTTGGCACCGGACCCTGAAAAAGCAGATGATAGACCCGGAAAAAAGGGGGGAGTGGGATAACGACTAGAAAACTTTTTGCCTTTGAATTTCAGTGGTTTCGTTTATCTCTTTGCGGTGTACCTTCTGTTATCATACTTATATTGTAAATTTTGTTTTACGTGGTGAAAATTTGTTTAAAGGTATGTCAACAAGAGAAGGTACGCGGGAAAGGTTCTTTATGTAATCCAGTAATACGTATTTACAGCCTTCTACGTCGATTTTACACCTAACCGGCGACACGTAGGTGAATAAAAATACAGGGGAACGTTAATACTTTCCCCTGAAACTCGTGCCCAGATACAGTAAATCTATAGCTCGAAGAACTGCATATTATGGTTATGTAAATGTAAATCTTGGACCTTATGGAACTATTTTTAGTAGTTTTTTTTTCCCCCAGAAGAAATATTCCCGTTTTATAATTTTTCTTCAAGTAGTAATCAACCCTCTTCGAAATTAAATAGATAAATGCCCTTTTGGCTTTTTTCTTTTAAGATTTAAAAAACATTTTTTTTCTTACATAGAGACGCTACTAAACTTTACTTGTATTTCAACAGCAATATATACACCCTTTAAGAATATTTCACTGAGATTTCCAGTCATTACGGATAGGACATGTCTGGGACATTGTCCAGAACCCATCTGCAATCAGTATGTGCCTCTGTTCTTGGAGTGTGTGTATGTGAGAGGGGGTGAATTAAGGACAATACAGTTTTCCTCGCCAAGCTCGAAGAATATAGAATTTATATTTCCACTAATAGAATCAAAGAATACAGAATTTATATTTCCACTAATAGAATCAAAGATACAGAATTTATATTTCAACTAATAGAATCAAAGAATACAGAATTTATATTTCCAGCAATAGAATTAAAGAATACAGAATTTATATTTCCACTAATAGAATCAGGCTTAATTCAGGAAATGCATGTTACTTTTTCTTCATAAACCTTTGTCTTCTCGTTTAATATTTAAGAAACTAAAAGTTAAAATATACAAAACAGTAATTTTGCCTGTATTATTATATGGATGCGAAACAGTCCCTTACGTTGAAAGAGGAACATAAATTGAGTATTTGAAAATAAGATCCTTAAGAAAATATTTGGACCTAAAAGGGATGAGGATTGTTTGATTGATTTAGTTTATTTTACTTCGCGTTTTGTGCCTCTTGGCTAATTTGCGAAGATGGGGATGAGTGATGAATGATTAAATTGATGAATGGACATTCACAAACAACCAAGCCCGAGCGGGATTCGAACCCGAGACCCTTGGGCGTCGCACCGCGATGTGCTAACCACTCGGCCATAGGGTCCGGCAAAAGGGATGAGGAGACAGGTGAGTGGAGAAGTTTACATAATATAGATCTACATAATTTGTATTCATGTCCAGATATTATTAGAATGATTAAATCAAGAAGACTTAGGTGGGAACGAATTGGAGAGGAATGAAGAGTTTACAGGATTCTTGTTGGGAAACCTGATGGTAAGAGACCTCTTGGAATGCCAAGACGAAGATGAAGGAATTACGTTGAGATGGACCTAAAGGAAATCGTTAGAGCCATGTGGGAAAGAGTATATAGATCTTGCTCAGGATAGGGACAGATGGAAGGCCTGTGTTGCTGCAGCCGTGAACCTTCGGTTTTAAGAAGGCTAGAGAGTTAGTTAGTTACTAATAACATCAAAGAATACAGAATTTATATTTCCACTAACAAAATCAAAGAATACATAATTTATATTTCCACTAATAGAATCAAATAATAGAGAATTTATATTACCACTAATAGAATCAAAGAATACAGAATTTATATTTCCTCTAATAGAATCAAAGAATACAGAATTTATATTTCCTCTAATAGAATCAACGAATACAGAATTTATATTACCACTAATAGAATCAAAGAATACAGAATTTATATTTCCACTAACAAAATCAAAGAATACAGAATTTATATTTCCACTAACAAAATCAAAGAATACATAATTTATATTTCCTCTAATAGAATCAAATAATAGAGAATTTATATTACCACTAATAGAATCAAAGAATACAGAATTTATATTACCACTAATAGAATCAACGAATACAGAATTTATATTTCCTCTAATACAATCAAAGATATGGAATTTATATTTCCTCTAATAGAAGTGTTAGTGTTTAAAGTACTCTAGGAACACGCTACTTCATATAAGTGCACGAAGCAGATAAACGGAATTGATTAAGGTTGAAGAATAATATGTGGGAGCAAAATAACATCGCATACGTTACTCCGCAATGATATCAGTTTTGAAATAAAAAAATGGCTTTATTGTACCGTAATTGTAATGGTAAATGTGTCTGTGTGAGATGAATTAACTAGTTTACTTAACAACTGCATTTGTTTTCTTTCAATAGGACCTGACTGTTACGGACGATACGGTGCTAGAAGAGCATAATGAAGACCCTTCGTTGGTGCAGATGCGGCTTATCGGAGACGGAGGTAAGAAAGCTCTGAAAATTCAATATATCTATGCCAATCTTCCTATTGCTTTTGTGAAGTGACTACATGTGTATCCCAAGGAGTCTTCTTCTTGAGATATACAGGAACTTACTCAGACTTGAAAATATATATGTATATCGGCAATGGATGTGGGCTAATATGCAGCAAACTTGTGAAACCCTACATGCAGATATCTAATAGAGGAGAAACAAAAATATCTTAAGATGTTCATTTGAATCTCCTAGTATATCTGCCCTCAAGTCAAGAAATGTTACGATTTAGTCAGTGGCGTATTCTCAATGTTACAGCGTTTATCTCCGGTATACTTTTTTTTTTCCAAAACATTTTTATGCATTTAGCTAATATATAACTAGGGTTAGGATTTTCATGACTTAGCAATTTTTTTTTGCTAAGGGTGATGTGTTCCGTAAATATATAGAAATTCATATTGTGAAGAAACTAATTGAATTAGGATGATTTTTAAGGGCATATTTTGGCATATTTGGCCATTTCTACTTGATCGAGCATATTTTGATGGATTTTCGGTTATATTCAGCATATTTTTGCTTTTTCAAGAAAAGGGTTTCTTCTTTTTTCTTTTCTTTTTTTGGATTGCAGCAAAATCTTTTTCATTTTTATTTGAAAATTTACAGAAAGTATTCATTGTTCATTGCAACTCAGGGCCCATAAAGGTAACTAAAAATAGTACATAAGTAAGAATATTTCAGCATATGTAAGATATTGATGTTTGAAACAGTCTTGTTATAAGGGCATATTTTTCAAACTATTAAAACAAGTTTCTAAACCAGAATTTAAGTAAATTATTTAAAGAACTTTAAGATTGGTTTATGTCCGCCACTGATCCATCTCCATCGCACCCTTCTGACCGGGTTTTTATCCCGATTATGTGCCCCCCTCGCCCTCCCCGCACATAATCGTTGGCAGGAGAACACTGCTCGTTCCTTTCTGCTTTCTGTGCCGCGTTCAGCAGAGGCACTGTTGCTACATGGAGGGAAATTTTCCTTAGTGCAAGGAAATCTAGATACAATTTCAGGTAAGAAGAGAGATTTCATGAAAAATATAGAAATTGACCTCTGTTCTAGTTTTGATTGATTAATTTGGTTTAATTTACTTCGCTTTTTGTGCCACTTTTGGCTAATTGCGAGGATGAGTGATGATATGATGAAATTGATGGTGATACTCACAAAGAAGAACACCCATGCCCAGACCGGGATTCGAACCCGAGGCCCCTGGCGTCGTAGCGCGCAATGCTAATCACTCTTCCACGAAAATTTCTCTTGGTCCAGTTAAATTTAGATCCAATTGTATTTAAGAAAGGATATTTTATGAAAAATATAGACATTGTCGGGAAATTTGAAGTTCTCGGATATCTGCTCTTGCTTTACTTCCATGTGTGCTGTGTTGTTTTATTTCCATTACATCTGATTAATCTACATAGGGTATATAAATGTACGAGGGGAGAGTGAAAAGTCTTGAGCCTCGCAGGGAAACTACAGTTTCACATTATGATTTCTCTACATAATCTCTACGAGGGTCACTAATTATATTTTGAGCCTTGGCAACACTGATTGAAGTTAGGCGCGATTTGACGTTTGCACGGAATCGTCTGGCATTATTGACCATAACGTACTTCAAATATTTTGTCAATAGCTTGATTTGTGTTGTTTATGTTGCCCTGGAGATTGCGCGACAACAATAAAATGGAATTAACTCATGAACATTTTCGTGCGATGATTTTTTACGATTTTCGACGTGGATTATCAAGACAAGAGTGCATCGATCAACTTACTTCCACATTTGGCGATGAAGCCCCATCCTTTGCCACTGTGAAACGCTGTTATAACGAATTTAATCGTTGTCGCCATTCGCTCACCGACGAGATTCGCGAAGGTCGTCCAAAATCAGTTGTTGTTCAAGAAAACATTGATGCTGTGCAAAACCTAATTCTGCAAGATCGTCATGTGACATACTGTGAGATTGAGGCAACCATAGGCATTAGTTCCACCAGCATATATAAAATATTACATGATCATTTAGCTGTGAGAAAGGTATGTTCTCGTTGGATCCCACACAATTTGACAAAACTCAAAAAGACGCTCGCGTCAATTGGTACAAACAAATGCTCAATAAATACAATCGTGGTGCTTCAAAAGACGTATATAAGATTGTAACAGGTGACGAATCATGGATATATGCATATGAGCCGTAACGTAAACAGCAGTCGACGGTATGGGTGTTTCAAGATGAACACAATCCAACAAAAGTTGTTCGCGCTCGAAGCACATCGAAACAAATGGTCGCCTGTTTTTTCGGGCAAACTGGTCATGTGGCAACTGTGCCTTTAGAGGAACGTAGAACGGTCAACTCTGAATGGTACACAACAATTTGTTTGCCAGAGGTCTTCGGTCAAATACGGAAAACAAACAAACGCCGTCGGATCATTCTTCATCCAGACAATGCCAGCTGTCGCACATCTCGTCTAACAACCGACTTTATGAACAGTCAAAAAATCGAATTGATGGGTCATCCGCCGTACAGTCCTGATTTGGCACCCAGTGACTTCTTCTTGTTCCCGAATGTCAAGAATAAATTGCGTGGGCAACGATTTTCGTCGGCGGAAGACGCCGTTGATGCGTTCAAAAACCTTATTATGGAGGTGTCTCAAGAAGATTGGAAAAACTGCTTTGACAAATGGTTCGAACGAATGCAAAAGTGTATTGACTATAAAGGAGAATACTTCGAAAAACAATAAAGCAGTTTTCAATGCCAAATTCCTGTTTTTTCATTGTTAGGCTCAAAATATAAATAGTGACCCTCGTATAATCAACCCCCAGATCAATGCACTTATGCATTCTGTTGTGACAATTACTTTTGTCACCAGTCTTTTTTGTAGTTTATGTGAGTGTATTTTAGAATTTCGTAAATACTCTTAACAACTTTCTGTAGCCAGTTGTGCTTTTTGGCTTTTCTTGGATTTTCGGTTCTAGACGGCGAGGGTAGGAAAACAATACCGAATTGTGGAATTTTTGACACTAAGGGTGACTTTTACTTGTTCAGCGATGGGAAGAACGTCCAAGTTTCCGACCGAGGGGGAGTTCTTTCGCAACACGTGTGAGGACTGCTCTGTTTTTTTTTCTTCGCCCCAACCCCCCAAGTGGACAACGAGCCTGGAAGAAAGACCACCGTCCAGCATTTTTTCTAAGCTAACGAACTGCGAGGCGGTTGATTTTTGAAGTTTCAAGTTTTCCTTAAATACCCCTGGACTCCAGAGGACCGACACAGTTTAGCGCCATATTCAGACCGAACACCATCTCCGCGTCACTTTGCGCGAGATACGGAACTTTGCTTTGTTTTAACCTTTCGACCGCGTCGTGTTAATTGTCGTGAGTGTGTGATCACAGTGACAGCGCCAGGAATTGAGGCCGTGTTAATTACGTGTTTCACGTGCTCCAGTCGTGTTTTTCCCCTTTTTTGTAAGGAGGGACATTGAATCAATATGGGCGGCTGAAAACTAAGAGGGACGGGACCTTCGGGTTTCCGATTACTGCTGCCATGAAGCCAAGAGAAGAAGCCACGACGCTTGCTTAAGTATACGACGCCTTAAGTCAAGAGAACCGTACCACGACGCTTGCATAAAGGCGTCTGAGATGAAAGCCACGCCGCAGCGACAACTCGCATTGCCAACCCAGGTGAGAGACGACGGTACCACAACGGAGAGACGGATGTTACGCCGAGAAAAGGAGAAGAGATAGAGAAAAGAGAGAGATGAAACGACGTCCGCCCTTAGACGACCCGACGCCCTGCGTATCCTCGAACGGCCATGAAGCCACGATCGGATGCAACGCCCCGAGCAGACAGATGGAAGCGAGGTGCTTTTTCCGCCCATCTTCGTCGCCGCGATGGAAAAAGGGAAGAAAAATGAATGTTACGTTCCTCCCCTCGTATACACTAAATAAAAATGTTGCAGTAAACCAGGTGAAATTTTCAGAATAGATTAAGTACTCAGGCAGATCCGTACTTCCGTGACAAAATTGCTGCAAGGTACAGTCACGGACACTGCCGGCTTGTAACGATTCCATTGAAAGTCAATGTATTAATTACAAGCCTGCAGTGTCCGTGACTGTACAAGAGTACCCCAATAGATTTATTCCTAATTTCATGTCAAATTTAGGGGATAAAAAAGCATTAACGTGTTAGCAGGGAAGGAAGGAAAGTACTTAACGGGATGCTAATAAGGCAGGGGGGTATTTGCCGACCGGAAAGTGTTTGTTGCGCCAGGATGTAACGGTCAATGGGGCTTCGCCACGGCCAAGGTCGTGCATTTTTTCTTCTTTTTTTTCCCCTTCACGCGTGTGCATTTCGCTCTATCACGGCGGCAGCCAGCGTGGTTTACATGACGGAAGTTGGAAACAATTAGCCGTGCAGAGAAAAGTGCGATTGTGTTCCACGACAGGAATTCCGCTTGTGGCTTGCGACGCTGAAGCATTAGCCACATCCGCAACCTCGCTATTTGCACCGATTGCGCGGTCTTACCCCCCTTCCCCACCTCGGGAGTGGACGAAATTCATATTACAGCGGACCCAAGGAGTGTACGATGCAAATTATAGTAACGTGCAATCCTTTAAGTATATTCCCAACAGTGTTCGAAACTAACGGGCGCAAGTCGCCACTTTTGGCGGGTGTATCTAGAATTTGTGGCAGAATCGCTACTTTTGGCGAGTAGATCTAAATCTAGATCCAGCAGCTGCTTGCAATGGTTGAAATATTTAAAATTGCCTTTTACGAAGTTTATAAGCTTTGTGTTATTGAAATTGTGAACACCCCAATCAACGGCTGCTTACGGCAAATCAAGTGTTGCCTTCGTAATCGAAATGGTAATGAGAGGTTGAATGCTATATCTATTCCTTCCTTTGAGAAAGAGCTTGCAAAATCTTTGGATTTAAACAAGGTTGTAGCTGCTCATAAAAACAGACATACCTTGTCGTAGTTTCTTGCTGTGGTTATTTTCTTATTTGAATAAAAAAAGTACTCACAATCTTTACTTACAAGGAGTGTTACGTGTAGTATTTATACATATCCAGCAAGTTGATAATGAGTGTATTTTTTATGGTGTATTTTGTTTACTGTTCATATGAATAGTAAGTATGTGATACTATTCTTCTCGATAATGGCTTAGGAAAAGAAAACAGTACAATTATTACATTTTAATTGACATAAAAGATTCGTTCTTGTGGAACAAAATGCAACATGACATCACAGTGATTTATCTTTGGATTTGACTCAAGTATGTCACTGGTAAAATTATACCGTAATAAAGTATTACGTAATTACCTTTTGGCCGATATTTGTTAGCCCCCCTAGAATTGGACTCCGAAATCTGTAGCCCCTCCACTTATTTTAGGCTGGCGCCGTCACTGGACCCAAGAAGGCATGTACAGTGGGATCCATGAGTATTACTGTGCAAATTGTCCATCACCATGTTCGTGCACTTTATTTCACCCAATAAGAGCTTCAAGAATTAAAATAAAATTTAAAGCAAGCTGTTTACAACTTCTGCACCAGCATACATAAAAATCCATAGCTTAAAAACACACAGGATGTAAGAGAAAAATTAATGAAAATAGTCATGGACAATTTGTACGGTAATACTCATGGATCCCACTGTACACAAAATGCCGCATCTTGATCAATAATATTATGCAACTAAATGTAACATCACATAAAGTCAACCAGCATCTCCAGTCAGTGACTTGATAATTATCAATGATCAATGAACCTATCTGTGCAAGATAATATATACTATCAATTAATTATCTCATCTAAATATAGCTTAAATAGATTGGGTCTAGTGTTGCCCACGAGACGAGACTTTGGCCTGTCTCGTCTCGTGGAAATGCTGTCTCGTCTCGAAAATACTCGTTTGTCTTACGACACATGGTCAATCTCGTCTCGTCTCGAATTTTTAAAAGCCTGTCCCGTCTCGTCCCGTGGGCAACACTAATTGGGTCTACACCTGTGTATATCTGACTCTGTCGTATAATGCGTATATTAGAGATCCTCTTATTAGTAATAACTTATGTATGAACTGAAAGCAGCAGATTTCGTCATTTCTACCACTGAAACGGCCGAGATCCTGAATCAGAACTTGCTACTGTCGAGGCACCCTGCACCATAATCGGCCTTCTCCCAGCGTAAATTCAAACAAAAATGATTTATCTGATCTAAGACGCCAGATAACTTGGCATAACAGGTAAATTTCTCCCATAAAGCATACATAAGCTATTTCTACATAATTTTTATTTACAGGTTTCTAGCATTACCGTTGATTTTAACGAAAACATTATGAGAATAACAATTGAAGGTCTTATTTGTACCATTCAAACGAAATAAGAAAAATTGAAATCGGTTGAGAAATAGCCGAGAAACGAGCGATTTAAAAATATGGATTCAGCCATTTTGGATCCAGTATGGCGGCTAAGCGGTCAAGAATTAGTCACGTGACCATTTTTTTTCTGCATACTAGGACCACCTATTAAAAGTATGTGAAGTCAAACTGAGGGTACATTTAAGTGCACACGAAAGTGGAGCTAGCTCCTAGACTATATATACGTACGTATAGGAGGGACTCATCAAGAATTTCTACGCAGCAAGCAGAAGAATAAATGGCCAAACTTCATAATTCGAAGGTAGGGCATCAAAGATGTTGAAACTTCAACCCAAATTAAACCGCTTTGATCACGGGAAAAAATATTAGATAACATGACATGAATCCTGAAACATTTTGTATCTGGGGAAATTGTTCAGGCACGTGAGATTTGTATGCGGCACAAGAGAGTCTGCGAAAATTTGTTTGCATAAACATGTTTATTCACAGCGTACATATTGGGAAAGGGCTTGCAAATCCCTTATTTCTTGAAATAAGAATTCCACTATGAAAATGTTTCCAAGCGAGAAGAGAAGACGCATGTACGCACATATATTTTGCTCAAGTGTGTATCGCAGTGAACCTTCCCAACGATATATCATCCATTTTGGGATGAAATGACAGTGTTTTAGCAAGTGCTTTTAGTTTTTGTGTAGAGTGGGTCTCTTCCGCTATCTGTGAGGAAGTTTTTAGTGTATCCTAACCTCTTTAATGTGTTGTGTTTGTTCTGTGCAGGTCCCTTCACAACCTTGCACTTTTAACGTTTTCTCAAGGGGCTCTTTATACCCCCTCTTTAACTTTAAGGTAATTTTAATTAATTCATTAATTGATTATAATTTATTATATAATTATCCACAATTTTTCATTTAAGGGTATGTGATAGTAAATTTAAAAATAGCCACAAATCGGCCCTTCGTGAACCATTTTATGGGGAGTGTCACGTGCCAGTTCCGACGACACGATGAAAACACAAGGACGAAATGTTTCCCGAGAGCGACGATACATGGCAGCACGCTATATAAAGAGCAGCAGAGTTCATTGTAGAAACTAGGAGCGGAGAAGAGTGATTATATATATTATAGTAAATGCAAAATACATAAAGGAAGAGTATAAAAATTGTAGAAGGAGTGAATAAAATGTTGTAAATAGCCAATTAAGATAAATAAGAATATGCTCGTATATGAAACAATTAGGAAAGTTAATAAGTGAGCAAATGAATTCAGAAATCCTAGTGATCAAAATTTGATTTAATACCTCTGACGAGGAGAACATCGTCAGCTTTTGTGTTTGTCCGTCCCTCGGTGGCGCGGTATCAAATTAGACGCCCCGAAGCACTTACGGTTGCGCTTCTTATTAGACGCACTGGGCCATAGGCAACGCTTGCTGTTAGCGATCCTGGGCTATTCTCCTTTTGGTCGTTACATAGGAAGTGGCGCTACTGTCAGTTTAGTCGACCCTACTCTTTCTATAAGTATAGCTTGTGTCGTTTGTATAATGCCAAAGAAGCGGGGAAAACGAGCGCATATATGTAATAAATAAGATTACGCTTTAAAAGGAAAGACAATAAATTAGAAGAAAGAAAAGAAGAATAAGCCTTTCCAAAAATAGAAGGAAGAAAAGAAGAGGAAGCCTTTTCCCTAATCAAAGATAGAATAGAAGAAGAAGCCTTTTACCAAAATAGAAGGAAGAAAAGAAGAAGAAGCCTTTTCACTAATCAACGATAGAAAAGAAGATTTCCTTTCAATTATACATGTATTTATAAGAAGAATATAACCGACGTAAATTTAGAATCAGCATATATATTTCAATGTATATACAAGCTGCGTTATATATTTTCTCTGTATTGTGTATAGTTTTCAGAATATAGATCCGCATTTAACTATCTCCTCTTGGCTATAAAACGCTTTCTTATTTGGAATTCTCGAATAAAGAACCTATCCCCTGAGATTAAGATATCTGTAGCCGTGGTATAAATTTATTTTAAGAAGTGCACTAGAGGAACGTTGCAAAACGGGGGGGGGGGGGGGTTAAGGGGTTTTGAGGGTATGTGAATAAATCAATGGTGTATTGAATATCCACCTTGTCAAGCAGTTGATCACAAAAATTGTGATTCCAAACTCTTACGGAATTGGTTCACTTTCATTGTTGAAGCATGGGATTCGTCTCCAAGTTCTTGGGAAACATGATAAAAAATATAAAACTTTACAAACTTTCTCCAGCTTATGAACATAGGAAAGGTTTTTGTACGGAAACACCGACAGTGAATAACGCATTGTACTTATTGATTGAAGCGACTGCTTGCTCAAGGGTCAGTTTTTTTTCCTGCTTTTTCTTAACTGTTGTGTAACCTGTGCATCAAAGGCAGGATTTTGAAACGTTTCTTTCTTGTCTTTCTCGTTGCAGTGGTGGAGTCGATCATGCGAGGGGAGAACGTGGGGATCACACCACGGAGGTCGAGGTCTGCCGTCCTCACGCAACATCAGCCGGTAAGTGGAAAGGAGGGGGCAAGGGGATTCTCGTGCACTTGCACCGTTTGTAGCGTTCCCCCACCGTGTTTCGTGTCGTTGGCTTCGCGTGACACGAGCCTGGTTGCTTTCGATAAAAAAAAAAGGAAAAGGATGGAATTCAAATCTTCCCCTTTCTACGCCGTTGCATGGGGGCCAAGAATTCTGTTCTCACTGCACAATGGACGTTGCGGGATAGTACTCATTATCACGATATATCGTCGACATTCACGGTGCGATAGGTGGAGCCACCGGCAATAGAAATGGAACACCTAGATCCTGAAATCGCTTCCCTTCAAAGGCGTTGTGTGATGCCTAACTCCACGGAGATTTTAATAGCAAATTTTCCCATGTATTCCTTATGGGGAATCAACCTCAAGCTAGGGCTAATCAAATGGAAGTTTTGACTTTTCCGCTGGTGAAATGCATCTTCAAACTACCCTCTTTCCGTTGATATCATTTTCTATTCCATCGGAAGTATGATATTCCCAAGAGAACAAATCGAATAATACTCCCATAACCCCAATGCATTTCTCCTTGCCTCCTACGGCCATTCTGGCAGTGTTGCCAAACCTGATGCGCATAAAAGAGCTACATTTCACCTTAAATGGAGTTTAAACTGCCTTTCAAGGAGCTAGATTTACGAAGTGCTTCCTAGAGTAATGTTAGTTGTCAAAGGAGTGGGGCGCTGCTATTACCGTTAACTCTAAATTGATGACAATTTATTCTTAGTTTTCACCATCTAGATCCGGCGGCATCACCCATCTCATGGTCGTACGAAACCGAAAATAAAGTATTCCCTGATATCAATATAATGCCAATTTCACGTCAACACGGCGCTATAAAGAAAGTAGCTGGGGATATAAGAGAGGGTGGAGCGACGCAGCCAATATAATAATGTCACGTGCAAAACGTATAACCATGGCAAAAGTAGGTCTATGTGGTCCGGAACCAGTGATGGCATCATAGTTGGGGCACGGAGACAGGCGCTCCAGTTCACAGCCAAACGAGTGCACTAAAGAGCCAGATCTGGCTTCAAGAGAGCTAAGTTGGCAACACTACCACGGGGGGAAGAAAATATGATGGGTATAATTTTATATTGGGCTCGTGTAAGGATTCTAAACAGTGATAATGTAACATTTATATGTCACGTCTGTAATGTTTGCTCTTCGGCAGCTGCCGATCACTGTTGCCAGCTTCGCTCTTTTGGAGCCAGATCTGGCTCTTTCGTGCACTCGTTTGGCTGTGAATTATGGCACCCGCCAACTGCCCCACTATGATGCCATCACTGGTTCCGCCTTACATAGACAACTTCTGTGATAAGTAAACATTTTGCATGTGACGTGATATTGTTATATATTGGCTGCGTCGCTCCACCCCATCTTACATCGCCAGCTACTTTTTTATTTATAGCGCCTTGGCTGATGTGAAGAGGACGTATTATTGTTATCCGGAAATACTTTACTTTCGATTTCATATGACCATCGCATCGCTGGATTATTGAGATGCCGCCGGATCTAGATGGTGAAAACTAAGAATAAATTGCCATCACTTCGAATCTAACGGTAATAACAGCGCCCCCTCACCCACACCCCCACTCATTTGACACCTAAAATTACCCCAGCATGCACTTTATCCAGTTTCGTAAATCTAGCTCCTTGTAAGTTTTTACTCAGTTTACGGTGAAATTTAGCTCTTTGATGTGCATCAGGTTTGGCAACACTGCCAGGATGGCCGTAGGAGGCAAGGAGATACATTGCTCTTATGGAAGTATTATTTTATTTGTTCTCTTGGGAATATCAAACTTCCGATGGCGTAGAAAAATATATCAACGGAAAAAGGACCGACTGAAGTAGTAATTTACAGACGGAAATATCGAAACTTCCATTTGATTAGCCGTAACTTTAAGTTGAAGTTGATTCCCCATAAGGAATACATGGGTTTCTGAAAATTCTTATTCATCATATTTTTCAAACAGCGTATCTAGGTTAATAATCAACTTTAAAAAACACTTTCACTTGCAACATGTGGAGAAATTCATACTTTATTGATCACCAGCTTTTGTCCTCAGTAGCATTGCCCATCCGGACGATATGGAAATAAATGCGCAACTGGTGCGAAATTGTCCCTCATCCCCTTAAAATAATAAATATAAATAAGTGGCTACTGTAAAATTACATTCCCGAACACCCTAGATATATGGTGTAGAAATATCTACGTATTTATCTCCTTGCAATGTTCTTTTGCAATTAGCAAGACGTGAAATATCTCTGATTCCATAAAAATATATATATAAATAATAATAAGTTCGACTGTTTCAACCAATGACTGATCGTTCTAAATGTTTTCTGCAGTCCTGTTCTTGTATCCATATCATTTCCCTCTCGAGTAGTGGTGATTTAACAAAAATGCTCTATCTGGGAGGGGGGGAAGGCAGTTCTTCAGGCTGTGTTCGAAAGGTCCCAAAAAACGTAGCATGTGGTCTTCTCGGAAGTGACGTAATCTAGTGCAATTCGAAAGCGCCAATAAAACGAGGAATCGCAGCATGCAGTAACCGACAATGCACATTCGTATAGTCGACGTGCTAACTTCGTTAACGACCGGCTGGCTTTGGAGTCCACGGAGCGCGCTCACCAGCCGCAACAATCACATTCAACGCACAGTGTTGTCACATCTACTGCCCAGCGCCCCGCACTAGAACCTTCCCACGGTCTCCACATTGAAGTTGCAAACTACGGCAACAGCGTATCCGCAGTCATGTGACTGAGTCTCAACGTGGAGTAGACGAGCAGAATGACAGCTGCCCCCATTGGCTGAAGGTTGAGTGTGATTGGACGAAAACAACTTGCCCGCTGTTTAACCCCACCCACGTTCGTGGCGGCGGCTTCCTTCAGTTCTTGGACGTTAACGAAGTAACCCGTGGACTATACGATTGTGTACTTGTTTGAAATCATGCTGACGTCGACAGTGCCTAGTTTCCTCCAGCGTAGAGTTGTAAATTCTCTTAACATTTCGCACACATATGTGTACAGTTGTGGACACTTCTTGGTTGTAACGATTCCATTGAAAGTGAATGGGATTGTTACAACGCAGAAGTGTCCGTGATTGCACTAGAAAATGCAGCGCAAAACGTCGACATCGGTGTTTCAAAGGCAACAGATCCAATTGCGGTAGCACGTAGACAGTTTTATACATGTAGATGACGTAATCTATGTAAACAACATGGCGAAAGGTGATATTAGCAAAGGGCGCCGTAGAATAAAAAGGAAATTATACTGCGTATCAGTTACTAAGTGTGAGAAGGACTTTTCATACTCTTTCTTCCAAATTCGAACAATTTCTCACCTAGGCAAAAACCTAAGATAGGAAATATTCTAGTGTTTTATGAGAAAAAGACTAATTTTGCCTCACGACCGCCATGTGTTGTTTCTTTTGCATAGTATTTATCTTCTTCCATAATAGAAGAGAAGAGAAATTTTGTTGTAAATAGGATTCGTTTGTTAGGAACCAATATAGTTGAAAATGTCACTTTCTTTTGATGAAACCCTTAAAAAAAAAATTTAATGCACTTTAGATTGTCTACGTAGTCTATGTAAAGTACGAGATTACGCGTAGACAACGCATGTAGACGTAAACTTATAGTCTACGGCACATCACTGGGTAGCACTGATAGAGAATCCAGAGTTACAGCGAAAATTCAGCTGTCTCGGTAAGTCAGTTGGCAGAGCAAAGGCACGGTATGCCAGAGAGATCCGGGTTCTAGTCCTGGTCGAGCCTGCATTTTCCGCTGAAATTTATACATGCCCGACCCTGTGGCCGAGTGGTTAGCACTTCGCGCTGCGACGCCAAGGGTCCCTGGTTCGAATCCCGGTCGGGCTTGGTTGTTTGTGAATGTCCATTCATCAATTTCATCATTTCATCACTCATCCCCATCTTCGCAAATTAGCCAAGAGGCACAAAACGCGAAGTAAAATAAACTAAATCAAATCAAAAAAAAATTATACGTGTGTTCACGCAGCCGGTCGATATTATGTATGTGCAGTACACAGATGCAGGAACTCGGTGGCGAGACTATGAACCCATTCATTCTTGGAAGGTGAATGTATTTCTTTTAGGGAGTCCAAAGCTACACATGGAAGGCTGATCCATCACTCACCCTCATGCACAAAATGGCTTTCATGGTACGTCAAAACTTTCTTCAGATTAAAATCTTCCCCCTTGCCCTCTGCGGAATGCATACGACGTGTGCGTGATACAGAGGTTATGGCGATTTTATCTCCCTTCCTTATCACCACTATGCCATGTTATCTCCAGAATGTTGTTACGAAAGGTTCCCTGTGTTTGCTTTTTTAGTTTGTCAGTATTTATTAATACTTTTCACAGCAACAGATGCTGGTCAGAAGGTGGTGGACTTTGATACACAGATATATCATAAAGTTGAAGTAGTGAGGCGAAGGGAATCAATTAATACACAGTTGTTGTCCTTATTGTGTTTCTTTTTAAACACCAAAACCAGTTTCTTTCCAGATAACGAAATTGAAACAAGAGCTGTACAAAAATAGTCAAGCGTGCCCTTGACTTCCAAAGGCAGCTTTTCAAATAAACAAAAGTTAGGTGTTGCCAAATGTCCTTTTATTTCGTGTCAACGTAAAATGGTCAAGATACAGTTAATATGGCGTTGACATAAAGTTGATCGTGCAAGGACATATGGATACTTTCGACGCGTTGTTTGCTGTAATTTTGTTATTTCGGCATCGTATAGCAAAACATAATGTTACATGTAACTTTAACATCGCTTTTCTTTCACTTTTGATTAATCGCAACGATGAGAAGGGATGAGTGATGATTCCATTAAATCGATGAAGGAGAAACGTTCAGGGGGCCGGGTTCGAATCCCGGCCTACGCGTGTGTTTTCTATGCGAGTATCCGACCATCACGTTCATTGTTGCGATCGCTTGTCACATTGCCCTTATGTTGAAACAGCAGCATATTCGCAACAGCTATACTGATCGCAACTCCATCTGACGGCTATTTCTGTCCCCCAATCGTCTTCGGGGGTATGGCTCGTTGAGTGACAATAAACTCATTTGCGAAGTAAAAGCTGAAGGGGTCACATTGCTCTCCCGAAGCAACGTTGCCAAGCGTACTTCTCTTTTTACCAGTTGTCTACTTGCGTTTGTAGAGTGTTTGCGTGTGAAACTCCCTCATGTAGGTCCGCATGTGCAGTTGTACCATTAACACCCCGCTGATTTCTGGTGCTGGCAATGTCGTTGCCCGAGAAGATTACAGTATGTTTGGCAACATGTTGTAGACCCAACGCTCATTTGTTTTGTCCCGCGAGCAACGTTCGGTACCTTGTGACTCGAAAATGCCCCATTTCAGTCGAAGAAAATTCAACTCATTGCTGATTCGCTGTTTCCCAGCCCCAAATCTCACTCAAGCAAACCCCGTACTTACAAAACACCGCTGTCTTTTTAAAGTGCCTGCTTTTCAAGTTTTTATCAGCACGCTAGTGATAAGGCACGAAGAACCTTTAAAAAAATAGAAAGAAAGAAAAACTTCGTTGTTAATCAGAGTATTGAATTCCTGGCATTGGACATGCACCTGCAAGTGACACGAGGCGTTTACTAGTTACCAGTCAAAGGGACCCATCGATCGGGGCCCCGTTGACATGAATGACAGCATCGTTTGTTTCACCCAACAATGAGGCGACCTTTGTCGACGCAGATTGGGAGAAGGGGGGGAGAGGCAGTTAAAATGGAATGTCGAAGAAGGAAATGTGAAAGCCGGACGTTTGGCAACAGCGCATTTTCTTTTTTTCCGTTTGCGGAGTTGAGTTTGTATTCATCTGCCTCTCGTGAAGGCCAGAGGGGGAGGGGGAGGCGTGTGAGAATATTGCCTCATAGGAACCTTGCCCACGCTCGTTTCGCTACGTGTTGTCGGAGAAGATAGGAGGCGGGGGGGAAGGGGAGCGGGGACGAATCAATACCATGGGAGCAGGACGAGGAGACTTTTTTTGGTCGTGCTCGGTTGCTAAGTTACAGCTCTGCCGTATGCGAGTGGAAGATAGAACGGGGACAGTGTTGCAAACTCGTTTTATTTCTCGGTAATACTGCTCTGGTTTCCATGCGGTAATTGATACAAGCATCGTTTCAAGTATTCGCATAGGAAAACGATTTACAATGCTGTAACCTGCGAATAGGTGCTGTGATTTATCCACCCCAGTTTTTCGCATGCTTTCAACGAGACTGTATATTTTGCTATTGCAGAGGCATATACACAATTTCAAGAAAATTATACATATTACATACAATGCAGCGCATGTATATAACACATTTAAAAGTTATTGTATGATTTTTCGCTTTTCTGCAACGTTTGCCTAATCGCGAACTTGAGGATGAATTGTGATGAGATGGTTAAAGGGACAATCGTAAACCCAACACGAGTTATACTGCCGTGAGTCCAGACCCCCAGAGCCTCGCTATACTCCGTCCCAGCTAACTATAGAGCATGCAAGACTCTGCGCAAGTGGGGGAAAGTGACTGAAATTACCAGCCTTCCCATCTGTATCTTCTGCTTCGCTCTGACCAATAGATTTCCCACTTTTCTCTGACGCTATACGCGACCTTACTCCACAATTAGCTGGGACAGGGTATAGTCTGCAAAATGCAGTATGGTATTGTGTGCCACGTGGAAGGGAGGTTAACATTTGTGTGACTTCGAAAAGTGCCACCCCATATGAATAAAAATACGCGCACTTACATTACTTGTTTATGTTGAAAATTGATGGTGATATTCTCGGTGAAGAGAATATTTGTTTATATTGTAGATTGATTTATTGTTTTGTATTTAGTTAATGAAAGATCTGCGTTGCATTTTGATTTTTGTTACAATGCTATTGTATGCATCTACTCAGTTCGCTA
This sequence comes from Lepisma saccharinum, assembly GCF_977018435.1. Lineage (NCBI taxonomy): Eukaryota > Metazoa > Arthropoda > Insecta > Zygentoma > Lepismatidae > Lepisma > Lepisma saccharinum. The sequence continues at coordinate 11,934,112 of NC_139249.1, forward strand.
GGCCGGGAGCGCACAAACAAAAGGCTGCGTGCGCTTATGGTTAAAAATGTATACCACGAGCGCACAAAATCCATGGCGATGTTGCCACGTGTTGTCAAGTGTTTCCTTTTCAACATTAATGCATATTTGCATAATAATCTTATTTTATATGCTAATTTTATAATTACTCTTAAATTCTTTCTTTCTAACCCAAACTAACAAAAATACTAACTTTTATCCAAAGAGGTCATTTCAATGAGGGAAGGAAGGATGGATGATCTCAGAAGAAAGGCCAGCCATTACGCAATCATAGATGTGGCAACGCAGCATTGGATGTTGTGCGCTAGTGGACTGTACCCTCTATTCAACCTGTATTAAGGCGATGTTTGTATTGACGCCAGGATTGAGATGAAATTTGAAACGAGATATTTGATGATCCAGAATACGACTAACAGTTTTATATATAAATACCGACTTCCACAGCTGTCTTCTATTGGAAAGGATTGTCAAGGCAACAGTGAATTATCATATGATTTTTTTTTCATTTGTTCTATTTGATTTTGATTGACAGTATGTCATTTTGCAACTCGCTACAGAGTCAGTAGGATGGAACTTTAACGGGGGTAGAGCAAATCATGATTTATCCATACTCTTGAAACAGCACCTTACACTCATCACTTTCACTGAATATTGCATATGAAGAACCGAAATTTGGGCGTAAATTGTCTTTTGTCACACCAGTTCGAATTTTCTGCTAATGCTAACCCCCTCGTTGTGTGATCAAAGGTTTACGGGTTCGTTTTCAGGCAGAGAAAACGTTTTCGTCGTTCCGATTCCCTTAATATTGCAAATTCCAATTTCAATTGTAACTTCTGAACGTTTTTCTGGATCACTACAACTTGGAAATGTTTTGCTTTTTTGACAGCTGTATTTTTATTACTTTGCGTTCTTTTCTGATACTTTTGCCTGTCGCGACGATGAGGGTGAGTGATGATTAGATGAAATTCATGAAGTGCCACTTAAGAAAGAATGGCCAGGCCGGGGATCAAATCAGGGGGAACTTAGGTGGCGAGATCGAAATTTGCAAGTCGGTCCCGAGCCGACAGTTGTAAAGAGAGAGAAATTTGATTCAGAGTAATACGACTGTCCACGACTTAATTTTTTTTTTTAACTTGATCGATTTTAGGATCTGGGGTTGGCAACAATGAGCGCGCCGCTAAACTCGCGCACACTGCAGCGAGGGAACCCAGCCCTTCCCAGTCTACTGACATTCGCTTTGGCGAGCCGCGAGTGGAGTGAACCAATGTGAAACTCCATTTTCAGGATTTTTTTTATATATCTAGAAAGAGTAGCCAAGTACGAAGGAAAAATGAACGAATGGAAAAAAATCATCGTTTGGTGTGTGTGAGTGTACTCCTGTGAAGTGATAACTATATTCAATAAGGAGATACTTTTGGTGACGCCCATTGGCTGACATAGTAAGTTGAAAATATTTTCTTCTTCTACCATGCGCATGTTTCTTTTCTTTTTTTCGTAGCAGGAAACGCTCTTGTTATCGGACAGTTTGAATGTTTGGCAACATGTTGTTTTGTTGCGTAGTCTGTTCCTTGTTCCCAGCTGTTTTTTGTTCTCGAAGCAGCATATGGTAAACTGTAGGATGTGTTTAAATACTGTGTTGAGGAAATTATACAGCACCGTGCAAGTGGGAATGGTGCCGACGTGGTGCACCGAGTGACAAGTGAACCATTTTGTTCTCCTTAACACATTGTACATGTTAGCCAATATATTTTGTTTTATATCTCGTACGCATTTTAGCTTACGTTTCCCCTTCCCCCAAGAGAGTATTCTGTATGTAGCTTCATACACAATAAGGTTAGGATTTAATTTTTTGAGAGCAGATCGCAGAATCAACGAGTTGTCGTTGTCATTGCGTGCCACTCTATTCACACTGCCTGCCTCCTGTATCTAGTGGTACGAATACGATACGAGATCCTGTAACAGAATACATGTAGATTGTCTCATGAAATGAGTAGTAGGTACACGTGTGTGTCTTTAGTTTGTAAAGATAAGATTAAACCATAGTTTTTGCAGAAACTGTTCATATCGTTGCACCAGAATGCTAGAACCACGAATGTGCTAAATCTTACTTTGTGATAAAAGCATTTTAATATCTAAGGTCCTGAGAAAAAACAACAACAAGGTTTTACAGTTGGGTAAATGCCATTGGAAAATGTGCTCCCACGTGTGGTTGTTTATAACCTCATATAAGTTAGTATAGGGATCTGTCAACAAGGAGTAGTCAGAAACTGCTCATACGCGAGAAGGTTAACATTTGCACATTCGTGGTTTGTCATTGGACCAACGATATAAGAGCTGCCTTTGCCTTCTTTGAGTTTAAAACCACTTTATGCACAGAAAGGCTAATCGGGAATGGATATACAGTTTAAAATCCCACTATATGTGCCTCTCATCGGGTATCAAACCCGGGACCTCTTGATTACAAAGCAATGCCGTTACCACTACGCCATCTGTTGCCTTTTTCTATAGCTGTTGTATTCACAACCTTCATGTCTGTTTCTACGATTCAGTAACGTCGCCAGAAAAAGAAAATCTCAAGAGTATTTCGTGGAAGAACAAGTATGCGTCTTGCTTGCTTAGTTCTATATACTTGTCACTGTGTGAAAATTCGACCCTTTTGATACCCGATGTTGATAATTATATAACATATAATAAAATATATGAAGAAGTGCATTGGTAATTTCGGAGTTGGTCGTCGAAAAGTCCTTGTCTGACCTTCGATTCAAACCCAGGGACCTGGTCTTTCCAACGTGTTCTCTCAGGGGTATGCGTTGCTAGGTTTCTGTTAGCCTTGAAATAACCAAGTGCGTCATTGCTGTTGACGTACATTATCGCGTTTCTGGATTTGCCGTGTTTTTGTTGAGAAATATGAGGAAAGTTTTAATTAGGGTAGAGTACTAACGTGAACTATTAACATAAACCTCTTTCCTCGCGCCCCTCAATTGGACGCGTTGGTCATCAGCCACGTCTCAATTGTTTTTGTCACCTCAGCCTTTCACTTTTGCGTATTATTGGGCGGACCTAGTGGCACCAACTTATATAGGCCTGCTTTTATGTTTTATTTTAGAAATAAAGTACCACGAACAAGAAAACAATATGTTTCTTCACTATACACTTACGGATTCTCGCAACTTAATTAATTACTGAGCGTTATCAAAATGTTTCATAATAAAATTATACTTTGCAGTGCCCTATATCATTTACATTATCTGTGGTCACAGCGGTATATGGGAGGGAAGAGAGGATAAGCACTAAAAACTCTCAAAATAAACTAACTCTCTAGCCTTGAAACCCGAAAATTTATGTAACACAAGCCTTCCATCTGTCCCTATCCTGGGCAAGATCAATCAATTCAGTTTTTCCAACAAGACTCCTGTAAACTTTTCTTTCCTCTCCCATTCGTGCCACATGACCTGCCCGCCCAAGTCTTCTTGATTTAATTATTCTAATAATAGACAGACAAAAAAACACGAAAAATAGGTACTGAAAACAGCCACTATAAAATTAATTGACTCAGGAATGGCCTGAAGCATTTTTTTAAACGTAAAAAAGTCTATATTTTCTAGCAAAGGAATTTAGGGCAAATCATCAGCGTATGTATAACACATATTAGTGCTTAAAATTATGAAACAAATCTCGGCGTGCAGCCCATCAAATGTTTCTCAAAAAATTGGCGCCACTGGGCGTGCCTGTTCTGCTGAGTAAATAATCCAAAAGTTAAAAATATCCTCCCACTTCGCCACATTAGCGTCTCCGTCTGTGAAGGAAATTTCCAGCCGGGGGAAAGGGGGGGAAATTCCTCACGTTCTGACAATCAAATACGTGAACCTGATCGCAATCTCGTTGCCAAACGTCTCTGAAGGCATCTTCAGTGCAGCTGCCAGGCTGCTTGTTCAGTTCGTTGACCTCGTTTCACCTTAATCGGCGTTTCCTGAAGCGGGCTTGATAAGCGATCGGCAACCGGTGTTTCGCCTCCTCCCTCCCCTCCACTCCCTCCTGGCATAAAGGAAAAAGGGATAGGAAAGGGAGGGGAGAGACTTGTAGGTACGACAATAACGTTTAAAGGAAAAGTAGACCGTGACTGGACTTATTTTTTTTTTACAAAGAAGAAAAGTGCCTTTTTTTCAGTCGTTCAGTGAAGTTGCATGTAATGGCGTTCCTGCAAGATTGTGACCCAGACTGTTGAAAGGCTGCAATACCAGCAATACTACCAGTACTCTTGGTGCCGATACGTCGAAAGTAACTGGTCTCCTTTTCCTTCTCTGCCTTGATGGAGAAACGGATCACAATTGGCTATCACGTAACAGGGTTAAATGACTGATTGATTGATTTAATTCATTTTATTTCGCTTTTCTGTCACTTTTGGCATATCGCGAAGTTTAGGATGAGTGATGATATGAAATTGCTGCTATGAGACAAAAGAACACCCATGAGAGGCTGTGGGACCCCTGGCATCGGCCAACAGAATTAAAAATCAAATATGTTGCTGGTAAACAGTTGCATCTTCTCAACATTAAGTGATTTTTGTTAAATGATTTTGATAAAATTGAGCTGATTTTCATGTGAACGGAATCACTTAAATCATTATTATAATCTTAATAGAGTTACAATTAATATCTAAGAAACTAAAAGTTAAAATATACAAAACAGTAATTTTGCCTGTAGTATTATATGGGTGTGAAACTTGAGAGTATTTGAAAATAAGATCCTTAGGAAAATATTTGGACCTAAAAGGGATGAGGAGACAGGTGAGTGGAAAAGGTTACATAATTTAGAACTACATAATTTGTATTCATGTCCAGATATTATTAGAATAATTAAATCAAGAAGACTTAGGTGGGCAGGCCATGTGGCACGAATGGGAGAGGAAAGAGGAGTTTATAGTATTCTTGTTGGGAAACCTGATGGTAAGAGACCTGTAGGAAGGCCAAGACGAAGATGGAGGGACAACGTTCAGATAGACCTAAAGGAAATCGGTAGGGATTGAAAAGAGTATATAGATCTTGCTCAAGATAGGGACAGATGGAAGGCCTGTGTTGCTGCAGCCATGAACCTTCGGGTTTAAGAAGGCTAGAGAGTTAGTTAGAGTTACAATTAAGCCATACAATATTTCATGTAAAACAGTTAAAACAGTGTTAATACAAATAATGGTTAGACGCCATTGTTCACTTAAACTGTTTTACAATGAGAAAATTACACTAATTTTGCAGTGTTTTGTTAAGTAACAGCACTTCCAGTGCGTTACTCTTCCACCTAAACACAAAATATGGCCATTTTTAAACCGGATGAATCGTTTTCAGTTACTCTATATTGCAGTGCAAAACCAGCCGTTACTGTGTGTGTGTGTGTGAGGAAGAGAGAGAGAGATGTATTCCTTGTATTGATACACACTTGCTCTTGACCCTGTAGCTTTCAAGACAGCTTATTAAAGAAAAGAAGAAAAAACTCATTTCTAGAGATTATAGACTGCGATGTTTATTACGTAATTATCATATCAATCCACCCATCCAGGTCTAAAAGTCCACGTCTCCATTGTATTCGTGCAACGTCCTAATGCTTGTATGTAGTTAATCCACAGTCCGAAGACACCGCATGTTCAGGAGACTGCCTGGGCATAATGATTCACGTTCTGCTGGAGATTTGCACCACGTCTAGTTAACAGCATAACGGTCCTTGGAGGAATCGAGATGGAAGTAACGTTCTCGGAAATGTGCTTTCGTGGCTTTCGGCCAGAGAGTGCCTGCGGAATAATGCCCGCGTTATTTGCTGTGCATTGAATACGTGATGAGAGAGGTAGAGTAACAAATTTTCGACTCTATAGTGACCTCCTGGTGACCTCACGGGTAAGTTTAGACGAGAATTGCACCGGTGCAGAAACATGAACATCTCTGGTTTTGCATTGGGAGCGAGCCTCTAACTCAGGAATCCAGCAATCAACTTATGTTACTCTGACGTCATCTCAACCCGGCACCTATCCGCAACTCTCTAGTTCACGCCCTACGCTGTTGGTAGGCTCGCTAGCCAGAGTAGAGATGTTCCAAAAGTATTCAGACTACCCACAATTCAAATGCAAACGTGAGGACGACAGCGCAGAATGTCCGTTAAAGATACAGGGGAGCGAATCTTTTCTCCACGTTTTTGCACTCCCAGACGTGTGAATGGACTCTCTGGCCATTGCTACTTACAAATTAGTGAAGATCTTAGACTCGTACCATGAGTAAGTAACATGTGATCATAATCAGAACATGGTATCCCAGCCTGTTGTTCTGCAACATGGCATTTGTATGTTTTCAATCGAGTAACGTGCCATAAAAAGTGTATTTTATACATTTCAGGGCCTGCTATTTTATTGTTGAATTTGTTTTTAAGCCTGCTTTGTGCACATAATGGCAGGCTATTCGGCGCTGGACCCACAGTTTAAAGTAGGATCCGAAACATTATGAGCCGGGTATCGAACCCGGAGCCCCTTGATTACAAGGCGACCACGTTACCAGTACGCCATCGGGGAGGCACCAACTTTGTATTTCCGAGAGAATCTACACTAAAAAGTGTGGTGCATGGCAACATTAGGCGTGTTATCGTGCGAATACTAACACTAAGCGTAATAGAACACTTTCTTGGGTGTTACTGCGGAATTGGCGTTATTCACCACCATCTCTGGTGTCTTGTTACACCATTGACTGTTCAACAGCAACATGTATAGAAGCACATAAGGCTCGAATATATGTTGCGTGTTACACAACTTGTTCCCATCACTTTAGGCGGCAAACTCATACTATAAGGCCAGCGCCAGCGAGCTTCATTTGAAGCACAAAGCAATAACCACACAGCTCTAAAATGGTGGGGAGAAACAAGAGACATGTTGCAGGATGATGAGGAAAGGTCTGTTTCTCACGAAGAGAGGTCAGCTGTTATTGCATCGTGAGCAAGCATAGAATTACCATCGCTATTTACGACTTGGAAGTGGGCGTCAGTGAAAGCTGTTTCCAGCAATTGCACCTCAGCCTTGGGCAAGATATTCATTGTTCATGCATTTTGTTCGAGAGCCCTGGATACAGCGGAGAATGCATAGCTTTAGTTTCGAGAAATTCGAGCATGTACGCATGGTTTCTTTCTGAGTATGGCAGCCATGAGGTCAGGCTTGAATAGTATAAATAATAACAATAATATTAACGATTTTCGATGTAACACATCTTTCATTTGGTTTACTTTCTTCGAATACTGGCTAACTGAACTTTATTTATGTTGCTAACAATAAAAACAATAAACTTTCTGCTTATTTTGTAACATGAAATGAACAATGTCAGTTTTCAGAGGGGCTTCGACGGACAGGTTTGACACCCCCCTCCCCTCCTTCCCCACGCCCATGATGATAGCAGTTCTTCATCCCCAGCCAGAGAGAGATATTAGCTGCAACAAAAGACGAATTATTTGTCGTCTATTATGATCTATTTGAACGCTGCTACAACATAATTAACATATCCATGCTGCGGGTAGTCACTCACACCAGGATGATTGTTCCCAGTGTTGCTCCTCGACAACGCGCTAGCACATTATTGCAAGCCACCTTATTCTCAGGACCTTGGAGAATTTTGTGTGGAAAATTTCGCAAAGTGCATCAAATCAGAGAACAGCTTTTAAGTCAACATGCAAGTGGAAAATAAATAGTTTCTTTCTGTCCCCTCTAAGTAAGGACATCTGTTAGGAAAAAGACGGTTGAAAAATCATCGTACAAGAAGCATGTATGGGTTAATTCAGTTTTCTGCTCGCCTTGTAATCAAAAGGTCTGTGGTTCCGTACCAGGCACATTGCACAGTGATTCGGATTCGACTTTAAACTGTAGTCCAAGTCCCGATTAGCCTCTCTGTGCATAGAGTTGACTTAACAATTCAATTCAATTTACTGCTTTCTCATTTGTGATAGTTGTAGAGAAACAACATTGACCGAATCATTTAAGACTCTGCGACAGTTGGCCAGTAATATGATCATTGTTTTCAAAATTCAGTCTTATTCCCCTGTGACCATGGACGTCCGCAGGATTTTTTCCAGGGAGGGGCAAGGAAGGTATTATTTTTCCAGGGGGGGCAACATGTCATATTTTCCCCAATAATAGTGTTCATCCCTCAAAAAACATTGCTTAAATTTGAATTTATCATGTTTGTGCAATAATTAACACACATTATTGTGGCTGAAATTAAATTATATGTGTGAAATATGTAATTTTTGGTTGACTTTCGTTTTCCAGGGGGGGGGCACGGCCCCACCTTACCCCCCCTTCCGGACGCCCATGCCTGTGACATGTTGTTTTTCAATGTGTTATTCAGTGGCGTATACTGAGTCCAAAATCTGGACTATCTTACTATGTCACGTGGTCGTAGGCCATGAATAGAAATAAATTTACAAACTCCTAAGAAATCAGGTTGCCAACTCATAAGAAATCAGGTTGCCAACTCATAGGAAATCGGGTTGCCAACTCATAGGAAATCAGGTTACGAACTCATAAAAAATCAGGTTGCCAACTCAAGAATCAGCATCATCATCTCACTGATATGAATAATATTATTAACAATTTCTGATCGATTTTTCTCCTGTATTTTAATCTCTAGACTTCAGGCTTCGCAGATAGTTTAGCTAGCCTGGTGTTATTTCATTTGAGCCATTACTCCGATAACAAGAATTTACGAGAAGCTGCGTAGGTTGGTTGATTTGATGTTTTAAGTCCACTTTATGCACAGTAAGGCTAATTGGGACTGGATCCACAGTTTAAAGTGGGATCCGAACCAGTATGTGCCTCCAGCGGGTATTGAACCCGGGATCCCTTGATTACAAGGCAATTACGCTACCACTGCGCCATCGGGGAGGCTAAGAGAAGCTGCGTAGGCATTAAAAAAATGATGGGGGAAATCTGTTAATACAGGTGGCTCAGTTGGTAGAGCAATGGGGCGGTATGCTAGAGGCCTGGGTTCGAGTCTGCACTGTTCGCTGAAATTTGTACCTGAAATTATTCGTAGTTATTACGCCACTAATCCCGGGTTCGAATCCAGTCCTGGGCATGGTTGTTCTTTGTGTTCCTTCATCATATCATCACTCATCCTCATCTTCGTGATTAGACAAAAGTGTCACAAAGGAGAAGTACATAAATAAGCACATAAAAAACGTAAAATGAAATTGTGTTTGTAACAAACTTCTTGGGCGAAGTTTTCCAACACCACGTTTACTGGCTTCTGCTGAAGTTTGTTCGTAACTTCTGTGCTTGTGATTCAGAAGTTAGAAATGAAGACGTCACATAACACGTTTGTGTGAGTGTGAGAGTGATAGAGAAACCTTTTGAACGAGCGAATTCTCTTTTTGAAGGTCACATGTAGGCTTTTCACAGGAATTCACAGATCAGCATTAGCCACGAGAGAACGAAGGAAACCCATTACGGTCTATATATAATTTGTGTTTGTGTGGTGTTTAAAAAAAAAGTGGGGGAGAGGAGGCGAAGTTGAACGTGTCGATGTGTTCGACGGAGGGTGGGGGAGGGGATGTTCTTTCGTGGAAGTCTCCCCCATTGTTATGCAGGATGCGCACGCGCATTCCCTTTGATTCACGGCGGTCGGGGACGTGCTCACTCACACCATCAACCTCCCGAACAAAGGAGAAAACTGCTCTTGGAGTTCCGTGACACTACCCTCCCCCTCGTCCCTCTTACGCTTTCCCCCTTTGTTCCCTCCGAGTCTCTGTAATTTATGACCCGCTCTTCGGGAGGGAGCAGAATAGATGTTGGGCGGGAGGGAAGGACCGAATCTGATTTTCCCCCGGAGGGTGTATAATTAAGTTCCTCCCCCCTCCTACCGCAGTACCCCCTCTTTCCCCCACTGCAGTATTGAAGTTATCCAGCGTCTGTGTTTTCGAGATGAATACAGTGTTGCCTGATGCCCTGCATGAATGCAGTTGGGGGGAGGGGGGCTCGTTGATTGTATTTTTGTAATGGTAACTTGATTTTTTTCGCCAGTGAATCTGAATTCATTTTAATCCGCCTTGTTCTGAATAAGTTCCACACATCACCACCACCACTACGTGTCAGTGTGAATCCACGCCGATTAACCCTAGCTGGAAATCAGCCCAATATTCACCTTTATATAATTGTTTAAGACCATATTTTCAAAATGGACACAAGTGCTACTCTTGGTCCAATATGATAGCTATCCTCTAAACCAGAGATTCCCACAACCTTTTTACGTTCGCGGCACCCTTGGGAATGAGATTATAAACTTGGTCACCCTTGCAGGAACTAGTAAAATTTATTGTCAAATAAATACACGGTTGCTACGCGTGTGGACAACCTGGAAAGCAGGTAAATGTCAGTGAATTTTGTAGATCGTCTGGAATTTACGTGCATTTTGGAGTCTGCAAGAGAAAAAGTTGCAAAATGAACAAACATTTCACTTCCACTTCTGGATTCGGTTCTTGTGATTCCACTCCGAAAAAAGATTCAGTTTAGAAACTTGTTTCTTTCATCCTCATGATTCTCGAATCCACGACTTTTGCGACACCGTCATTAGCGACACTAACATTTCTGCCGTCATATGCGACACTGTGTGGAAAATATATTCCATGACACCGTCATCTGCGACACAAAGTGTAAATAGCTTCCCGTCACACTTTATCCAGGCTTAGGACTGGCAACATCATGGAATCTTGTGTGTTTTTTAAAACTTTTATTAGTTTTCCTTCACACTGGCATCATGCAAGCTGGGTGTTTAAAAGCTGATGTACAGTATTTATCCTTTGTCAATGACGGATTTTTTAGATCCCTTGTCAGTATAGGAGCAGACTGCAATCCCTTGTCAATGTAGAAATCGTCGCTTCTCTTGTAGATGAACTAACATCTTACTATTTTCATTCTAATTTCTGAACGTACGCCATTCTCCTCAAAAAGCGCTTAAGATCTCTATGCATTTCATAGTCGGTAAACGCTCTTTGTATTCTCTAATCTAATATAATGTACTGACGTTGTCTACGTTTCCCTTTAATATTCAAGGCCTTTCTCTCACATAAGTAGTCGTTGTACACAGCTCCTAATCTTAAAGTCTTCACTAATTGGTATACGTTAGGACTTGACTTTTCCGTCAATACATTAACTGTATGGTTCCCATCCCTCGACTGCATTGTTAGTCCTGTGCCGCTGTTGGGAGCAGTTCCACATGGAAATGTCGAAAACAGAGTTGTTCATCCACTGTTCAACGAAATAATCCAAACATATTCTCAATATGTCGTGGTTTGGCGCATCTTCCATCACACATTAAAATTGGTTAAAGTGATAATTACAACCACTCACCTGAGCCTCGGAAAATACTTTCTTCAGAGACGCTATTGCTGCTGCACGTACGCAAATGTCGCTAATTCTGGTAAACAAATTAGAAATCGTAGGGGAAAATCCAAGCAGTGTCGCTTATGACGGGAAGAAACCAGTTTTTGCCTTAGTGTCGCAAATGACGGTGTCGGAAATGTCGGAACTCCATGATTCTCAGTCTTATGCAAAATTATGTTTCCTTCGAATTTCTGTAATAAATTTTCACTTTTATAATACTAGATATTAGAAAGAATATCAAAGTAAAACTTGCAGTCCAGATATCTGATTGCTATCTAAAGTACATTGACAATATGATCATAATTATCGGAAAGGGTGGTGAAGATGAGGTTAACGTCTTATTATTTTATGGATGTCTTGCTGGCATTTCCTATGGAATTCCTATATTCAAGGAAAAATTCTCCAGATGCTGTGTACTTATAAATGTAAGCATATAAGCAGCTGCATTTTCTATGACACCATACATCCGCCAGAAAATGAAAAATTGTGTATGGTTTATGAACTTTTTCTGTTGTTTTTATATTGTAGAGATCTGTTATGGTGAAATAATGTACCTGTTGCACGTGATTGTAGCACCCAATACATTTGATGCCGATTGTAATTTTACATTTCACTCTTCGAATTTTCACGTGTTCTTGTGTGTGTGTAGAATGAAATTTGCTAAAAAGAAAAGTTGAAAGAAAATATTCATAATTAACGGATTATGTATTTAATTTAAAAAGACAAGGTTCAAGAGCAAAAGTCATAGTGATAAACATGTCTGGAAGAATTTCATTTTTGTACTGGAAAACCTGGAAATGTCGGGGAATTTCATAATCAAGAAATCGTATCAACCCTGAAATACCTAGTCCAGTGCTAATGTTAATTATTTATTGAAAGATAATAAGGAAATTAGATTAGTGAAATGTTTTGTGTGGAGTGTAGCACTATATGGTGCAGAAACCTGGACATTGAGAAGAAATGAAGAGAAACGACTCGAAGCTTTTGAAATGTGGACATGGCGAAAAATGGAGCGTGTAAAATGGACGGACAAGGTAAGAAACGAAGCCGTACTGGAAAGAGTTGGTGAAAAAAGATCAATACTGGAGACCATCAAGAAGAGGAAAAGAAACTGGTTAGGACACTGTCTAAGAAGAAACTGCCTGCTAAGAGATGCCTTGGAGGGAATGGTTGAAGGAAGAAAAGTCCGTGGAAGAAAGAGATATCAGCTTATGGATTATATTAAATTAACTGGGTCGTATGCTATTACGAAGCGTAAGGCAGAGAACAGGGAAAGCTGGAGATTGCAGTGAAAAACCTGCCAATTAGGCAGAAAACAATGAATGAATGAATGAATAAGGAACAAACATAAGAATAGAATACAGTTTACTACAATGGAAATCATTAAAAGAGTTTTGCGATTATCGTGCAAATTGTCCTTGACTATTGTCATTAATTTTTCTCTTACATCCTGTGTGTTTTTAAGCGATGGATTTTTATGTGTCCTGGTGCAGAAGTTGTCAACAGCTTGTTTTGAGTTTATTTTCAATTCTTGAAGCTCTTACTGGGTCAAATAACGTACATGAACATGGTGATGGACAATTTGCACGGTAATATTCATGGATCCCAATGTACCCTAACAGCAGTAAGAATGAAAATAGCGATGGACAATCGCTCGGTAATAATTATTTATGCATGCATGTAGAAGGCAGTAGTAAACTGGTCGTGGTGAGCAGACCGGTTGTAGAATTTCTGTCGCTTGCTGTACTCGGTGTAACGTTTTTGCAACTTGGATAAATAGAAGAAGTGTTAGGAGGAAGAAAATGCATCGTCACGGCCAGCTGCACGATGCGGTCACCGCAGCACTTCATGCACGGCTGGGTCGAACATGAGAACCTCACGAGCCAGGGACTGTTTATTCCACTTCTTCGCTTGGCAGGATTCCAGCTTCGGGATTTTTGTCCCCTCTCCATCACGGTTTCGTGAGCATCTCAAAACAGCGTGGCGGTTGGCTTAGGAGGAAAATTACAGCCAGTGCCTTGTGTGGCAGGTGGAGAAAGTGTCGTGTGAATTTTTCTATCTCCGCGTCACTTTCTAAACGGCAACATAGTAAAAAAATAATAATAGTGTCCCGCTGGGAGGGAAAAAAATGCAGCTTCTTCCTTGTAATGTCCGGATGTGGTACTTTGGGTGTGCAACTCTTCTGAAGGAAATCCGTGTGCAGACTTGCTTATTCTGATGCTATTTGTATTCAACCTGTGTCTGCAATCTTTATTTGCAAGGAACGTATTTTGGTGTACAAAAAACAAGTGTTTTGTATGTAAATATATATATAGGGTTTCTATAAATTAGTTATACAAAAGTAACCGTTAATTGTGAAGAAAGTGTATGTGTGACAGAAATGGTTTATACATCAATGAGTACAGCATATCTTCAAGTTTATTGTCGCACGTTGTTATCTTCAGACGCCGCCACTGGAGGCGTGAGCGTTTTATTTTACGCAAGTACCGACTTGTATTGACAAACACACGTTCTTTAATGTAACCCCAGATAGAGAAATCCATGGGGTATCAATCAGGCGAACGAGGTGGCCACGGAATCGTTCCACCACGACTAATCCAAGTCGGTACTTGTGTAAGATGAACAAACGCTCACGCCTCCAGTGGCGGCGTCTGAAACTAACAACGTGCGACAATAAACTTGAAGATATGCTGTACTCATTGATGTATAAATCATTTCTGTTGCACGTACACTTTCTTCACAATTAACGGTTACTTTTGTGTAACTAATTTATAGAAACCCTGTATATTAATATCGACTTAAAATTGTGAAAGAACGGCAATTTTCATGAAGCCAGCAACACACCAAGGAACATAAAATGCATTGGCCCTATAATCCAAAATTGAAATACAAAATGTGCTTTGTCTTCTGTTACCGTGTAGGTTTACTAGACATTGAGGGGCTCGGGGAGGGGGGGGGATATAGTATGGTGACATTTCGGCCGTTATTGATTTTATTAAGCAGAAAGTATGAGAAGCTACATGGTAGATATTTTTTTTCGGTTGTGCTTATCAAAAACTCAATATGCTGACCAAGACAGAATTAATTTTATTTTAAAACATAAAACTAAACGTTACGTTTCAACCTGCTGGCAAGGTCTTCTTCAGGCGCTGTAGCAAATACAAATGAAATAAGGCACACACACACACAAATCACTCCCCTTCTGTGTTTACCAGTTTGAGAAGCGTCCAACGAGTCCAATGCAATTTTGCATGACTTGGCAATTAAACGCGAAAAATTGAAGAATGGTTCTTTGTACTTTGTAACTTAATAATGGCCATGTTTTACTCCCAACCGCTTCAAATGTAATGCAAAATTCAAACACAAAATGTGCTTTATATTTTGTTAACTAAACACTGGATTAGCAAACTTTCTTTTTAGAATTGAAACGGGGATCTCCTCCTGTTTTTCCTCCAGATAGATTTATTATTGACTGAAACGGTGTTCAATATCGCAAGGGGAGGTTATATTTAAAATATGCAATGTATTTTCCTTGAAAACTTGAGCTTTCATTCTCTATTGTTTACAAGAATGTTAGAATAACAAATGCATCGTGTATTGTCAAGATTTAAAATAGAGAGTACAAAACTATCAGAATGCAGATGAACGGAAAACCATATATATATATATATATATATATATATATATATACAGGGTGTCCCACTAGCTTTCGAACCCGAAAAAAGCGTTATAATTTCCGAACAAACATACATAGGAAAATGAAATTCACAACACACGTACCTTGTTTCATGCTGAATACATGATCTTCACAGCAGGTGCTGCAAGTGTCTTCCCTGGACGTCCAGACATGTTTATACACGGCGTTCCATATTGTGAAAAGTCCGATGTAGAGTCTCCGGTGTGATCTCGCGAATCGCATTCTCGATGTTGTTTCGCAACTCTTGAAGTGATCGTAGTTTATTTCTGTAGGCACAACCTTTAAGGAAACCCCATAAAAAGAATTCCGGAGGTGACAAATCTGGGGATCTTGGCGGCCACAATCCTTTGGAGATGATTCTGTCACCAAAAAAGGACTCAATTTCTGCCATGGACACGTTGTAAGTATGGCATGTCGCTCCGTCTTGTTGGAAATAACCGCGACGCAGTTATTCATCATCCAGCTGATCCACAAATTCACTGAAGATGTGTAAGTAAACTTGTGTGGTTACTGTATCTTTAAAGAAGAGGGGTCCAATGATACGCTGTCGGGAAATTGCACACCAAACTCCCACCTTCAATGGTCCTTTACGGCGTCCAAATTCACGTTGAACGGTCTGATACGATCCCGATATCCAATATTTCTTTACAATGAACACGCGTTCTGGTACGGTGTACCGATCCATCCTCGCGATGCAGGGACTCGCGCATGACACGAACCCACACGCATCACTTCCCCTGGCGCCACCTACCGTCTTTCTTTTGACGCTTGCGTTTATTTTCAACCCTGCCTCGTGTTCAGCATGAAACAAGGTACGTGTATTGTGAATTTCATTTTCCTATGTATGTTTGTTCGGAAATTATAACTTTTTTCGGGTTAGAAAGCTAGTGTGACACCCGTTATATATATGATAAAAAAAAGCATTTATGCAGTTTTCATTCCCAATTTTCAAAAATAATACAAAACAACATTGATTTTAGCATCATATGAAGATATGCATATACATATAAATCGGTTCCTTTCGGTTCCTTCAATGTTACATGTATACCAGGGGCGTATATTAATGGCTATCTAGATTATCTGCGAAGCTCAGACTCGGTGAACAAAATACAGGGAAAATATCTATCAGAAAATGTGCATAAGATTGTTCATTTCAACAAGAATATGAACCTGATTTCTTAGGAGTTGGAAACCTTGCCCGCTCCAGGGGATGATTGTCGAGGCTAGGGATCCTGATCAATGTTGCAAACCAATTTGTCCCAGCATGTAATTTCCCCAGAAATGGGGAATTGTGGAGTCAAACTGATCCAGGAGAGGGATATATATAGCAGGGAAATTACCCTCTGAACTTCCTGAACAATCTTTGTCAATGTTACATACCCAATGTTCCCGGCATGTAAATTTCCCAGAAGGGGGAATTTTGATATTTTATTTATGAGGTATGTATTTATTAATTTAATCACATTGTCACATCACTTCCACCCCCCTCCCCGAAATGATATAAAAGAACCCCCTCCCTACCAGCAAATTTTTGTCCAAATTAAAACACCATAATATGGAGAGAGAGCAGCTTTATGACTGCATCCTAAGTATTAATTTTACACCTCTCTCTCTCTCTCTCTCTCTCTCTCTCTCTCTCTCTCTCTCTCTCTCTCTCTCTCTCTCTCTCTCTCTCTCTCTCTCTCTCTCTCTCTCTCTCTCTCTCTCTCATGATCTACACCAACAAGAATATACGCACAATAAAAGTAAAATAACAATACTAGAAAAATATATTGTGTTACTTAATCAATTAGTAAATGAATTAGTTTGCTACTTTATAATTGATTGATTTGCTTTATTATACATCGCTTTTTATGCCACTTTTGGCAGATTTACGAAGATGGGGATGAGTGATGATATCGATGAATGGACACTCTCAAACATCCATGCCAGGATTAGAACCCGGAACCTCTGGCGTCGTAGCGCGATGTGCTAACCACTCCGCCACACTATTTTATAAATATCAGTTCGTATATAAAAGTAACAATTCCTTTATATGTATTTAATAATGTGTATGGACTAGTGTTACCCACGAGACGAGACTTTGGCCTGTCTCGTCTCGTGGAAATGCTGTCTCGTCTCGAAAATATTCGTTTGTCTCATGACACATGGTCAATCTCGTCTCGAATTTTTAAAAGCCTGTCCCGTCTCGTCCCGTGGGCAACACTAATATGGACCCAATTATGCTTTCCAATGAACTCGCTTCGTAGAGCCTTGCGCCGTCCAGTTGAGCAGACTTACTTATTCTATAAGTGGTAAAGAAGCAGGATCAAATGTGACGTCAGAAGTAGGTTAGGATATCCAATCTCGAAGTAGAAAAAATTGAAATCGTCCGTCACATATGTTGGCTGTCGTAATGAAGTTGTGCCAGGGTTAAAGTATACATCACATTCTGAGTGCACATGAAGGGAAAGACAAGTGCTAATCGTGCAGGTCCACTTCGCTTCTTACATTTCCTTCTAACGACCATCGTGCGAACAGATGTTGACCCGAACAATTTTTTAGGTTGCATGTACTGTCAGAAGTGTGCCTGTCATTAATTTCGAGATTTATGAGAAATTTTTAGGTGTTCTTTTCCCATCGTTACTGATGTGATGACGACATGGTAATGTCGCCTTGTAATGAGGGGTCCCGGGTTCGATACCCGATAGAGGTACATTGCACTAATTTTGTAGAAATGTATGCCTGAACTTTGTCTCCTACCCCTTTGATTCCGAATTTATTGAATCATCTTTAATTAAGATAAAAATTGATTATTGGGTTATACATTCATTGCATAGTACACTCGTGTTCACATAAAGTGGCACATTTTATTAGGTTGGGCAGTTGAAGAATGTGCCGCTTTATCTGAACAGGAGTGTACAAATGTTTAAAGTTGACCTCATATACATTTATTTCTTTTTGTTTTGTTTACAAGCAAGAAAATATTTTTCCAGTGTGTAGCCATTAGTGGTTTACATAAAGATTGGTAGTTGTAAAACAATTGAACATCATTTTCTTTGTCACATGAAAATTCCCAACGGCAAAAGAAATGGTAGGCAAATTGTCTCAGTTTTCCTCTAGTCAGTTTTCCACAATCTGATGATCTTAAATTGAAATAAAAAAACGTGACAAGCAGAGGACGACATCTGCTTATCAACAGAATTCCATTCTTTAACACAGGATGGAATAGAAATGAATGAAGTGATGGACAGGCTTGCCTACTATTATCTTTGCTGTTGGCTGTACCTCTGCAGATCGGTTAAAAATATACAAAGGCGTTTCAAGTGGGATATATAAGTATTACGAAGCAAATTGTCCCAAACCGTGTTCATTCTTTTTGTTGTACTCACTCCGTTCAAAACGGCGTCTCGGCTGTTAACATCTTTACAGATTAAAAAATATACATCGAGCCTCTGTAATTAAATGATTTCACTGGAAAAAGGACGTGTGATTATTTGCGAGTTCTACTAAACCGTTTCCAAGTAATTAATGGGGCAATGATAATGATACAGTTTGAGTAGTCGGAGGCTGGTATTTGGTGCGTTATCAACATTCGAGGAAGGCTGCTTAATTCCAGCCTTCGCTTTTTTTTTTTTTTTTCGGGTGTTTGCTGCTGGGAAAGTGGGATATCGCGTGAGACATGGTTGCTCGCATCGTTCACCTTGCGTTTTTTTATTTCTTTTTAAGGGGGAGGAGAACCCGTTTTCTTCGCGGGAGGGGAAGCGGTTCTGGAACACGAAAGACAAGTTTAGTTGCATTTCGCTCCGAGCGGCTTCGGTCATAAAATGTTTTTTAAAGAATGTCGTGTGAATGCAGGATCTTGAAGAAAGTAAGGCGGGGAGGGGAGTTGGAGGGGAGGGAAGCAGATCCTCGCTGCCATTTATAGTCTGCTGGATCAATTCAAAGGTTACTATAGCAACTGTCAGGGAGGCTGTGGAGAATAAAAAAAAGTTGAGGAGGGGGGGAACTGCGCAGTGCCGCGTTGTGAGCTCTTTAGGAGCGATGCTCTCGCATTTAAAGGCAAGAATGCGGACGGTTCTATTGTTGGTTGGGAATTCCGGAAAAATCGATGCTGGAAGCCGTAACAATGCAGTCGAGATGGATATTGGGGTCTCGCGTTCCTTACCCTGCGGGAAAATTGTAGTAAACAAGTCTTGACGATATCGCTGTTGTCGAATGGAGAATTTGTGGTGTGGGTGTGGCGTAGACTAGGATCCATGAGTAGTTCTCAAGGACGCTGAAATGTCAGCCTCCACCCAGTGATGTGCGTCTACGCGTAAACAACGATAGTCTACATTCTACACGTAGACTATTTTATACACGCAGATTACCTATCTATGTAAACAACATGGCGAAAGGTGATAATTTAGCAAAGGGTATCGTGGAATTAAAATTAAATTATACTGCGTATCAGTTGCTGATGTGTGAAGAGACCTTTTGATACTCTTTCTTCCAAATTCGAACAATTTCTCACCTAGGAAGAAACCTAATATAGGAAATATTCAAGTATTTTATGGGAAAAAGACCACTCTTGCCTCACGACTGCCATCTGTTGTTGTTTTTTGCATACTCTTTATCTTCCTCCATAGTTGATAATTAATAGAAGAGAAGAGAAATTTTTTTGTAAATATGATTCTTTTCATTTTGTTAGGAACCAGTCCGGTTCAAATCCGGGAACTTTTCTAACGGTGGAAGCGGTCCCGGCGCCTACCCAGCGTCGAATAACATGGGTAATACCTGGGGGAAACCCTGGGGGGTAAAGGCGGTCAGGGGCGTGATGCTGATCACATCACCCCCACTCACGACCGGATCAAGAAAGTGTGGGGCGTTACCCCCACACCCCCTATACGCCTTCATGGCGTGGTGCTATGCACAGGGGAACACTTTACCTTTTTTTTTTTTTACCTTTTTTTTTAGGAACCAGTACAGTTGAAAATGTCACACCCTTGAAAATTAATTTTAATGCACTTTAGATTGTCTACGTAGTCTATGTAAACTACAACCCAATGTAATCTACGTGTAGACAACGCATGTAGACGTAAACTTATAGTCTACAACACATCACTGCATCCATTTTTCGTGCATTTTTGCAACCTCTGCATTTTACGCCAGAAAGTGTTGTTGTTCGCCTTTATATACCTTCCCTGTCATGTCCGGGTTGCATGTAATGAAAAGCTTTTATTACAGGTGAATTACCCCCACCAACAATCTTGTCCTCAACCCCCCTCACTAAAAATGTTCAGGGGGAGAGCTTTTGTTACAACAGGATAAGCAATTAGTTTCGACTTAAAAAGAATAACCGTAGTAAAGATAATATCGAAAACCCACATAAAGTAGTATATTTGCCAGTCTTCAGTGTTGCATGCTCTCTCTCTCTCTCTCTCTCTCTCTCTCTCTCTCTCTCTCTCTCTCTCTCTCCCTCTCTCCCTCCCTCCCTCCCTCCCTCTGTCATATACGCACAATAAAAGTGAATTAAGAATACAAGAAAAATATAACTATGAAACCTAATTGATTTGTATTATCAGAATACAAAAACTAATGAAAACTTATGAATAACAAAATTATTAGTTTGCTACTTTATATTGATTGATTTGCTTTATTATACATCACAAACATCCATTCCCAGCCCAGGATTCGAACCCGAGACCCCTGGCGTAGTAGCGCGATGTGATAACCACTCCGCAACACTATTTTACTAGTGTTGCCCACGAGACGAGACTTTGGCCTGTCTCGTCTCGTGGAAGTCTCGTGGAAATGCTGTCTCGTCTCGAAAATATTAGTTTGTCTGATGACACATGGTCAATCTCGTCTCGAATTTTTAAAAGCCTGTCCCGTCTCGTCCCGTGGACAACACTATATTTTATAAATATCAGTTCGTATAAAAGTAACAATTCCTTTATATGTGTTTTTAAATATTTAGCAATTAAGTTTTATGTGTAATAGCATTATAAATATGTATATCTGTATAGCATTTGCGTGTGTGTCTATTCTAGATTAAGATCTCCTCCCCCCTTCACACACACACCAGCCTTAAACGATTTCGCACCGTGAGAGGAAGAACTTTGTGTATCATGTAAGAACAAATATCGTCATTTCTACTGGCCAATGCTGATTATGTTTACCCCAAATCTTCTACAAATCAATGTTAAATCCCTATTCCAGGACCTCCTCAATTCTTTCCTCCTGAAGCAGGCAATAAAAATACCAAAAACATCAGACGAAAGTGCAAAAACGCAAAGGAGTAAGTTCTTAAGTTTCGTGCCGAGTGAAAGCATGGAGGGAGCAAAGAGTGGGAAGTGGAGGGTGTAGAAAATATGGTCGCCTTCATCCAATATGATCACGCAAGGCTGCGTGATTGCGATCCTGGGAACGGACGAGTGCGGTTTATTTTTACAGTCGAAGTTTCCAGCGACTGATGTCATCCCCAATGAGGACGATGTTCCGTTGGCGGCTGAACACCGAGGAACCGCTCGAAGGTCAATGGTATCCACGGACGTGGTGCGTCACATTCGCTCCAACTTGGAAAATAATACTTCATTGGGTATCTTTAATGAGGCCCCCATGACTGGACCTTCATAGTGCTTCGGATCACACTTTAACCTTTAGACCGCCGAACGGGTTTTCGAAAGTAACCACTCTCTGGCCGCCGCCTTTGCGCGCGATTTTTAAATGTTACACTTATTTCAGAAAACGTTATAACTCTGAGACTATTTGAGCAATCTACTTCGGGTAAGTTTTGTTTTGCAGGTAGAACATCAGGGCATTCAACCGTGTAGAAACTAAAACGCCAAAGCCAATAAGAGAGGTTAAGTGAGCCGCGGCCCCCAACTACCAATGAAAAAAGTCATAAAAATGGGGAGTTTTTTCACATATTCTATAATGTAATGCACCCAGGAACATGAAATGACTTTCATTCGGTTGAGAAAGGACCATTCTTTAAAAATAAGGCTAAAGTTTGCCTCCTCTTCCTAAAATAGCGGGGGAAGAGGGGGCAAACTCCCCATTTTTATTATCTTTTCATTGAAAGTTGGGGGCCGCGGCCCACCCAACCCCTCTTATTGGCTTTGGCGTTTTGATTCCTGCACGGTTGTATGCCCTGATGTTTTAGCGGAAAAACATAAGTTACCCGAGGTAGATTGGTCAAATAGTCTACGAGTTATAACATTTTTTGGCAAATAAGCTTCCATATGTAACGTTGGATTCGGGGAGGGGGCGGGAGGGGAGTCCTGGGTGGGTGGGTTTTCTTCCACATGACATTTCAAAGTCTTATCTCAACATCTGTCAGCGTTTATAACCTCACATACAAGTATGAAGGTCCTAAAAGCAGATGTATTGTTTAATTAACACGATGGTCCATGAGTGTGCCATCGGGCGACTCGGGGTATATTGTGGATGCAACACTCATAGCCCATTGGGAAAGTAAAGGTTAAACTGTATGTCCAGTGCTGATCAGCATATCTGTGCGTAAAGTGAACTTTATACACCCCTCTCTAATTTTTGACCAATGTTCAATTTATGGTCGTTTTGACACTAAACGTAACTTTACACTCCCCCAAAAACTATTTTACACCCCCTTTATTTTCGAGGTTTCGTTTTGAAACTACAACCCCTTGAAAAGTGGCATTTTATCCTGTGTGTTTGTAGAAAGAAAATCATGGTGGCCACCAACATTAAATACCGGATGTTTCATAAATAATTGAGAGTTTACAAAAAAATATTGCAAGTAAAGCATTGCACTTACGTTAATAAAACCAGTCCAGAACGAACGAGGAACTCAGTTTTTTTACACCTTCAAATGTTCAATGTGTGCACCACGGTGACATGGCACACAACGACACGATAGTCTAGTTCTTGCCACACTCCCTTAAGGTTATGGCTGCGATATCCCGCGGCATCGGTGAAACGAATACCCTGTCTTTGATGAAACCCCACAAAAAGAAGTTACACGGTGTATGGACCGGTGATCTTGGGGACCAAAACATTGCACAAAATACTGTGAGTGATTTGAGTGTCGCCTAGCGGCAGGGAAATGAACTCTCAGCTTAACGAAGCATACACGCACAAAGTGTTTGCGTGCCTCAATCCTTCTGGACTGGTTTCATTAACGTAAGTTCAATTGCTTAATTTGCAATAAATTTTTGTAACCTCTCAATTATTTATGAAACACCCGGTATATATATTTGAGGATACAGCTGCAGTGTGTTGTGTTGTGTTGTGTGTGTCGCCTAGCTATTGCAGAACTTGTTATTGACGTTCGCTCATCCCCGTAGAGTGAGGCAACCCACATAACGCATTGCAAGAAACCAACGACATTGAATTGTTTAGTTTATTTTACTTCGCTTTAGTACCACGAAAATGAGAATGAAGTGATGGAATTGATGAAGAAACACTCACAAAGAACACCCATGCCGGGGTTCAAATCCAGGACACCTGGCGGCGTAGCTCGCTGCGCTAACTACTTCGCCACGGAGGCAGGACAGGAACCTATTACGGTATTGAAGTCCTGAAGCTTTCTTGGCGACGAATGATGAATAGATTCTCTCGGGCTATCGACGAGTTCTGGAAGGATTTCCAAGCTTTCGGAGAGCTAACATCACACTCATCATCCACTATTATGGTGTTATTTCAGGACCTATATGTTTCATTTTTTATTGTGGTGACTGTACAATCGCCGATAATAAAAATGAGACGTCTAGATCCTGAAATATTCGCTTCCTTGCAAGGTAGAGTGAGATTATTTCCATAACACCCGTGGCTGTTCTGCATTTGCAGCTTGGGAGCGAGTCGTAACTCCCGAAGCAACCAATCAGCAAGCGAGCCGCTGACGTCATCTAGACCTAACGCCTATCACTAACACCCTTGCTCGCGCTCTAGGCTGTAGGTAGGCTCGCTAGCTGGATTCGCGCAATCGGCTGGGATGTTCCGAAAGTAATCAGACTCTATTATGTGTTATGCTTAACTCTACGGCAATGGTAGAAGTTGTAGTAGAATGTTTGCTTTAGGGAAGCGAATATTACATGATCTAGGTAGATGTCCCGTTTTGAATGCTCGTGACCGTACATAATGTTATAAACTATGTAAACGCCCGAACTTTTCAATTAGAGTGTTCTTTCGTCATTGCAGTTTAATAATTCTGTTTACCCGTTCTGTTCTACTTCCAGTCTCGCATCCCCCGGAACACCAGTTTAGGGGCAGCCGGAAACAGCCGCGCCGGAACTCCGGTCAACCGGAAGCCGCGAGCCACAAAGCTTCCAGTGGGAGACCAAGCTTCAACTCAGGAAAACAATAAAGGTAAGCGGGTGTGCTTTTTTTTATGCGCCTCGCACGAACATAATTGCCGGCCTGTTGACAGTTTGGCGGTTCCAAAATATGCCTTCCACGTGCGGCGTCCGTGTTATGTTCCCGAGCCGAGCAATTAGCCTGTGGAGGTGGTTAGCGTGTGTGAAACGCGTAATTAGCAGGCTGGGAATTTATCTCCGCCCAAAACTAGGAAAATGTGCATGGGAACCGGGGGGAAAAGTGCCTTTGCAACCATCAAATGCTGTGGGAAGTGTTGGAAAAAGCCAAAACCAGCTATAAAAAGCAGTCATTTTGAATCTAAAAATCCAATGAATTCACTAGCCCCGTCTAATTCCCTGCACTTTTTCACTCTCTCTGCACTCACGTGTCTAGTTGGTTACAGAGTGCAACAACCAGTCGTCTAATTCGTTGATTTGGTGCCTGCACCGTTTTCACTACCTTCGTGCGGTGTGCAGTAAGATGCATGTGCTAACCAATCAAACGAACGTTTAAAGCAGCATGCAAGCATTTGTTGAATCTTCTGAACTTGAACACCGTGAGTACAACATATACTTAGCTGAACGCAATTTTCTTGCACCAAACTGTAACACTGGTATACACCTGCACTACACCTAGTGTCAAAAAGTGGAGCGAACTAGGCACGGTCACTGAGAACCACAAGTGAAATGCAGCAGCGCCATCTCTTATTCTTTTTGGCAGAATAAGTGGAAGCAAGAGTGCGAGTGGTGCCTCTCAGCGCCTCTCAACGGATTATTACAAAACTTGCAAATGTATAAAAAATAGGGAAACCAAAATCAGGGAAAGTACGTCGGATATTAATCACCCGTTCAGCATTTATCTTGCTCGGAAATTGCAATCCTGTGATATACGCGTAAATATAGGCCTATGTTCACCTTGGTGAAAAGACTCAAGAAAAATGAAAGAAGTGACCAAATATGACGAAACAATACACCGAATATTGTGAAAAATGACGGGGGAAATGCCGAAAATTGGGGACAATGACCTAAAACCTGAAAATTGGCAAAAAAAAAAAAAAAAAAAAAAAAAAAAAGTGCACTTTGAAATTACCTTTTTTGGATTCTAGACGAAGTGTAATACAGGGTTTTCGTAAATGATTGTCGGGGTTACAAACAAGCATTGTATTTTACGTAATAAAGATAGATACATGCAATTTTTTGCAAAATGTTAGAAAACTCACCAAGTTTTTATGACAAAGTCGCAAATGTTCCATGTGCTCGCCTTGCGATATCCTGCAGATATCTCAGCGATAGTGCCATTTCCTGCCACACTCGGGTTGCATATCACGTGTAACACTGTTGATGGAATTCGTTATGCGTGTTTTCAGTTCCTCAATGGTAGTGGGTAATGAAGGATAGTAAACGGTATCTTTTACGTATCCCCAGAGAAAAAAATCGCAAGGAGAAAGATTAGGGGATAAAAGGTTTCCATCCTCATCACTCCCGTGCCCAATCCAACGTTGTGGTAATTTTCTGTTGAGCAATGATCGCACTTCACAGTGGAAGTGAGGTGGGGCTCCATCCAATTGCATGATGGTGTTAGAATCTTCTTCCACTTGAGGAAATAGCCACTCATTCAACATATCCTGTGTGTGTTTACTTTTCCACTTAGGTGGAATATGGCCTCGTCAGTGGAAACGAAATTCTCAATGAAATTGTCATCGTCAGCTATGATTTTGCATATCGCGAACGTTTCCTGTACACGACGGTCATTACGTGTTAGCTTTTGATGCAGACTTGGTTTCATGTTTAGCAGTTTTCACTCCATAATGTTGTCTTTGGAATGTTTATTTCTTTGGATCCAGCAGGAATCCATTTCTTCAGGCTCCGTAGATAGGTTTCACGAACTCGCTCCACATCATGTTCCGACACTGATGGTCGACCACTGCTTTTGCCTTTGCAAATGCAAACTTTTTCTTTGAACTGTGCATACCACCTTCTAATCGAATTGTCTGACTGTTCTCCTTCCTATATTGCGCACGAAAATGTCGTTGCACAGCTGTAACGGACCTCGTTGCGTGATATTCAAGGACACAGAATGCCTTCTCACTAGTAATATCCGCCATTTTGGAAAACTCCAGCCTGGCGACAGAATCGGGAAACAGAGGTCTTTGAAACAAATAAGGAACAAAACTTGTTGAGTTTCTCAACAATATCGTGCATTTGTGTTCATCGCGTCATTCACTCAGATCGATTACAACAATGAGGAAACCCCGACAATCATTTACGAAAACCCTGTATTGTGTATATTTAATGGGCATCGTATCGTGTCCAGTATGTCAGAAAAAAATGACATTTCATCAACTTCAGCTCCCTACTCATGAGTGCAGACCTCAACCACCTCACTCTCCAAAGACTTGTATGAGGACGAGGGCGCGCCGTGAGGTTGAGAGGAAGGTTGAACGACAATGACCACCTCTGTTAAACACTACGACGAGCACGAATCATAAAAAATTACCACGGGACAACACATGCTAGAACTAGAATCCAAAACGCTCTGGTGTACGGGTTTATTTTATTTGGTTTATTTTACTTCGCATTTCTGCCGTTCTTTGGATAATCGCGAAGATGAGGATGAGTATGAGTGATGATATGATGAAATTGATGAAGGGACAGTCACAAAGAACACCCTTGCTCTGCCTGGGATTCGAATCCGGAACCCCTGGCCAGGCACATATCTAGAAATACATTTCGGAGTGGGTCCGAACCAACTATCTTAAAATAATAATAATAATAAAGTTTAAATTAAAATAATTGTATATAATTAATTAAAATATTTAATTAAATGATATAACAGCACGTATTCATTATCTAGCTTACGTATACTTAAGGTCGGCAAAATTTGTAAAAAAAAACAACAAAAAAAAAACTGACCTAGCAAGGAAATTAATGTCAAATAGATAAAGAATTGAATATTAAAAAAGCATGTAAGATCCAGGTGACAAATATGATCTAAATATAATTCTTGCCTTCCAATAGCCATCGATTAAACCACAAATATATTTCCGTTATTTAATTTTAGTACTAAGTGAGTCTTTCGGGGGGGGGGGTTCCCCCCCACTAAATACGTGCCCCTGGCATCGTAGCGCGTTGTGCTAACCACTACGCCACGGATGTCGGCTGGTGGACAGTTTTGGCTATTTGGGAGCACGTGGCTCTTGATAATCTTTGCCCCTTCTTCCTTCCCGAAAGAAAATGGCACGAATGTTCAACATTGAGTCATTCTTCGCGCCGCACCTGTTGTTGTGTCACCGGAACGGGGTCGTTGTACTCTTGGAGGAAGCAACTCGAAGTGGAGGTTGGAATGAGATATCGGAACGAAAGTTTCTGGGTGTACTTTTTTTTTTCGCATGCCGTAAAACTTCAAACGCTTGTAAACAGGTTTATCCCTTTCTCGCTCTTCTCGGTCAATTAATGGCTAAATGAGACTAAAAACGAAACTCCCGTGTTTTGTGTGCGGTAGCGTGGGATGCGCTTTTCCCGCCATTATTACCTTTGTTTCGCTGTATGGGCGTCGCCAGAAATTTGTGTAGGGGATAGGCCGTTGATATAAAATTGAATAATACAAATACTAATGTTGGGTAAAGGTTGGTGCGACGAGCTAAATGACATTCGTTCAATTTATTAATTTAGATCAGACAACTACGACTCAATAACTGAGTCTCAACGATCCTGAAACGTTGAATATGTCATTAGTTCGAATTATTTGTTTTGATAAACTTTGCCTGGTAACGCTGGTGACGCGTGCAGATCGCTGGAGATTAAAATTTTATACCTTCAGATTTTCAAATAGGATTTCAAATAATTTACAACTAACAATAACCCCTTTCCATAGCAACAGCATTAACCCAATTTACACATGCGAAATTCCCCCCTTCTGAAAGAGAAGAATTAATCATTTAAACATTTTCACAAACACTAAATACAAATGGAAGAAAATGTTTTAGCACGTAAATATGAACACCAGAAACAGTAAACTTATTTATTGTATTCAATTTAACACATATTTCCTGCTTACGTAAGCATCAACAATCTGTCCTTATTAAGTTAAGAGACGTAAAATAAAAACTGTCGATACGTGAACGAAAATTTACCCATCAAAGTCATTTAGCATGCACCTTTAATGCCATATAAGGAATTACAAAAGTCCTAATTACTTCCTATTTTGACATTGAACCAATTTTAGAACATGCTCCTCGTTTATTTTGACTAGTGCTATGCGTTTCTTGCACGAAAATAAATCGTTTTACGTGTGCACAGAGCCCTTTTCAAACATGGCGTCGATGGCCATTTTGTAAATAACGCATGGTCTGTGACGTGTACTAGTACCGTTTCCCGTAAAATTCAACACACGCGAGATAGCTATCTCATAAACAACTTTGCTTAAACGTTGTAAACACGATCTTCGAGAATTTTCTTCCTCTCAAAGTCACTTAAGATAATTAATTTCCTCACCTGGTGTGTCGGGAACAACGAATCCAGCACGCACGAGTCCACTCTTACCTCTCTCTCCCCGAGAGCTCCATTCCTTTCCAACACTTATTTTTGCGATGTGCTTTCACTTCATGCTATTATCTGCCGTTTTGTCCTAACTGCAGATGTAAGATTCCTCCCTAAAGCACGGAAACAATTCTGATTTCCTCCACTGTAGTGACATTACTCTGTTCACTCCATGTTTTTTTTTACCGGAAGTCCTTCTCCACCACTGCACACCCCTCTCGATCACTATTCGTCATTTTTGCAGAGCACATTTGTCTTTACCAAACAACAATTTTTCATGATTTAAATACCACACGTTAACAGATATGTATATGCGTTAAGGAACCCAGTGTAATGCTCAATAAGATAAACTTTTTGCTGATAATTAACCAAAGGCATCTAGATCAAAACGCTGTATATTTTATTATTTTGCGCCATAACTGCGAATTGCCCATGCGTGCAGTGACCGACACATCAAAATGTCCTTGTGCATAAGGAAACCGCGAGAAAATCGGATCTTAAACAAAGGAATTTACAATTCAAATGCGCACAACGGTCAGAGCCATCTAGCGATTCTTCGCGTAACTATTAAAGCAACAAAGTTTTCATATTGCATAGGCATTCCACCTATCGTGAATTCTCTGCACTAGACGAGTTCATCGTCTTTGGACCTGAGTTGGGCTATTTTACCCCAGCAAAACACCCACGAAACTTAAGTTTCCAGAATACCTTATGACAGTTCGTCATAAATGGCGCCCAACATAGGGCTGAACCCTCACACAATACTTTTGATACAATACTAAAGTTAGACTTACATCAAATAAACATTCATATTCTACATATTCACTAATATACATATTTAATATATACAGACATATTACTTTATTGTTTACAATATGAAACATCCCGGATCACCAACTCTGGTGACTCCATCATTCTCCAGAAAGAAGGAACCCCGCATGTGTTTTGGTGTCTTGTAGAACATAGTGGCTTGTATATTTTTGGTTGGAGCAGGAAACAAATGAATGCCTAGGCCCACCGCAACATTATACTTACTTGACTATTAGCCCGCCGCAAGCATAACCTAACTTGACCTTTACCGCATCATACCTGCCCCCACCCGCAAACTCAACAACACCCCCATGGAACTACAAAACAACTCTTAATTCGCTTCTGGATTCATTCTATCTGAGCTAATCACTATTTAAAGGCGTAGTATGAGCCTTGTGTGCTACTACCCTAATGCGCTGCAGTTGGTATTTTCTTTGACCTAACCACAACAACGATGCAAATAGTGGTGTTCCAAATATTTATGAGATGAATACCCTTGAGCAATCTATCATAGAAAATGTCTTATCTTATTTTGGAGCAATCAGGAAGATTTTAGGCTCATCTCGCATGCTAGTACGCCGCAGAAATTTCACCTACTTGGTCAACTCGCCCGCCGCAGGCTCAATCTCACTTTACCCATACGAGAAATTTTAACCTTGCTCTTCCCCTACCCCCTCTTTATTTGCACTGTCCTTAACTAAAACGTCTGATTTACAGCTAAACCCCATCGTCTGTAACATTTCATCCACACCTTCCAAATTCAAATCTAGTAATCTTTTCACCCAAATTTTTACCTTGTCATCTGAACAATTCCAAACTTTACAATTTTCTATCGACTGGTGATCCATTTTTTCTCCTGTCACACAATCTATTAATGACAGCGTAGAATCTTTACTGTTCTTTACACAAAGGTAAGGGCCGACAAAGAGGTCACAATATTTTCTTATCACCTTATCTCCGGTACCACTTAAGGTCTGATTCTTAACAAAGACTAGCTTACCCTCTTCCACTACAGGTTTAGCATCCATCTTAGCATTATGTTGCTTCAATTTATTTTGCCTTTTACTAAGACTAGACAGATTCGCCATGACTAGCTTGTCATTCCACGTGACATTGTTAGCATCGACCCCCAGCGTCGGTATATCGGTCAAACTCTTTGTCATGTTTAATCTCAACTCCATTGGAGAATATCCTGTTTGTAACGAAATGGAACCATTCAGAAGTCGCAGAGCTTCAGGTACTTTTTCCGGCCATTTGTTGTGATTGGAATTACAGAGTATTCTCATCAAACGGTTCAATTCCGAATGATAGCGCTCTACCCAATTTGAGCTCGGATGGTACACCGGAGTGTAAACAAGTTGTACCCCCCATGTTTTCATTGCATTCTGAAAAATTTTCGACTTAAATTGTGGCCCATTATCCGAAACTAACCTCTGAGGAATTCCCAAATGAACAAAGTACACTTTTGACAATTTATTCACAATGGTATTGGCATTGCTATTAACCACCGGGTATGCCACCAAATACCTTGTTGCTGCATCTAGAACCGTAAACAAAAACCTTTCTCGCTTAGGCCCCAGCGCAAACGGACCCTGCAGATCAATAAACAAAATCTCCCCCGGCATGTCTGTGAAATGAGACCTTGCAACAATTTTAGCCGGATGTTTATTCGGTTTTGTACGCTGACACAACTCACAGTTTTTTACATACGACTTAATATCAGATTTCATCCCTTGCCAATAGAAAACCCGATATAAGTGAGATAAAGTTTTGGCAACACCGTTTAACATGTTAAATTTACTTTTACACTATATCTATATTCAAAATAAATCCCATAAAACTCAAAATTTGGTGTGTCAGATAGCCAGAAATATGTTTCTCTTACAAACACAATTCGATGTTTGGACAAACTCAGCAACCTTAATTGCGACTGTGCAAGGAGAATTCACTATAACTAGAAGCTAAATCAAACAGATGACGACGACAGCCCCGTAAATACATGGCGCGCAATCACTGCCACCAAATGTACCACTAACATTTTTGTTATTAATCTTGGAACCGAACCAGGATACTCGCCTTAAGTAAACCAAAGATACGTTTTATATGTCTTATAATTTCACGCTGCTATGCAAGATTGCTTGAAATTTATTTGTTTCCTCTTGAATACTGATTACCATCGGGTGGCATATCTCAGATACCCCCTACCATCACCATGTCATGTATACAGAGAAATCAAACCTATTGAATGTCGTTACTTAAACTCTCCAAAATACAGACTCCAGACGAACTTGTGTCAGGACTAAGCCGACACTAATGGCAAATGTCCCCTCGACACCCTATCATTCTCACATTTTCTATGTGTGGAGACGTATTTTCCCAAGGACGAACAAATACAACATCTAGTGTCCCTGATGTTCCCTTGTGTTTCTTTAGAACGCCAATCAACACGATTCTACCCGAGAAATTCGCACAAAATTTTACAATGAAACTTGCAAGCACATGTAACAACAAATTCAAAATGATACTGCCCACTTAAAAGCTGTTGGCTCCAAAATGATAGTGAGGCTGCTTGACTTGTTAAATGCTCCCATTTTAAATTTCCCGCACCAGACTGTCCATCAGATATCTTTTCTGAGCTATAAACTTGACACTAGCCCCAACTGAACTGACGTTTGAAAATAAACAAAAGTTAGTATTCAAATGATAATTAAATTCAAATTTATTTTAAACTTTCCAAAGATCCATACGTTATTAAATCCTTCAAATTAAATATAATATTATCTTTAATATTTACATTTTGTACAAAGCGAAGTTACTTTCACTGATTAAAGAGTGATGATCGCTCCGATGATCTCATCAGGCTTCATCTTTGAGCAATCATATTCAACCATATGCATCCCATGCCATTTTCTTCTGACATGAGTGCGATGCCAGATCATTCTAACCCTGTACCAAAGAGACAAAGCCAAGAGAAGACAAATACTCAAAATTTCCCCCAAAACTTTTGTATTGGTACTTTTCCGAGGAGACCTTTTTATTCTTCTCTTCCTAATATGGCTTGGATGGAGAGATACTCTTCCTCCAGCAACAGTTCGACTGACTACCAAAGTTTTCCTGGGAAGTGAGTCAGTAGGTGACTTCATTTTAACTCTGATGCGCCTCCCATATCTGACTGAATAACCAGTGCCTAATTTGATGAAAGAAACGACACATGCCATACTGGCAATTCTTTTGGGC
The DNA here is from genome assembly GCF_977018435.1 of Lepisma saccharinum. Classification (NCBI taxonomy): domain Eukaryota; kingdom Metazoa; phylum Arthropoda; class Insecta; order Zygentoma; family Lepismatidae; genus Lepisma; species Lepisma saccharinum. The sequence goes on from NC_139249.1 coordinate 11,967,107, forward strand.
ATAAGAACACGCATAGGACCACACCTAATGCAACTTCTGGGTTCGATTACTGAATTCCTCACAACAGTCTGCAATGGATAACCAACTACTGGTATGACTACGTTGTGTACTGAATGATTTTGAACTATGGACACTTCAGGTAAGTCAATACTATTTTCCCCAACTGACACTACAGACAGGATAGATTTGTTCTGAGATGATACTGAATTTGAGTGTAGACACTGAGAATCCACCTTACTTTCCGGACACCCTGTATCAACTTGCACCGTGTGGACACGCTTACTCAACGAAGATGAACCTAGAGAACCACTTCGTTTACAACCAACACCCAGTAAAGGAATTTGCAAGCTCGGTTTTGGGAAAGATGCATCTTTTGTGCAGAAGCCGACAGGGAAAGACTCGTCTCTGTTACCCGACACCCCAAAAGACCACTCCTCGCTTATCAAATATTTTCCTTTATTACCCTTGTGGTGTTTTTGCTCTAACGTTCTGTTTCGGTTCAGTTCGCTGGTACTCTGTGCATAACTTTCCGACCAGGAAGTCAGAGTGCCTGTGCAGTGGTCATGTTCGACCGAATGTGAAGTACACATGCAATTGGTGACCGCAGAAGAAGTTACAACACCATTCATCAGTTCAACTTTACTCCCTGACAAATCAAACTCCTTCGTCAAAGACTCATGCCTTTTTTCTACCAACTCAGCCCTGTATTGTGATACTGAAAACGTGAGATCGTGCAGACCCTCACTTGTTTTAATAACATCTTGCTGCAGCTCTAATATGCATTTACTGGTGTCCTCTAGATCAGACTGCAGTTTACCCACTACCTTACTAGTATGAGCTGCAAGTTCTGTTTTGAGCAACTGATTGCTTTGATTGAGTTCTGATTTGAGCAACTGATTGCTTTCATTAAGTTCTGATTTGAGCAACTGATTGCTGTCTCTGAGTTCTGATTTGAGCAACTGATTGCTTTCATTAAGTTCTGATTTGAGCAACTGATTGCTGTCTCTGAGTTCTGATTTGAGTGACTCAGTGCATTCCTTGTTCCTTTCCTCACTCTGTTTAATAAAGGCGAACAAGGAATCTAATGTAACCGGTTCCTGCTCAGTTGCCATTATTAATATTAGCTTTAACAACAGCAATTAACCAACTAAAGATTAACCTACTTGAAACCCAACAAAAAATTCAATAACGCAGCCCCTCTGCACTTGAGTCCTCGTAATCTTGCGACGAGCTAAATGACATTCGTTCAATTTATTAATTTAGATCAGACAACTACGACTCAATAACTGAGTCTCAACGATCCTGAAACGTTGAATATGTCATTAGTTCGAATTATTTGTTTTGATAAACTTTGCCTGGTAACGCTGGTGACGCGTGCAGATCGCTGGAGATTAAAATTTTATACCTTCAGATTTTCAAATAGGATTTCAAATAATTTACAACTAACAATAACCCCTTTCCATAGCAACAGCATTAACCCAATTTACACATGCGAAATTCCCCCCTTCTGAAAGAGAAGAATTAATCATTTAAACATTTTCACAAACACTAAATACAAATGGAAGAAAATGTTTTAGCACGTAAATATGAACACCAGAAACAGTAAACTTATTTATTGTATTCAATTTAACACATATTTCCTGCTTACGTAAGCATCAACAATCTGTCCTTATTAAGTTAAGAGACGTAAAATAAAAACTGTCGATACGTGAACGAAAATTTACCCATCAAAGTCATTTAGCATGCACCTTTAATGCCATATAAGGAATTACAAAAGTCCTAATTACTTCCTATTTTGACATTGAACCAATTTTAGAACATGCTCCTCGTTTATTTTGACTAGTGCTATGCGTTTCTTGCACGAAAATAAATCGTTTTACGTGTGCACAGAGCCCTTTTCAAACATGGCGTCGATGGCCATTTTGTAAATAACGCATGGTCTGTGACGTGTACTAGTACCGTTTCCCGTAAAATTCAACACACGCGAGATAGCTATCTCATAAACAACTTTGCTTAAACGTTGTAAACACGATCTTCGAGAATTTTCTTCCTCTCAAAGTCACTTAAGATAATTAATTTCCTCACCTGGTGTGTCGGGAACAACGAATCCAGCACGCACGAGTTCACTCTTACCTCTCTCTCCCCGAGAGCTCCATTCCTTTCCAACACTTATTTTTGCGATGTGCTTTCACTTCATGCTATTATCTGCCGTTTTGTCCTAACTGCAGATGTAAGATTCCTCCCTAAAGCACGGAAACAATTCTGATTTCCTCCACTGTAGTGATATTACTCTGTTCACTCCATGTTTTTTTTTACCGGAAGTCCTTCTCCACCACTGCACACCCCTCTCGATCACTATTCGTCATTTTTGCAGAGCACATTTGTCTTTACCAAACAACAATTTTTCATGATTTAAATACCACACGTTAACAGATATGTATATGCGTTAAGGAACCCAGTGTAATGCTCAATAAGATAAACTTTTTGCTGATAATTAACCAAAGGCATCTAGATCAAAACGCTGTATATTTTATTATTTTGCGCCATAACTGCGAATTGCCCATGCGTGCAGTGACCGACACATCAAAATGTCCTTGTGCATAAGGAAACCGCGAGAAAATCGGATCTTAAACAAAGGAATTTACAATTCAAATGCGCACAACGGTCAGAGCCATCTAGCGATTCTTCGCGTAACTATTAAAGCAACAAAGTTTTTGATAGATGCATGATAAGAGGAAGAAGAAGAATTTGTATTCTATAGCATGTTATTGATTGGTTGTTATAGTAACAGTGTGTAAGATGTACGTGAATGGCTTCCAGGCGTTAAAGTTACGTTGTTAATTTGAACCTACGTGTTTGTATGTCTTGTAAATGTATAGATAAGAAATCACACACAACAAAACAAGGCTTACATCTATGGCGCAGTCGTACAGAATGTTCTTGGTGATTCTTCGTAAGAAGAAGTATGGATGAAGACGTCACGAAGAGTACGCGACGATCATCATTCCAGCATAGGTTTATGCAAGGAGAAATTGTGTCGGCTTGATCAATTTCTACGGTAAGAACCAAGATTACACGGTTTGTGTACTATTTACAATAACTGCACAAGGGTAAGGTTCAATCAATGCGATACAAATTGTGTCTACGGCGTAGATTACAATAATTGTACAAGAACAAAGTTTAAATCAGTGTGATACGGATTGTGTTTAAGATATTGTGATATTTAGTTGACCACAATTATGAATATGTTCGGTTTGAATTTATTCTCTGAGTTCCGGCCAGATTCGGAAGAAATAGAAGATTATTTAACGAGGTTCGAACAGTCTTGCCTGGCTCATGATGTTAATGAAGCCAGGAAGGTACCCATACTGATTGCAGTTATAGGGTCTGAAGCTTTCAAAGTGCTGAAGAACATCCTTGCACCTGAACCAGTCGATCGTCAAACGTATTCGATCCTCAAGGACAATCTGCTCAAACATTATGGCCAGAGAACAAACAAATATGTGGAACGTTTTAAGTTCAGGCAATGCATACAGGAAAGCGGCGAGGATGCAACACGATTTATGGTACGTGTTAAGCAACAAGGACTTAAATGTAGTTTTGGTCATTACTTACAGGAAGCCATTGTAGAGCAAATAATTGTAGGCGTTCGGTCTGACGCCATTAGAAAGAAATTACTATCTGAACCTACATTGACTCCAGCAAAATGTCAAGATATTGTGCTTGAAATGGAATTAATTGAACGGGAAACACAAATGTTCATACATCGTGAAAAAGATTATAGTCCTAATCTAGTTGCATTTTCTGGGACACAGAAATTGAAACCATGTTTTCAGTCCTCGCAAGCACACAGAAAGAACTTCGTTAATCCTCAGAATAGAAGTTATAAAAGCACCGAAGAATGTGACAGATGTTCCAGAAGACATGATCTTGGACATTGTCCAGCAAGATATTCGATATGTTCATTTTGCAAAAAGAAAGGTCATTGGCATGTAAAATGCAAGTTTAGGAAAAATAATGGTGGAGTTGCGAGTAAGACAATTACAAGTGATCAAATATCTACGCCTAATATTAAACCTTTAGAAGCTATTGTTGAAGAAAACATACATAACGAATTTCATGATTTGTCTTTATTGCACGTTGAAGTCAGTGATTCTCATCCGCCAGAAGATAGTACTTGCACTATTTCATCGAACACAGAAAATACGCAAGTGGAAGATGCAACACTCACTCGTTCAAAAGCAAGGAGTGTTAGTTTCAAGCCGAGAGCACAAGCTATAGATGGCACTAATGTTCTTGTGTCAGCAGAACCGTGCATAGTTGATTTGTGTATTGATAAGCGAATTGTACAATGTGAACTAGATACTGGATCTACAGTTACTTTGTTTAATAACAAGTATTTCAAACAATTGTTTCCACATCGGCGAACACAATTTACTTCACTAACGTTACGAGGCGTGAATAATGATACGTTAAAGTTGAAAGGTCAAACCTTAGTGGATTTATCATTGAATGATGTATTGTATAAATTGCCGGTTATATTGTGTGAAGAAGAACTGCGTTATCCGTTGATTAGACGTTCATGGCTCGACAGTATTCATCCGGGTTGGAGAAAACTGTTAACACAATGTAATACTGTGTTAACAAACACGAGATCTGAACAAAAGAATAACGGAAATATTAATACTAAAATACCGGAAAGTGAAGGTTTGAGAACAGCTAATTTATTATCTAGCAAATATGCTAGAGTTTTTGATGGTGATCTATCAAAGCCCATCACACCGTTTAAAATTGATATACCTTTGAGAAGGAATACTTCGCCTGATTTTAAACGACACTATGAAGTTCCATATGGACTACGAGCTAAAGTACAAAGTGAAAACCCAATAGACATAGACGCGACAACTTGCAACAGCAGTGACACATGTGATTCAAAAATCTCTTTGAAGGAATTTAATAAAGCCACATTAGAAGACCCACTGTTAAACAAGGTAATTTTGTTTGTCAAACATGGTTGGCCAAATAGATTATCAGTAGAAGATATTCAATCAGGATTGGGTGTTTTCTTCGAGCGACGACGTCTTTTATCTGTGGAGAGTGATTATCTTAGCTGGATGGGAAAAATTGTTGTACCATCCATATTACGTGAAAAGGTATTAACATTACTACATTGTAATCATGCATCATACCGTGTTATGAAAGATGCAGCTTCGTCAATATATTGGTGGCCAAAGATGCTCAAGGACATAGACAAATATGTTGATAATTGCAATATTTGTCAATCGGAACGGAGGAAAGTAAGAAAATGCTCTATAAATGAGTGGCCAGAAGCTTCACGCGTAGCAGAGAGAATACACGTAGACCACTTTTTCTTCGGAGGAAAGAAATTTCTTATTCTAGTCGACGCATTCAGTAAATGGGTTGACATATGGCCAGTTCATTCTCTGGATTCGGCGGAAACCATACGTTCGATATTACAGTCTTGTTCTTGCTTAGGTCTACCAGACAATATTGTGTCAGATAATGGTCCTGCGTTCAGTAGCCTAACTTTCCAGAACTTCTGTTCACAATACGGAATAAGACACATAACCATACCTCCGTACCATAGTCCGATGAACGGAATGGCCGAGAGATATATTCGCACCGTTAAAGACCACTTGAGAAAATTGGTATTAGAACACCCCAATTTAAGTTCATTACAAATGGACGCGAGGATCGCGGAAGTTCTTCTGTTTTTGAGAAATTCCAGATTAGGAGAAACTCAAAGTTTGCCTTCTGCTTCCGTGTTGCGATTTCAACCAAGACTCTGGTGGATGGTGACAGATATGACTGAGCGGGAAAGGCGAGTGGATCGCCCACCATTTCTTGGATCACGGCGGGGCCGAGTAGAAAGAAAGAGACTTGACAAAACTTATCTTGCATATCTTCCGAATGATCCAGTCTGGGTGCAGACCCCGAAGGTAAATTATCCAAAGCATGTACCAGGAATGGTATTGTCTAGAGTTGGCAACAGCTTAATATATAAAGTGCAGTTGTTCGACGGATCGACACGAACGGTACACGTTAGGTGGCTACGAAAGCGTGAGTGTGAACCAAACCCCCATCAACAGATCTACCTGATCCAAACCTTGAATCGATACCAGAAGGACAGCCGGAGGATGCAGAGGGAAGAGATAACCAAAACCAACCAAATACAGACGCTGGGCACACACCAATCAGAAGATCGAATAGACTTAGGAGACCTCCTGATAGATACGGTGAGACCAGCACTTAAAACAAAAAAAAGAGACTCCAGGAGGAGATGATAGATGCATGATAAGAGGAAGAAGAAGAATTTGTATTCTATAGCATGTTATTGATTGGTTGTTATAGTAACAGTGTGTAAGATGTACGTGAATGGCTTCCAGGCGTTAAAGTTACGTTGTTAATTTGAACCTACGTGTTTGTATGTCTTGTAAATGTATAGATAAGAAATCACACACAACAAAACAAGGCTTACAGTTTTCATATTGCATAGGCATTCCACCTATCGTGAATTCTCTGCACTAGACGAGTTCATCGTCTTTGGACCTGAGTTGGGCTATTTTACCCCAGCAAAACACCCACGAAACTTAAGTTTCCAGAATACCTTATGACAGTTCGTCATATTGGTATTATCGTGATATAGGTAATATCGTGATAGTTTTGTATTGACGTATCACGAAATAACCTCGCGTGCGAGGAAACTGCCTGTCGTTCGTACGTGTTTCGTAAAGGTCCTGCCAGTATGTGAGCAAAATGGCGCCATGCACAAACACGTGTGTTGACCAGAATACGTCAATACAAAACTATCACGATAATACCAACCTTTACCCTAAACTAATTATAATCTATTGTTTATTGCCAATATATTGTTACTACGTTCGGTCGACCTTCAGACTCGCCTCTGAAGCTCGTACGTTCGATTCATTGCTTTGATTTATTTTACCTCACTTTTCTGCCACTTTTGGTGATGATATGATCATAGGCGCCGACTCCATGTGGCTTGTGGGTGCTCGAGCCCCCCCCCCCCATGTTAACGATGTGGGGGCAGAGCCCCCCAAATAATTTTGCTTAAGAGGATCTAATGTATTATTTTGCTTCTCTTGTAAAGTTTACTCTGAATTGTGCTACATGAACTTAACTTTAAATACACATTTGAAATGTTCTAGACCATCAACTTTGGGGAGCTGAGAGCGCTAAACCATCAACTTTGGGAGGGGGGGCTATGTCCAGAGGCAGCAAAACACATGACTTATTACTATGTACTAAGTATGTAATTATGAGTATTGTTAAATTTTTTACTAAAAAGAGTTTCAAAAAATGATGTGCATGAACTAGGGTAGTGGATGGGACGTTCGGGCTACAAATGGCTCTCACATGACATTCAGAACTAGATCATTGATGTATTAGGGAGATCTGTTTTGCGCTCCGTGGTAGTAGTTATTATAAGACTGGAATATTTTGCTATTATGGTTGACGAAACTTGTGACATATCCATCCGTGGACAATTAATATTCTGCATTCGAACTGTGAATAACAATTTTGGTGTTTTTGAGGAATTCATGGGCTTTTATGAGATTCCGAACACTAAGACCAAAACTTAAAAAAGGGAGAGAGTGAGTCATTAATTAATTTATTTCAGTGATCAGAGCCCCCCCAATAATGTTGACAAGTCGGCGCCCCTGGATATGATGAAGTTGGTGAAGGGACATTCACAAAAACACCATTGCCCAGGCCGGGATCCAAACCCGGGACCCCTGGCATCGTAGCGCGCTGTGCTAATAACCCTGCCGAGTTAGTCAACACACGCAACACCTTTCAGGGCAGAGAGTGTCTAATTGTTATTGCCGGTGAGTGTACATCTGCATTGCCGTTACATCATCCAGCGTTCAGAAAGGGAAGACACTGAAACACGTGTGTTGTATGAAGAGTTTAGGGCACAAGTGGCTTATCTCCATTCAAGATAGTTTTGAGTAAATGGCACATTTAAATAACATAGGTTTTTTCCCCTCCTTGTGCAAGCTGTACCCACTACATACATTTTACTTTACACACACTTTCTCTTCCCTCACAGTCATGCATTAATATTGTACCCTCTTTACGTTAGTATACAAATAACTCTTAGTAGTTGATCAGATACAAAAAAAATAAAGATAACTATAGTTTAACAATCCAAATATTGCACATGCAAATAAAGTTGTGTGTCCGGCTCATTTGGCCTCCAGCCTCTATATACCTGTACTCTGTTTCAATCTTTCCCTTCCAACACAAACTCCCCCCTTTGCACTATCGGGCTGTCTTCCACACTTCCAGTTTTCTCTCAACGTTATGTGATGAGGGATGTTTACACTTTGTTACACTATAAAGATGGCTCGGTTGGAGCATGATCACTCATTTCGCTGCCTTCTCTAATAGCTTTCCCCCGCCGTTCTCTTACTTCTCCCAGGTATTTCCCCACTTCCTGTCTCGCTTCTTTTATCTTTATTCTGTCGCTTACCACTTCTATCACCTCCCTCCCTGTTAAGTTTTTCATCCATTTGTCCCTTAGGTCACGTGTAGAAGGTCGTGTCTATTCCTTAATTGTTTCCATCCTCCTAATCTGAACCATGCCAGCACCTCTATGAGCAAGAATTCGAAACTTAGGAGAGAGTTAATTCTAGCACTGAAATGTTGATACTTCACAGTTCTCAGTTATACATGTAACACCATTTCCACGATAAGTGGAGTTACGCCACTTGTGCTGTGAACCCTCTACTCATATATTGCGTTATTCTGTTCTTATTTATGTGGTGTATTAGCGCGCACGTCCCCACGCACGTTCGATGTAAAATTACACATTCAGAAGCTGTTTCTGGCAAGTATAAGCAAGTAACAAAAAATAGTTTCCGTGATAAACGATTCGAAGTATAACTTCCTCCCCTCCTGTAATTGTTGCATAACCTTGTTTGTTACAATGCGGCAGTGAAAATTATTCATGACATTTCGTATTGCATAATTTGATGGAAGCGGAAGGTGCGACAGCTTGCATCCGAATGGCTGCCCGCACACGCCACCCCACATAAAGCATGTCAATTCCGGATTCTTTTATCGTTCAGGGAGGGAAGCATTATGCTGCATTATTTAGTCTCGTCATTATCCATTCTGCAACTGTCCCCCGCCTGTGCTCTCCTTCCTGTATATCGCGTGTTGCCATTGTTGACAGGGAGTGAGCGGACATGTAGCTTTGTCTGCAACCCCATCCTTCTTCCTTGTGTTTGAACTTGCCTTCTGGAGCAACACCGTTAACTTTTTTTTGCATTACTATTAGTGCAGCTCAATAAAAATTCTGTTCCCTGTTTGATTTATAGATTCTCATTCAGATGCATGACATTCTTTAAATATTAAACATTGGGGGTATGATGGTTTGCAGAGTCGTTCACATGTTCATTATGCAAAAACGTTTGTCTATATCTTGGCGCCTTGAAGGGCGGACAATATCAGGGATTGAGCCTGTATTGTTCACGGTCTCTTCTAGAGTGTTGTATATACGAGGGTTGGGGCATAAGTCATGGCAAGTATACTCTCTCTCAAAGTTAAATGAGGGTACCACAATGTGATGGTATTCGATACAATTCAAAGTGTGGTCCGAATCAGTATGTGCCTCCACCGGGGATCTAACCCGTGACCTTTTGATTACAAGGTGATGACGTTACCACTGCGCCATCTGAAAGGCTCAGAACATCAAGCTCGACACGGGCACGGTTCTGACTCTCTGATAACCTACTTTACTAACTCTCAAACAGGACTGACATTACCTAGCCTTTCTCATTCACCTCCTCATCTGCTATCTACGCCTGTACCCTGTGACAGGGCTGCTAAAGATCCAGGAATTGTACATATATTCAATTCCGGTCCGGGAGAGAAAATCAGCAAGCGTAAATTGTTCTGGACCGTAAAGAACAATTTTATCTTTAAAAGTAGATTCAATTCAGTTGCGGAACCTTTGTTCCGGATCAATTCAAATGCGGTCCGAGGTCGGTATTGAAATGAAACTATACGCAAATTGGACCGAATTTAAAATGTGCAAGAAAAGAAGGTACTGGTCCTGTTACGGAACCCAATAGAAGCCATTGGAATTTATGGGTTCCATGCACCTTTAACAATCTTGCCCTGTGACGCTTGTGGTCATTGTGTAAATCTTACGTTCATTTAGACAAGGAAGGCTGTGAGTACGTTTGCCTCATTTCGCTATCCCAGATGTAGAAACCAAGTCATATCTTTGAAATAATTTAGTGTCTGGACATTCACGACTTTCCTTCGCATCACGAGGGAACAAATTCCACTTTCTCGCAGAGATTAAGCATTTGTGGACGGTGGGTTTTCACAAACCAGCTTGATACTTGCTAATAAATGTTAAAATTGTAACTGTGTATGTGCGACGAAACATTGCTGTCAGCTTTATATTTTCTGCCGGACGTGTAAGACACAATATAAGACTAGCATGAGAAGGTCACATTACTTAAGTTCAACTCGAATTAAGATTTAGGAGTATTTTTAATGCAGTGAAAGTGGAGAAAGCCATGAGATTACTTGGTGTAGATTACACAGAGATGCGTACAAAGTAATTCCTTACATTTCCTGCATTAAAGCTATAGTGACATTGAATTTATGTACAGAACACCTAGTAGTTTGGTGTAGGGATGCCCAAATCGGGATAAAAAAAATTTCCGGATATTGTATAATTTTCTATCCGGTTTTCCAAATATCTGGATATCGGATAATCTGATATCCGAATTATCCAGATGTCTGGATTATCCGACCCCATCTGAACATAAAGTGGACTTCAGACAAACAAAGTTGCTAGTTGATTTATCGTAAAACATTGATTGATTGAATTGGTGTTTGAAGTCCACTTTATGCACAGTAAGGCTAATTGGGACTGGACCTACAGTTTAAAGTGGGATCCGAACCACTATGTGCCTCCAGCGGGTATCGAACCCGGGAGCCCTTGATTACAAGACGACCACGCTACCACTGCGCCATCGGGGAGGCCCTCATTGGCACACGGGAAGTGAAAAGCAGGGCGTCTTGACAGCCAGTCTGTTGATCGGAGTTCGGTTCCCAGGATGGGTGGTAAGAGTGGGAAATTCGCGACAATGTCCCTGCACAAAGCGGTCCTGGAGCTCATCCATCCTCTCCTCAATACCTAAATGGGGATGATGAAGTTGATGACAAAAAAAAAAAAAAAAAAAACAAAGACCTTGAAATTATTTTTAAATGACCTAAAATAATTTTCACACTTAAAATGAAAGCTTGATATTTTCATAAATTACAAGAGAGTAGTTGACTAACTAACTAACTCTCTAGCCTTCTTAAACCCGAAGGTTCATGGCTGCAGCAACACAGGCCTTCCATGTTTCCCTATTTTGAGCAAGTTCTATATAGTTGAATAATTCGATAATACTCGTTATTTGATGGTTTAAACTACCAAGGCAAAGGGGGGGGGGGCAAACGTTAATGTAGTTATCTTTATTTTACTTTAAGGTTACCATACATAAAATACATCGCAAGGTAAGCCTTGCACGATACAATATTATAAGTTTCCTGGGGAAAATAATAATTTACCACAATTATTTATTACCCATTTCCAGAGGTTTCTGTTAAAGATAACAGTGATTTTGCATTGACCATATGTTCAATCAATGGCGTACCCTACTTGCTAACATCACCATGTTAGGAAATTTAAGTTATGATAGCAAATGCATTTAAAATTTACGAGACAACAGCGAAGGATTAATGAGAAACCTCAAGAACGATAAAAATGCAACAAAGACGGCAACAAATACTGAAAAATGACCTAAAAGAAAAGACTGGAAAAATTCAAAATATAAACAATATACAGGGTGTCCACAAAAATATTCCGTGATCATAAACGACTACAAAATTTTCATTATGTATATTACGAAAGTTATACCAATACCTTTCGAAAGAACAGCTCAAATAATTTTAGCAGATGTGTAATTGTTGGCGGTAACTACTACAACAATAGATGGATGGCATAACAATAAAAAATGGAAAAAAATAGCCAAAAGTAGCCGATAAACACATTTTAGGATGTAAGAAAATTAATGAAAATAGTCATGGACAATTTGCACGGTAATACTCATGGATCCTACTGTACAATGCTGTATGAATGAGTGTTGCAAAGAAACTTCAAATAATAATAATAAGAAGAAGAAACGTAATGGTGGACAAGAGAGAACACACCAAGAGATCTTTCGATTGTTAATGTGCTATTGTAAATGGCATTGTTGTTAGAAGCAAATTGTGTTACTGTTGATGTTTACTGGATGTTTAGGTTTGTATAGTGAGATCGATTAGTATTACCGTGCAAATTGTCCATGACAATTTTCATTAATTTTCTTACATTCTAAAATGTGTTTTTCCGCTACTTTTGGCTATTTTTTCATTGTTTTATTGTTATGTCATCTATTGTTGTAGTTAACACCAACAATTACACATTCGCTAAAATTCTTTGAGTTGTTCTTTGGAATGGTATCTGTATAAATTTCGTAATATATATAATTAAAATTTCGTGGTCGTTAATCACGGAATGTTTTTGTGGAGACGCTTTATTTTTGTTCTAACTGAAGAGAAACTAATTACTATGAGGTGTAGCATTATCTTCAAGGGCGAGAGAAAAAGAAACTATGATTTTTCAACTTCCTAGTGCTACTAATGACACTTTCGCTGTGGCTGATCCATATCCCATGTAGCTTCATGGCACGTTGCATTGAACAGGAATTGGGAACCTCCAAAGCAAGTTTCAATATTTGCTTCGGAACCTCGACCTTGAGCAAAGGTTACGGAAACAGGCTGCTTTTCTTGACGATTCGTATTACATTAGTAGTATGCACGTCACAGAATGGAATGGTTGCAGTAATTCATTTCGAGGATGTTGTGTACACACTGGGCTTGCGTCACGCTTCTCTTATCTTGCGTGTTTCCTTATCTTGTTACTTGCAAATTCTCCCCCTGATAAGCAGATAACAATTGTTATCAGCAGGCATTGTCTTATTTTTAGTGTTCCTAGTTTTACGACTAGGATTATCCCATTCAAATTACCATTTACACATTTACGTGTGGCATTTCAAAAGAAATTTGTAATTGTTTGTTTAAGTTACCAACTGCATACTTGGGTGAATGGGCATAAATACGGAATTTTATAACTCGCACTTCATTCCACATGTAAGTGGACATATAAACTGTGAGCCGTGAAGAGAAGCTAGTGGACACAACATACATTTTCGAGGACGAGTGTACTAACAAGGAAGTACTAGTGTAGTCTTTCTTATAATTTCCTGTTGGTAGCTTCGTTACAACTCGATCAATAGATGGAATGTCAGCTATGTTGGCCTAAGGTGACAGTGTTGTTGTCATTGTTTTTAGTTTTTTTTTTTTTAGAAAAGCAGGCCTCTTCCATTGTTTCTGAGGTAGTTTGTAACGTTTTTTTACCTTTTTTTAAAGTGTTGTGTTTGTCCTATGCAGATCTCTCTACAACTTCCAGTTTTAACTTTTCTCAAGGGGCTCTTTGTACCCCCTTTTTAACCCAAAAGGTAAGAGTTTTTAGTAAAGGGAATTTTCTCCCGTATACATTTAAGGGTGGAAAATGGTCATACGTGCTGACGCACCCAAGACTTTTAAATCAACCAATCTTTCAATATATGATTGAGGGATATTTTCTTTGTTCAGTACTTCTTCGGTGTCCGGTAAAAATGGCAAAGGAAAAAATGGCCGAGTAAAAATGGCAAAGGTAAAAATGGCAAACGGAAAAAATGGCAAAAGTAAAAATGGCAAACGGAAAAAATGGCCAAAGTGAAAATGGCAAGTTTTCTTCTTTGGCAGTTGTCCTCTCTCAGCGTGCAGAATGATCGCTACCACTGCTTCATTATCTTGCTGGATGCACCTGATTAGCTTCCACAATAAAGCCTACAGTCTTTACTCTGTAGGATGTTTGAATTTGAATTGCATTACTCCATATAAACCATATACATTGGTATTTGGAGGGTTCAGTACAGTTTAGAAAAAATATATAGTTACAAAATTTCTATAATTTACAATTTACTCTATAATATTCGTTATTAACTAATAGTTTTTTTAAATTTGTTTTTGAAACTTGTCATATTTCCTGCTTTAATATCATTTGGTAGGTTATTGAATATTTTAATTGCCATATGTTCGGGTTCCTCTTGAACTAATGTTAAACGTTGACTGCCAAGGCCAGATTGTCTGAATGACATCGTGGGGCCAAGTAAAAAAAAGATGTGAAAATGGATCAAGTTGGTGTAATTAGATCTGTGAAGCACAAGAAATTTCAAAACAATCCAAAAAACCGTTGAAAATTCAATTTAAATTTGAGACCCAGTTTTGGGTATCGTGGCCTGGAGAAGAGAATTTTGATCAGAAGGCCATGAGACCCATTTCTGTGTCTCACTTTTTTTTGTAAATGACTTCGGTTCTTCAAATAACGAACTTCAATCACTTGAACTATCAAGCTCGCCCAGTGTTGCATGCATATTTTCTGTTTCTTGGTCATACATCGTCAGCAGAACATACAACAACAGAAGTGCTTCTTCCATAAAATATTGCACGAAATGCAATCTACACGTTCAATCACATTGAATATAGTCTTAATTTCTTCTTCTTCCTTTATTTTTCTCCTTCTTTGTTTAATTCTTGCCTGAAATACAACAAATGTCAAACAAGGATGCATTTTTTAATGTAGCCAGTTGTATTGAAAATCAACAAAATAAAGTCATGATAAATAATTACAGAACACTAGGTTTATTACTACAATGTTACGGCCATTTGTACGCAATTGTTGTAATCGCCTGTTGCTATCTAGGGCCAGGCTACGAGTATAGTGTAACATTCTGGAGCCAAAACAATATCTTTGATCATGTTAGCAAATGACAAGTGAAACCCATATAGGGGTATCGCGGCCTGAAGCAATTGCTGAGGTAAGACACACAAGTGGGTATCACGGCTTCATGAATGACGATACTTGAGACCCACTTTTGGGTCTCGTGGCAGTCAACGTGTTGTGAAGTATGGCCTTAGAAGCTCATTATTTCGGGTGTGATACGTATATTCTATTGAACTTCGTAGCGCAATATTTTTTCTCGCATATAATGACATTTCATATGAAGGGAGGGTTAATATTTTGAATTTCTTAAACCTTCACAGCATCATATTCAGGCGAATGATTATGGTCATAGGAACACACAGGATTTTGTTTCAATAATTTTGTTTTTAGAATTCCTCGACACTTGAAATTGTTCCTCCACCTTATAACATTCTTCAGATCAGACTCTTGTAGAAAGAAGAGCTTATCTCCAGCTTTCCAAGATTTAACAATTTTCATTTTAAAAAAGTAAACAAGTTCGTCCCTCTTAGTGCGAGGGGGTTAGATAAAAGCTGACTTGAAGTCCTACTAGTAACAAACATGTGTGACTGGTCAGCAGGTGCGCGCAAAGCGTAAACTTGTTTTCAGTCAAGATGAAAACCCATTCAATGCAAAACTTCGCCTTTTCTTCATATCTTTTTGTGTCGAGCTGCACTCCCCTTAAGTTACATCAATCACACATGTTTCAAATTATTTACAAAAGTTAACTTTTATTAGTATGTGATTCTATAGCGGCAGTAACTTCTGCCAAAAGAAATAAACGGCATTATTTTTGGAAACATCAAATAAAATGTTTCCATTCAAAGACAAATTAATGTTAAAAGACATTAAATTATATTAAATTTTAATTTCAAACTGTGAAATGCAAGACACATAATTTCTCAATTTTCACGTAAAATCGCAATAGGTATATTTTTATTCTTGCCATTTCTACCATTGCCATTTTTACCGTTGCCATTTTTTCCTTTTGCCATTTTTTCCCTTTGCCATTATTTCCGCTTGCCATTTTTACTTTGCCATTTTTTCCGTTGCCATTTTTTCCTTTGCCATTTTTACCTAAATTCACTTCTTCATGCGTTCCTAACAATAGACTGTAGGCTTGAACTTGTTGAATGAACAAAACCACTTATATTTCCATTTGTTATCTATTTTTATACATCCCTTTCTACCATATTTTTACTTTCCCTAAATCGACACTTATCCTCCAAGAATTTATTAATATTTTTCACCTTGGGCTGCCATCTGTGTTTCTTTCCAAAAACTTATTTCTTTACATCTCGTGTTATTGTTTGCAATATGAAATATCTGGTTTTAATTACACCTTTTAAAACAAATAGCCATCCTTATATAATCAAAATTAAGGTTTTGGCGTTACTCAAGGAATAGTTCCCGGTTTGGCGCCCCGGACAGTCGCCCAAGTCAACATTCACGTGTAAATTTAAAATAAAAAAACTTTCTTCCCCCCCTTTTTTTGTAAATTTACGAGCGCACCGTTAAAATTTTAACGGTACAACATTGTCAATTTTACGGAAACCTGTAAAAGTGTAGTTTGATTCGGACAGTGCAGTACTAAGATCACAAAAACGGCGCTGGACAAAACAAAAGGTCAGAGGTGAGTCGACCGGGCACATGATAAACTGGGGACTATGGGAGAGGAAACACAGCTTCTCTCTCTCTTTTTCTATTGTTCCTTGCGTGATAGAGGTTCGTGCCATTTCGCCAGAGCGTGGCACCGTTTTCTCCCGTGGCGTGCATTCTTGCCTGTTTTTTCTTCTTTCTTTTTCTCAATAGGAACAAGACATCCAAGTCCCATAAATAAATTACAGCAGATATATTTTTAGCCTCCTGGCACGCGCCCCTTTATAGAGGAACACCTCACATCTTGAAATTGATTGAGTGGTGAAATTGTGTAAGTAATGGACATGGATCGCCTGTTCGGGGATGAGGATGAAAATCCATCTTCAGGGGAAAAGATATTAATCTTGTAGAGATTTTTACGAGTGACAAAACAACATATTTATTCTTATCGCTTATTTGTATTAAAACTGAAGGAAAGAATGTTATGGGTTTAAACGTCACTATCTCATCACTAGGCCTCGCATTTTTAGGTTCTAAAAAGCCTGATTTAAGGTTCCTAAAATAGGCTCCAAAAATCGTAAAATAGGTTCTAAAAATCCTAAAATAGGTCCTAAAAATCGTAAAATAGGTTCTAAAAATCCTAAAATAGGTTCTAAAAATCCTAAAATAGGTTCTTAAAATCCTAAAATAGGTTCTAAAAATCATAAAATAGGTTCTAAAAATCATAAAATAGGTCCTAAAAATCCTAAAATAGGTTCTAAAAATCCTAAAATAGGTTCTAAAAATCCTAAAATAGGTTCTAAAAATCCTAAAATAGGTCCTAAAAATCCTAAAATAGGTTCTAAAAATCCTAAAATAGGTCCTAAAATCCTAAAATAGGTTCTAAAAATCATAAAATAGGTTCTAAAAATCATAAAATAGGTCCTAAAAATCCTAAAATAGGTTCTAAAAATCATAAAATAGGTTCTAAAAATCATAAAATAGGTCCTAAAAATCCTAAAATAGGTCCTAAAAATCCTGGTCCGGGCATGAGTGTTCTTTGTGAGTGTCCCTTCATCATTTGCATAATATGTATTACTCATCCTCATCTTCGCGATTAGCCAAAAGTTCCAGAAAAGCGAAGTGAAACAAATCAATCAATCAACGTAGGCTCCGTGTTCAGATTCCTGGAGTTTGTTACTTTGTGAGACCTGCATCAATTTTATCAAATAATTATTCCTCTTCATCGGCACGATTAGTCAACAATGAAAAACGCCGAAAAATAAAAAATATACAATTGTTATTCACACGATTCTGAGACACTCCTAGGAATTGGATTTTTTTCCCCGTGTCAGAATCAGAACATTGTACTGTCACCGCTGGGTTTGTCATTTGCCTTTGTACAGCCCGGTTCCAACACCGGGGCGACAAGGTGCCAAAACTAGGGGGCGAAGACAGTATAGTTCCCTTTGTAGATAAGATTTGTCATAGTGTGGGGGCAAAAGTGGCGAAAACTGGGGGCAACTATTCCCCTCGCCCCCTAATCGCCGCCACTGGTGCACGATGTACATAGTATCAATTTTTTACGTGAAAATCCCCCTCTGCAAAATGTACATATCGGGCACGCCACTGCTGTTTTATCGCTGTCTGAAGATTCAGCTGGGATAATTTATTTGTACATTTTCACTAACCATAACGACTTATCGCGAATCGAATCGCCAGTCATTCTTCAAACCACTCCCGTTATGCATTTGTTCAACGCCGCAGGTGATATTGTGCATGTGGGCTGCGCGGGGGAGTCGATCATGTACGGGGTCTACCAGTCCAGTCCAACAAACAAACCTGTCTTTTATCATGGACGAGCTCACTGACCTTAAAGAATGATGTCAGGCACTGATTAGGCCTTTGGCAGCGCAGCATACCTCACGTGGGTGTGATTTGGCAACGGTGTCGGTGGAATGCAGTTGTCGAGCCGCAGGGGAGCTGAGAATTGTTTGGTAGGTCTCTGCCTGTGTTTTGTTTTTGTTCGCCTAAGATCCGGGAGCTAAAGTTGGTTCCTTCCTTATACCCGCAGAGAGGGGGAAGGGCCTCTCCCCCCTCCTACTCGTGGTCTTGCCATGTGATCTGTTTGTGTACACAAGCAAGTGATTTTGGATGGCAGCGGAAAGAAAACGGATGCCAGCTGGCAAGCTCCGAGCCTCCAAATGTGAGCCCATCCTTTGACGGACTATTACTTTTGTGCTCAACTGCAGCATGCAGAATTTCTTTCGCTTCATCGTTCATCACTGGACATAACGGATCCATAAGCTATCTATCGTAAGTGTTTCTCGTAAATAATATCTCTGGACTCTGCAAGCGAACCTCAATGGTTGAAGAACGTTTCAGGAAGCGCAGTAGATTGCGCGTGGCTTCCCGCGCCTGCGCAGAGTAACTAAAACGTCCGCGTGGGAGGAGTTTTGTCTGCGGAGTAAAATGATAGACTCGTTTCAAAAATGCAATAGTGTAAATAGGTCATGTTCTGATGGCGCAGAACTTTCTTTTTTGCCAAAATGGAGAACTGAAGCACTGTTTCCCTAAATTTGAGCTTCAAGTTACATCAATTTGAATTGTGGACCTAATCATATTCATTCACATTGATGAAAGGATAGTGTCGGTGCATTTTATCCTCAAAAACCGAATTCTAAAATCAAACTCAAAGCAATATTCGGATCAGTATTAGCTGTGAGATAAAACATTTGGAGGTCACTGTTTGTCAACCTTTGACTTTCGTATTTTGATATATAAAAAAAGAAGGCATCCAGCTTGTCATTTGACGCAAGGATATTTTCTTCCTTCCCCTTGTATTCAAATATTCAGAAATATCACCTATGTATGACATTTTTGAAGCCCGTGTTTGACTCCCGTTTTATTCAATTTAGGTCGTTCTTTTTTGTACCGATATGGCAGGGGGCTTATACAGAGTCAAAGATCTGAACTATGTCACGTGGTCCTAGGCTATGAATTGAAATAAATTTGCCAACTCCTAAAAAATCAGGTTGCCAACTCCTAAAAAAATCAGGTTGCCAACACCTAAAAAATCAGGTTGCCAGCACCTAAAAAATCAGGTTGCCAACTCATAAGTAATCAGGATCAGTAACTCATAGGATATCAGGTTGCCAACTCCAGAATCAGCATCGATTTTTCTCCTGTATTTTATTCTCTAGACTTCAGGCTTCGCAGATAGCCTAGCTAGCCCAGAATGTACGCTCCTGCGATATGGTGTTTAATTATGTCGGGGACGACCCTGTGTGAAGATATCCAAACGTTATCCTCTCTTCCACGTAGTACAAACACCCTGGACTGCATTTTTGCAAACTAACGCCCGCCAGGTGTGGACTCTCAGGCAGTATAATGCTCTGTGGGACTTGTGAGCTGTGTATGTATGTTTGTGATTGCACCTTCATCTATTTCATCTCATCACCATTCATCCTCATCTTCGCGATTAGCCATAACTGGCAGCAACGCGAAGTGAAATAAATCATTCGTTCATTCATAAGTGTTTAATCGTGTGATTACCTTTGTACCGCGATCCAAATATATGTGTTATATCTGCTGGCTTAGAGCGTAAGCGTTTTTGGAATGTCTTCGTAAGAAATTTGTTGTTCATAAAGAAGAAATTAAGGTGTTTACATAATTCTATTAGGTATTCAAGGCTAGCGAATGCGTTGACCTCTTTCTGGCCCTGTGTGTTCATTGCCCTCGTCGACAGCAGCGCACTCCTACCAAAAAGCTTTTTTCAGGATATATCGGAGCAGCCCCTGTGGCCAGCGTGAATTCCAGTAGATGTGAAATGCATTATGCAGACAGTCCGCTTAAAAGATACGTTGTTTGTGGTGAGTTCCGTTCTAGTCTTTCGAAGGTAAACACGCTGAAGGAAAAACAAACTGTGGATGAACGTTTGCTTAAAAAAAATCTCTGGCCCTTCTGCGTTCGCGAACTGAAGTCTGCTGCCCCCCCCCCTCTCCACATGCGGGCGTCTGAAGTGTGGTGTCCGTCCACAGTTCGGGAGGTTGAGCGTGTGTGTGTGTGCGTGGGATTGGTCTATTTCTGAACCCGTTGACTTGCTTCTTGCAGCGGATGTGGAAGGGGGAGGTTGGAGTCTGGCCAGCATAATCTTGTGGGCGAAGCTGCCGTGTCGACAGGTTGTCTCGGGTGTTGCCGCCCCCTTCCATTGCGTCTGCTCTGCGTTTTATTTGTAAACTCATTCTGCACCCCTTCCCCTCTTTGCCCTCCTTGCTTCTTTCGAGTTGTTCTACATTCCTTATCTCCTGGTGGCATTCCTTTATTGAGCAACTTCTGCTTGATGCTAAGCTGGAGTCCCCCCCCCCCCCGCTCCAACTGTATGATATATTTATCGCCTCTTGAACTAGTGATATATGTTACCTTCAACACACCCACGCTGTTGCCAGATCGCGCACTCCTTTCTAGACAAATGACAATGGTACTTATTTGGACAAAGCAACAGTTTTCATGTAACCGACTTATTGGTTTGAGTTGATGTTTTAAGTCCACTTTTATGCACAGTAAGGCTAATCGGGACTGGACCTACAGTTTAAAGTGGGATCCGAACCACTTGTGCCTCCACCGGGTATCGAACCCGGGACCCCTCGATTACAAGGCAATGACGTGTAACCGACTTATCTTTGTTGCTTGAAGGCCACAAAGATGAAGACATTTCCAACCAAAGCAACCGTGACGTTTCAGTTAAAGATATCCCCCTCCCCCCCCCAGGGGTGCCCGTTTTCCAAGACCAATGACGCGTCCCCCCCACATACCCTTAAAGTGTTTAATTACGACAGTATGTTTTACTTATCGAACATGATCCCCGCCCCCTAAATTCTTTGGTTTCTTAATGTAACGGATTCATAAGTTTTCTATCTGTTCACGAGTGCTTTGTAGTAAAGGGGGGGGGGGAGGGTTCGATTCCCGATAAGGTCTTATCACTGTTCGTCGGATCCAACTATAACTACATTGGTACAGTGCGCTACAACGCGAATTCCGGTCCGGGTATAGCTGGTTTTTGTGTTTCTTCATGATATCATCCCTCATCCTCATCCTCATCTTCGCGATTAGCCAAAAAGTGGCAGAAAAAAGTAAAATAACCCCAATCAACCAACTACTGTAACAGTAGAACCAGTCCAGATTAGTGATTTTTTTACGTGTCCACAGAGTTTCCACATTAGTATAGAAAAATGATGACCTTTGAATTACTCTTTCCTCTTGAAATTGGAGTCTTAATACTGAATTGACTGCTTATTTTGGAAATGTCCTGAACTTTTCTGAAGAAGTAGGTGAAGACGTAACTTCACTTTCACGCTATTTTTCTCTGGGAAAACATTTGCAGTTGACCTCCCTTCCAGCACGTCTCCACTATATCTCTCCTTTCTGGCACTTTCCCAGCGAGTCGTGTTTCTACACTTTGGACGTGGTTTTCCTATATTCCGAACGGTTTGCCCTCATCTCCTTTTTTTTTTTTTTTTTTTTGCAGCGCAACCAGCTTGTTTGTACCTCTTTCTTCTGTTACGAAACAGATTTGTCGTTCTTGTTCGTCTTTCTTGATTTCACGATGAAACCAACTTCTCCGCGGTCCGCGCTCGATGATGGCTATCCCATTCGAAGGCTAGCCAATCAGAAGCAAGGATAAGGTTGGAAACAGTAGAACTCGTTCTTGTTTTTATACTTCGCTCGGTTATATGCTTCGTGACCCTGATTTGGCCCAGAACCTCTTTCACCATATGAGCAAATGTCGTAAATGCTTGGGATAATGAATAAATTTCCTTGTGAAAAACAGGTGTATCATGAATCAGCGAAATTTCAGTAGAAGCTTGTGTTAATAGTCCATTCTGCACAGCGTGGTTTCGTTTAGGTTTGCAGACACACTAACAACGTAAACACGTCAGGCGTTCGACTGTTTTTTTTTCTTTCATGCCATGACGTAAGAAAATCAGTACACTCTTGTTCACATAAAGTTGCTCTTTTTATTAGGCTGGGCGATTGAAGTGTGTGCCACTTTATATGAACAGGAGTGTACAATACAGTGTGGTAGTTTCAGAATGTACGCGCGTATTGAAAACTTTGAGACGACTCTAAGTTAAAGAGTGTTTGCTTGCGTTGTAGGTGAATAAGAACGTTTGGCGATTATTAAGCTAGGAAATATATTTTTGAAATTCTATTGTACCTCTTTCCCACCACGAGAGGAAAAAAGAAATCCGTTGAACCGAAGACGAGAAAAGACGTGCTCTCTCGAACTCAATGATAGCCAACCTCTGTGGTGGAGTGGTTAGCACAACGCGCTACGAATCCACGTGTCCCGGGCTCGAATCCCGGCATGGGTGTTCTCTGTGAGTGCATCTTCCGATTAATCAAAAGTGGCAGAAAAGCGACGCTAAATAATAAAAGTCAAATGGAATGCAATGATAGAATAGGTATGTTTCACCTACGACACAAGCTGTTGAATTGTGGCGTCGAGTAGCCATGATTTGGGCCAGTTCTTGGCATACGGAATTCAAGTGGTCGGGTGGGAGATAGCAACCCAGATATTCGTGATTTAAACCAAACGTGCAGTTGGTGCAGATGTAACGAACGCTACGTGGTGGATATTTCTTTGCAAACGACAAATAAATTCGGCAGCAAATATGGCGGCTGTACGCATCCTGACGTCACATCAATCCCACCTATATAGAGTGGGTAAAAAGAAAAGGCAGTCCAGTTAAGATTACGTGCTAATAAAAATTGATTGCTTTGGTTTTACTTCGATTTTCTGCAATCAACAATCCCTTTACTGTAACATAATCAGTGTTTCATTCGTCTGTTCATTATGCCAGCCTCTGTGCTGTAGTAGTTAACCGTGGCGCACTACAAGACCAAATGTCATAGTTTCTAAACTTAGGTAAGACAAAGAAGATGCATTTCGTTGGAGTTCCTTCGTCTGTTACATCAACGAACAATGCCACTGAGTGTCCGCTACTTTCATTGTCTAAATTGCGCTTTCCAATTACATCTCTGAATTGCTTTTCCACCGCCAAGGCGGAGGAAGGGGCTTCAAGAAGCTGCGTTACTGCTTCTGTAATTCTCGCCGCCGGCATAAAATCATGGAAGCGTCATTGTGTGGCTTCAGCCGAGTACCCTCGTTAACGCTATTTAAGGCAGCGACGTTCAGTGATCCATTAGAACCTGTTTCGTAAGAGACTGACAGGTAATGTAATTTATTCATGTGTTTTCCGAGGTCAATGCTTTTTTTTTTTTACCTCTCTCTCTCGGCCGCTTGGAACGTGGCAGGAATTCTCATTTGCATCCTGCGATTCTGGTAATGTGCGTCAGGATCTGCCGTTTCAAGCGGTGGTCGACTTGCGCTCTCACCACCGAAGGCTATCACATAGTTGAATGTAGCCAAACAATACGAAATGTAACCAGCTGGCCGGCTTTAGGCGAAAACATTTCCTTTAACATTTTTGCCAACATAAATACTATATGTAAATGCTTCCAAAAATCTTATCGCAGCACGAAAGGCACGTCGAGTTCTACCATCTATGGTGAGTGCACGATGTTTACAATTGAAATAAAATAAAATATTCTTCTTCACATGTACAGTAAACGCTTGTATTTAAGCACCGCCATTTTTTTGTACCTAAAACCATTGAATACAAAACGTTATTCCTATTTGTTCAATAGTTATCGTCTTTTAAAAATGTGAAGTGATATATTGTCCGCCGCCATTATATCTGCACTCGTGACCTAGAGGTCGCTTCTGATTGGTTACTCTACGAAAAAAACTATGGTTAGGCCGGCTTTAGACGAAAGCATTTCCTTTAGCATTTTTGCTAGCATATGCCATGTAAAAGCTTCCAAAAGTCTATAGCAAATAGTATTTTACACGCAAGCATTTCATGTAACTTTTCGGCTGGCTTTTGTGATTACAATGCATAACATATACAGCATGAAAGGCACGTCGAGTTACACCATATATGGCGAGAACGCGGTGTTTACAATTGAAAATACTAAAACATTATTCCATACGTGTACAGTAAACGTTGTAAAGTATATATTTAATCAGTGCCATGCTTCTCTTACCTAAAACCATTTATTACGAAGCGTAATTCCTGTCGGTTGAATAATTATCGTGTTCTAAAAATGTGAAGTGATACGTTGTTTACATCTCACGCGGCCACCATTACATTTGCACCCGTGACCTAGAAGTCGCTTCTGATTGGTTATGCTTCGAAAAATGCTACGGAAATAGGACGCTTTCGTCTAAAGCGGGCCTAATATCGTTCTGGTTGAAAGCAATAAGCCACCGAAGGTTTCGGATTCAAGTCCTGGCCTTAACAAGGGTGTTCCTTTGTAACAGGAAATAATGGGGCAGCGCTCAGTGCGGATTAGCAAAAGGATAGAATTGGGCAGTGATGATTAGCAAAAGGAAAGAATGGAACGGTAGGAACAGTGGGGATATGCAAAAGGAAAAGAATGGAACAGTAGGGATTAGCAAAAGTAAAGAATGGAACAGTAGGGATTACCAAAAGGAAAGAATGGAACAGTAGGGATTAGCAAAAGGAAGAGAATGGAACAGTAGGGATTAGCAAAATGAAATAATGGAACAGTGGGGATTAGCAAAAGAAAAGAATGGAACAGTGGGGATTAGCAAAAGGAAAGAATGGAACAGTGGGGATTAGCAAAAGGAAAAGAATGGAACAGTGGGGATTAGCAAAAGGAAAAGAATGGAACAGTGGGGATTAGCAAAAGGAAAATAATGGAACAGTGGGGATTAGCAAAAGGAAAATAATGGAACAGTGGGGATTAGCAAAAGGAAAGAATGGAACAGTGGGGATTAGCAAAAGGAAAGAATGGAACAGTGGGGATAAGCAAAAGGAAAAGAATGGAACAGTGGGGATTAGCAAAAGGAAAAGAATGGAACAGTGGGGATAAGCAAAAGGAAAAGAATGGAACAGTGGGGATAAGCAAAAGGAAAAGAATGGAACAGTGGGGATTAGCAAAAGGAAAAGAATGGAACAGTGGGGATTAGCAAAAGGAAAAGAATGGAACAGTGGGGATAAGCAAAAGGAAAAGAATGGAACAGTGGGGATAAGCAAAAGGAAAAGAATGGAACAGTGGGGATTAGCAAAAGGAAAGAATTGAACAGTGGGGATTAGCAAAACGAAAAGAATGGAACAGTGGGGATTAGCAAAAGGAAAAGAATGGAACAGTGGGGATTAGCAAAATGAAAAGAATGGAACAGTGGGGATTAGCAAAAGGAAATAATGGAACAGTGGGGATAAGCAAAAGGAAAAGAATGGAACAGTGGGGATTAGCAAAAGGAAAAGAATGGAACAGTAGGGATTAGCAAAAGGAAAAGAATGGAACAGTGGGGATTAGCAAAAGGAAAAGAATGGAACAGTGGGGATTAGCAAAAGGAAAGAATGGAACAGTGGTGATAAGCAAAAGGAAAGAATGGAACAGTGGGGATTAGCAAAAGGAAAATAATGGAACAGTGGGGATTAGCAAAAGGAAAAGAATGGAACAGTGGGGATTAGCAAAAGGAAAAGAATGGAACAGTGGGGATTAGCAAAAGGAAAATAATGGAACAGTGGGGATAAGCAAAAGGAAAAGAATGGAACAGTAGGGATTAGCAAAAGGAAAACAATGGAACAGTGGGGATTAGCAAAAGGAAAGAATGGAACAGTGGGGATAAGCAAAAGGAAAAGAATGGAACAGTGGGAATAAGCAAAAGGAAAAGAATGGAACAGTGGGGATAAGCAAAAGGAAAGAATGGAACAGTGGGGATTAGCAAAAGGAAAGAATGGAACAGTGGGGATTAGGAAAAGGAAAAATGGAACAGTGGGAATTAGCAAAAGGAAATAATAATGGGAAAGTTGGGAAGAGCAACAGGAAAGATTGGGACAGGGGGGTTAGAAACAAGAAAAAATAGAACAGTGGGGATTAGCAACAGAAAGAATATGGCAGTGGGGAGTAATAACTGGAGAGAATGGGGCGGTGGGGATTAGCAAAATACTACAGTGGGGTAAGTGGAAGTAAAGGTCGGTTGTGATGTGAAATAAATTTGGGTACCGAAGTTGTAAAAGGTATGAATGAGATGGACGTCACACCTGCAATAATCGATTATATCCGATCCGTATGAAGGAAATAAAACTCTTCGAGACCGATTTCAACCCACTAATGGGTGCTTGAAGGGAGACACGCGATGGCGTTCCGATCGCCCCTTTCCAAAGGTGAAATCATCCTCTTTGAAGTATTCATTGCCTTCCCGATTTGCATTTCCAGTTTGTTGGGAAGCAAAAGATGGTCTTTTCGCAAACTTCCCTGAAGTACGACTTCCCAACTTTTGTTTTTCGTTTGCTGCATGAATTATTCATGGGCGGACGAATCGTTTCCCTTTCCCTTCGCCGTGCCTTAGCTTTGGACGTACGTCTTTCTCTCCCCCCCCCCTTACCCTTCAGGAGGAAATAGCCGGTGTTAAAATGCTCGGCTCTCCTGGTTAGCAACAATTACCTGCTCCGGAGTTCATGACTCGTTGCTCATTAGAACTTTGGTGGAAAACATTAAACTTTCGGACAGTTCGTGGAAGTCCTCGGGGCTCTACAGATGAAACTGCAACTGGTGTGAAGCGTTCTTACCTAGGGGTCTCCTTAGCTGTAGGCGTATGCATTGCTAATGGATTTCGCAGTTATTAAAGGCAGAGTGCAGCGAATTGTAAGACGATGAAGATGTTCTTCCGCCTTTGGCGCCAGTGGTCCCGGGATTGATTCTTGGTATACGCCTTAAAGGCGTGCTGCAAAGCACAGGGGAGCACTTTACTTTTTTACTCCAATTTTGGCGCAGCATCCTGAGGACAGTTCAGGAACTGCTTCTAAAGAAGTAGCAGACTGGCCCCTAAAATTTATTTATTTATATTTTTAGTACAACAATGGCCATTTCTAATGTAGCACATCTTATAATATTTGACACTTAATCATGTAATCCATACGTGACTTTGTGATGGAATGATTTTATATCAGCGGCGCCTGCTGGCTCTGAATTAGGTGAAGGCCTAGTACGAAGAAAACAGTATAAATCCCAACGTTGGCTATGTTCAGCGGGGTGGTCAAGTGTTCAAGAGTCAGGAGCGTATATTCTAGGCTATCTGCGAAGCCTGAAGTCTAGAGAATGAAATACAGGAGGAAAATCGATCAGAAATTGTAAATAAAAACATTCATATCAGTGAAATGATTATGGTGATTCTGGAGTTGGCAACCTGATATCTTGAGAGTTGGCAACCAGATTTTCTATGAGTTGGCAACCTGATTTCCTACGAGTTGGCAACCTCATTTCCTACGAGTTGGCAACCTGATTTCCTACGAGTTGGCAACCTCATTTCCTACGAGTTGGCAACCTCATTTCCTACGAGTTGGCAACCTCATTTCCTACGAGTTGGCAACCTCATTTCCTACGAGTTGGCAACCTCATTTCCTACGAGTTGGCAACCTCATTTCCTACGAGTTGGCAACCTCATTTCCTACGAGTTGGCAACCTCATTTCCTACGAGGTGGCAACCTCATTTCCTACGAGGTGGCAACCTTTTTTTCTAGGAGTTGGCAATCTGATTTTCTATGAGTTGGCAATCTGATTTCTTAGGAGTTGGTAAACTTATTTCTAATCATAGGCTAGAACCACGTGACATAGTAAGATAACCCAGATCTTGGTCTCAGTATACGCCACTGTCAAGAGAGTTATATTATCGCACTGTCTAGGGTATTCTAAAATAAGCTAAATTTAATTATTTACGTAAAGTTTCAGAAAATATATGATTGATTAATTTGCTTTATTTTACTTCGCTTTTGTGCCAATTTTGGCTAATTGCGAAACTGGGGATGAGTGATATGATGAACTTGATGAATGAACACTCACAAACATCCTTGCCCAGGCCGAAATTCGAACCCGGGACCCCTAGCGTCGAAGCCCGATGTGCTAACCACTCCGCCACGGGCGCCGTGTAAAGATATGGAAGAACATGCTAACCACTGCTCGAAGCTGGGGCATGCTTCGTCGAGTTTAGGAATATGATGCTAATGCAAATTATCCTAGCGGGGGAGGGAGTGCATTACGCCCCTCCCTCCAGTTCGAGCACTGGTCGCTTTTCTTCCACGTTTGACTTATCGCAACAATGGGAATGAATGGTGGTGGGATAGATGAAGGAATAATCACAGACGACGCAACACAAGCCCCACAGAGCACCATCCTGCCTGTGGTTCCAGGCACCAGAGCCTCGGCAGCCCAGGGTGCCTTACACAATTTTTATACTTGAAGTATTTTAAATGATATGTTCCTGTAACCCACTGGGTACCACATATCTTTTAAAATATATGTTGTCATTTTCGTAGTTTTTACGTAATAGTGTCGCTATTTTTCGCTGGAATTGCCATTTTCTTCTTTTATATTATTGTTAACACATATTCTGCACTGTCAAGACTCTTGCACGTCTTGTTCTTCCATAAAAAGGGAGGGAAAATGGCTGCGTCCTTTGAAACTGAGTCAGTGGCGCATAGACATGTCGTTTAGGAGGTACAAGTGTTCTATTGCTCGTATGATAATAGTGCAATTATTTTCTTGTTCCAAACATGCCAGTGATCATTTCCATGTGTATTTTGACATTGTCCTGTACTTTGTTGTCCAGGGGCGGAGGGGCATTTTTCTTCAGAAATTTTGGAATTTTCCGGTTCCTTCCCTCCCCCCCCCACCCATATATACACTCAATGTGCATAAATTTTATATAGTCCGATTCTATGGTTCATTCCGCGTATAACGGTACTTCATTCGTCCGTCTAGGACAATTAGCTTCGGACCTACAGTCGTTTCAAGGTAACTGCGCATTTTGCTGAATGGCTCAGTGGCCTGTAGACATTTCGTTTTGGGGGTACAATCGTGTTGTATTGTTCATATCATAATAGTGCAATTATGTTTTTGTTCCAGACATGCCAGCGATCATTTCCATGTGTATTTTGACAACCTGTACTTTGTTGTCCAGGGGCATTTTTTCTGAGATTTTTGAATTTTCCTGTTCCTCCCCTCCTCCCGTATCCATATATACACTCGCTGTGCATAAATTGTATGTAGTCCGAATCTATGGTACATTCCGCGTATAACGATATATCATTCGTCTGTCTAGAACAATTAGCCTCTGATCTACAGTCACCGAAATGAAACTCTGCATTTTGCCGAAAAATGGCCCGGTACCGGGGGCTTACATGGGATGCTGTCGTCCCTGTGCCTTTGACGCTCTGTCGCTACTTACCAATGTATTGCACTTGGAAAGAGGAATGCAATTGTGACATGTTGCAACTACTGTCTTGTCTTGAGGTTGGCGTTGCGTCAAGTGCCTCCCCTCCAAATTCTGCACTTGCTGGTTCATTTCCGTCTCAAGGACACTGAAATTACCAGTTTTGATATGTGCACAGCACATTTGGCAACACTGTAAAAGGGGAAGGAGGGGTAGTGTCCCATAATAAATTGCAGCAGCTGGTGGATGTCTGCAATGAAGGGCATGTAGGTGTACAACAAAGACTCGTTGCAGAATGAAATTCCCTTTGTTGCCTTTTCCTCCCCCCATTGCCTGCATCTGCAGGTCAGGTGGGTGGGGTGTGCTTGAATTTCTTTCCCTGTCTGTCCCCTTCCCTGCTGTTCGTGAAAAGCAGATGCACATAGTGAGGGTCCCTTTTGGGCGTGGGAATTGTCGGGAGTTCAAGGGGGGCGGTAAGGGGCGACCCTTCCGGTGTTGCCCTCCAGCGCTTTGCCAAGTTCACCCTCGAATTCCACAGCTAATCTTCCCTTCCCAGTATCTTCACTCAAGACTGGGCCTGGGGGGGGGGAACGAATACTTTCAAGTTTGCTTTCAGAACTCCGGAAACTTTTGCTTGGGCGCATAGGGAGGTGGTTGGACGAGATTCTTTTGTTTCCGATTCATTTTTTTGTACTGGAAATCTTCCTTTCTATCCCCCTCGTATACGTAGCACCCTTCAAGGTCAACCGAGTCTGCCTGCATTGGATCTCGGCTGGACTAAAATGTCTCGTTTCGGATCACAACCATGATACTCTGGATTGAGTTCTAGACAACTTATAAAAAAAGGGAGCGCTCAACAGTTTCCGTGCTGGGGAAAGTCAAAGCCAGGCAGCCAATTAAAATACGCAACGTCGCAACAGCGTCTACGTAAACGCCTCTCTTCTGGCTTTCATTCGCTCCTCGCTGCCCAGCAGACGATTTTTTCCTCGTTTCTCATTGACACCGAAACTGTTGAGCGCTCCCTAGCGCGGGAAGCGGGACAGGTTCTACCAAACGCGGTATAGGCCCTGTTCTGTCCGAAAGGTACAAAGTACAGACTTGAAGTATGGTCTTGACGGAAGTGACGTCACCTAGTACAGTTCGAAAGCGCCAAGTACACAAGTTTGAGCTCCCCTGTACAATTCTTCTTGTATGCTAAATGTACATATACGTAAAAAGTCAATACGCGAAGGGAAATATTTTCTACAATAAAGTTGACTTTTAAAGAAGACAAAATAATGGCAATTTTCTTGTGAATGTACAATTAAGTTTTGGTCGTCTGAGAAATAACGTTTTGAGTTCGTAAGCATTGAGATGTGATGGAAAAAGTAATGGATAAAAAATAAAAGACAATCCCGACTGGCAACTATGACTTGTGGCAATGTATTGCCTCGAGCAGCAGCAAGCAGAGACCTTTCATTACTGGTCCTTTTTCTTCACCCTCCCCCCTCAACCCCCTGTTATTGCATTTAAATAACAGTCCCCGTCCTGCATTGTGCGAACCAAGGCCAACAAGCCGTTCCGCCTGTGTAAATTGCACCTTGCATGGGCGTTCTTGCTTTCCCTTGGCATTTCAGGTTCCAACCGCTGCAGTTCTTGTGGGCTCCATGGTTCTTCGAACATCTTGTCTCTTTGTGTTCGCCTTGAAATTGAACCATGACTTACCTATGTGCACTGAGCCCCGCAAAACTTAAATGTCCGTGTAAGACGTGGTGAAATGGACATACAATATACAGCTTAACATGAGTTATATATAATGCGAAGCGACACTAGCGCCACTGCTACCGCGCCAGTGTTTCAAATGTCTTGGTGGATCATGTCAAGGCGAAGATAAAATAATACGTACAGTGGGATCCACTAAAATTGCTCGGCAAATTGTCCGCGACTATTTTCATTAATATTACTCTTACATCCTATGGGTTTTTAAGCGATGGAGGTTTATGCATGCTGGTGCAGAAGTTGTCAACAGCTTGTCTTGAGTTTTCTTTTAATTCTTGAAGCTCTTATTGGGTCAAATAAAGTGCACGAACATGGTGATGGACAATTTTGCACGGTAATACTCATGGATGCCACTGTAGAACCACAGACAAGTTCATTTGTCTATGTATAACTGAGAATCTCGTACTTACAAATCAGATTTAGATACCATGTAATATGAATTAAAATGCTGTAATTGTATCTATTTTGAGGAGCAAGATACACGTAATACAGATTATTTGTCATTAAGTGGTAAATTAATGAATCTAAAAGTTTGATTCTTAAATACATTACATTTGCCACTTTATTAGTGAACACTTTGATACTGAAATACTACAGTACACACTATAGTTTTACTACCAATTTGATTTTTTAAAAAATCATCTAATATACGATTCATTTTACTAATGACTGTACAGAGTGTCGTATAACGATGTCTAAATCTGTAGCTATTTCAGTTTGTTTTACTATATGAATTAGCGTCCACTTCCCGTATAAATTTTACTTTCTGGTCAAGCGTGTAAGTTTTCCTCTTTCTGTTCTCCCTGAAAACCCGTCAGTTTTGTAGCCTGCATTTTCTGAAAATCAGTACGTATGACACCGAATTACCAATGTACAGTGACCGGCAATAAAATTGACACTTATATCCTGAAATGCTAGCTTCCCCGCAAGGCGTTATGCGTGTTGTCTAACTCCGTACAGTTAAGCAATACACCTAACGCCTTGCAGAGAAGCGTGTATTTCAGGATCTAGGTGTGTCATTTTTTATTGCCGGTGAGTGTACATCTACAGGAGTGACCCTATGGCAAACTCGCTTCCACGTGGTACAACGTGGACAGCATTTTGCAGACAAACGAGGTTCTGGCGTCAAGACACTTCAGCCAGCATAATTCTCTGGGTGGCTTCTGTTGTGTCCTGTCCATGCGTTTTTATAATTCTTCTTTCGTCAATTTCATGTTATCGCAATTCATCCTTATCTTCGCCACCCAAAAGTGGCAGAAAATCGAAGTAAAATGAAGCCAATCGTGAAACTTGTACAGAAGTTCTTGAGTTCGAATCCCGGCCAGGGCATGGGTGATCTTTACGAGTGTCCCTTCGACAATTTCATCCACTCATTCCCACAGTCGCGATCATCCAAAAATGGCAGAAGAGTGACGTAAAATAACACAAATACAAATCAAGGGGACGTACAACGAAAAACCATTCTTATTATCGACATCTTAATGATCTTATCCTTGGTCCGCTGCAAGAACAAAGTCACTACACGTGCTACTATCCCAACACAAGCTCCAAACTGGGAACGAACCGGTGACCACTCGCACCAGGGGTGGGTGTCCCACCATATTGGTCCACGAACGGTTCATAATAATGCACAGGTAGTAAGGCATCATTACTTTTTCGACGAGCCCACTGAAATGTCCCAAAATGTGAAGCCTTTACAGTTATTTTATGAAATTACATTTGACGTTGATTTTCTTCGTAACTTGCAGGACGGCTGAAAGTGTGATTCCACAGTTCCAAGGCTAACTGTGCTTATTTAGTCATTCCTATTTTAGCAATTCTTCCCCCATTATCACATGTATCCAGTGTTGTTAATGATATAACGAGGATCATTTTTTTATAGGCATCCTGTACAATACATAGGCCATTTTGTTCTTGCTTGCATTTGCGTACAGTAGACAAAAGCATTCATGCAGAGTAGGGAATCAGATACTGACCCGTTTGGAGTAGTGTGTTGAATTGCTGTTATAGTAACGTTATAAACAGTAGTGTGCGGAATTAGTGCGTGCTACGTTATCAAACGTGTATATTGCAGGTTGTTTTCCTCTACTGAAAGTAACAACGTGTACTTTCCATGCTACGTACGTGTTACGAGGCCATTCATTACAGTATGACAAGCCGTCAAGGTCACTGCAATCTAATAGAATGGCGCTCTGTGTAGGTCGAAGGAAATGTTTGTTGCTTGGAAAGGAAGATAACAAAAGATTAACAATACCCCTCCATCTCTCTCTCTCCCCCTCGCACATAGAAAGAACTTATCAATCAGCGTTGAGTCCACTTTATGCTTAGATATGCTTGTCAGGTTTGAACCTACAGTTTGTGCCGCCCCACGGAGCGGAGTAGCGGAGTGGTTGGCACATCGCGCTACGGTGTGGGGTCCCAGGCTTCGAATCCCGGCCTGGGCATGGATGTTTGTGAGAGTTCATTCATCAATAATTTCATCATATTATCACTCATCCCCCATCTTCGCAAATTAGCCAAAAGTTGCACGAAAAGCGAAGTAAAGTAAAGCAAATTAATAAAAAACAATGAACCTACAGTTTTCAGTAGGATTCTACCTACTGAACAATATTTTAATTTAATTTTCTTTTCTTTTTGAGCGAGCCATAGGCACTGTTTTCTCTAATACCTTTCCCCTGCCGTTCTCTTACTTCTCCCAGGTATTTCCCCACTTGCTGCCCCGCTTCCTTTATCTTTATTCTGTCGTCTACCACTTCTATCACCTCCCTCCCTGTTAAGTTTTTCATCCATTTGTCCCTTAGGTCACGTGTAGAAGGGCAGTTCAGTAGGATATGCTCGTCCTTCTCCTCCCCATCACACAAAGAACATATCGTTTCCCCTGCTTCGTTTCTTTATCTTTCTTAGTTGTTTCCACCCCCCTAATCTGAACCATGGCAGCGCGCCTCTTTCATTTCTTCCCACAACCTTGATATATTTCGCTTTTCCCCATTCTCTTACTATTAGCTGTTCCCTGATTGAGGTCTTTGTTTGGCAGTCTGCTATTA
Source organism: Lepisma saccharinum (assembly GCF_977018435.1). Classification (NCBI taxonomy): domain Eukaryota; kingdom Metazoa; phylum Arthropoda; class Insecta; order Zygentoma; family Lepismatidae; genus Lepisma; species Lepisma saccharinum. Next base: position 12,001,737 of record NC_139249.1, read on the forward strand.
TTTCTTGTTTTGTCTATGTCCAGTAACCTGTCTCTGATTTGATTTCTGTTGAGATGCCCCCCCCCCTTACTTCCTCTTCCCATACCCAACTCATTATATAAGATATACTTCCACCGGGAGTTGAACCAGTGCAGGGCGTCTTCAATACGTTACAGTAGCGCCAAGAGGAGAAATACCGTGGCCAAGTCGCGAACTAAACAACACAGTCATTTCATTTCTTTAATCTTGTCGCAATCACCGCAGACCAAAATGTTCGCGCTTGTGCCTGAGTGCCCCCGCGTTGTCATATTTATGTCTTGCCTCCCCTCTCTTGCATCGTCGTCCAAAAATTCAAAAAGTTAAATGTGTATGTACGGCCTTCCCCTTGGTGACATGCAGTTTGCAATGAAGAGAATCTGATTGATTGATTTGGTGCGTTATACTGAGCGTCTCTGTCACTTTTGGCTAATCTTGAAGATGAGGATGAGTGATGAACGAGTGAAAATTGACGAAGGGCCATACATGCACAGTCTGGGATTCAAACCCATGGCCCCTGGCGTCGTAGCGCGTGCTGTGCTAACCACTAGTCCACGGAGGTAGGCTGGGATGAGTGATGATATGATGAAATTGATGAAGGGCACACTCGTGCCCAAGCCTGCATTCGAAATCCTGCAACGTCATCTCCAGATATCGGGCACTAATTTTTTTTTTGTTCTTATTTCTCGGCCACATATGCATTTGCCTTGTCAGAAGATTGCATGACCCGTTAACAAGTTGTTTGGTTTCTTCGTCATCTTCTGTTTGCTTGTACTCTTCCTTTTCAAGAGAGAAAGCATCCGTAAGCGAATCCTGAAGTGCACATTCCCAACTGCAGAATTTCTAACGGGACTCACGCTTAATGGACATGGCACCCATGTCGTGCTCGTTTCAATAAGTGCTTCGAAAGACACGATACATAAAGGTATCAACCGATCCCGGTGACGAAATGCCCCGCCTTTCGCAAAGAGCGTCATCTTGACCTACGCGGAAGTGGCGTCCACGTGGCAACAGTCCAACGCGTTTCGTCTGGTCCAGTCCGGGGTTGAGTAGCAGGAGATGCCCTAGCTTCAATTTTTCCACTGAAATAAAAAAGAATTTTAAAAAAAAATTGTACCCAATATTTCTGTATTTTCTTCATAAAAATAATTGTAATGTTAATAAATAGGAGGCAAAATGCACTTGGTCGGCCTATCAGGTGCCATCTTTAAATACGTGTCATTTGAGACACTCATGCTAGTGACAGTGTACAATTGGACCGTAATGATGGCAAATTTTGTAATTAATATAATTAATATATAACTGCACTTGTATAAACAAAAAAATCATTGATGAAAAAATTTATGATTTTTGCGAGTTTTAGTGAATGATAAAAGATGATTCCGTGACGCTCATTCATTCAATAATTGGTTATTATTTTTTATTAATTATAGTAATTTTTGTAATTGTTATTTATTTATTGAGAAAATTACAGATACAGCATAGGTGGGCATTTTAATCTGAAATTGTCAAAAATGAAAACGCAATAATAATAATAATAGGCAAGAAGATTAAAAAATAATACTTAAAAGTAACAAAATAGCGCAAGGAGAATAGCAAATTGACAAAAAATAAGCAATATTATTTACAAACATTTCTTCTAATAATTAATAAATAACTTATATAAACAAGAAAGGAAGCAGAGAATCGATAACACAATGATTTCTTGAATTTTAGTGACGAAGAAAAAGAGTCGGCCTGCGGGAGGGGGTCCCGGGTAAGTTAGTTTCTCGTAGGATACACCAAGTTCTAATCCTGTTCAAGGCATAGGCCCTGTCCCTCAAAAGGGCTGTTGAGTCACGGAGTCCATAGTTCATTGGAGTGTGGAACGTATGGCCATAAGGATATTTCGTGTTTTGCCCAAAATGTTCAATGTTTCGGAAACAAATGCAGTCTTTTCGAGTTTCAACCAGAACGATCAATCGATCTCGTTCGACGTAGTTGTGACAATGGAATTTGTATCATCCTTTCTGGTACCCTTTCGACTTTGGTGCTCGTGACATTCTCGACCTCTGCTCTTCTTTTTCGCAGCTGGTTGATAACGCTTACAAACAAGTGGCATGATCTTCAGAGAGGCTGAACATTGACTTTCGACTCTGCTACCGTTGGGGGAAATTAACATAACATCGTTAATCAAAACATCACCAAAAAGAAAAGAATCGCTGATTTGTCTGAATCAAGAAAACATGTTTGTTTAAGTTTTTTTTGATAACTGCAAAGAAAAAATTTGGTAATTTCAACATTTTTTTGGTAACACTAAACAAACGTGCACTATTACTCAGAGGCGTCTCCTGAACGCATGCGTCAATTGTGTGGAAAAAGGACAGCTTGCTCTGCGACGACATTAATGAGCATTTCTACATTCTAATTTCTTCATATAGGAGAAGTATTTATTTTACACGAGAGCGCTGAACCAAGTTTATATTACATTTCTTGGATCTGAAGTGAAAGAAAGTAATAATTCTTTTCCCACAATTGACGCATGCGTCCCTTCAGACCCAAGAAATGTAATATAATCTTAGTTGAGCGCTCTCGTGTAAAATATATACTTCTCCTATATGAAAAATTAGAATGTAGAAATGCTCATTAATGTCGTCGCAGAGCAAGCTGTCCTTTTCCCCACAATTGACGCATGCGTTCAGGAGACGCCTCTGCTATTACTAAAGGAATTTGTTGTTGGTTAACAATCATTCGGTGGCAGAAACTTTTTTTTTATTCCAAACAATTTCTTTCCTCCTCTCGAAAGAGTTACCAAGTACTAAAATTAAATAACCAATATAGCATTTGTTACATAATCGAGTTTTGTTTATTTCCGCCGAAATTATTGGAAGGCAAGGATTAGATTGGCATCAGGTGGCTTTGAATGTACAGTACCAAGTAAGATTTATGCACGCTACTACTTATATTGATATCCATAAACAGGGTTGCTACTCACCGGGAATTCTGGGTGAATTATTGGATCTGGGAATTATCTACGTGAATTTTTCTCCGTAGACGTGAAAAACTGCGACTTTTATTAATCCATATCCCATTGAATTTATACATATTTATAAATGCCCTGAGGTAAGTTTTTTACAATTTAGATTTTATTTTTATCAAGGAAGAAGAAGAAAGTTGCATGGAAAATAAAACAGAATCCGTATACTTTATTATACTTTGCACAACAATTTACCTTACAGATGGAAGTTTATTGCAAGAAATTGATTAGGTAAATTTGTAAATTCTTGTACACTTAACAATTCTTCGAAGATGAGTATCTTTCCTATCATTTGTGACCTGTGTTTGTAGAGGTATTTCGCGTCGGAGTATGTGAAATGGTAAATGTAATCTCCGCACCTTAAATTGGATGTTTTAAGTAGTATATATAGTACTGTTTAATTGAATTGAATTAGAATTTACATTGCAATCACACAAACAATTTATATTGGTAATATATTCGTATGTGTCGGTGGTGAGAGGCGGTAATACGTAACGTTGAAGTAGAGGTAACATTTGCTTGCATCCTTGAATTTTTGGAAAGTTCGCCTTGAAAACCGGTAATTATACTTGAATTTTATCAAGGTTCTTGAGTAGGGAACTTTACTTTTCGTCAACTTGATCTAATTCTTTTTTTGTTTTTCAATAAATATTGAATTCTTCATCTTTTTGACATTAATTTCCATGCAGTTGCGTGCCCAGGATGTTTGAAAGGGAGGGGTTATGTACAGTTTTTTTCTGGCAGTCAGCCCTCATTTTGACATCTCTTCCTACCTTTGACGTTGTTTTTTTTTTTTTTTTTAGGAATACTGGGCCAATGGGGGGGGGTTATAAACCCCAACCCCTACACCCTTGGGCAAGCCACTGTTTCCATGCCAGGACAGTTGTACCGCTATTGGCTATCTTAACTCCACATACTTTTGTGCTATCGGTGTATTTTTACCCGGAAATAACACCGGCTCTTCTGTAATTTCTGGTATTGGTGCTAATATTTACCTTTCCACTCTCTGCAGCAGCCCCAATAGCCTAGTGGTCTCTGTCTCCTTGTAAATAATACCGGGTTCAATCCCCGCTGGAGACATACTGCAGAGTGGTTCGGATTCCACTTTTTAACTGTAGGTCTATCTGATCGTAAAGTGGACTTTTCACCTTCCTTGATTGAAAATTCAACATAATTTTACTGATCGTGAAGTAAAAGTGGTCATTCTGTGTGCGGCCATCTTGACGGACTCGGATTGGCATCCTCAGTAGGTCAGCTCGTGGGAAAGGAGGAAGCGAGTCTACGGCGATTAGGACGACCTTCGCGGTTAATTTGGGTCAGATCCGTCAGGCGGGTTGACACATCGTCGAGATCGGCTAAGTGCACAGTTAAGAGACCTCGGAAGTGTCATCGTCTGGTCACATGACTGGCCGATGCAAATCACATACGAGGCGACTGCAGTGGCATGTCGAGAAGTTACAGTTGGGAGGGGGTGAATTCCAGTCGGGTATGTCACCTCGCCGATAAACCTTTCAAACCTACACTTGCACAGTTTGACATATAAGAAAATTATCAAACTGTAAAAAGGAACCAATCTGACTTCCATGTTCTAGAGATTAGTGTTGTTTCACAAAAATAGGTGTCCGTGGCTGAAATAGACGGTTATTATTGTGCGAAGAGAAGAAAAGTGCACATGGAGTAAAGACTAGATTAGGTCTATACTGATTTATTGAACATGCGTATGTTTTTCTAGAGCGCAAATATTTATTTCTGCAAATGAGCAGCCAGGGGAATAGTGCTATTCTCTCAGGAGGTCTCGGAGGCACATGGAGCCGTTGTTCGGATCCAAATTTAGACTGTAGGTCCAGTTCCGATTGACCAATCTCAGGATAAAGTTGAATAAATCGAACTTTGAAAAATATTCTCGACATTAAACTTGGTGATAAAAGACAAAACATTTGAGCATTAAAAATTATTAGGCATGATAATATATCCAAAGACCTGGTAGTTGGGAGGGGCAATCGCCCCTGTGGCCCTCCCCGTGGGTCCGCGTCTGGGCAACTGTCGCATCGTCTTGTTTCCTGCAAAAGAATAGTGTTTTTTGGTATGTGTTTGTGTTCGCACACTTTGTCGTAAATGGCGTTTCTTGATTTATGGCAGCGGGGGATGTAGGGGCTAGGGTCCCCACATATTATTGATCTGCTCCGGCTGTCTTTACCCCCCCCCCCTCCCGGCTTGCCCCAGGTACCCATTTTAATTGAGTCTGGAAGTGCCAAGTGGTTGAATAGTTCGTTACTGTGTCTGTTTATTGTTATTGCTTATGAACTATACTTTGCTCGGATAAACACAGGTTTTCTCCATATGTGTCAGCTGTTCCTTCAGCTTTTGTACCTTATGTATCAATTGGTATGGTCTATAACAGACGTTAGTATTTACAGGCAGTCATGAAATCGTAGATTAATAATAAGAGTCCTAGGATTTTCACAACGGTGTTCCTCAAATGTAGAAATTCGTGTTTTAAAAGCGATATGAAATGCTTCGATAGGCATAATGCCCATTTCTACGTGATTCAGCATATTTTAATCATTTGTCGGTCACATTCAGCATATTTTCGCTTTTTTCAAGGTCTTTATACACCTAAGCCCCGTGACAAGTTAAGTTTGCAGCAACTTTTCGCCCATGTAGACCCAAACGTGCGCGCAGAATATAGTTCCGCTGCAATACTGCCGATTTTCTCAATGTCTGTGATATGAACGTCTCGGCGGTTGAGGCAAGACTCACACGGGAGATGCTGAGCGCCGTTTTCGCGCTGTTTAATATATAAAACCTGCTGCAAACTTAACCTGTCGCGGGGTATAGCTATTTCGCTTCTCCTGCCTATCGAAGGAAGCGTTTCTAGGCACGAGGATTTCTTGTTGACAATAGACTATCATTTACATTTGAAAATTTACAACTCTGGACTCGTAAAGTGTTCCAGCTCCCAGCGTACTGTACTCGTATTGATATTTGGAAGAAAATATAGAAGCCTTCCATATATTTTACGGGTTTCTCTTGTTTTTTAATTTCTTGCAGAAGTTCAGAAACTCCCCGATACCGTAGTGGTGTAATATCGTCGCCGTGTGATCAAGGACTCCCGGGTTCTTTACACGGTGGAGGCGCATAGTGCTTCGGATCGCACTTTTTAACTGTAGGTCCAGTCCCGATTACCCTATCTATGCATAGAACTTAAAAACTAACAGAGCTCCCAAATGAGTGTTAACGGCACCACGTCGTAAACCGAGGGTCTCCGGGTTTGATTCTTGAATGGGGGGCATTTTAGTAGCACGTTACCCACACTTTGAACCTGAGAGTGACAGTCCCAGCCTTGCATTACATATGAATTTTCATGTTTGTAACATGTAAATACCGTGTGTTTCATAAATAAGTGAAGGATTACAAAAAATTATTGAACTTACGTTAATGCAACCAGTGCAAAACGATCGAGGGACGCAGACAGTTTGTGCGTACATGTTTTGCTAAGCTGAGAGTTCATATCCCTGCCGCTAGGCGACACTCAAATCACCCACATCACTCGCACTGTTTTGTGCAATGTTGGTCCCCAAGATCACCGGACCTTACACCGGGCGACTTATTTTTGTTGGGTTTCAGGAAAGACAGGGTATTCGTCTTACCGAATGTCGCGTGATATCGCAGCCCTAAGGGAGCGTATCATCGCAGCGATGGACACTATCGACAGATGCCCATGAGGATGCTGTGTGGCAAGAAGTAGTGCCGTAGTGCACACAAGTAGGTGTACGAAAGAGCTGTTGTGAGTTCCTCGTTTGTTCTGGACTCGTATCTCTCTCTCTCTCTCTCTCTCTCTCTCTCTCTCTCTCTCTCTCTCTCTCTCTGAATGAAAGAAAGAACGAAGGAGAGAAGGAAAAAGAAAGAAGGAAATTTCTCTCTCTCTCTCTCTCCCTCCCTCCGAAAGAGAGAGATAGAGAATGAAGGAAAGAAAGAAGTTCAATACTTTACTTGCAATAAATATTTGTAACCCCTCAATTATTTACGAAACACCCGGTATAAAATGGCGAACTAAAATGGGTGGCAAAGTTTGTTCACTTTGTATTAATAGAGCTACAGCTGAAAGTCAAGTATTTTTGAGAAAATTATGCCTATATGGCATTTTAAGAAATTAAAGTATATCTAAGCCAACGGTGTGAGAGAGGGAGGGGGTATAACTCCCATGTACCCCCACCTTTTCTCCGGGCACGCCAACGCCCATGAACGAAGAACTCGTTCGTTGCTGAAAATTTTGTTTTCATGCTCTGAAATCGTGTTACACTTCCTTTGGTCCAGAAAATTTCCCATTTATACCAAGCTTTATTTGAAGTCGCGTGAGCGGTTTAAAAAAAAGAGGGGGAAGGGTGGAAAGAGTCATTGCGGTCTTATCACGTAGCTAGTACGGCATATGTGCATTATAATTGCTGGCAGATTTCAATCTGCCCCAGCCGGTTGTGCCTTCGTAGCATTTCGCGAGATAAAATGGCGGCGGAGGGGGAATCATGCGTGATAGCCGATGGAAAGGAAGGGTAAGGTCAGTAGTATGTGACCTCATTGGATATTCAGGCAGCCATTACCGACTTCCGGTGGTGCTGGTGTCAAATCTGCCGTGGCAGGTCACGCCAACACGACATGCTCGTCGTAGCGAGTGTGTGCGTGCGTTCGACGAGTTTGCTTCTGCAGTGTTGCCAGACGTGGTGTTTTGTTATGGTTGATTCGTTTTACCCTTCGTATTGGCGTAAGGGATTTCGGGCCGGTTGTGTGTGTGTTCAGACCACTGTGCTTGTTTGTGTTATCGATTGTGCCTGGCTGCTACTGTGATGCTACGATTGCTGCTGGCCAAACGCCCCCTGTAGCATCATCACTACCTCAATATTATTTTGATTAGCAAACCGACACATCAAAGTGATTACAACAATGTAAATGTAAGTAGCCAATGTAGCAGTCAATTGTTGCGTCACGTTGTTTTGAAGGCCCATCTAGTATAAAACCCTTCGTATAACTAAAGACCAAGGACGCATTTACCAGGTACCAAAAATACATAATAAAAATATACTTGTTTAACATTTGTTGTATTATCGATGGTTATTTCCTGCGAACTTATTGGAAGGCAAGGATTATATTGTGATCATACAGCTTTGAATTACAGTGCCAAAGAAGATTTATGCACACCACTACTTACAATACTATGCATAAAATATCAAACAATAATTTTTACTTTATTAATGGAACCTAACATCCTTTTTTATTAAATAAATATTATTTTTTTATCTATTTGACATTAATTTTCTTGCCAGTGCAGTTGTTTGCCGATTTTAACTACACTAGATAATGAATACACGTGCCGTTACATTTCTATTATTATAATTTTAACCTATTCATTGATAGATTTTATTTTACTTCGCGTTTTGTGCCTCTTGGCTAATTTTCGCAGATGGGGATGAGTGATGAAATTATGAAATTGATGAATGGACATTCACAAACAAACATGCCCGAGCTGGCGTCGCAGCGCGATGTGCTAACCACTCAACCACAGGGTCCGGCTTAATATGTTCATGTAATAATAACAATGCAACCTTCATTAATTGACATAATTTAGTATAATTATACAATTATTTCAATTTTAACATTTACATTATTATTATTATTTCTGAGATATTACTTGGTTCGAACCCCCGCTCCCCAAAATATATTTCTAGATACGTGCCTGCTCAAGATCAATCATAAAATACAATAAAAAAAATCTGCTTCCCGTACCCCTAGACTATCGCATTCAGCACGTCTCGCGTAGTCTCATAATTATGGGGTCTTGGGTTCCATTCCTGGTGGAGGCGCATAATGGTTCTATTTGTCTTCTTCCAAGTTCGTTTATTTTTACGTTGCCTTTCTGCCATTTAAGTTAGAGGATGCTAAAACAGTGGCCTTATTTTAAATTTACGACGTGTGTGTTCCCTTTCTCTAGACATTTTGGAAACACTGTTGACAGTACAACAGCTGACGTCACAAGGTGCTAAACATTACTGTCCACAGAGAAGAAATAAGGATGCTGCCAGAATCGCATTTGGTCTTCAAGGATGGCGTTTTTGTTGACTTCATTCCTCTGCTTTGTGTGTTCATTGTGCTCGTCGACGAAGTGTAAGAGCATTTTGTTGGTGTCTCGCTAAATGGTCTTAAACTTGTGGTCATGTTCGATAGGTTTTCTTAATTGGAGGCTAATTGCGGGCTGCTCTGTTTTTCTTGTTCTTTGTGGCACCCTGGTCGCGTGGTGTGAATGAGAAAGAGGTTCGCAGTTTTCGTTCCTCCAATTGCAGAACACACAATTTTGCACAGGAACGTGACCATGCAAAATTTCAACCACTTGTTCCCTCTTCTGCAGTTCCATGTTGCATCTCATGGGTGAAGGATTAATTTCGTAAAGTGATTGCTGTACACCTATTCGAATCTTTAAACTGGTGTCAGAACATTCACGTGTAGTTTAAAGGAGTTAGAAAGCTAATACCGACCGAAAGCTGTCGGTTTCGCCGACGGTAACTGGCAACTTTCACGACACCCTGCACCAGAATGACACATGGGGCACAATGTCAGATTAACATTGCATCCCTGGCAAATTTGAACCCATAAAGGATTGTAAATTTTCCAGAATTTATGGGAGTATGATTGATTTGGTGTTCTAAGTCCACTTTATGCACATTAAGGCTAATCGGGACTGGACCTACAGTTTAAAGTGGTATCCGAACCACTATGTACCTCCACCGGGTATCGAACCCGGGACCCCTTGATTACAAGGCGACGACGATACCTCTGCACCATCGGGGAGGCCCGATTGATTTTAATGAAAGAAATACAAGAACACAAATTGTAGTTCATATTTAGAACTTTCCAACAACAAGAAAATTAAACATCGGCTGAAAAACATGCGACTAAAGAAGCTACATTCCATAATTATGAATCCCAAATGGCCGCTAAGCGATATAAATCAAGTCACATGACCATTTTTTCTGCGAGCTGCGATTCCCTTTCACAAGCCTGCGAAGTCAAACTTGTGTTGCAGTGCACAGCGCGACATAGAGTAGCATTAGTGCGAGTCATGGACGCTATGTTCCCTAAGCGCACAGGACTCCTGCGCATGTGTAGGCTCGCTGAACAGCGATAGAACGAACCCACTGTTATTGCTGTTTAGAGAGAACTATACACATCAAAACCACCATGTCAACTCCCCTCCCTTCGAGTATCTTATCTTGCCAACGGTGAGTTTAAGCTGATGATAACATAATAATCGTTTCTCATCCTTACTGCATCTTACAAGTGCTAAGGAAGACAACCAGCGAAAAAGAGTGAAGATTAAGATAACATTTTGCGCTTAGTAGTTCTTTATATGTGAAAATCTGTCAGCGAAGCGTATTGGAAAGCACTGGCGGGGGAAAGTATGTGCAGAGGCGGCATTGTTGTATTCTTATGATGTGGGAATTGACTACTGTCGCTTTTTTTATAAAGGCTACAGTAGAAGCTGATGTTGCAGAATGTGTTACATTATATTTTGCATCGTCAGCACACCCTCCTGTCAGGATTTTCCCGCATGTAATGTTACATGCTCACAATTGCTGATTTGTTCGTTCTTTGATGTAGGCTTTTTGTTTTCCCAGTGTATGAGAGGACATGTTTTTTCACAGATCTGTGAACTTTTAGTGTCTGTCCGAGCGAGATGACCGACTGTGTGGAAATCTAGCTTCGTAGAAACCAAGGACGTATTTAGGGGGTCCGGACCCGCCCCCCGCCCCCTCGAAAGACTTACCAAGTACTTAAATAAAATAATGAAAATATACTTTTCAGCATAACTGTACTAAATTGTATTTTAATAGATGGTTATTTATTTCCTATGAACTCAGAAGGTAAGAGTTATTATTATATTTGGATCATACTGCTTTGAAGGACAGTACAAAATAATATTTATGCACACTACTACTCATGATAGTATGCATAAAATATTAATCAGGAACTTTACATTTCGTCAACTGAATCTAGTTATAAATATTCAATTCTTTATCTATTAGTTTCCTTGTTTTTTATACAAATTTCGGCGATCTTAAGTACACGCAAGCCAGCCGTTGGATACATGTACATACTAAATATATACTACATACTAAATGTTTGTACAATAACAAAGACACAAAAAGAGCAAATACAAAATTGAAACAAAGTCTCGTCTACACTAAAAAAGAAAAAAAGGTTGAAAACAAATACACAACGGATACACAAATTACTTGACACAAATGTGCTTGGTGTGATATAGATACAAATTAATATTATGTGTAAAACATATAAATGTTCTCAATATACGAGAAAGGAAAAGTATCGTCAAGGGTTGGCAACATGTAAGGGGAAAAGTAAACAATCAAAATGAAAATGAAAATACTAGTTTTTAGAGAGTTGGTGCAGAAATGAGATCTATTATTCGTGAGTGCTGGAACACATATATTGTTCATTTAACAATAGATTATGATGTTATTACACGTGTTCGTGTAATAATTAAAAATACAATATTAATCAATTTACATATTTTAATCAATATTTTATTTAATTACAACTTCTTAAAATTTAAGCATTATTATTATTGACAAAACTTGGTTCGGATTCCCCGAATTATATTTCTAAATACGTGCCTGCTAGGAACCTGTTTTTTATCTCAACTTTTAAACATTACATTAACCGAGAGAGGTAAAAAGCGATGTTATTGGGTTTTTGTTTTTAGGGTACGTATATTTTTATTTCCATAGAATAGACCATTCACATCACTGGCGTACGCAGGATATTTTTATGATGAGATGGATGATTGATTGACTTGGTGTTTCAAGTCCACTTTATGCACAGTAAGCCTAATCGGGACTGGACCTACAGTTTAAAGTGGGATCCGAACCACTATGTGCCTCCACCGGGTATCGAACCCCGAGAGATGGATGAAGGGGCCATCACGAACATGTATAGACAACACAACACAAGCAACACCGAGAATTATACTGAGTGTGAGTCCAGACGTCAGGGCCTCACTTGTCTGTTAAATGCAGTCGAGGTTGTATTATGTGGAAGGATGATATGCATATGGGTGTCTTTGGAATGGGTCACCTTACACTCCGGTAGGGCGTCTGACTGCCACGCGGCAGACCCGGGTTCGATTCCCGGGCTGGCTGATCTAAGATCGCATAAAGCTGCCCTGGGGCTCGGCCAGCCTCAACTAAAATGGGTACCTGGCGGTAAAGGCGGCCGGAGCGTGGTGATGATCACATCACCTCCAACGTGGCCAAGATCGTGTGAGCCCCTACCCCCACATCATCCACTTATACATCAAAAATATAAATAATCGGTTTTAAATTACTATAAAATACTACAGTTATCGCTGTTGGGGATTTATTATTGTTTTTTTAATCCTTCACGAAGAACGTACATGTATCTGTCTGTTGCAAAAAAGGGAGAACGAAATATAAGGTCGTGGTTTGCGAGCGTGTTAGGAAGTAGTTGGAAAGGTTAGCTCGTGTGTTTGTTGGGGCAATGGTGTGTGCGGAGAAGCCATTAACCTTCGAAGTGAGACGTTCTCGAGAGGACGACCGCTATGTGCAGGATTTGCAACACTGATGGGCGTGGCATGAAATACGACGGACAGTGTATCTTGTCACGGCCCCGTGACTCGTCGCTTTTCCGCGGGTCCTATCACTGCACATCCTACTAAGGGGAACATGAAAGGATGAGGAAGGGTTTTTTTTTTTAGTATTTATTTTGCATTTTTCTTGTGCGAACTGTACGCAATACATACATTTTATTTTATGCACTATAACTTTCTTTCCTTTGCAAATGGCGTGCGCCAATTGCATTAGGATTTTTTTTTAATAGTTGCAAAGCTTGTTCATTGCATTTATCTTCCGATTATCCGAATATGGTCTGCTCACATGTACGTTCTCATGTAAATTATGTTTGGGTCAAAACTGCAGGCAGTACCAGCGTAATTTGCCTGTCCCCGTGATGCAGTTTGAGGCACAATGCGGCGGTGGTGAAAATGTAATCTCTCGTTTTTGCTTGTTACACTTGAAACTTCAACCCTGAAACCGAGCATAAGAATGAGTTCATTGTTTTTAATACGGGATAGCGATTTCTGCGTGGAATTTTTACCGACAGCGAATCAGACAATCCATACATGATCTGGTTTCGTGTTGTAAATGCATATTTCATCTTTTTTCATGTATTTTAAGAGCATATTTCAATATTGTTCATGCTTCAAGTGTATATTTCACAATTGTTCACACTTGAAGTTCATATTTCATTATTGTTCATGTTTTAAGTTCATATTTCATTGTTGTTCATGTTTCAAGTGCATATTCTACTGTGGTTCATGTTGTGCATATTTCATTATTGTTCATGTTTCAAGTCTATATTTCACTCTTGTCCATGCTTCAAATACCTGATTCACATGGGCGTCCGGAAGGGGGGCAAGGGGGCCCGTGCCCCCACCGGAAAATGAAAGTCAACCAAAAAATATGTATTTCACACATATAATTTCATTTTAGCCACAATAATATGTGTTCATTATTGCATGAACACCATAAATTCAAATTTAAGCAATGTTTTTTTAGGGAACAACCCTATTTTTGGGGAAAATTTGCCTTCGTTTGCCCCCCTGGAAAAAAAAATACCTTCCTTGCCCCTCCCTGGAAAAAATCCTGCGGACGTCCATGCTGATTCATAGCTTATTCATATTTCACTATTGTTCATGATTAAAGTGCATATTTCACTGTTGTTCATGTTGTAAGTGCATATTTCACTCTTTTAATTCTCTGACTGTGTATATTCCTAACTTCTTCACTTTAAAATGCCAGTGGCACTCTTTTCGTGCCCTCAAAGACATATATTGGTCATATCAAGCATTTTTAGCCGTACGATTTTTTCTTTTGATATCTTTACTTGCCTGATTCATAGCTTATTTTCACCCTTTCTATATCCTTGCATAAGTTATAGATTTATTAGAACCCTCCGGCTATTTATAACTAAATGACTAACATTGGGATTTTCCGGCAGCAAGTCTCTGCATAGAAACCACTCACCAACGACTTCCATATATCCTGTGTTGTTGACACTGCTCCTGTAATATCGATTGTTGACAAGGGCGGTCGTTTGTTTTCAATCACCGCTGCGTGTGTGATAAGTCCCGAGGCAAACACCCGCTTGGGATCTGTATTGTGTTAATCTTGTCATTCCGACGTCCATAACGTAGTCCTATCACTGACGTCATGGAGAAATACGTGCACAACCTCGTGTATAAAATGTGTCCTTCCGAAGTAAACAGGCACGTTTAGCTGTCCTTGTGGGGACGTCCTATGCATTCTCATAATTCTGCCAATCGTATCAATTCATGTACACTCACCGGCAATAAAAATGGAAAACCTAGATCCTGAAATAACTGGCTTTCCTGAAATGCGCTGTGTGTGTTGCCAGACTCTTACGGTAATGAGCGTACTTGAATAGCAAATCTTCAGTAGGAAGTTCTGCTATGACTGTACAACTAGATATGTGGAAATTAATTTAGAGATAAGCTAAGCTCTTGTTTGTTACCCATTACAAACTCAGTATTTAGGAGTATTTCTGCAGCATCTTTGAAATGTTTCCAAAACTATGGACGCAAAAGTAACATTCTTCTTAAATTGGTGTCTAGATTAAAGCAAATGTTTCACTAACGGGGGGGGGGGGGGGGAGTGGCTCACAGGATATCAGGGGGGCTTTGTAAACCAAGTCCAATTTTTAAAAAAATAAAATTATGTGTGTGTGTAGGGGGGTCATTAATTTATAAATATCATATACTACACAAATACTACATTTTTCTACATCTTTTAAAACATATCTTGAAGTGTTAATTGACTGGTACTGAAATCATCCCTTCGTTCCCAAAACTTGGGAGCTTTTGACCTTTGACGCAGATGCGGAGGGAATTTACATGATGACATCGAAGTCACAGATTTTAGTCTAAACGGGAGGCCGCAACAGGGACAGTGAAGATGTACAGATAAAGATGCTCCTCTATGAAATAACTTTTTGAAGTCTAGAGAATATTCTAAATGCAGCTACTTGTGCTCATAAACAAAATGAGCGAATGTAATAGATGCTGTTCATATTCTCTGGATTTATTCTTAAAGTTGTGAGTTGTCTTCACTGCAAACAAATTGTGCAAAATAGTTTACCTAATGTCAAGCCGGTCTGAGCCCCCGGCCCCTGCCTAACTCCGGGCCTGCGCCCGCCAAAAGCAAATATAGAAGGAAATGTGAAACATTCATGATAAAGAATACAAAAAAATGCACTTCTCTTGTAAACAAGTGTATTTTTATCAGTTGACAACTGCTAATCAGATTACGAAATAATCTGTATATTTATGTCAGCTTGTCTACGTTGACAATTAAAAATAAATGACATTGTTGTTACTTCTAATGTTTTATTGATAACAGAATTACAGATCGCTTTCAAATGACAATACACAGGATTCGTTCGTGGCTACTGTATCGAGTATACTGGCTTGTCTGTCACAACGTTCATACTGGCGTGGTAGTTGTACTAAACTTGGGAGTGCTTCATCGTTGTACATTAGTGCTTAACAGTTGAAGTATTGGGCCCTTTATTTGAACAAAAGTGTATATGCAAAGCTTTGCTTGTTCGATTGGACATCATTATTTATTACACAATAAATATGAGCACATTATTATCAGCGAGGCGAAGGTGTTAACATTACGCTGTCGGGTATGCTTTCAATCGGTGAAGGATTACTTGGTCATACTTTTGGGAAACTTTGCAGAACCGAGAAAATCACTAAGGAACAAGTTTATTTCTTCCTCTACAAGGTGAGGGCGAAGAGATGATCTTGACGAAGGAATGCTAATGTTTATGTCCAGCCCAGATCCCTTGTGTATCGAGTATAGGCTTTGTTACCTTCAATAACTGAGTGTAAAGAACGCACCAACATGTTACATAAGATATATACCTACCGTTTTTCGTCGATTAACGTCCATTTGAAGGATGGGTGTACATTTTACTTCCAGGATAATGCTATCAATTAGATCTGTTCTTGTATGGTATACTTACAAGAAGTACCAGGACAGAAAAGATTAATCCTTTTATAACTTGTAAGGAGGGAGAGAGAAATGATCCGGTGCTCCGTTTCTTAATTCACCCAAGCTCAGAAGGAAAAAAAAAAGAAGAAAAACCCAGCCGCGGAAAGTTGCTTTGTTCCGTGGCAGTTTGTTGAAACATTCCTGAAATTCATTCATGTTTTATTAGAAAGTTCTCTGGTTTCCTAGCGACCACCCCGTTCCAGCATCCTCTTGCTCTTCAGATATGCCTGCATTGTTCACGGAGAAGTCAGGGAGAAGGGGGGGGGATTCCCGCTATCAGAGTTGTATTTTTCTTGGGCTGTTATTATCTTTTTATAATGGCCCTTTGAGACACAGAAAGAGGGGAAGGGACGAGCTATTCCCCCCACCCAGTCTTCCTCAATTAGTGTCGGTTGCCTACATGTCGCGACGTGCCATGACTCAACAGTACCTATCCACTGGTTCGGAACACGCTCCGCCCACCGCCCGGAAAGGGGTCGTTTCCATGGCAACCGCTCTCCCCCATCCCTCCCCACTTTCCCCCCTCCTCTCGGAGGTCTGACGGCGCAAGTGTTGGCTACTCACGATCCAATTCCCACCCTACCCGATGCGCGCTCGGTCAGGGTACAGGTGCGGCGCTGGTTTTCGATGGTGGCGTGAAAAGGCAATGAAATGTACATCATAGATGGCGCAGGTGTTCCCTCTGTCCGTTATAACCGTTGGGCATGTTCTCTCTAGTGCGGTGGCCGAAACCCGAACGTTATGGGTTCGGATTTCTGACGGTTTACAATAATGGTCCTCCTTATCTCGTCGTGATGGTATACACAGGTATTTACCATTTAATTCGGACCATGCTGTTCCAATTATGTCCTCCCTGTAACTAAGGACAACCTTTCTGGATACCATTTTTCAGACAATGGTGTCTGGCCTCTGGACTCACAATCAGTATAATTACCTGTGGGGCTTGTGTCGTCCGTCATTATTCATCTCCATCGTCGCGATTAGTCAAAAAGTGGGAAAATGTGACGTTAAATAAACCAAATTAATCAATGTAAAGATAACCACTATAATCCTAGGTTGTGTCGTCCATAAACGCTTGTGATTGTCCCTTCATACATTTCACCTCATCATCATTCATCCTCATCTTCGCGATTGATCAAAATTAGCAGAAAAGCGAAGTAAAATAAAACAATCAAGTCGTACGAATTACCACAATCAAACAAATTCCTAAGAAACATACTGGCCGTAAAGAATGCAAAAATAGAAAACATTTTAAAGGAAAAGTATAATTTTTTCAATGGCAGTCGGTGCCAAGTTCATTGAGATTCTCAAGACTCCATTTCAAGCTTCAACTATTGGGGGAATAATGTTTCATTAAATACAAGAATATTTCACATGCTGGGTGTGCTACAGTGTGTCAGAAGATTGTTCTGATTGTAAAGATGAATGATTCGCATTTTATAACACCCCTGCTTGCCACTATGTTGTTTACATACACGTACATAACATAGTCTGAATTGCCTACTTGTAAATGTTGTTGAAACGTAGATATTGCCGAGATGGCCCCACGCGTACAGGGAAAAATCAGTTCCGACTAAAGTTATTGATTTAGTTTGCTACTTGGCAACACTGCGTGGCATTTGTTGAGCTTGGATGTGAGGGGGAAGCGTAATGAAAGCTTGCGTGGTTTGAATCCATAGAAAAGCGAGCTCTGCATTAAGCTTGTTTGGGTGTGGTAAGGCTGGGCCAGTCCTTAGTGGAAGAAATTAAATACTCGTTGGGGAATCTTTCTGCAAGTTTTACTTTTGTCAGCGTTCACAAGTAGGATGGATTTTTTTGACTTGTGATTGGTTGTGTTTTATTTAGTGTCGGTCAAAGTGATACTTCTCTCTGCGTGTCTGCGAATCTTAAGTAGGTAAGTGAAAAGATCCATTGTATGCTCACGTTCTGCCTCGCAGGAAGGACATTGCTCTCTTTGGCTCCCACTCGCTGTCAGTTGGTCGTATGTATGGGGGGGATGGAAGGAAAGGGGGGGGGTGTTTGAGAAAGAGGAGTGCTCC
Source organism: Lepisma saccharinum (assembly GCF_977018435.1). NCBI lineage: Eukaryota > Metazoa > Arthropoda > Insecta > Zygentoma > Lepismatidae > Lepisma > Lepisma saccharinum. The sequence continues at coordinate 12,019,967 of NC_139249.1, forward strand.
GCTGTGTGCCAGGAAAATCCGGAGGTGTCCATCCATCTTTTCAAGAAACTGACATGCCGTCTTTTAGCTATGATACCCGCACATATATACTGGGATTCAAGGCAAGGATAAGATAGAGGGAAATCACTTGGTTTTTCGTTTTGAGATTCTCATTACCAGCGGTTAGAATATTCCCATGTAGCCCGAGAATATTACACACAATACAAAAGCATGCGTGGTCGGTCATACGAGGTTCTGTGTTGAGGTGTAAGGGTTGACTTTCCGTAAGCACCCAAAAGTCATCCCCACTTCGAAACCCTTGACTGCATGTAGCACAGGCTATCTAGGCCCTGGCGGCTGGACTAACAGCAACTGTAACACTCTGTCGGGTTTGTGTTGTATCGTCCATATATGCTTATGATGATTATCCGTTTTCAACTTGCCGCTATTCATCTCATCGTCGCGATTAGCCAAAAGTTGCAGAAATGCGACGTTAAATAAACTAAGAAACTGATCCTGTGCTGCTTTGTTTATTAGTGTTGTCACTAAACATAAGCCTTACATTGTAGCATGCTTGCTCGAAACAGTATAGTTTAGCACGAGGGTTTTCAATTGCCCCAGGCCGTTCACATTTATGTGCACGACTTTGGGGTATTATTTTTTTAAAAAAAAATGGTATTTATATGACTATGGCTTCTATTGTTTTAAATTTAAAAATACAAAATCAGTATAACAGAACTGTACAAGAAAAGGATACAAGACGTGACTTTTCTGCATAAAACAGCAGGAGCACGAATGTATTTTCATAACGGTCACACTTTTCGTGTAGAGTTCACATCTTTACACCTTTTTGTGTCCTAGAGGGGTTGACGTAGAATCTGATGATAATTTTCGATGTGGCTACACGGATCTACTCTGCTCTAACTTCGCTTATGTATCTTGATTTTATTACCACCGGAGCAAGAAGCAACTCTCCCTCGCAAAGGTAGGGTGTGGCTACAGGCGTTCAATCCCAATTGTGGGCGCACTGGCTTTACCGCACAGATTCGAAACATTGGCAGTCACTGAAGAGAATCAGGTAGTAACATCTTTGTTCGTCTATTTAGCAAAAACCTCGGTTGGAACAGACGGGTGTTCAAGCAGCAGGAACTTGATTGTGACGTGTTATATCAAACCTCATTGAACATAATTTTGTTGTCAATCTGAAAATATGCAACGTGTCTCAATTAATTGATTTATCGATACATGTGCGTGTTATTTTCAAGTTCCTGCTGTGTTGGTATTGGTTTCCTGGGTCACCTTAGAGCACCAGACACTAAAGCCAAACGACTGGCGTGGTGTTGGACGGATACCAGAATTTTACGTTACTTTTCTGCCACTTTTGGTTAATCGCGACGAACTTATGGAAGAATTGGATTTTTAAAGTACTCTGTCCAGTGGCGTGCCCAGGATTTTGAAATTGGGGGTTATGTCTTATTTTTTTGTAGTCTGCCCCATATTTTCAACCATTTGAAGTTATTTTGTAGAAATGCTATGTCAAAGGGGGCAGGTTATATTATAACAACCACCCCACCTTGGGCTGACTCTAGCATATCAACGGAAACGAGGAAGTTTGAAGAACATTATGTTGGATCAAAAATGGCTTAGTGAAAACCTTTACTTAAAGATGAGTTGATTTCGTTCTCCACAAAATATAACGAGAGTCTAAAACATTTGTTGATGTTATTTTTAATAAAGTTCACTTAGCTTAACCATGCAAGCGAGGCGCCACATGAGAAGAAATACGTAATATACCTGGGTAGAATCAATCCGTCGGAGACTGTGTTTAATGTTTGTGCTCAATTTGACAGAATTGAAGTAAATGTGCATCTTGTGCAAAACACACCACGTGCATTCAGAGGAGGCGAAACATTTACATAAGATGTGAATTATTTTATTTTAAATTCCGATGATATCTCGGTAAGATTTAAGAAATCTGTACGTTATCAAGAGTTAAATGCAGTGTGTGAACTGAATTTTGAATGTAGGTGTAGTGCTGCCTCCTAGAGGAAGAAGCAGCAAGCTACTGTTGCTAGACAAGAGTCTGTGCAAACAGAACGTTTCGTTTCGTTATAATGTAAAGTGTTACGTTGTTTTGTGAGTTCTTTAATAAATGCAGTTAATCTTCTTAATATATGTGTTTTCCATCGCACAACAGTAGGTTTCTCATTATCAAAGCAAGCAAGTGCTTGTTATAAAAATGTATCTTTGCGGCTGAAGTATTAGAATCATTGATTTATCTTTAACTGGAGGTTAATATATAGCCTCAAGCTTCTTTTACGGCTGTCTTTGCTTTACGTTAGCAGGAAGTGGTTTATTTTTTAAGTGCAGATGTATAATTTCCTACTTTTGCCTTCGTTAGTCACGTTATTTTGTTTCGTTAGCTGAGAAAGAACCGCAATCGTGTTGGCACTCGTTTTGTCACTCAGGAGTTATAACGCTCGTGGGGGTCTCTTCTTTGAAGATTGTTTGGGGAGCAGTTCTGTGTTGTTAGCTAAAATTTTGTTGTCGCAGTTACTGCTAGTTAATCGTCGCGTAATGTGCTCGTTATCGTTGATAGGATGACGCAATGCTGTAAAAAAGAGAAGAGGAGTCGTCTTGTGCTCACTTTCATGTCGATAACAAACAAAAAGAAGAAGAAGAAAGCTCCAGCGATGCGTGCATTGATGTCTCGCTCGAGCGAACAAGAAGTTAGGAAGGCTTCCCATCCCATCGTGCCCCCCCCCCCACTTCTCTTTTTTTTCTTTTTCTGCCAGAGAGACACGTGAGGAGGTGGGAGTAGATGGTAGCAATCAGGGAAGTGTCGGCCCTCCCCCACCTCTCCCCCGGTAATTCTTTTCTCTTTCTGTTGCTGGTGGATGGATATCGTTTTGTAGAAAGCGAGTGGGAAGGAAGCAACGTGCTTTCTTCCCTGGAAAGTTCGTTCCACTTGCTCCATTAAAAATTGAATTTTTTCGTGAAACTTTGACACGACGTAGAGCTATTCTGTGTTTTCAATGGCAAATGCAGGTCATGCGCGATCAAGGGAGTAGGTAGGATCTGGATTCTGGAACAAAAGAACCTGTAACCTGAGAAGTATTCACCTCATCATTAGACCTCAGATTTTTAACCTATTTTTTTCATTTACATTTATGTAAGAAATATGTCAGTGTTTCGTTAAAAACGCAACAACTGCTGAAGTTTTATAGTGCCTAAAGAAACCTATTTTGCTTGTTAGAACATATTTTAGGTGGTTTGTGCGTGTAAATGAAGCCTTTTTATATGGTTTTATATATTTTAAAGGTTTTACAGGATTTTTATGTCACACAGAGGCATTTGCTTTGTTTGATCACGAAAAAAAATAATGAACGTATTTGAAATGTACTTTCTGTCGATTTCCCTTCCTCCAAGTCCATGGTGATTTTTCAAAGCTCTAAACAAAGTGAAACGTCTGCTGCCACTGTCACCTGTACAATCCAAAGTGGTCTGATCTGTGAGGTCTACGATACCTCAAACAGGCTCCAGAGGGCTGTGAGTATGGGAATTTTAATTGTAACCACCCGGTACATCAAGTAGAGTCTATATTGTAATAGTAACACTAATACATTGTGTTTGTAGTGCGTGGTAATGAGCCTATTACAAATTGGGCTACCAGTGTAGTAGTAGTATTACTCGTGGCTATTCAGTTGTGATTGACGTTCCAGCTATTGGCTGGAGAAAGGACTATCCTGTGAATATTGCGTTGAAGGCCATATAAGGTCAAGTATAGCTCATAGTAATTGCATGGAAGTGTAATGGTTGTAGCTTTTGAAGGATACGACTGGTAGATTTAGTTGTTCCCCTTTTTGTAAACGGTACGTTTCGTTTCCACACCACATTGCTTTTTATCTTGCACAGATAACTGCGACCTCTTTCGTTTCCTTTCAAATGTGTACCAGATAACACTCCCCCCCCCCTTCCTTCCTTGAAAGCGATAAATAATACTTGAAATTCAACTTTCCTCCGCATACCAGAACTGCTTCATGTTCTTGTTATCTTTAGATTTCTTGAGAAAAGATTGCTTATCGCAACGCCCCGCCCTTACTATCGTCAACATGTTCCAGACCCCAAGTGCACTTTGAGAGCATAAGATTTTCAGATGTGTACATTGCGAAGGGCGTTCCCCTACTCCGTTATATTTTGCGTAATCCTGCATGATATGCACTTGAAGTGAATGGATTTCCGCTTTATAGTGTGTGTGTAAACGCATTAGCCAAAAGTAAGTAAGATCTGCCACGTTTATCCGCGCAAACAGATCCGATAAGATGTTCCTCTAATTGGTTTGATTTTTGTTATTAGCGTCGCTCTTCTGCCATTTTGGATAATCGCGACCATGAGGATGAGTGGCGATATGATGAAATTGAGGAAGGGACACTTATAAAGAACACCAATTCGTCGTAGCGCTAACCACTCTGCCACGAAGGTCGGCTCCTATAATTGTACATGGGAACCTTTGACTACAGAGCTCTCCAATGTAGACAGTTCCAGTGCTATTTACAATTAGAAATAGAACTCGTCAAATGTTACATAACATAACTATACAGCGTGTCCACAAAGTCCTGCTACCGTTACAATGAAACTTAACTCCTAAACTATATGCGGGTTTTTGCAACGTGTTCTACAGCTCTCAAAGTTTTATTTACAATTACAACACTTCCACATGCGCCCCGTTAGTTGCCCTCAGGACGTGGAGACGATATTCGATCTCCATCCATACACGCTGCATCATAGCAAAAAAAACAATAAAATATTAAAATAATACTAATAAGACACCACTAGCTATTAAAACTTTGAGAGCTGTAGAACAAGTTGCTAAAAACCGCATGTATTTATCTCATACAATGTAGGAGCTATGTTTCTTTGCAAATGGTAGCAGGACTTTGTGGACACTCTGTATATTAGCCTACTTCTGACACCATCTTACAAAATCACTCCGACAACGATAAAATAACCAAAAAGATTCAACAAAATTACAAAAACGAAAGTGATCAATATTGCAATAAGTAAACGAATATTCTTCATTCTTTCCAGACAACAAACACAGAAAAATAAATATAAATGATTGCAAATGTCTTTCAAGTAAGGTAATATTGCAGAGTTGTTAACGCTGTGAGCTTTTGTGCAAGAGGTGCCGGGTTCGGTCGCTGGTGGTAACTCCTAACGAATTATAGGTTTACCCAGCATTGTGAGGACAATTGAATCGATGCTGTGACCACGTTAATCGCTCAGCGATACGTGACCCTCAAACATTGAGTTTAGTTAACATCTGATTACTAGACGAAGCCATTGGCCTTCTAGGACCTCCGTTCACAAATTGTTTTCGGGGAGGGTTGGAATTGTAAAGGTGGATGGTACATAGTTACGTTCTAATAGCTTTCATTGGAAAAAGTTGATTTTCTCTAAATTTTGGAGGGGTTGTAGCCTCATCACCCCTACCCCTTCTCTGCGTACGCCAGTGCCTGCTAATAGTGATGGAAAATTGAACTCTGTAATAACCAGCATGATCCAAGTGTAGGTTTCATACGCCTAAAAGGCACGTGCAGTTATATAAGAATTTGTCACAAAGAAAACCAGAAATTTGAAAAGTTTTTACTTCCCCCCAAATTGTATTTTTGTACCTCGGTTATTTCTGTACTCCATTGTGTTGTAATAACCGATAACCCAATTCTTCCGGAGATATCTCACGAACTAGTTTTCTTTCACAAACTCCTGGACTCTCCTGAACATACCATGTTAATGAGACAGTTGTGCAAAAATCGTTCGTCTTGACCTAAATTTTCGGGGATGAATGCCTTGCATTTCCCGGTATCCAAGCCAAATACCATGTATTTTTCTTGTAGATGGAATTGTTGAATTGTTTGCCCATGACATATCGCGCAGAGCTCCAACGACAGTCGTTTGAAGTGATACGAACTTTTCAATTGTGTTCGAGTCAACAACGAATACTGTGACGAGAATTCTTTTTATTTTTGCCTCGTGTTGTGGACTTGATAACCTGTTTTGGTCTCTGGCGCGATTCAGTTCCCTCTGTGATTGCAGGCAGTGCTAAGTTCCTGATGTTTCATTTGTTCTCACCCCCCCTTCTCTCACTCACTCAAGAAAAGAGAGAGGGGGTTTGATAGCTTACATGACAGTACGGACTACAAAATAAATAGCTATGCCAGAATATGTTTCTTTTCCTCGTATCGAGACGGCCTTGTACAAATCATGTGTTATTTGGAGTTATAATGAGTTTATAATGTTAATTTATGAACGTACGCGTTCAAAATGAAACAATTGACAATCGAATATAGTAAACAGTTTTGTAAAAAGTTATGTACGAAGTCTTAAGTTATGAACACAGAAATATTATTATTGAAATTAGTTTTGTGTTGATAAAATGTGTAGGTTTCAATAATTTGGCCACCCATCCAGGATTGTCTCGTTCAAGACTTTGTTAATTCAACTAAAGCAAATTTACTTTACTATGCGACTTCTTCATATTCAAGCGGATATCTATCTACCTGTTTGTTTTAGATAAGTCATATCTTTTGTTTACACTGCTAGTAGTAATTGGAAACCTGTTCTGTGGGGTTGTATATATTGAGGATGATTTTTTCCAGGTTGGTGGCGTTGAAACGAGGCGTCAAACGTAAAAGAAACTTCAGGATAGTTGCGTGCTTCAATATTCTCCGTATGGTGTGAAAGTTTCGTGCGCTGACATGGTGTGTATTGTGATTGCCATGACTAGAAACGATACGAACACTAGATACCATAAAGTCAATGTAAAAAAAAGTTTAGATCAATTCTGTATGAGTATCTACGTATCAGCGGGATCGTAGCACAAGCACAACTTTATTGATTGTAATCATTAATGCTCTGAGTGAAATGTTTCGTATCTAATCTAACGTATATTGTTGATGGAATATTGAGGAAGGTGTTAAAGACACATGTGTGTTCGTTTCAGACGACCGAACGCGTTGATTGGCCAGCTTTCGATCTCGAAGTTCGCTGGCGTGGACATAAATGTTCATATGAGTGTCCTGTCATTAATTTCATCCAATCATAACTCAATTTCATCGTAACGATCAGCCTAAAGTGACACAAAAGCGACTCTAAAAAAGAAAAGTACAATTGTTTGTAGACAATGCCTGGAGGAGACCTATAAGTCTTAATACATACTGCCAGGTTGACTCTCTTCGAATTAAACAGTCTTCTTACGTCATGATTGACGTGAATGATTGAATTCCTTCATATTTCCGAATTCCAATTATGCACGATCCACGGATATTTTACTTTCACATGTTGGAATTGTTTACCAGGTTGGTAGGTACAGGGCATGGACGTCCGCAGGATTTTTTCCAGGAAGGCATTTTTTTTCCAGGGGGGGCAAACAAGGCACATTTTCCCCAATAATAGTGTTATTCCTTCAAAAAACATTGCTTAAATTTGAATTTATCATGTGCATGCAATAATTAACACATATTATTGTGGCTGAAATTAAATTACATGTGTGAAATATATAATTTTTGGTTGGCTTTCATTTTCCAGGGGGAGTGCACGGCACCCCTTGCCCCTCCCCCTCCCCTCCCCCTTCCGGACGTCCATGGTACAGGGTCAACGAATTTACGTTGATAAGTTCGTTTTCATACGTTGCAAACTGGTTTACGTTGCACTGAAATGCAAGTGCAAGGCTTAAAAGTTGATTGGACTTCGCAGTGTTGAAATTCGATATGTTACTTAACAAATAACAGCAAAACGTACAGTTCAACCCGTATTGTTGTATTACTTTTAAACCGTATTTTCTGTTTCCAATTTAGAGCAATCGACCAGCATCCTTTATGATACAGATAAAAAAATATATCCTGTTTACGAAGCGTGAAAACGAGGTTATCCATATTTCGCCGTGAATTCGTTGACCCTTTGCGTACCAACCTGATAAAAACCTTTGCACCATGTGAAAGTAAAACGTCCGTGCATCATGCATAATCGGAATTCGGAAGTTCTCGTGCCCTTAAACGTTAAACCCATCATCGATATGAAGGAATTTAATCACTCGCGTCAATCATGATGTAAAAAAGATAGCTTCGTGAGTTGTTGAAGTCTTCACTCGTGTTTTTCTTCTTCGAACTTGTAACAGAGAACAAACAGGTTTTGTAAGTGGAGAAAGGAGAGGGGAGGTCAGAGATTTTTTCTCTCGGTTTTTTTTTTTTCCTGTCTCTAAACATTCAGCTGCGCACTGTTAATGCAAGCCTTTCTAAGCAATGCACGTTTTCACCGGCCATAATGACCTCGTAGGCAGCCAGTCATCAGTTCTGGTTTACCCTCGGGCTAACTTTCACCTTGACGGACCACGTTTTGCAAGTTGCGCTTATCATACTCATATTCCTTGGTCACTGTACAATGAAATGCCCGAGAAGTCTTTGCTGTGGTTGCAAACCCCAAAAGTTTGCGACTGGTTTGTGTCTTCTTTTTTCTTTCTTTTGCGTTGCTCGAGCCATTGCGTAGGATTATTGCTCGTTCATTTTTGTACAAAGCACTTGCTTCGTTCATCAGTGGGGAACGGGATACAACCAGTCTCCTCGTATAAGCGGATAGCCCCATACCACACAGCAGGGATCATCTTACGTGTTGCTCGAAATAGCGATGCGAACAGTAATTCTGAGTTCACAGTTTTTCTGTTGGATAACTGCAACACTGCAATGCACTTTGTCATGTACTCTTCTCGATAGCCCTATGCAACCTTCAGTGGTAAGAATGCATACAACCTACAGGGATAATTCGTAGTACATGCTTCCCCATACAGCTATTGCTGAAGTAAAATCACTTTTGGTGTCGACTCTATAACTTAACGAACAGTTTATATTTTGTATATTGTTATTTTTTAAAGTGTTCTCTATCACTTTCTCAAAAACAATTTCTCTCTCTTTTGCAGGTGAGCACACCACTCTTTCATATGATGCTTTCAGTAAGTACTAGACATATAATAGTTGTACGTAAACGAAATGTTATTATATTTTCTTATCGATGCCGAAGTCTAGGCCTGAGACAGTCCAGCATAAAAAAATTACAACTGCATAAACCATCAAAATATATTGAAAATATTGGAAGAACATGGCTTGGAAAGCGGATTTGTTTTCTCCATTACTTACTCCTTATGAAGCCCTTAACTTCCTCCACTCCTCTCTACCCTTTCGTTCTCAGTTTCCTTAAATCATCTTATCGTCAACCAGTGGCGTATGCTAAGTCTTAAGACCTGGGCTATCTCACTATGACACTTGGTCCGAGGGTATGGACGAAGGGAGAATACTAGACTCATTCTTTACGTCTTCAAGGAAGCCACGTTGCCATCCCAACGGTAGTCAGGTTGCAAACTTATACAAATTCAGGTTGCCAACTCCTCTGAGAATTCGGGTTGCCAACTCCTAAGAATTCAGGTTGCCAACTCCTAAGAATTCAGGTTGCCAACTCCTAAGAATTCTGGTTGCCAACTCCTAAGAATTCAGGTTGCCAACTTCAGAATCGCCAGTATCTTCTTTCCAAATCAGCTTAATTCACATAGTTTCTAAGAGATTTTCTCTTCATTATTTTACTTTCTAGGCTTCAGGCTTCGCAGATAGCCTAGCTAGCCTCGAATATACGCTCCTGTCGTCAACTCATCTCTTTCTTGATACATTCTTGGTTGCAATGTGGATTATAGTCTTCCTCCTCTAACATCCTTATTTCCCTTGAGTTTCAGGTACTCTCAACCTCCAACCAGGAGGATCAGAGTATCTGATTTAGTGAAGACTTATCACCTTTAACCTGTAGAGTATGGATGTTCCTTCCGGTGCTGATGTAGATATACGCAGATGATACAACATTCGGCAAGTTAGCCTCGGCGCCCGCTAACAGGCATCCTATGCCAAAGCAAGACCTCCCATCTGGCAAAATACCTTCGATAGGGTAGAGATACCATGGGTGTCTGATGCGGGACACATCGAGCTGCCGACAATCACTAAAACTAATTGCTTAGAGTTCTAAACATGACGCTCCTAACCTAACAATTCCTAACCTACAATTCCGTTTACTTCTAATGTATATGTGGTTGGTTAGGAGCGCCAGTTTTAAAGCCCTTAGCAGGTAGTTTTAGTGATTGTCCCCAACTGAATGTTCCCCGCACCAGACTCTCCATTATGATGGTTATTTTAAAATAGTATCCATACAAAGATTTTAATTTCCATACATGTGGACATCAGTTTTAGTAGGAAACTTAATCTACTAGTTAGATCTTCATAACCTTGTACAAAGTAACACAGTTTCCTATAGAAGTCATCAAACATATGCTTGAGTTTTTGTTTTAATTCTACTTTATGCACAGAAAGGCAAATCGGGACCTGGACCTACAGTTATAAGTGGGTTCCAAACCACTGTGTGCCTCCACCGGGTATCGAAACCGGGAACCCTTGATTACAAGGCGACGACGCTCCCACTGTGCCATCGGGGAGGCCGCGTCAAGCGTAAGTTTCATCTTGGAGTTACTGGTGTGGGCATGACGTATAATCAATATTACAATGATGTTGACAAGAAACATGTTGGAACACTCAGAGCCTCTCGCTACCAAGAAGTTCTTATTGGTAATTGGCAATATAAAAGCGTCTCATCCACTGAAACGTTACAGTTCAACCACAGTTATGTAGTGAAGAAAGTCCGTTCGTAGGTAGAATGCGCGAATAAAGTGAAATCGTCCGTGCTGTAAGTAGGAAGGAAGTGGTTAGCTAATGAAGCCATTATCAACGGCCTGAAGACTTTGAGGTCAGGCGTGTTCTTTTGGTAATTCTCAAAATAATTCTGCGTTATACATTAGTCTACGGTGGGCAGAATATGATATTCTTTTAAAGAATTAAACGGTCCGAGTTCACGAAACGGATGTGCTTCTTGCCTGTCTCTTTGGAATTAAGTTTCTCCCCCTCTTCATCTCCAAACCGCTCTCTCATTTTCAGAACATCTTCAGTTAGCGAGCCTACCAATAGTAACTACAAAATCTTTCTAATTGAACCAAATACGATCGGCAGATAAAACTAAGAACACATTGTTGTTTCCCGCGATGTGACCACTTGTTTTTCACCATGGAAATCGCATAGCATTTTGAAAAGTTCTTAGAAAATTAAATTTCCATACATTAGAAGAACTACAGCTAACATCTGGCTGAGTTTCGACTTCGTGATTTCAATCAAGCGAACGAGTCCAGTAATCAAGTCTGCAATGATTCGTACTGCGTTCTCGAATGACGTCACTTCCGACAAGACCGTAATTCAAGTCTCTCCTTTCGGACACATATTTCCTCTGAGTATCTGATACTGTTTAGGTGCCCTAGCATACTTCCGCTAACGTAATTCTTTGCTGTAAATAATTTCAGAGCATTCTTGTCCATCTTTGCCAAGGACCAAGTTTCTTATCCGCAAAGTATCACGGTATCTAACAAACAAAAGAACATGAGTACAGGGGGAAAATGCTCCGTGGGGATTTTCTTGAAAATTCCGCTGTGTGTTAAATGTTATGAGATCATCGTGGGAGAGGGAAGCTGGTTATCGTTTGTAACAAATAGCTAATTGTATTCCCTGCGAAAGACGTTTGTTCAATTTGTGGGAATTCCCTACGGTTCTGCCCGTGTATTCTCAGCCATGGGAACCAAGCGCATGGGAAACTGAAATGTTTTCACACAGAGGCCACATTTTTTTTTCTCGCTGTGCACGAGTTCTGCTCATCAGGAAGGGAACTGGAATATGAAACGTCTATTGTCGTTGCAGCCAGACACTTTGCGTAGCGACACGATGTTGAGTTGTTATACGCAGATGATGCAGCATTCGGCAAGTTCGGCTGAGCGTCCCCTAGCAGGGATAGATGTGGTGGACGAGTTGCTACAAGACGCACCCGAACAACATATGAAATCAATCCAATTTCAAATCCAGTAGGAGTCAAGAGTTTTTCGTATTACCCCCTCCCCCCTCCCCAACACAGCCTGATACCTTAATTTTTAGCGTCACCTCATAATCAAGGGGTCCCGGATTTGGTGGAGGCACATACTGCTTCAGCCTATCTGTGCATAAACTTCGACTTAAACCTCAGATCAAATTTCTGAAGTCTCTTTTCTGTCGAAACATAAAACGGGTGTTCGAGAAATCGCTCAACCTGGCTGTACGTAACGATTTTTTTTAAAAAAAAAAAAAAAATTACATATGCTGTTAGTACTAAGGCAGTGTATATTTCAGCAAAACAAACAAACAAAAAGCATCGTTACGTTTCAACCCTCTTATCAGGTTCTTCCTCAGACTTGAAACGAAACTAAAAATCTGATTTTAGTTAGGTTTCAAGTCTGGGGAATTCTCTCATTTACAAAAGAAAAAGCTGTATAAAGTAAACAAGTGTATGGTAGAATTCAGAACTGCAACTTTTACATGTAATAAATGTATCAAAGAGAGAGGGAGAGAGAGATGTAAAGGAGAGAAGGAAGGAGAGAAGGAAAGAAAGAAGGAAGGAAGGAAATACAAGAAATAGGTAGAGAGAGAGAGAGGGAGAGAGAGAGAAATATCTATCCTCTCTATATCTCTCTATCGGGCTTGTAGTGGGGAGAGGAAATAAGAGTTTTATCTCTATCTATCGCCCTCTCTCTCTCTCTCTTTATGGAGGGAGAGAGGGGGTAATCTATCTCTCTCTCTCTCTCTCTCTAAAGGAAGAGAAAGAAAACTGTGTACATACAGGTTTTTTTGCGGTAACTGAAAAAAAAAACATTTTGAAAAAGGTATTGTGTTTGGCGAAATTGCATATTTATTTACATATTTAGTGCATATTTTAAGTGCATAACTATCCGACTAACCTAGCCCTAGTAATCAGTATACCCCTGGTTTGGTTATGTGTGTGGGTTAAGCGAGTTTTAAATCCTACATGTCCAGTTCTGCTCAGCTCCTGTTCACGAAGTGGATTCTATTTCATGTTTAGCAACTTTTGCGTAGAAACTCAAGCCGGTTGTGATGAATTTCATTCAAGAACTCTTCCCTGCAGATGCGATGTCAATTTGATAGAATAACGAGCATTCCGTGTATGTGAATCACTCATTTGGTTTGGTCTTTCCTTTCCCCCAGTTACCAGTAAAGGAAGGAGACTGAAAAAAAAAAAACAGCATTAAGGATAACGGAAGCTAGTTTGTATGATAAGCGAGCAAGGCAGTGCTTCCTGTTTTCTTAAAAGATGCCGAGATAACGGCACCTCGTGCCAGATTTCTTACTTCTCGCGGTCGGAATGGAAGATCTTGCTGTTGCCTCAACGACTACATCTCTCGCTTCGGGTAGCTACGCCGTTATATCAATTCCAGAAACACGAGATCCGTTTTTCATACTAATGGTGATTGCAATGACAATTTTATGCGACTTATTTTACTTTGCTCGCGACAACGAGAAGCACGTTTGGAATCAAATAAATCGTTTGTTTGTTCAGCTTCGAATCCGGCTTCGAATCCCCTGGGCATGGATGTTTGTGAGTGTCCATTCATCATATCATCACTCATCCTCATCTTCGCAAATGAGTCAAAAATGGCTCAAGAAGCGAAGCAAAATAAAGCAAATCATCATTAAAATCATTGCTACACCCCAACGAGAATATATTAGTAGCCATTAGCATATTGTTTTCTTTACAATACTATTGTCTTTGTTTTTTTTAATTCCGAAAATTTAGATATTGACAGTACTTAAGATAATTGTAACATGTGAAGTGGTATCCCAGATAAACAAGGCTTGGGAATCGCTGCTGAAGAAAATCACATAATATTCCTTCATAACTTGTACAGTCAGAGGTGAATGTGGGTTGTACAGTCACGTACACTTCTGTGTTGAAAGATCCATTTGACTTCCAATGGTGTCATTACAATTCAAAAGTGTTCGTGATTGTATTCACGTTAGTGCCAAGACTGTATGTACAATTCAGCATTTCCCCCAAATTGTTATGTTGTATAATTAATGGGAAAATTTTGTGGCTGAGTTTCTAAGTTCTGAACAAGAGATTGGAGATAATTACATGTGGCGAGTTAGAGCGCACTACTGTATCTTTTAAGCCCATTCTTCACAGATCCATCGCGTCCCGTGACGAGTGGAATCCAGTGAAAGGTTAACACTGAGAACGCCATTCAAAACTAGTTTTCGGTTCTTGTACTATATTTCAGCTAACTTTCTGAGCTCGTGATCTCTTCGTCACGAAACCTCGCGTGTTTCGTCCAGTTCGGAATCTGATTGATTCCTTCAGGAGGAAACGAGAGAACAGTTTTGGTTCCTTTCGTCCTTGAACGATGGACACTTCAGTCTGAACTTCTGTTTACACTCAAGACCAAGTAGCTTGTTAGGTTGTTGCCTTTCCTGCCACGTATGTACAGTAAGTGGGTTGTACATGATCTTTCAAATAAATTGCCCCGATAACAGAATTTTATAATTAATTTTATTTTAATCCCAAAGAACAGTGTTCAGATTTTGTTTACATAACATGTTCAAAGCATCCACCGTGTCTGTTCGAGAAATGTAATCTCTGGAATATCCTTCCCGTGAATTATTTCCCTCTCTCTGGTCTGGCGAAAGGGGACTCCCCTAAATTGACTTAAATTGACCACTGGATATCAACCTGTTCTGATAAGGCAAAATGGGAAAAGCTGAAACGGGAAAATATTAGTGAAAATAGGCCTTGTTATTGTACCAAAACGTGTCCAGCACATCGGGTTGCTATTCAATCAAGGTGGAAAATTCGTTAACGAAGAGCTTGGTTCACAACGTTTGCCAATGACTCACCAGGATTTTATAGGGAAACATGTGTAAATCTACACTGTTCTCACCGACATGGCAGCCTCAAATCATAATCGCCATAAATATTTCTTTGGTGGACTGTTGACGACAAGCTCGACTCTCTTCTGTAGCGCGAGCTGGTTTCCTGACTGTTGGTTGCACGCGATGTTTAGGGTAACCTTGCATATTACGAAAGACCCTATACTATTTCTTTGTTTCTCTGGGATCGCCTTTGTATGCCCACAGAACACACTGACCACATATTCCACGTGAACCCCGCACTGGCAGGAAGATAAGTGCGTGCCACAAAGCACCGTTAATGCATTAAGTACCCAGTTTTTTTACCATTCTGTATGCACAAACCGTACTTCACATCTCTAGGCTATCCCGCGCTCCTACCAAAGCTGTCTGAACATATCTCTTTTATTTACAAATGTCTTCTAGCTCAAAGAAGGGGAATTTTGAAGGTTTGTTGTTGTTCTTCATGAGAATAATGGCGATGTAGACTTTCGTCAGTAGCTTGCTCTGTTAGTGAATTTAGTACCCCAAGATGGAATCAACCTTGTAAGTCATCCTGCTAGAAATACTTTTCCATTAAGTAAGAAAAGGGGGAAGGGGGGCCCGCCACATGGGTCCCATACCTCCACCCGCACCCAGTTTTCTTTACTTATTGTTATTTATTTGGTTTAATATGTATATTATACATCATATTACGTAAATATATGTTTTTTCTTTAACATGTGATTAGAAGTTAACTTTAGGGGGCAGAATCAAACTTAAGACTGAGGGGGTACAGTCAAACTTGAGACTTAACTTTTGAGGGTGGACAGAATAAATATTCAGATTGTGGGGGAGAATCAAACTTGGGATTTGGGGGGGGGGCAGAATCAAACTTGGATTGGGACTTGTGGGCGCAGAATCAAACGTGGGGCTTAATTTCAGGATACACTCAAACTTGAGACTTAACTTCGGGGTGCAGATTCGACATGGTTTCCATCCCTTGAAAATAGCACCCAGTACTAATTTGCTAAGTAGCTTACATTTGTGCAATAAAAAAATATACTCTTCAGTATTTTACTCTTTATGCCCCAGGAGGTTAACAAAATTATCCTTCACTTTTCAATTTAGTAACCTGAAAGTCGGGGGGAGGGTGCCAAATGCAAGTCCCCTCCCCGATCGTTCCACCAGCAGAAAAGGGGGAGGGAGAGAAACGATTTTATTACCTCTGTCTCCTTAGAGCGTGTGGAATTTTCTTGGTGAAGTTTTCTGTTCGCATTGTTGTGCGTGGGAGCGTACCCACTGTGGGAAGTATTTGTAACAATGCGAACGGTGGGAGATTTTTGCTCAGCACTTTTGTGCCCCCCCCCCCCCCCCCTACCTGCTCGTCCCTGACCCGAGTCCACATCGATCTTTGAAAATAATGGCGTGTTGCAACGTTACGTGAATTCCATTTCAAGGATATGTGCGTTCAGGGTCAGATCGTGGGTTGCATGAGTTTTGTTCCCTATATGAAGTTTCTTAACGCTAATCATACGTTGCACAACTGCCATTTTCACGCCGTGTGCATATCGTCAGGTGTTGTTGCAGCACGCATGTTACGCGAGGAAATCGCATTTCGCTAAAGCCACCATACCTCCTCGACATTGGCAATAAATTAACGTTTTTGCAGTTAGTGGTCTACACCAACCGACTTTCTCACGTACGTTTTGGCTCAGTTACGAGCAGTTGGGCCGTAGCGTCTGGGTGCAAGGGCCAGGAGAGAGGATAGAAAAGCGTAAACGAAGCGCATCTCCCGTGAAAGTATTGGTGCCAGGGTGGATAATAATCATGATGTCTATTTAAAAAAAAAAAAAATATATTGAAATCAATTTTTTTATTTTTGTTTAAAAACACAATTGCTTGTATGTTATTTAGCACCATACGTGTAGATACAAGTTGTTGTTTTTTATATATAAATAGAAGCTTTTCCTGGTAAACGGCCCTGTAAAATTGAACAGTGTGATTGAAGCAAATAAAAATTATTTGTAAATATACATTTTTCTGTTTCTCATGCTGTATAGAAATGTTCCTTGAGTGTGTTAATGAAACTATAATAATTTTAGTAACTTTTCTTGCAGTGAAAATTAAGCATTCTGGATGTACCCTATAATTATAACCTAAAATATTTTTTTTACAATATTTGTAGCTGAATTTTGGCAATTTTTTAAATTATAGTTTGCAAAACATCAGCTGCCATGTTTATTTGCACTTTAATGATGAGACTATTTACGATTTAACATTATTAATATTTTGTATATTATTCTGCACAAAATGTTTGCTATTTTTGCTTTTGAAAATTAACGAATTTTAAATCAAGAGAAATTTAAGTGTGTTTACAATTTACATATTAAATTTCCTTTCATATGAGATTCACCTTATCAGTACATATATTTAGTTTCCTTTCTTAGACCTAAATGATTACAAGATTAATGTACTTTCACCTAAAGTGATTCTAGAATCCTCATGTACCTACATTATTCTATAAATTATTTCTTCAAAGTGATTTAAATCAGTGTTTTGTTAAAAAAATCACGTGATTTAAATCTTCATTTAAATCGCCATCACCCTGATTGGTGCCCTACGAAATAATATTTAATAATTCTCTGAACGATATGGATAATGGTTCTACATTAGCATGCAATGTTAATTTAACAATGTCCGTACATAAAATCACCCTTATATTTGATAGAGAGAATATACAAGTGCCGTTTTAATGTTCTTAAAACGATCCACAATTGTAATGTCAAAGTGTTTAATAGTACTTTGTAATTCTACAGTAATTTAGTAATTAAAGCAGATAATATAAACCTAATATTCTGCAGTTTTTGTTAACATGTTTAGGAAAAAATGTCGAACACAGATAATACACTTTATTCTATAAATTTTTCAATTGGTTCCCTTGAATTTGGTGCAAAAACTAAGGTTCTATCTCTATTCTCTGAGAGGTTACACGCGTTTAAAGATTACAGTACAAATTCTAACGGCGACCATATTCATGACGTCATTTATACAAACCCACAACGGGATTCTTACGGAATTTTTATGACAAATACAACATAAGTAATACTACATATTCCAGTAAGATTTGATTCGTTTTTTGAATGGACAGGTTGATCCCCCTAAATATGTCCAATGTTACTGCACTACATCAATTGCGTTTCTACTCAGTATCATATTTTTGTAATGCAGTTCTGTTTTGGACAGTACTTTGTGTAAACACCTCCCACACTTTTCTTTTTCTTCAGCTAAACTCCCCCACGTAGGAATTTCTACTTGGAAGACTGTTTTTTGGAGATTCGCTGTAAACCCTTTCCGTGTGTGTCGGTTTCGATTCCGCATCGACAAAAAAGTCGACCTGAATCCTACCCACCCGGTGTCGTCATTTGCACGATCGACACGGTGGCATTTGCGAAGCCGGACTCGCTTGTTAGTCAAGCACTCGTAAAAACCAGGTAATAATTAGGCACCTTAACGCGGTGAAAGTAATTTGGAGTGGTTACGGTATTCTTGTCACAGTCCTTATCTGTACGAGCTACGTTGTACGTATGCTTGCTTTGGGTTCAGCCATCATGCATGCAGCAGGCATCGCCAGCCATGGAATCCCGTCGCCTTCAAGTCCATCTTGCTTGGCCGTGCCGCTGTTTTCATTTGTTTTATGCTTCGTGGTTTGCTTTGTAACACTTCTGCAGAATATTGATAAGTGGTAGCTTTACTGTTGCTAGAACAAGTATGCACTGGCCTCCCTTCCTTGAGTTTGAGTTTGTAAGTCAACTTTATGCACGGAAGGCTAATCGGGACTGGACCTACAGTTTTAAAGGGACCCGGGTATCGAACCCTGGACCCCTTTATTACAAAGCGATGACGTTACCACTATGCCATCGATAAGGCCCTCCTTTCGTTCTCTCGGTGGGCGATTGCGTTGAGCGGACACTACCGGAATGTTTGTCCCAGCTTGAACTTTGGGGTGGACTGTTCATTTGTGAGCTCATCATCATTCATCTTGCTCGCGCCACCAACGTTCTCGTTCAGCCTGGGCGCGAGTGCTTTTTGCGTGTCCCTTCATCAAATTCCATCCACTAGGCACCCAACCTTTTCGTCGCGATTAGCCAAAAGTGTAAATAAGCGACGCTAAATAGCAAAAATACAAATACATCATTCATCTTCATCTCCGCAGCGATCCAAAGTGGTGAAAAAGAACACCAAAATATGCCCTCCCCCCCGCCTTCCTTTTTTTCAGAATGAAAGGAATAAATAGAGAATAATTAGGGAAAGGGAATGTGGGAGAAAGAGAAACACATTCATAAACAAAATTGAATACTTCGTAAGCAATGATAGGAAAATATAGTCAAATAAGACACAAACGAAAAAGAAACATTGCAGCATTAAAGGCTAAGTGGCTTTTCTGTAGTCAACCAAATGTCAATCTCCCTTCCACGTAGTACCCAATCGGCGTGCCCATGATTTTTGAAAGGGATGGGTTATGTATACTTTTTCGTGGTAATTAGCCCTCATTTTGTCATATTTTCCTACCTTTGACGTTCTTTTTTTTTACGAATACTGGGTCAAAGGGGGGTATAACCCCCCACCAACCCCCTCCCTCTTGGGCACGCCACTGCCAACCTGTACTGTATTGTAGGAGACTAACTAGGCTCTGGCGTTGTGTGCTGTCCAGGTGTGTTTGTGATTGTCCCTTCATCCATTTTGATCTTATAACAATCCATCCTTCTCATCGCGATTAGACAAAAATGGGAGAAAAGCAACTTGAAATAACGAAATCAATCAATTAAAGGTTAATCGTAAATGAAAAACAATTGTGAACGAATCTCAATTAAACACACGAGAAGAAAATAAGACACACGAGTGAAAACTTGGAAAGAATTACTTCATATGTGAAAACTTCGTCAAGTTTCAGAACTTCACACATGTTAAAAAGAAATAGAATCAAGCAAACTTACACTTGTGTATTACGCCTGTATGCTCACAGGTCAGTTTCATCTAGATATTGTAAAATAAGCTTAATGAATTTCGTGATAGGCACTTGCACAATGACTTTGAATACCTACATGATGTTGTAGTGAACGGTTCATGGCACAGCCAAACATCCACACGCGTATGTATTTTTAAACATGACCCTTTTTTAAAGACAATTCGGAAAGTGTTGGAGGAAAGGCAGTTCAATATTGTTTTGTCCTTCCATAATATTTTCTCGCATGTTTGCGATTTTTCAACATGAATTGTAAATATTTGAAAGCATATCCTGGGCGGTAATTACCGGAGGACGCCTGTGTCTGAAGGATTGTTCGTTCATCGTCATTGCATTTCGATTTGTAGAAAACTCTTCAGGTAAGTTCTGTCTGACGTTTCGATTCAGATCTAAATTGATATAATCGAAAAACATAACACGTATAAACAAGCTAAGACAACACCATCGTTCATTATTGAGACTGCTGTTTCTGTCGCTAATGCCGGCTTGTCCTGCGTAGGTGAATGCCTGCCTGCACATACAAATCTAAATGCATCGGAAGTGTGTATTTTGCCCTTTGCCAAGAATCAGGTGTAGAGTTTGATCTATTTTTGTATATTATTTGTAAAGATAACGTCAAGTTGACTCATATGATACAAGTGAGTATTTGTGTGTCGTGTCTAGTTATATTTTAATGCATCAACTGATGCGTTATAATGCACTTTCCTGCATTTTTATCGATGATAAATTTAAACGCTTGTTGTGAGTTACAGACTTTATGCATTCATTTAGTTCCAACTAATGCTTTTATTTTTCCGTGTGTGCCTTTGGAAAGGAACCCACTCTTTCACGCTAAATTGACTTGTATTAGAAAATTTATTGTGGGCACACGTAAACGAGCATCACTCATATTTACTACACATATCGACAAGCTCAGTATTTTCATGATTTTCGATACAAGAGCTGTACATCTTAGCTCTAAGATTTTCAAATAAATATAGCGTAACTGAAGGATATGTATCTGGTACCACTGTAAAGAAACAACCGTGTTGGCGCCAAAAAATATAAGTGGCCATTTTGTGTGCAGGAGATCCACCAAAATGGCAGCGCTACACGATGAATAACATATTTGTACATTCACAGTTTATTTGTGCAGTTATCACTTAGTAACATTAAGATAACAGAACGAACTTCTAACAGTTAAAAAGGTATAAGTGGGGTCTTGGACTTGAATCTATTTCATTGTTGTTTTGATAACATCAGACATTCCTAACCTTTGGAATACCGTGAAGGACATTAGACGTTCAATAAGTTTTGTGCAGCATGCGCCATTGTAAGCGAAAAAGCTATTGCCAGCTTGCAATAATCACTTCTCAGAAGTGGCATGCAAGCATTTAAGCAGGTTGTGTAAATTAGCGTATTGTGTTGAAAACAACTGCCACATTTCCTGAATACGTGGCAGCTGGTTAACTGGCAATTTCTTTTTCTTTTTTTCGTACTTGTGCAAGTTGTATTCTGGGTCGTTGCAAAGGTCTGGAATGAAAGTTTTTTTTTTTACCGCCTCAGAAACTTTTTTAGGTGTGCCTTTCTCCCTCCCCCTTCAACTCGACTTCTCCGAGCTCCAGAACTTTCTTTGTGCTCTCAGAATCACCTGTGCCCCAAGTGGCATTCCACCGTTACCATAACAACGTTCTGTATCGCAGCCACCTGCTGCTTTGCAGATGGCGTGCCTGCTTTGCTGCCCCCTTCCTCCCCCCCCCTCCACGAGGACAGCTGTTTCCGTGGCACTGTGGCAACGTCGCACCATTTTCTCTTGGTCTGTGGGCAAAGCTCATAATCGGGAGGGATGGATGGATGGATTCATTCCTTGGTGGCCAGTCGGTATTTCCTTTCTTTTCCTTGAAACTTGATCACTGCTGCAAGACATTTAGGGACTACGTTGCCATCGGATTTTTCTTTCTGTAATTTGTATTCTTCATTGGCTTGTACTGTATGTGTAAATTGTTACATTTTTTTTTATCGATTGTTGACATTTGCAGATGATTGGAAGCTTTTAGCTGACTCGCAAGTTGATATTTCAACATCAGCACAAATTGTTATCTATTACTTACCCTTTGTACACACATGCTAAGATTACTGTATCAAAGAGCAAGAATGAAATGGAGGCCTATAATATCTTAGGATAGTGCATGTGAAAGTTCAAACATTGTCATTAGCAGCGGTATGTTTAATATCATGAATGTAATAACTGAATGGGTGTGCATTTTCTATCAGGGTCTCGCTGATCGCACAAGCCTCAACCAAACCTCCCTGCATTCGTCTTCAGAAATGCATTCATTGTTAAGCGCGCTTTTGACGAAGGCATTTTTCTTAACATTTATGCCATGACCTAAATGCTACCCTGTAAAGCGAAAAATCTTATGGTATTTCGGATGCCATGGCATATTTCATGGCATTTCTCAAGGATAGAACCCTTCCTACTTCCGTAGCATTTTTCGTAGCATAACCAATCAGAAGCGACATCTAGGTTACGAGTGCAGTTGTAATGGCGGCCGCGTGAGATGTAAACAATGTATCACTTCACATTTTTAAAAGCCGATAACTATTCAACCGAGAGGAATAACGTTTCGTGTAAAAAGTTATTAGGTACAAAGCAATGGCGCTGCTTAAATACATACTTTACAACGTGTACTGTACACGTATGGAAGAATATTTTAGTTGTTTCAAATGTAAACACTGTGCACTCATCATATATGGTGTAACTCGACGTGCCTTTCATGCTGTGTAATCGCAAAAGCCAGCCCAAAAGTTACATGAAATGCTTGCGTGTAAAGTACGATTTGCTATAAGATTTTTGGAAGCTTTTACATATCATTTATGCTAGCAAAAATGCTAAAGGAAATGCTTTCGTCTAAAGGCGGCCTTAGGCTAAACGCCTTCGTTGTTAGGTTAGGCTTAATACTCTTAGGCAAAAATAATCAATGCATTGTTGCTCAACTGCAGACAAGGCGGAAGTCGGGAAGTTGGTTGAGACTTGTGCGATAAGTGAGATCATTTTTCTATCAGTCAAAAATCCACCATGATAATATTGGTTCATATACTCTTGCAAAGAAGTACATTCCGACTAAACTGGGAACTGCAATAAGACCCAATGCAAGGTGGACGACGTGAATCCTGTTGCATTGCAATCATTTCTCTGCATGCTTTTTGGTATACTGTCTTGCACTGAAGTTAAAGTATTGAGAGTAATGTCGACCAGAAGGTACTGAGTATTTATTTCGCTGCTTGTTCCGCCATTTTCATCGCCACGAAATTTAATTTAAATAACAATGGAACAGCTTGTGAGACGTACAGATGTTTTGAGAAGGGGGAGGAGGTAAATACAAAAAGAACAGCAGTTATTCAGAATATTCAAGGACAAACGAGGAAAGTCAGAGGCCTCAGAAATTTGAGCGTTACTCGTTATTATATTTGATTTGAATTTTTGTATTTAGCCTCGCTTTTTCCCCCCGCTAATCTCCACCATAAGGATGAGTGAGTGATATTGATGGGAAGAACACGCATGGTCAAGTCTGAATTCGAACTTGGGATCCCTGGCGTGTACTCTAAGTAAAGTTTGGAACAGTTTAAGTCTGTTGTATACTCATGTAGGTTAATCGGGGCAATACCTAGATCCTAGAGTTTAAATTGGGATCCGAACCAACGTGTCCCTCCACCGGGCATCGAACCCAGGACCCTATGAATACAAGGCAACATCGTTAGTCACTACCAGTTTTTTTTTCCCAGTATTTTCCATCTCGTGGGGGGCTTCCCCGATGGCGCAGTGGTAGCATCCTCGCCTTCTAATCAAGGGGTCCCCGGTTCGATACCCGGTGGAGGCACATAGTGGTTCGGATCCCACTTTTAACTGTAAGTCCAGTCCCGATTAGCCTTTCTGTGCATAAAGTGGACTTAAACACCAAATCAATCAATGAAACCATCTGGTGGGTCCATTTAGAGGATGAGAGGGTAATTTTAGAACGAAAATGTCAGTAAATTGTGCTTAAATTGTGCTTCCGTGAATTTTTTTAGGGATTGTTTGGTAAAAAAATGGTCTGTACCCTATCGGAAAAGCGCTAGATTAAAAAGTGCGTTGTACTTTTTTTTTTTTTTGTAGTGGGGGTCACATTTTGCCATATTTTCATGTCTTTGTCGTGCTTTTTTTTAGGAACACTGGGCCAGGGAGGGTTTGCCCCCACCAACCGCCCCTTGGACACGCCACTGGTTGTAGATGGCACACATGTAGTTCATTCTTGGTTCTGAATGCAATTCACGTAATCGGAGCATCGAAGTAATTGTGTCATAAAAATATCGTCACTATTGAGGAATATATTGTGCAAATCAACCACGGGGAGAATGCTATACCGAAACGTCACGGCCTGTCGCGCTGTGTGGGTAAATTTGGCACCGTCGCATGACCCTTCTTCCCACACTCTTGCTCTGTTGTGCACCACCAACGTTTATCTAGAACCACCATACTTGTATCTGTAGTCTGCGCCGGAGGCGATGCGGGAAAACTGGTCATACGAGAAAAGAGAAGCGCATGAACCGGTTTGGTTTCTGTGTCAAGTTTTTGTTCCTCCCTCCGCCCGCTTGCTCTCCAAGTTCCAACCCGGAGGGGAAAGCCTTTTTTTTTTTTTCTGCGAGGGGGCAGAGGAGAAGGGGGGGAAACCAGACTACAAAGACGTGCATTGGAGTGTAGAACCTGATGAATGTTGTTCCTGCTGAGTCGGTGTTGGGAGGGAGCGGCACTTCAGGTCACTTGCCCCCTTCCAAGCATGGCGCCAGATGCCTACCCCTCCCCTCCTCTCTTTCCCCTCCAGCAGCGCTTCCCCAGACACGTGTTGGTTAGTTTCCATCTGCTGTGGATTTAGCTGAAAAGTCGTGGTGTATGTCCCGGACTTCTTGTTCTTGGGATCCGTACGCACATAGCAAGCAGGTTATGACGATTTTTTATTACTCTTTTTCTTGTCTTAAATCGTAGATTGTTGCAGCGAAATGGAAAGGTCATAAAAATATGCATAATTTGTTAGTGATTTGATTTGTGATGCAAATACGGATTCCCCGTTGAATTGTGTGTGTGTTTCTGGAAGCAGTCTTTTCTGTTGGACGTGTATGGTTTTTTTAGTGCAGTGTTGGATGTGTTTATTAGCGTGGCCTGTGTGCGTTAAGTGTGTTGTTTTCCACGGACTTGCAAACTAAAGTGTTTCTGTGATTCACCAAAATACATCCGATGCATTCAGGGCAACAGGAACGTGGTTGTTTTTTTTTTCCTGTTGTTATTAGTTTCAAACTTGGTGAAACTTGTGCACGTACGTATATCGAAATCTTATTGGTTCGTGGTACCTATAAAATGGCGGTGACCTAACTTTTTTTGAAGGAGGAAGAAGGAGCTTTGGATTGGCTCTGTCTGACGTGTTTTTTTCCCCCCCCTTTTGTTACAATGGAATCTTGTCTTTCGGACAGAAAGCCGTGGATACCGTGCAATAGCTGTTTCAACTAGCACATTGCCTAGACCCAAGAAAAAACTGGTTAGCGAAGTTGAGATGGTGTAAAGAGTGACGCTTTCTAGCGACTCTCAAATGTCATCCTCTCTTCCACGTAGTGACTGCATTTTGGAAACTAACAAGGCTCGGATGTCTGGACTCAGCAGCCCCTATAATCCTCTGTGTTGGTTTTTTGTGTCCTGTCCATGTGTGTGCGATTATCCTCTCATCTATTTAATCTAAACACTATTTATCCTCGTCTTCGCGATTGGCCAAAAGTGGCAGAAAAGCGAAGTAAAATAAAACAAATCAATGAATCAAATCAAGTGAATTTGGTAGAGCAATGGTACGGTATGCCAGAAACTAGGATGCACGTTCTGACCGAACCTGCATTTTTCGTGGAGTTTCAACATGAGTAATATCTTGGGCGTGTTCTAGAAATTAATCGTGTGGAATCATTGGGCTTTCCTTTGTCTCCAGCTGTCGTATCTTCAGTGTGCGCTTATTTTTTTTTTTCATGGCATTTCCTTGCTCTATCGTATGGCACTTCTAATCCTACACGTATAGTATTGGATTAAATGAGTTTATTGTGCCAATAACGTCATGGGCTTGTTTCTTTGTCTGCAGCGTATCTTTAATGCAGAAACTAATATAACTTAGATCCAGTGGCGTGCCCAAGGAAGGAGGTTATAACCCCCCTTTGGCCCAATATTCCTAAAAAAAGAGTACGTCAAAGGTAGGAAAAGATGGCAAAATGAAGACTGACTACCAGAAAAAGTGTACATAACGACTCCCTTTCGAAAATCCTGGTCACGCCACTGCTTAGATCAGTGGCAGCAATTGGGTTCCAAAACTGGGGGGGGGGGGTGCAAAGGCAGTTTACTTTCCCTTGGTAGATACGGTTTAACATAGTGCGGTAACAAAATTGGCAAAAAGTGCAGTGGGGGCCAACTGCCCCCCCCCCTCAATCGCCGCCACTGACTGAAATTTAAAGGCCCCATAGATCTTTTGGTTGAATACCAACGACCTCACCTAACATCGCACATTCTTAGACGAACGGAAGATTGTGAAGGACGAATAGACACATTATTGCACAAAGTGTCACGGCCTGTGCATTCCTCACATATTATAACTTGCATTCATAATTATGCCTCAGGTTTAACCATCAAAGCCATTTGTTACTCAAAAGGTCAAGTTTTGAGCGTAAAACATATCGTTGTGCTTATCTACGTTCTTTTACCCTGTCAGATTTTTTTTAAAATATCACCTTTGTGATGGATTCCTCACTCATGCACATGGTGGTTCGGATCTCACTTTATATCTCCTCTCCCAGGGAAATTTTATGTTTATTGACAGGTAACTGACATATTTTGTCAGATACTGTGGTACTGTCATCATCATCACAGTCCCAGCATTGATCGGCAGTGGCGAATTCTTACGATAACAGAGAACTGATTTGTCTGTTTATGTGGGTAACGTAGATTGTAGATTCGCATTGTCTTTGCATTTGTCTTACCTCAATCCCTAGAACCTACCAACCACCAAGATTAATTACAAACGTTATAATGCAGGACGGGTATTTAGTGGAAGAGGTGAAAGTAGTCCAGACAGTTTCAACAAATTGAATAAAAGTGGATTGGAAAGGACTCATTGTGGACTACTTAACGTGATAGTTACTTGTAATGTGGCTGCAAAATATTAGTTGTCAGGAGTCGTTTGATGTTTTACTAGTCGCAGTTACGTATATTTAGAGGTTGATTTTCCCATTGTATGTTTAATGCCACACAACCTCTTTCATGTATGTTGTAATGCACTATGGGAGTGATTAATTTACGGTACAGTCTCAAGTGTCGTTCTCATGCCCCAGATCGTACGGAAATGTAGCTTTATGGTTACAATGAAGTCACATTCTTAAACCCGCTTTAGACGAAAGCAAGATGGTACTTTACACGGAAGCATTTCATGTAAAATTTCGTTAAGCTTTTGCGATTACAATGTATAAAATATACAGCACGAAAGACACGTCGAGTTACACCATCTATGCTGAGTCCAGGGTGTTTACAATTGAAACAACTAAAATATTCTTCCATACGTGCACGGTGAATTTTGTAAAGTGTGTATTTATGGAACGCCATTGTTTTGTACCTAATATTGTTTTGTATGAAACGTTATTACTCTCGGTTGAATAGTTATCAGCTTTTAAAAATGTGAAGTGATACATTGTTTAAATCTCGCGCGGCCGCCATTACAACTGCACTCGTAGAGGTCGCTTCTGATTGGTTATGCTACGGAAATAGGATCGATCCTATTCCTTGAGAAATGCCATAACATTTTTCACTTTACACGGTAGCATTTTGGTCATGGGGTAAATGTTAAGAAAAGTGCTTTCGTTTAAAGCAGGCTTTACTCAGCCGGTGGTTTAGGATGTAAACTAACCGAGCTGTTGTGTTCGTCGATCTGAAGGAAAATGATATTTAAGTTTGGGCTGTGTTGAAAGTAGAATGTAGTCTCCATTTGGTTGATTCTTATCAGGCGAGTTCACAACATGTTTCATTTTTGTTTGTTGACAGCAATGTGGGGTCAAATGTTCCGAGTTTGAACAAAGCAGTTATTTTGTGAGCGGTTTCATTTATCACAATCGTATTTCATTCTTAGCGATACATCCCGGCCTGGGTTTTCTTTGTGAGTGTCGTCTTTTCATTAATTTCATCACCCATTCTCATCTTCGGGCTTAGCCAAAGTGGCAGAAAAGCGAAGTAAGATAAACCAAAAAAATAATCAATTTTTAACGATGCCAACACGTTTGAGGTCAGCGGCCATATTGCCGAATTTCAGAGCGTTCTTCAGCTCACACTGTATTCGTTGAGTGTGTCGAGCACTGTTGCCGACTTTGCAACCTCGTGTAGTTTTACTTACCACTTATATTTACGACATGCCTAGCCAAAGGAGCTACATAGCGGTTTTTCGAAATGTGAGGAAATTTAGAAAACTGGTTAGGGCCGGAGCGTGGTGATCACCTCCACAAATGAAAGAGCTCGTGCATGTCTGAGGGCCCCTATCCCCCCATCCTACATGTATTCATGGTATATTGTGAGGACTTTACCCTTTCCAGAGAATTCATCAACACTGCTTTTGATTCGTATCGTAGTATCTGTCGTTTACTAACTATTTCCGGTAGACACACCTTGCATCTTATCTACCACTGCTTATTCTCTCGTTTAGGGTCATAAACATGGGCGTTGTCCTCTGCTGATATGTCAGTCCTCTTGAAGTGGCTCCAGAAGAACCAGAAATGACGGCAACAATATATTGATGAATGAGTCCTTCCCTGAATACAGTCATTGTATGCGATCTTTCCCATGGTTGAAAACAATGCTCACTTTACTATCTTCACGTTGCGAGAAGAATCAGCTGGGCAGGACAATAGCCCTATTCAATGTAGAGGTCTTCCGCTGGTATATGTAACAGGCTAATTTAAACCCGCATCCAATTTTGCTGGAATATATTTTTTCCCCTTTCGGTAGTCTGTTCCATTGTGGTTGGCTGCTTTTTTTGTTTTGCGATGACGGAATAGGAGAAGGGGTGGGGGAGATTTCCAGCAGCATGCCCTGTTCAGGTTGCTAGGCAACAACAGTTTCCAGGAAGTTCGTTCAAACTCGATCCGGTGGCGGCGAGCTTCTGCTAGTTTACGTAAATCGCTGATGGGGGAGGAAGAGATGTACTTTGCGATATTGCAGTGTTTCCATCCCCGATAACTAAAAGGTTACGGTTCCGTCAAATTGTCTAGCTACTTTCGTTTTTTTTATTCTGCATACTGTTGTGGTTCAAGGATGTTTCAGTTGTACTGATGCTGAAGCATATGCCGTCTGCTTACTGGTGTTTTATTTGAATTCATGAACCACACATTGCGGAAAACAGAGTGAACTAATATTATCGCGCTTTGCCGTCCGATCTGCGTGATATTTATGTTACTCTGAAAGTCCAAGACTGACGTTGGAGGCAGTAGGGGCTTATGGGTGTATACTTTTACTTCTGATGCCTGTGGTTCGTCTAGATGCGCTTGAAGTGATCTAAATTGCTGTGGACAATTGTGAAATAGTTCCTAGAAAAGTAAGTATATATATATATATACACACACACACACACACATACACATTTACGGAATAATCACACAAGACATATTGACTTTTTCATATTTCCCTGTAGCCCGACCCTGTGGCCGAGTGGTTAGCACATCGCGCTGCGACGCCAAGGGTCCCGGGTTCGAATCCCGATCGGGCTTGGTTGTTTGTGAATGTCCATTCATCAATTTCATCATTTCATCACTCATCCCCATCTTCGCAAATTAGCCAAGAGGCACAAAACGCGAAGTAAAATAAACTAAATCAAATCAAATCAAAAAATATTTCCCTGTAGAGTATTAGTGGAACGTGATCTCACAAGTCAAATAGGATAATCCAGTTTGCTCAATTTTTTATGATTTCCATACATACAAATGTTTCTCGAAACTGAAAATTTGTTGTCACAAACGCTGCATTTCATGGTCTCGGCAAACAATAAACGTAATGTATGTTGAATGAAAGTTTATATGGGTTGAGCCTGTATAAATTTACTCATCCTCATGACCTTTGTCAATATTATGAAACTTCCCTTTCCCCAACACTAATAATTTCCTTTACATATAATACACTCGTGTCTGTCCTCCAGCGTGACTTCCTTGTTTATCGAAGCTGAACAAAGTAGGGCGTGTGTTTACTAAGCCATTTGCACAGCTACGGTTCAATTAAATTATGCCAAACTTTGTGTCTGTGAACATTCTCAGCTTCAAAAAGTGCAATATCCAATATCTACTTTGTCTTATGCCGATTGATTGGTTGCTTTTGTACAACTATTGGCTAATCGCAACGAATGGTGACGATTTTGATTAAATGATTATCACAAACACGACACAACACAGAAGACTCAGGCTGTGGGTCAGACCGTTTTGTCCAGAATGAGGTGTTCCAAAGAGAGTGATTTCTTATTTTCGGTCATTATTTACTTTTCAATAGTACTTTCATTTGGATAGGTTTGAATAAGAATTACAACAATAAAACAAATCCAGTGAGGGAGACTAAGTTTTTGTTTAAAAAGTATGATATAAACAATGAAAGTAACGTTGTTATGGTGATACTGAGTCTCCCTATTTCGTGTAACACTGCTGTTAATGGTGTTAAATATCTTTATACTCTGTAGTGTGCGCGTTGTTTGACAGCCAACGGTGGACATGTAAAGAGTGACCTCCTGAGAAGACACCCAAAACTTAAACTCACTTCCATGTATTATAATTATACCCTTTTTTAACCTCACTTCCACGTAGTATATGCAGTCGTGCAGGCCAATGGAACTCTGGCAATTGGACCCACAGCCAGTCACTTCTCTGTGGTTCTGTGTGCCCCCTACAACATTAGCCTTTAACTAGGGCATTGATATTTTATCCTTGAAGACCCTATAGTTGTAGTTGTTGAGGAGCCTGTGACAGTATTCGTTCTGAAAATTAGTGAGAAAGTTTAGAACAGGCTTAGGGTCATGTCCACAATTTTTCTTTAGTTAAGGGCTTGTCCCCGTAGAGCAGAAATAGCCTATGTGCCCATAATCAACAACCCAAGAGTTAAACAAGACACCACAGATGGTGCGGTGCGCAACAACGTTATTTCCACATTAACACAAAACGAGTGTTCACTCAGTTGTTGCAAGACCACGCTTGATCTCACGTTTGCACCAATATTTTTACAGCGCATTGCATGCACCAACCCAAGAATTTATTTTGTCACGTACTTCATGGACTTAGCATGTGTCGTGGCACCCACTCAGCTCGTGATTGCCATGTATACTGGTGCATCTTATTTGTGAGTATAATGTCTGGCCTATTTGCATTCTGGAAATATAAAACCGTTTTTGTTCGGACGTGATAAATTGCCGTTGTCCTGAAAAGGGAACTCGAGAATAAACTCAAAAGTAATAAGTTATTTTGATAGAAAAGTAATCTTTTACATGTTGAAGTTACTGAACAGAACTGAATATGGTATCTCCAATAACCAGATGAGTTACACGGAAATTGGTTTCCCTCTCCGATCTCTGCTTATATTGAGGTCAGAGGAAGGTCGTTAGCCTCATCTTCACTGTTGCAAGCAGCAATTGAATTGGCAGATTTTGTTATTATTTCTGCTGTGCTTTTTTGGTACTTGCAATCTAAACAACTGTGCATAAGTAAGGGAATAGAAATCCCCTTTATACCATAAAGAGAATATATATATAAATGCATTATATATACATGTGCAAAGCAACACAAAGCTCTCAAACTTTGTGCAACTGGACATTAGATTGTGATATTCACTAGTCAATCATTTGCACGATTACATTTCGTTCATAAATATTACAAATTATAACGTGAAGGTGAAGGTTCAACTTCTATGGGTCTACGTATTATTAAAGTAACTGAGACTAGTATGCAGCTCACTATTATCTATTTTCAATTCCATTATGTCCATTACTACATAATGACTATTGATTCTCGTTGCTATAGCAACGTTAGAATTCCAAATATTACCTAATTTATACAGCGTATAGCACAATAAATAACACAAAACATAACTAACGTTGTACAAAGTAGTTATTATACATTTTTAACAGTTATTTGAAAGTGACTTGTATAATATGAAAGTAATAATTTCAATAAACATATAATTAATTATATTGTGCGGATCCATAGGACCGTCACAAGATTTGATGCTAATTCGGACCATCTTTGCTATCTTGTCACACCATTAAGTTGAGTGTGGAGCGACGCCCAGTAAAGAGGTCTTTGGCACTAGATTTGATGTGTTACAAGGAGCAACTAAATAAATGTATTTTGATTGGTTGGTTGGTTGGATTGGTGTTTCAAGTCCACTTTATGCACGGGAAGGCTAATCGGGACTGGGCCTACAGTTTAAAGTGGGATCCGAACCACTATGTGCCTCCACCGGATATCGAACCCAGGACCCCTTGATTAAAAGGCAACGACGCTACCACTGCGCCATTGGGGAGGCCCTATAAAAAAAATATTTTGAGAATCAGACCTGGTGACAGTTTCGATTGGGCACAACATTATTGGCAAATGATTGGGTTCAGAATTTGTTGTTATATGATCAAGCTTATGGTCAAGCCTCAAGACGGATGAAATGGTTCCTGTGTTCGATGGACTCTGTGAACCATTTCAGTGTTTCCACTATTGCGGTGGCCTAAATAAGTTCAGCATGATTCAAAGTGGTGTATTATTGTATTGTCGATATGCCTCGATGTCTTTGTTTGACTTTTCATTAATGATGAAAGCACCTGATCCAAGGTTCAAACTGCTTGGAATCACATTAAAAAAGGTTTTCAGTTCTGGTACAGTAGGATCCATGAGTATTACCGTGCAAATTGTTCATGACTGTTTTCATCAATTTTTCTCTTACGTGTTTCTAAGCGATGGATTTTTATGTATGCTGGTGCAGAAATTGTCAACAGCTTGTTTCGAGTTTTCTTTTAATTATTGAAGATTTTGTTGGGTCAAATAAAGTGCACGAACATGGTGATGGACAATTTGCACGGCAATGCTCATGGTACATGGCCTGCACAACAATATTCTAATGTGAATGCAAAATTGTATAATAACGTGTAAAACACACCGAAGAATATTTGTGAGAGAAGTGTTGAATGAAGCACTATTGTAGAACTTGTGCGTGGTCTAGTGGCGTGCATAAAAATTTCGTAAGGGACTGTTACTTTTACCCCATTTTTGTGCATTCGATTCTTTAATATTTTTTTTTAAAAAAAAATAGAAATCTGCATCAAAATTGTCGAATGAACCCATACCAACCTATCAGCTGGGCACAAAACTGCTTGATTTGGGCGACTGGCGAATATTAGTTCTATTTGAACCGAAAAGACTTGAATGAGGTAAGTACAAGTAGAAAGAAACGTGATGCATTGTAAGTTGTGTTGTAACAGCATCCCAGGCTGCAGTTCACTATTTCGTTGCTAGGATCGGATTTGCTGGCCGTGTCATCCAGTTAGCCTACTTCGAACTTTTTATTTTTAGCAGGTAATGGGAAGCAGGATCGGTCGGTTTTCTCATTAAAGCTGGATGAGCAAGTTTGTACTTCTCCGGGCCATTGGACACTCGGGACCACGTTTGACGCCGCCCCTGGACGTTTCAGCGTTTCCGTCCATGCTTGAAGAGAAACCGTTGAGTAACGTGTTTGTAGACCAGTGATAATTGAGTTTTAATTTTTTTTAATACACGCCATTATATGGTTTAAAAAAATCGGGGAAGCAAAAAAAGTTCATTACTCGTGCACAGCCAACCTGTACAAGTTATATTTCACGTCCCCTAGTTGCTGAATTTTGCGAACTTTCCATGTAATTACTCCCCTCCCCTTCCTCCTCCATCTCTTCAGATCCAGCGGTCTGACATTTGGAATTGACATCAAAGAGAATAACGGACCGGAACGAGCCTTGCCAGCTTCCAAGGTTGCCATGGAAACGGCTTCCAGACGACGTGGAAAAATTGAAGGGGCGGGGAGATAGCTCCTCTTCAACTTCTGCAGTGTTGCTAATTAAATTGCGCGTCGCTGTTTTCCTCCCCTCGCAGCTACCTTCACTTGCTTGAGAACTGATGGTGGTTGGTTCGTGCTTGCCTCAGTAGCGATTGCCTGTCACATAGGGTCGGTGCGTAACTCGGATGGCAACTACATTTAACCCAAAGGCGTTCCGCACGTCCTACATTGACTTCAGCACCACAATATCTATGACAACAAATAATAATTGGATATTATGAAATCAACTTTACTATAGGACATTCGAACAAGTGTTCTCGGCATTCCAGCCCGGGTAATCAGGCCAGTCGGCTCGTACATTACTTTCATTAGAGAATCAGGTCTCAGATTAACATTCCCTGATGAGAGAGATGTACGTGCTGGAAACGTTGGACGCTAACGCCGAATTAACCTGGCTGGTAACTCTAGTACAATTGTTCGAATCACGTCGCCAGGAAGGCTACACTTCGTACTATATTACTTAATTGCAATAGACCTGCTGCTCAAATTTGAGAGGCGATAGTCATGTCAACATTAAAAAAGGATATACGCGTATTAAAAACAAATTCAAAGCAGCGAGCTCAGTTTTTCACTTGTATAAAATAGTTACGACATTACTGATATGAATTTGTTCCGATTCTGTATTTACTACCTTTTTCATTGTTTTGCATGTACAGGATTAGCATTCAATGAATCACGTTTCTGAAAATAAATATTTGTCAAGGTCATTTGGTATAGCTTGAATGGAAGAAAAGGTATATTTTTCACGTAATCGTCCTTTTTTTACTGTCTGTGGGGTACACAGTCTATGTCCATGGTGTTAATGCAGGTTGGCTACGTTTTTAATAACCCACTCACGAGCTCGCCACCAAACGTTATGGGTTCGAGTCCTATCTAGGTGTGTGCCCCTTCGCCAACTTAATCTAACCATCAACCATTCATGATCATCGTCGCGATTAGACGAAAGTGACGGATGGACGTAATACTGGGTGAGTCTTTTAAAAGAGGCCCCGTGGGAAAAGCTCTCCTTGCTTGTAGGCAACCCTGGTACACCGAAGAGAAGAGCGGGGTAGAGAACAGTCCAGGATATCGGTGCCAAGCATATTCGACAACATGACATGGCATGACATATCCTGGACTGTTCTCTGCCCCGCTCTTCTCTTCGGTGTACCAGGGTTGCCTACAAGCAAGGAGAGCATTTCCCACGGGGCCTCTTTTAAAAGACTCACCCAGTATAAGAAGACCAATAAATCTGTTTCATAAACTCGGAAGCTTGGTTGCATATTAGACCAGAAGATGGTTTGAGAAGTTCATGAATAAGAAAACTAGAATACAGAAACAGGTCTTAACATTCGTTACACCATCCTGATTGCCCATCTGCGGTGCGTTCAGTTTGACTCGGGACCGAGATGGCGCGTGGCTGCAGACGGCGAGGCATGGCGCATATGCCGGCATTTTCGATCCATAACGCCCCGCTTATTTTTACGCACATATCTTCACCATGCAGGCAATTATATTTAGTACTCCGAATCTTTTGATGAAAATTTTAGCATATGGTTGTGACTCGCGAAGCAACAGGACACTTGACATCATTAACTCGCATTAAAATGTAGCCCGTAATCAGTCAGTCACACCTTCTCGCATTTGAATGCGTACACGGCTACGCATACTGATGACGGCAGGATCTTTGAACAGGCGGTCGCGTTTCGCCTACTTAAAATAGAAGATGCGTTTCGGACATTTACTGCGGCTTGCGTTAGGTCAGCAGGAACATTTCAAGGGTTTTATTTCATGGGGAAAATGCACTGGAAAAGAACTTAATTAGTTCCCATAGTTTCATATTTCACGATCGTGGAATTTATTGGGGAGGAAATCGTTAAATGCTTTCCACTTCGCGGCTTAAAAGAAGAAGAAGAAAAAAGAATTTCCGGGGGCACAAAGCGTGCTGCATCTGGTATGTGCTGTGGTTCTCAAGTTTAATAGCTTCGGCAGGATTCACGCATCGTGGTCAAGGTCTACCCGTGAGCTTCTCTTTGCGATTGTTTGTTACAATACCGTCTGAAATTGTTGAATTATAAGGAAATCCTTGGTCAATATTCGCACCCAGCCAGCCTCGTTGAGCGTGTGTTGATATAGCCCTATATAAAATTAATTGATTGCATGTTTGTAATGGTGAAACTTGAGTAATACCTGAAAATAACATTTCTGGAAAATCTTGAAAACTTCATGGTATTCCCCATATCGTATCACACCACCGGTGTCGGGATCTTAATAGGGGTGTAGTTAACTCATATGCACTCGCAACTTTTTTCCTTCTGCTTAAATAAGATGGCTTGTGTTATTTAAAATTCCTGTCGTATTTTTCTAGTCTCGTTAATCCTTGTTTCAAAGCAATGTAATTTTATATTTAGTGATGGTTATATTGTATTATTACTTTATTGCAAATTGAGTGCTATAATTTAATTTTCTTGGAATGATAATTTTGTCATGTAACAATTCGGACAGGTGATAATTTTTTCTATTTCTTCTTCCACAGGTGAGTTTCCGCAATGTACAACTCGAAACAGTGGTAGACGATCGGGTGAGTTGGTTGGAACTTCTTCTGTATATGCAATAACATCCTAGTTTTGTTACATGTTACTATTTTGTATCCAAGCACGCGCAGATTGTACTTAAAGGTGTCGAGTTGCCTTCAAAAGGTATTCACCACATAATCGTGCATTATTTAGTACTCAACTTAAAGTAGGACTAGACGTTTATAGCAAGCTGCACATAAACAAAAACGCAATCTATTATTGTAAACCTTTTTTAAACATTCCCCCCCCCCCCACTTTTCTCGGGTATTAATACCGTTCGGTCCATTTACATGGTTGACCAAACTCAACGACACACTAGTGTAACACAACGAAACTTCTTGATGTCGCGCTAAGTGAATGGAATGTCTGATTCCAAGATTAATTTATTCTGGTGTGTATTCCATGGCGAATTTAAAAGTTGCAAGGTCCAACAACGTAACACAGATTCATAGTTGCCAATATGTATTGACTTTGATTCTGAGCAATTCTACAAAAATGTCAACCTGTGTGGTCAATCAGTGAAAAAGAGCAATGTCCTGTACATTTTTTTTTGGGGGGGGGGTATCTTTAGCTTACGAGTATAGATTACATGTGTTTCTAAAGTCTAAAGCCTATCTGTAAAATTACCTCATCAAGTAGTATTCCACTAACTTTGATTCAGAACTCCCAGATTCATAGGTAGGAAATTCTATCAGTCTGTTAACCTTCAAATTTATTTTTCTATAGTGCTGTTTTCATGAACCATATACAAGTAAATAAAATATAATTAAAACTACTAAACTATAAATAATATCTAGACAACAGGGGAAGCACACCATATGAAGATTCACATGAATGCTTTAGAAGGAATTCTAAAGAGATGTAATTTTTTGGATTTTGGAATATCATAATGGTTTTTCAAAAGGAGAGGTGAATTCTGAAGAAAGACTCATACCAAAGTCTCGAATGGACATTGTCTCGTTCTCGTCCGTTCTCGTCTCCCAAGAAGTACTTTAAAAACTCAGATTATGCCAGAATCCAACACAATTTAATTCCGTGCAAACGTAAACACGAAAATTGATTGCAAGCGTCGATGGACATTTTGTCGCAAATGTGTCTTTGTGGGCGAGCTTACAAGTATCCCCCCCCTCTCAGACTGTTTTTTTTTCTCCCTCCGTCACGTCCATTCTTCTGAGAAAGGAAGGGCTTATCCTTGGCGTCGATCCAGGCGACGTGGCTGCCAGGACGAAACCTCCCTCCCTGATAGGGGATCTCAAGGTTGACCTCCATTTGAGTTGCGGCCAAGTATTTTAGTACATGTGCAGGAGACATTTTGTTCGGTGCAAACTAAGCGCTAAATTTAGCACGCGCCGTGGTCAGGTGGGCAGACAGATTATTCTTCCCTGCTTAAACTTTCTGTTGGGGTCGTGTGGTAGATTATAATGCATTTTCACACTTGTTTTGTTGTTTTTTCGTTTGAAGTGACTGGGAATCCTGAATTTGGCAACCGACCTCTACTTCGTGCGCCATTGAAACTGCTAAAATCTTGGAAAATATTTATGGAAGATTCCATGACATGAAAATGGTTAACTATGCTATCAGGTTACCTATAACATCAGAAATATGCGACCCAACTCCCCTCTCGTCTTTGACAACACCAACGTTTACCCTGCCGTTATAAGGACAATCTGATAGTAGCGGAGTGGTTAACGCAGCCCTCTACGACGCCAGGGTCTCGGGTTCGAATTCCAGTCAGGGCATGGGTGTTCTCTGGGAACGTGTCTCCATTAGTTTCATCATATCCCTCATCTTCATGATTAGCAAGAAGTGCCAGTTCTGTAGTATATGAAGTACTATAAAGAACAGTATAATACGAAAACATTTAATCTATGATACTACCCAGATATGTTTTTTTTCTTCCCAAATTGTATATGATGAATTTTGTAGCGACATTTCCGTATCATACGCAGCACGTTGTAGATTAGGTAACTCAAGGCATGTCTTCCCAAGAGCCCCCTGTACTCCTCCGAGGGTAACGCAGTCGACACTAGCGCCACCAATTCAAGGCCATGTGTCGAGAATCTCTTCACATGCTTCAAATCTGCGAACAATAAATATAAGAACAAAATTATAAAGTTGACCGTTCAACATGTTACAGTTAACGTTGAAATGCTTCTACGGAAGTATTTCAGAGTAGATTTAGACGAAAAATACAGTTTGCGCGACAATGTTGTCTTGTTTTTGTCTACAGAGCTAATTTGTAGGCTGAGAAGGACATTTTACATGAAAATAACAGACGCAGTTTGCAAGGTCACTGAACTCCTCTTTTACTACATTTCCAAATAACAGACCTTTGATGTGACTAACTAGGTATGCATTTGTGTTCTTTTTTAATTTTTGTTTCCATGTATGTGTGTCGTGAATTTTATAGTGCTTGTCTCTGACATTCAAAAGTTCCATTTGCGACCAAATTACATGTGCGGCCTGTAGGTTTCCACTATCTAATGTAAACCTCATTGCGTTGCAGTATATCCAGTATCAAGTCGTGTAAGCATTTTTTTTTAAAAAAAAAGTCGTGCCGATGTGTGCGTCCTTGTTTGTATTTTTACGTTATTGTTTGTTTATTATAATCGCGACTTTAAGAGCTAATTGTAAATTTGTTAAACAGATGCCCAAAAAAGAGCAATTTTTGTTGTCCTTACACTGTTATACAGTAAAATGCAGGCTCGAACAGGACTCGAATCCGTGTCTCTGGCATTCCGTGCCATTGCTCTAACCACTGAGCTACCGAGCCGGCCTGGCGCCTCTGATTTTTCGCTATCGCTAACGTCGAAGTCTACTGTGTTTCAAATTCAACAAATCCTGTTGCGGTAGCACTGGCAGAGACTATTCCACGCAGGTAAAAAAGCGAAAGCGAAAAATCAGGCGAGGCCAGGCCTGGTCGAGCCTGCATTTTTCGCTGAAAATGTCTACCTAGTACATCTCCTGTGTGTTGCTCATCTACTATAACTCGCTTATTTTAAAGATTTATAAGTAAAAGTTTTCACCTCCCGATGACGCAGTGGTGACGTCGTCGTCTTGTAATCAAGGGGTCCCGGGTTCGATACCCGATGGAGGCACATAGTGGTTCGGATCCCACTTTAAACTGTAAGTCCAGTGCCGATTAGCCTTTCTGTGCATAAAGTGGACTTAAGAACAAATAAACCAGTAATTTTTTTATCCACTTGACATAGTTGTGGTCGCGAGTATCGAATTTCTGGCGAAAACTTAATGTTAACCTCTTGCGAAGTACTATTCTGAGAGGGAAACTCGCCTGAAGCGAACATGGCGTCTACCGCAATCCAAAGTATGTAGCGTCCCCCCCCCCACACCCCCCGCCCTTTTTTCGTACTCGAGCCAGTCTGGCGATGAACATGCAGTGCAGAAGCTTGCCAAATGTCACTGACCTCCTCACCTAATTCGTTCTTGGTTCTTTTTCCCAACTGCAAGAGGAGGAAAAGGGGGGGCTGCGATTCCAAGAACTGAACGCTTTGGGCAAGAAAGAAGATTTGCTGTTGTGAAACGACGAGGCGGCAAGCGATACTTAGAGCTCTGAAAATAGCCATATCGACGCCGGTTTAATGGTGCATAAAAATTTTGTGGCCGTGGCGATGCAGGAGGTGTATACGTGGCCACTTTCGCCTGGGCGTGCGAGCGGAAAAAGAAGCACTTTCACTCTTGCGGAGACCAAACCAAAAAATGTTGAAAGGGGGGGGGGGTGCGTCATCTCCCTTCCTTGAAGGTGGCGAGCCGTGATCAAGAAACGTGCTGCTTTGTTCTCATTTTACAGTGCAATTACCAACAATAACTGGGTGCCAGGCCCGTAGCGAGGTGTAGCATAGAGGGCTGAAGCCTAAGGCGCTATTCAACAAATCAACAAAATCAGAATATGCCACACAATGTCGATTTAATTGTTTCACGGACGTTTGTGCTGAATTGAGTTTTCTGACGAGGTAAGATCATTACAATATACAATAATCATTTAATCGGAAATGCAAACTACGAATCTTTCAATATAAGCTATATTTTTAATTGTTTTTTCTTTGTTGATACTGTGGGTAGGCTGGGTGCTCGAGCTCAGTTGTAACCTTACAAGTTTAGTAGACAACAGCTAAGTAGTACCTCAACTGAAGAAACATTTACACTTTGTACTCGTAGGATGATAATAGCAGCAGGCATGGCACGGCACGTCTTCAGTTATTGTTCACTGAACACGTGAAACATCCACTTATATAACATGTGTGTGCAGTGGTGGCGATATTTCCCTTTGTACATAAGATTTAGCATCGTGCCGGGGCCAAAATGGCGAAAAGTGGGGGAGCAACTGCCCCCTCTCGCCGCCTTTGTGTGTGTGCATTAAATACACATATTTCAGCAAAACAAGTCTTGAAATAGGACTACGAACAGCTGAAATAACAAGTCTGACACCACATATAATTTCAGAAGCATCGTTTTGTTCCGGAACTCCAACGAAGCCATTCTCCTGGGGTGGTACATTCAGGTAGAACCATATCCTGATGAGCTATGTTGATTGGGTCTCTGTTAGTAACGACATACTGGCTAGTTTTGACGTAACGCATCACAAATATAATTTTCAAAACCCTCCTGCACACGATCAGAAGTGCGTCTACAAAGTTACTGAACGATAACTTACCCATAATAATTTCTTTAAAACATAATAGCAATAATAATGACACCCAATTCTTCAAGCACGTAAGACGTGTACGTTTCCATTACATTTGTTCAATTCATTATTCTATTCTCATGGGCGTGATTTTCCTGGATAACCAGAAAATAGACGTACAATGGGACAAATGGATACAGAAATACCAACAGTTTGTGAATATTCTCCTGATGGCGCGCAAAATGGACGTTTTCCTAAGTTTCATTGTATTGGTAGTTGTTCTTTCAGAGTAAGGCGACATTTTCAGGATGTGGAAATAAATGTTCGAAGAACGTATGCGCGAGACATCGAAGTCGGCTGGCGGACACAATGGGGGTTACTGAAAAATGGTTAGGGACGAAGTTTAAAAGAAAAAGTTTGAATATTTATAAAGGAAGAGTACCTGGAGGGGAAAAAGAACAGGGCGGCAGTTAAGGATTGCTTATCGTATCCCTGACTTGTACATTCCCCCCCGCCCAGTGAATTTATGTGGGCTGGAACCGGTTTCGACGTTGCGTGCCCGGTGTAATTGACATGCTAGGTGATCAACCACGAGCGAAGGGGGGAGGGGAGGGAATGAAAGGTCAACGGTTTATTTCTACACGTTGATGAAGTTTTGTGGAAGCTTTGTCCTTGGAATAATGTGGGTTAAAACGCATAGCAGAAGTATCGTGGATAAAAAGTCTTGTTTTAACAATGCCTGGGAGACCCGGCCACTCGTTAACCTTGAGAACAGATTTCCTCCTGCTTCGGTCCGTGTTAAGAGGTTGTTACTCAAACAGCAGGCGATTAACACGTGAATCAGGTTGCACTGTGTGTCGTCGTCATTGCCTTGCAGGGTTCTGTCTTCTTGACCTGGCTACGGTGTTTTTGCAGCAGTGACGATAACCAATGTTTGTCTGTGAAAAGTTCCCCCTCCCCCCATTCTTCAGAAAAATCGCCTCATTCATGTACACGTGTATTTATGGAGAATTATTACAATCATTATTTATTAAGATGGATAAGTCTTCAATTAAAATTCAAAACATACGATACATTGACTTGTGCTGTAGTGGAGAACAGTCACAAGCAGCAATATTTAGCCATAATGCGCTGCTAAATACAATAAGACACGCTTGCGACAGTTCCAACGCCTGAGTTTGGACCCCAAGTTGTTCTTTTGGAAGGCGCCAATAAAAGGAGGCATCAGAAACAAGCAGCCAATGGAATTGTTAACCTCTGCCGATGCTTTTGTCTGTATTTTGCCCATTTATCCAGTAAAGATACCCTTTCTTTCCCAGCAGATTTCTCCAGTATTCACTGCTTTGCACAATTAGGATACGAACGACTGAACAGCTCCAAACCTGGCTGCCTAACCTACTCACCTATGAATCTAATAGAAGTAAACATGTGAATAGGGTATGCAGATTAAGTGTGTTCATTCCTGCTGTTAGATGCATAGGTGAGTAGAGTAGCTAGTCCAGGTTTAGTGCGGCTGCGACAGGGGTGCGAAATCATTGAAAACTGGGGGGGGGAGAAAGTTATTCATGCACAAACTCAGTCCACCACATACATACTA
This sequence comes from Lepisma saccharinum, assembly GCF_977018435.1. Classification (NCBI taxonomy): domain Eukaryota; kingdom Metazoa; phylum Arthropoda; class Insecta; order Zygentoma; family Lepismatidae; genus Lepisma; species Lepisma saccharinum. The sequence goes on from NC_139249.1 coordinate 12,062,725, forward strand.
TGTGTAAATTATACGATATACATATTTGTAGTGTTATTAAAAGTAAAAATAAATTACTCAATTAAAATATATTATTATTACTATTATTATTAATCACATAAAGGAAATTAATTTGTTACTTTTATACATATCGGATATTGTAAAGCATCTAATTCCTTTACTAACTGGTAAAGATGTTAATAAGTTATGAAATAGATCAAGTGGTTTTATTATGTGTAAGTTGTTTAGTTTGTGCTTTATGTTAATATAAATCAATTAGATTTCAAAGTTATTATTTTCTTGTTTTACTTTTATTGTTAATGATCTCTTGAGAGAGAAAAAGCATTGAACACTCACAACTACACTAATTTGTGTGTGTTTTCGATATTATTCTTACTAAAGTATATTTGAAATTAAAAGTAATTGCTTATCTTTTGTTTGTTATAACAAAAACTCTCCCCCCGGAAAATTTAAACATAAAAACATAAAAGTCCATATGACACGTAGTCGGCAGAAAACAAGTTGGCAACCTGATTTTTTTTTCAGTTTTTCTCTTTCATTCGTAGAAGAAAGGTCGTAAGTTATCTTGCTCGGGAGCTGTTTTTGTGTGCACAAACCAAATGCAAGTACTTTATTCTTCGATGCTTACAAAACGTTGCATGCCTTTGGCATACTTGGCGCAGTGGTAGCGTCATTGCCTTGTAATCAAGGGGTCCCGGGTTCGATACCCGGTGGAGGCACAAGTGGTTCGGATCCCACTTTAAACTGTAGGTCCAGTCCCGATTAGCCTTACTGTGCATAAAGTGGACTTAAAACACCAACTCAAACCAAACCAAAGCCTTTGGCATACAGTTTGCCTGAACTGAATTTCGATATCCTCCCTTTAAAACACACACACAAACTGTTCGGAATAAGCCTGTAAACACTTTTTAGCATTTCCAGAGAACCACGATCAGCGCACGACTCCCGTCGCTAAAACGTGTCGCCCGTGCCAGCCGAATACTAATGCCATCTTTTTTTGTTTCTGAAGTAGTCTTTTAAGACTCGTGGAGTTCCCAACACTGCTTCCACCCCGTCCCATTGATCGTGCGGTGATGTGGAAGGAGTCGATGGCAGACGAAGAGGAATGTGCGAGAGTTGAAAGGACAGCGTGAATGACCCAACAATTCGCTTTCCCCTCCACCCTCAACGAGAACCGCATTATCAGAGTATCGATCGGCAGCTGAACCACCCTGCAGATGAGAAATGTTGACTCAGGGGGGCGTGAAGTATGCAGGACAACTTTCGGATAATCGTTACGGGGGGAACTTTTGTATTTTTTGTAATCCCCTCCCCCTCCGTAGTAGAATGACTGTCGTTATCAGATGTAAATTTTTATATAATGTCATGAGTTTTCCATCTTTCCGAACGCTGCTTCCTACGTCTAAAGAATGTAGCGAAATACGTGAATCCCTGAACGAGATATTAACGGATTCTCTCTCACTTCGTTGTAATTCCACCAGTGATGCGCGTCTACGCGTAAACAACGATAGTCTACATTCTACACGTAGACTATTTTATACACGTAGATGACGTAATCTATGTAAACAACATGGCGAAAGGTGATAACTCAGCAAAGGGTGCCGTGAAATTAAAATAAAATTATACTGCGTATCAGTTGCTGATGTGTGAGAAGAACTTTTCATACTCTTTCTTCCAAATTCGAACAATTTCTCACCTAGGAAGAAACCTAATATAGGAAATATTCTAGTGTTTTATGGGGAAAAGACTAATTTTGCCTCACGACTGCCATCTGTTTTTTTTTTTTTTTTTTGCATACTATTTATCTTCTTCCATAGTTGATGATAGAAGAGAAGAGAAATTTTGTTGTAAATAGAATTTTTTTCAGTTCGTTAGGAACCAATATAGTTGAAATTGTCACTTTCCTTTCATGAAAGCCTTGAAAATTAATTTTAATGCACTTTAGATTGTCTGCGTAGTCTATGTAAACTACAACCCAATGTAATCTACGGTAGATTACGTGTGGACAATACATGTAGACGTAAACTTATAGTGTACGGCACATCACTGAATTCCACACTGTTGCCCTGCAGTAAAGTTAGTTTTCAAGCCCACTTTATGCTCAGATAAGCTAATTGGACCTGCAGTAGCATCCGAATCACGGTATGCCTCCACCGGGGCATAGAACCCGGGACCCCTTGATTACAAGGCAAGCATGTTTTTGCAACTGCACAGTGTCGAAATATCATTTCAGCCGACCACCGCGGCGGACTGGTTTACACAACGCCCTACGACGCCAAGAGGTACCGGGTTCGAATCCCAGTCTGGACATGGGTGTTCTTTGCGAGTGCCCCTTCGTCGATTGCATGGCACCCATCTTCATCTTCGCGGTTAGCCAAAAGTGAGCATAGTAAAATAATCAAATCAATGAGGAGCGTATATTCCAGGCGAGCTAGACTATCTGCGAAGCCTGAAGCCTAGAAAGTAAAATACTGAAGAACAATCGATTAGAAACTGTGAATTTACGTGATTTATAAAAAAACAACCTGAATTTTTAGGAGTTGGCAACCTGAATTTTTAGGAGTTGGCAACCTGAATTTTTAGGAGTTGGCAACCTGAATTTTTAGGAGTTGGCAACCCGAATTCTTAGGAGTTGGCAACCTGATTTTTTATAAGTTTGCAACCTGACTACCGTTGGGATGTCAACTTTGCTTTCTTGAAGACGTCGAGAATGTGCCTATTCTTCTCCCTTCCTCCATAGCCTGGGCCCAGGTGCCATAGTAAGCTAATCCAGGTCTTAGACTCAGGATACGCCACTGAAATCAATAAATTAATCGAAATATCATTCGTGGCTTGCAGATTCGGTTGCTGCTGCTATTTCTGTGCGCCTTTCACGCGAAGCCGATATTTCTGAACCGGTTTCTTCGTGTGTTGTAACAACAGAAGGGGGGATGCAGGTATTTTTGAGTGTGAATTGTTACTGATGCGGGTGACAGAGAACGCAAATATCAAATGACGGATCATTGACTTGGAGAAAGTACCATAACGACTATACCGGGATGGCTTTTAGATAGCGCTTTATTTCCTAACTGTACGCTTTCAACAAAGCTGCACCGCATGGCAACTACATATAAATGACGGGTGGAAAGGGGACGGGGCAGGTCGTCAAAGTCAAGAAAAAGTCAATGGCAATTCCAAACGTTACTGGACATGTAAATGAAAATGTACAAGAACACGTGGTTTGAAGAATGAGAGTCTGAAATGTGTGAAAGGATGCCTTCCTTCATCTTGGATCGAATGACTCCACTACCTCACTATTACGACAAGAAAAATTGACTTATTACCCTTCAAATGCTACAGACCATGATACAATTGCAATTGGAGAAGATGGGAGATACTGTGACAAGTTAGCTCACGGTTTTTACAGTATGACACACTTTCATAGGAGCCGACTTCATGGGGCAGAGCCCGCCAAATAATTTCGCTTAAGAGAATCTAATGTATTATTTTGCTTCTCTTGTAAAGTTTACTCTGAATTGTGCCACATGAACTTAACTCGAAATACACATTTGATATGTTCTAGACCATCAACTGGGGGGGGGGGGGGCTATGACCAGAGACAGCAAAACACTAGACTTATTACTATATACTAAGTATATAATTATGAGTATTGGTAACATTCTTACTAAAAAGAGTTTCAAAAGATGAGGTGCATGAACTAGGAGAGTGGATGGGACGTTCGGGCTACAAATGGCTCTCACGTGACATTCAGAATGAAATCATTGATATATTAGGGAGATCTGTTTTGCGGTCCGTGGTAGCAGATATTAAAAGTCGGGAATATTTTGCTATTAAATTTCACGAAACTAGTGACATATCCATCCGTGAACAATTGACATTTTGCATTCGAACTGTAAATGAAAATTTTAATTTAATATTCATGGGCTTTTACGAGATTCCGAACACTGAGGCCAAAACTTAAAAAAAGAGAGGGAGTGGGTCATTGATTAATTTGTTTCAGTGATTAGAGCCCCTCCCCAATAATGTTGACAAGTCGGTGCCCCTGCACATTTAAGTATTGTATACTTGTGTGTAGCTAAGTTTCCACACACTGTTGGTCTCGGTCAGCGTTATAGCCGCCTTGCCCATAAACCAACGTAACAAGACGTACGTATACGCAAAACCTAAATTTAGGCGTACACGTATTTAGTGGCGTGCCCAGGATTTTCGAAAAGCAAGGGTTATGTGTAATTTTTTTGTGTAGTCTGTCCTCAATTTGCCATATTTTCCTACCTTTGATGTTCTTTTTTTTAGTAACTGGATGAAAAAGGGGGCTTATAACCCCCACCAACCCCCTTCGGACGCCACTGCACGTATTGTATTAGCTTGCTAGTGAATGTTTCAGTAAAGTCAATTGCAACGACCATGTTTCATGTAGGTAATTCAGGTGCCAGTTGACACAACGGAACATTCCTTCGCAGAGCCTGGAGAAATGCTTAATTGCCCGGGTATACTTACTATTCTCCCCCCCCCCCTCTTCTTGTCTTCTGAAAACTGGTCTCTCGGAGTTGATTTGAAAGTCAAATGGAGCACGGCAGTCATGGTCATATTTCAATCCCGCCTGCCAGCCGTGTTCTCGTCCCACCCCGTCTACGGCTGATTGCTTGCGGGATTATTCTAATAGGAGGCGCACAGATATGTCCACGACTGCAGCATCGTGCAGGTCATGCAACTCCATACCATGCAGGCATAAAACTGTCGAGAATGGCGGCACGTTTTCCATGTTTCCGAACGCGGCAGAGCAGAATCCGTGACACTGCACACAACTCGTCCGCCATCTTAGAGCATTTCCCCCTTACTCTTAATTCTCACGTGTAAACTGGAAGACCTCGATGTGCTGACAACTACGCATGGTTTTAAGATCTACTTAAAACTGACGGACAAGCACTCTGCGTGAATTTTATGTGTATGACCAAGGACGATCGCACCGAATGATTTGCCTTGGCTGTCAGTAGACATCCGATAAGATTAACCAAGAACTGGGTTACGACAGTGTCGCATCAGAAAAGAAGTCACCTCAGTGTTTTCACTTGCAGTCGTGGACTTTGATTGATATTGCTTTAGATGTGCGACGTTCCTTGCGTATAAACCTTTCTTCCGAAGCACCTTCTTGGTAGCTTGCTTCAGCGACAGGTCAAGTGTTCCACTTTTGAGCTCGAAACGGAAGTTCCCGGATTCAAATCCCGGCATGGGTGTCTTTTGTGAGTGTCCCTCTTATTTCATCATTCATCTTCATCGTCTCGATTACCCAAAGTGGAGGAAAAGCGACGTTAAATCACTTCATAGGAAATAGGGATTCGTATGCTTCGGAAAATACAAATGAACCTTGGATCTAAGTCAGCAGTTTCATGTTATTTCACAGTGAATATGTCATTGCATTGGAAATAAGTTGATGTTTGATACAAATGCTCTTTAATATAGTTGTAAATTCAGGGAATCGTGTAGAAACCTGTGCACAAAAGTTTTGAATACTATTTGCTAAAAATGATCCTGCTAGTTATTCCATCAGGTTTGAGATTAAAATGCAGGAATGCTTGCTTATTAATGGCAGACTGTGGGGATGTTCGCTTTCATAGTAATCAATACTTTCTCTTTAATCACTAAAAATGGATCCAAATAACAAAAATTATTGAATATTAAATAAAAAAAGAGTTAACTATCTTCCCGATGTAAATAACGGAGAAATTTTAGCATTGTATAATTCACCTTCTTACGATAATAATCTTTTCACTAGCAGATTATCAAATGAAACTTGGGAAAGTTTAAATATTCCTTCGTTACCGCTTGTAAACCGTGCATTATCTTATCAAATTCCACCTGGTTCAATATTTAAAATAATAGATGTTGGATGGCTAAGTTAGCGACCCGTTTTGTGTCAAAATCACATTTTTTACCGGTTCATGGAAAGGGCAAGTCACTCTTACAAAAACGGTGTGAATGACAAACAAAAATTAATTTACTTCTTTTATTTTAAGATACATTTGATCTACATTCCCTCGCAGGTTATAGAAAACAATGCATCTTTGTATTTCTCTTTCCACTGCTATCGCATTCATTACCCTTTTTTCATGCTGAGGTAACCTTGGGAGGCATAAACACGACATGTAGAACAGCCGTGCACTTTTATTATGCTCCATTGTTGATAACCCTTTCCATAATCTTGAGATGACATTGTGCTTTTATAGGATCACGTGTCGTAATGTATTCTCGAGTCAGATTGGCCTCCATGCTATGCGAAGCATGTTGTTTATTTTTGAAAGTTTTTAAGTGCTCATCCAGAAGCACATAACTTTTTTTTTTCCTTTTTGGATTTTAGTACTGGATCTCCTGGACGATTGTTCCTTAAATACCACGTGCGATTTATGGACTGTTTTCACACGGCTGATGTCTTTGGCTTTATAGCCAGTGAGGAAGTGGAGTTGGTATTGTTCGTGTGGTTAAGTGTCGCACGGTTACTGCAGCTTGGAATTCGCTGAATGGTGTGCTTATTGACATACCCATTGATTAGTTGGGAATGCGACGTGACTAGGAGAAAGATTGGTAGAATCGGTTCGTGTTATCGCATGCTGGGTGCGACTGTAATCAATCACGTGACGTGTTTCTTCCCCGTCACCTAGACGGTAGTCGCATGTACCATGTAACTAGAGAAGTGATACAGTGAGGCATCTTATGGTTAGTAGATACACAAAACACGGGATTCAAAATGTGTTATTGGACACAAACACATTCCAGGAACACATTTAATTGCATGAACTGACAAATCATGTACTTTGGTGCATCAAAATGCGCGCAGAAATGCATTATCAGTTGTAGCTCCGTGTGATGCGCAGAAAATGCTTCAATTGAGAAGATCATGCACGATCATTTCAAACAGATTTGATGTAGCCGCTTTCCGTGGCGGAGTGTTTAGCACAGCACGCTACGACGCCAGTGGTTCCGGGTTCGAATCCCGGGTTTGGGCATGGGTGTGGCAGTATCAGTTTCATCATTCATCTTCATGGTCGCGATTAGCCAAAAGTGACACAAAGTCAACGCTAAATAACAAAATTGATGTCAATTCAAATTTACCACCTAAATGTGTGTAAGGTAAAGTTCCTCGGGCACATATCACCGTGCCACACATTTAGGGGATATAGGTGTAGGGCCATACACGTTCTTGATCTCGGCCATTTTGTGTTGATTGATTGATTGATTTTACTTTGCTTGCTTCTTGTGCCACTTTTGGCTAATTTGCGAAGATGGGGAATGAGTGATGATATGATAAAATTGATGAATGGACACTCACAAACATCCATGCCCAGGCCAGGATTCGAACCCGGGACCCCTGGACGGCCATTTTGCAGGTGATGTAAACAGCACCACGCTCCGGCCGCCTTCACCCCCCAGGGTTGCTCCGGGTACCCATTGATTTGAGGCTGGGCGAGTCCCAGGGCCGTTTTATGCGGGGACAAGCCCGGAAAAAATCCGATCGTAGATCACGCATCACCCGAGTCTCCTGCGTTTGAAACCATTACCTTACTCGTCTGCCAAAAAAGAACACCAAGGGCGTGTTTTATTGAACAGTAACAACGGTAATCAATCGAGAGAAATCAAGAAATTCTCCTCCAGTCGAAATCTATGCAACAAGACATTGCACAACAAGCCAAGGGATGATACGCAATGCACCCAGGTTGGAAGGGGCATTGTTTTAAAGAATTCAGGCGTAGGTATTTTTTCCTCGCAGGGGAAGGTGGCCTTCGACCGTGTCTTTTTTTGATACCGCTCTTCCTCGGCTGCCAAAAGCTCGGTTTGATTCGAAATTATATCCTCCGTGGGAAAACAAAGAATCGCTTTCCCAGCGAGAGCCATAAACTAGGAGCCGAGGGATGGGAACTCGGTGAAAATTTTCCCTGGCATCCGTGGAAGCTGGAGTGCCTACCAAAGCGGTTGGGGGTCAAAATTCAATCCAAGGTGACACTACTTCTTTCCTGGAATGTTTTGTTATTCTTGTCCCTAGAAAACTGTCTCGTCTCGTTCAAGAAGTTGTCTGTAGTCAACTAATCAAAAGTCTAAAGCCTGTTCAACCATGTTGTTTTTGATATCCTCGTGTAGTTTCCCTGGAACTGATTCGTATCTTTTCAGGGTGACGCGTTCGGTTCTTGCAAAGCGAGCCAAGTTTAGATTTCGTTCCTTTATATGTACGAGTGAGACCGCTATGTTCGTTTTTTGGTATATGTCGTTCGCTTGAAATTCGACGACAAATGTTTCCCCGCAAATGTTTCTCTCTTATCTTTGATTTGCTTTATTTTACTTCGCTTTTTGTGCCACTTTTGCCTAATTTGCGAAGATGGGGATGAGTGATGATATGATGAAATTGATGAATAGACACTCGCAAACATCCATGCCCAGGCCAGGATTCGAACCCGAACCTCTGGCGTTGTAGCGCGATGAGCTAATCACTCCGCCACGGCCGGCTTTCTCTCTTATCGCCTTGTAATCAAGGGATCCCGAGTTCGATACCTGGAGGAGGCACATAGTAGTTCGGACCACACTTTAAACTGTAGGTCCGGTCCAGGTTAGCTTTACTGTGCATAAAGTGGACTTAAAACACCAACTCAATCTCCCTTATCCTGGTCATACACAATTTGATTTCAAGCATAACCTACCAACACATATCTCATTGAATATACAGTTGTGTTCTTACTATTGCCTAGGGATGGTCACATATCCGGATAACGGATAATAGTGCCAATTTGATTATGGATTTGTAGAAAATCCCTAGAGTGAAATACGAATAAGACAAATAAAGAACATGTGGATAGCCCGTGAAACCGATAAGATAAAACTGTCCGGATCAGACAATATATCGCGATATTGAAAAAATATCAACCACGCGATATCAACTATAGAAGATATATCGTCACGATATTTGGCAATAGATATCGTGTTTGCGATATGTCGTCACGATATTTTAGCAATATATATATCGTGTTAGCGATATATCGTCACGATATTTGGCGATATATATCTTGTTGGCGATATATCGTCACGATGTTTTAGTGATATATATCGTGTCAGTGATATATCGTCACGATATTTTAGCAATATATATATCGTGTTGGCGATATATCGTCACGATATTTTAGCAATATATATATATATATATCGTGTTAACGATATATCGTCACGATGTTTTAGCGATATATATCGTATCAGTGATATATCGTCACGATATTTGGCGATATGTCGTCACGATATTTTAGCAATATATATATATATATATATATATATATATATATATATATATATCGTGTCAGTGATATATCGTCACGATATTTTAACGATAATGTATCCTGTATCGTCACGATATTGTATCCTGTATCGTCACGATATTTTAGCGAGACATATCGTGTCAGTGACATATCGTCACGATATTTGGCGATGTATGTCGTGTCAGCGAAATATCGTCACGATATTTGCGATATATCGCGATACAGAAAAAATATCGTATCGTATCGTCTGTGACCATGTATCGCGATATCAAATTTCCGATATTGTCCATCCCTATTTCCTAGTGGTCTGACTTGCCGATCTTTCCTCACGCCGACGCGGGGTACTTGATGGATAACTTCGTGATCTCCCGAAGGAGAGTTCGCGCCGGAGGTGAATGCCTTGTCTGGGAAGGTGGAACAAAGACCAGGAAGCCTTGGGTACACGCTTCAGTTGGTTTGTATTATCTCGTTACTCACATGACACACATTCCGATGGGGCTTCTCTGCTGTACATTCTCCTTCGAGAAAGGGATATTCAACATTGAGCTAGAAACTTCTGTCATTGTGTTTGTGCATGGACGAGTGTTAGTGCGAGTAGGAGAGGGCATGCATTTTCTCAACCCACCAGGACCCCGCCTAATAATTGCTTTAGTTGCTGATTTTTCTCCATATATTATCACCAAAATTTAAGATGCTGGTGGCATTTTGTAGAGTTTTTTTTGGGGGGGGGTTAAGTCCACTTTATACACAGAAAGGCTAATCGGGACTGGACATACAGTTTAAAGTGAAACGCGACAACTGTGTGTCTCCACCAGGTATCGAACTTGTGACTCTTGATTACAAGGCGGCGACATAACCAACTTTTCTTTGTGGAGAAAGGGCTTCGTCGTGCTAAAAATATTTTCGTTCTAATCGTAGTGACAATTTCGTATATGTTATTGGAACAATTAGATTTGATTTTTAATATTTTACGTCGCTTTTCTTCCACCTTTGTCTAATCGTGACGATGGGAATAAGTGGGTGATAGCATGAGGTCGTTGAAGGGACAATCTCAAATATGGCCAAGAGGTCCCGGGTTCGAATCCCGGCCTGGTATGTATGTCTGTGAGTGTCCATTCATCATATCATCACTCATCCCTTACTTCGCAAATTAGGCAAGAGAAGAAGCGAAGTATACATCAAAGCAAATCAATGAATCAATTAATGAAATATGGCCATGGGCGTAACTTGGGACCTAATTTTGAGGGGACAGAATCAAACTGGGCCTAATTTTGATGATGCAGAATCAAACGGCCTAATTTTGAGGGGTACAATCAAACCTGGAGCTAAACTTTGGGGGAAGATACTCAAAAAGTTTTCCATCCCATAAAAACAGCGTCCAGGAATATTTGCTAAATAACTGGTGTTTGCGAAATTACAAATATTAATCTCTATTACTTTGCTCCTCAGGCCCTCTAGCTTGCAAATTTTAATAAACCTGTGGCCAACAGAAAACACTCCCACAGAGGATTATACTAGCAGAGAGCCAAGGCACCCAGTCTGTACTTTGTGGAAGAGAGGTTAAGGAAGGTTTGAGTGCTTCACTGAAGGTCACCGCTTTCGCACTGTTGTTGAAATGAAACGATCTATGTGGATGAAGACCGTAACATTTGCAAGGACAAGAATATTCATCAGTATACAATAAAATAATCACCATTACCTAAATGCCATGTCCTACTATCTTAACATACTAAAACTGAATTGTGACCAGTGTAAGTTGGGGTGCGTAAATGGTAAAGTGAAATGGATGTCACGATCCTTTGTGGGTAATTGTGATTGCGTGAACTGTTAGTCCTTGAAACTCCGTTAAACGAACTACTTGAAAAACATCGTTCTTCTGAAAGGTGACGTCAGCAGGACCTTGCATCATTCTCACACTTCCCAACCTCCACCTGTATATCGCCGGCCCCTGTGGCGGAGTGGTTAGCACATCGCCCTACGACGCCAGGGGTCCGGGGTTCGAATCCTGGCCTGGGCATGTATGTTTGTGAGTGTCCATTCATCAATTTCATTCTGTCATCACTCATCCCAATCTTCGCAAATTAGCCAAAAGTGGCACAAAAAGCGAAGCAAAATGAAGCAAATGAAACCACTTATATTTCAGACCGTCGAGCCTTTCGCACTTGTTTTTAATTTGTCATGCTGTACACAAAATGTTGCTCAATGATAAGCTAAGCTACACCTCGAACACTCGTATGTATATTCAAATTATCATCAGCCACGAAGGCTAGTGGTTCCGGCAAAAGCAACGCTGCCATTTTGGATTTATATGAAATCGTGTAGTTGCTTTGGGGATAACATTGGCTACTTCTGAATTTAGGAATGCGATCCAAACAATTAAAGCGATGGTAAAGAAATGTCATCGAGAGTGACGCGTTCCTCGAGTTACGATACGTGTTCGAATGCGGTTAATTCTGGTTACGGACTTACGTCACATCCGGTGAGGCAGATGCAGCAAACAGGTCGTCCGTAACCATGGCAGTGAACGAGAGCAGATCTGTTCATCTCTTTTCCTGCTCCCCGTCGGAACAGGATGCTTGTCGTCAGAGGAATTTCCAGGAACAGGCAAGGCGGATGTGTTGACTGCTTTCTGAAGCGAATATGCAGCGAAATGTTTTCATTTTTTCGAATGTGTGTGTGTGTGTCTGTGTGTTTGATGTACCCCCCTCCCCCCACACACATATATGCGAAGTCGTATGCTCTGGTATTCATGATTATTTTGTCTCTTTTCTGCGCCTTTTACCAAGCAAACCAAGGATCTACAGGGCGTTAAGCTGGGTGGAAAGTGCGGAATGGATTCGTAAAGTTTTCCGTCCCACAAAAAGGGATTCCAGGATTATATAACTGTATATTTGCTATATAACTGTTACAGTTGTGAAATATCGCAATTATTAATCTTTTATTTTTTGCTCCTCAGGTCCGAGGAGGTTAACAAAAGTAATATACCTGAGTGGGGGCGGGGACAATTACCCTTCCTTGGCCCCTTCAAGTTACGCCTATGACCAGACACATAGTGGTTCGAATCCCACTTTGAACTGTAGCTCCAGTCATCCTCGTCGTCGCGATTAACCAAAAGTAGCAGAGTAGGAAATCGACAAAAAAATAATCAAAACAGAACTACAGCCAATCAAGACGTCTTGTGTTCGATTCCCCATGTGTACACATTTGAGTCCTTCGAATCGCAGTCCCAGACCCGATTAGACCATGGGCATAAAGTGAACTGTGAAGAAACTTTGCAATTTTCTGTTCGCAAAAACTGTCGGCTATTGTTTGTAACTAAAGATGTTTCCGCAATACCCTTTCTATCGTTCTGTATCCCCACATTCTGTAAATAATATTTCGGTCACATGCTACTGCCAGCGTCAAGATGAAAATATGGCTTGGTGGTATATTACCTAACCCGAAAAGCAGGGCTGGTGTAGGATGTGTATTTCTTACAGAAAAAAACACATATTTTATGCTGCACTGTTGTCGAAGTGATTAATCAACGTTAGTTCTTAGTGTGGGAAAAAAGTTAAGTACATATAGAGCCGTTTTACAACACTTTGCAATATGAATTCGTTATCTTGAAGGAGAAAGAGGAATGTGCTCTTATCTCAACCAACACCTTTACATGCAGGCTTTAAAGCCCTTTTGAAACGCTTTCTCCACATCATAAATTATAATATTGCAATCAGCAACAATTGTTTGTTGTTTTTTCTGGTATTTCTTTCACGAAAGATGATGATTTGTATTTTGAGTGTCGACCTTTTGTTTCAGAAATCATTGTCTTGCACTGCCTGCACTTAATTAATCATCCTTGTGATAACGTTTACTATTTGGATGGTTGGTACGTCACAGAAATGAAAAAAAAGTGTATGAAACAAGTAGCTGATACTGACTGTCCGCGGAAGACGAGATTAGCTCGAGAGGACGAGTCTACACCCTATAGGGGAGGTAGGTAGATATATGCACGAAACAACGCTGGCGATTTTTGAACAGTATTTTCTTTTTATGCGTTCGGTTGCTTGTTTATTGTCACTAGCCCTGTTGTGTTTGTGACTCCTTTTGCATCTCCTTAACAACCGATTTTAACAAACCAACTGTCTTGCGATTCTTTTCGCAACTGATGAGACCAAGGAAGCTCGAAACAGCACCCAATTTATTCTTTCCGCACGGCGGTGAAAATGGGGCAAAGCAAAATTCAAAGGCGTGAGCCAAAGAATATGTTTCATCATTGTGTGTACCAAAGTGTGTTTTATGGCTTCTTCAAAGAATCAGATTCACGTTTGATGCATTTGGGTGCATTTCTGAATGTCGTGAAAGAAACACCAAAATGCATAATTTGTTTCAAGTGAGGATTTATTTCAGTCGAGATGCACTTCAATGCATCAGTTCATGTTCCTTGATGCACTTTGATGGTGCATCAAAACGCATCAACTGATGCATTGAAGTGCATCTCGACTGAAATAAATCCTCACTTGAAACAAATTATGCATTTTGGTGTTTCTTTCACGACATTCAGAAATGCACCCAAATGCATCAAACGTGAATCTGATTCTTTGAAGAAGCCATAAAACACACTTTGGTGCATCAATCGATGCATTCTGGTGCATCAATCGATATGATGCATTTAGTTCTCTGAGTGTGTAGTAAAATGATGATGATTATAATTGGAGTGAAATATTCACCCATTAATATTAATCAGTAGTAAACAACTTTAATTGTTACAATTCAGGGTTATTGGCTTCGAATCCGGCCTGGGCATTCTTTGTGAATGTCCATTCATCATATCATTACCCATCCCCATCTTTCTGATTAACCAAAATTGGCAGTAAAGCGAAGCAAAGTGAACAATATCAATCAATCAGTTGTTACAATTTTCAAGCATCGGTTTCGGTATGTGGCCATCGTTATCGTTATTGGTATCGTTTCAAAGTGGTATCGGCTCAGCCCCAGTCGTAATTGTCGTGTTGATGATAGGCTTAAGTTCCCACTCTCCCCGCTGTGGTTGCAAACACGCTCAACTCTTCGATAACGGTGCTGAGAGCTGACCTACTACCAGGCCCAGAGTGAAGCAGGTAAGCGACCTAGATTACTCGCAGAGCTCCCCTACACACACAATATGGTTTTCCAGCATCTGGAATACAGCATCGCTACCTGCCAGTTGAACGCAATACAAGGGTCATGAACCAGCTAGCACCGTAGCTTTCGGAAAATGTTTAGTATGTGTGACGTTAGCAATATTTGTGCTTCGTAAGCCTCATTGCGGCGTGGTTTCAAGGTTCAACGATGTTCCAACGCGTGAATCTAGATTTCATCACTTGAGAGCATGGGGTACAGTTCTGTCGAAATGCGCTTGAACCCAATATATTCATTCTACAGTATGTATTTCTTCCCGTGTGCCAGATGCAAATAGCTCTTTATATTGATTATAACAATTTGAAAGAACGTGTTTCAGACACCCGCGTATTCCTTACGGTGTATTTCTTCTCTTTAACTTCACGTTTTCAGTGCTCAAACCATGTTGGGGTGTTTTCGACCATTCTTCTTTCGCATTCATGTGTTTGGTGCAGTTCAATTAAGTAACGTACTTCTAGAGTTATTAAAAGTTACATTTTCATTAACGTTAGTGTTAAATTCCGGCTGCCAGGCCATGTGGATCTTCTTCTCTGAAGGAAACTGCACAGAATTAACGTTACTATAAGCTTACATCTTGCATGATATTCTACGCATCAAATTTTAAATACGTAGTTATTTAGGGCAGAACAGCTTAATATGTAATTTATTTGAAATTAAATAATGTGTGTGTACTATAGAAAGGTTCTGTCACAAGTCTTTGCTGCGGAAAGTGCACGCTTCAGTAGCAGTTAGGTACACAACGTACTGACTGGATTGTGAAAATTTGGGTTTACATTTGAACAGAGATAATAAAATACAATATCATGCTCGCGCTTCATAGGAAAATGATGTATTTAGATTTTGTTAACATAACATGGCACTAAAGTACAGAACATTTGTAGAAATCACTACACGTAGTATATCTAAAATCGCTCATTCACAGCAACTAGCATTCATTCCTTTAAACCTTTTACTTTTCTGAAGCTATTCTGTATGTCTGTGGCATTCTTAACCTATTCTTAATCCACTGTGGGAATGAAGTTAGTGTAAAGAAAATAATATGACCTGAGAAATAATGCTAGTTCTGGTGCTATTTTACCCATGAATATATTGGTCATCTGTAGGCTACTGCACAATCTATTCCTACGCGCAAGACCACTGCACAGCTGCCACGGAAACAACAAATAGGATATCTTAGAAGCCACGTGTACTGTTCACATTGACTTCGTTTTTACAACGGAGAGAGAATGGTTCCAACTGTGGATCTGGTCCGGATTAGCCCAACTGTGCTTTTAGTGAACTGAAAAAACTGCTTCAGGAAGCCTTCAGCCAAATCACTTGAATATTGGAATCGTACGGATCACATTGAAGGTATATCAAACTCGTTCTACTCTTAGGACCGACAGGAAATAGATGACAATCGCATTTGTTCTTGGCAGACTCACCAGCTCGAGGCGGAGGCGGGGCCGAAAAAATAAAAAATAATTTGCATAGTTGTATGTGATAAGAAGAGCAAGTGAGGCGTTATGTAGTGTTTTGTTAGTGGGCGGGATCTTCTCTTGGCGCGTTGCATTCTGGGTAGCATAATGGGACAAGCTGCATTTCCTCTTTCGCCCTCATGCTCTGAGAGGAGAGAGAGGAAAAAAAAGAAGTCAATCACCAGATGGCGAGAGCAGCGCCCGCGGACAACTTCTGGCTATTATCTTTTTTTTTCTCTCTGTGTGTGGCGCAATGTTGAAATGCTGCCAAAAGCAAGCTAATAAGGCTGTGTAGGAACCTTTGAAGGTCAGTGGGACACTGCTTGACAAATGGAATGAATGTTTCTGCTGTCGGGAGCTTATTTGGGCGTATGTGCCATGTGAAGCGACTCGGTCTCTTCCTGAATATACACCAGGAGGCGCACTGCGTGGCTGGTTCAAAGTTGTTCGACAACCAGTTGACCGGTAAATGGTGCTGGGATGGATTTAGTAAACTGGCTGACAGTTTTCCAACGTTTTTGATGGGATGATTGAATTAAGTTATTGTACAGTCACCGACAATAAAATTTCTACACCTACGTAGATCCTGAAATACTAGTTTCCTTGCAAGGCGTGTGTGTTGCCTACATCTACGGCGGGCGTAGAAGTTGCCGTTAAAACTTTGATATTAAAATCCACTTATCGCAGATGATGGCGTAATGGTAACATCGTAATCAAATAGTTTCGGGTTTGATGTCCTGTAGAGGCGCATAATGGTTGGGATCCCACTTTAAACTGTAGGTCCAGTCCCGATTAGGATATCCGTGCGTAAGGTGGACTTAAAAAATATAGATAAGTTCGTATGTAGTTTCTTCTAGGGATGGCCAAATGCGGATATAATTTTATCCGGATATCGATAATTGCCTATCCGAATTCAAAATATCCCGAACTCAGATATCCGATTATCCGGATATTCGAATGTGTGCATTATCCGGACAGTTTTAATTTTTATCCGTTTTTACGGGCTGTCCACGAATTCTTTTATCAGTCATTTTCGAATTTCACCTCACGGATTTTCTACAAATCGTTCATAGAACCTGTTATATCCAGATATCCGAACAGATTATCCGGATTTTGAGGTCACCCCTAGCTTATTCTATGCCGATCGATAACAGTTCTTAGGTAGCAGGAGCGTATATTCTAGGCTATCTGCGAAGTCTGAAGTCTACAGAATAAGATACGGGAGAAAAAATCGATCAGAAATTGTAATTAATATTATTCATATCCGTGAGATGATGATGCTGATCCTGGAGTTGGCAACCTGATTTGCTATGAGTTGGCAACCTGATTTGCTATGAGTTGGCAACCTGATTTGCTATGAGTTGGCAACCTGATTTCGTATGAGTTGGCAACCTGGTTTGCTATGAGTTGGCAAGCTGATTTCCTATGAGTTGGTAATTTGTTCTTCTATTCATAGCCTAGGACCACGTGACATTGTGAGATAGTCCAGAATTGGACTCAGTATACGCTACTGTTAGGTAGGGTCCCTGACCTACGGTCTCGCCAGGTATCGAATCTACCCTTGATGGCAAATCAGTGTGCAGTGTGCACACGTTATCAGTAGGACTAGGATTTTTATGACGTAAAAATCGCCAAAATATGCAAAATAAAATATGCTTTTGTGACCTAAAATTTTACAAAATATGCACTATACACTGTAAAAAAAAATACGCTTTCTGCACACTTTTGGAACACTTCCTAGAAACTACTTTTGATCACTTCTTGTACACATTAAATGTGCACAAGAAGTGTACAGGAAGTGCTAAAATGTGTACAGGAAGTGTACAAAAAGTGCAGCAAAAGAAGTGTACAGGAAGTGTGCAAGAAGTACTTCCAATATAAAGGTATCCCAAAAGTGTGTAAGAAGTGTGCTGCAGAAACTACTTTTGATCACTTCTGGTACACTTTACACATTTGGAACACTTCTTGCACACATGAGATATATCGCAATTCAGTACTCATACTTAGTTTGTAGAATAAAAATACAGTTGAGTCACATTTAACTTGACAATTGAAAGAGGAAAAAGCAACAACTTTCAACTGTGAACCTTAAATTCTGTGAGATGTGTGTTTGTTTTTCTGCGACACACGTACCTTCTACTTATATAGTCCAGAATCAAAAAGGTTGCTCATGGGAGATTCACTTTTATTCACTGCAGTACATTTTCTTCTTTAATTTGTATCTTAGATGTTCACATATTTTTCGAAGAGTATTAAAGCACAATTTTTCACTATGATTACAATCGAACGTATCATTATTTGTTGTACAAAAACTTATGTTTCTTGTACACATTTTGACAGAACCATCTAGCGGCCGGTGTAGGAACAACCAGCCCCCCGAAGTTAACGATCTGTTTTGGTGTGCTTTAAAGATGAATAGTTCGATTTAAGAAAATCTATTAATTTCCTCGGAACATTCAACTTTATCCTTCTTCAATTTTCATGAGATTTATCCAATTATCAAATTGGTACATTAAACAAAAAAGTATTGATAGTTTCATGATGCAATACGATTTCCATGTGTTCCAGGAAAAAAATAGTTATATTTTGTTATTGTTTAATGTTGCTTGCTTTCAAGTGTGTTACTGCTTTATATAATGAAATTGATTTATGTTCATAACATATTCATTTGTCAAAAAAGTATAAAATAACAATCGATATGACCAACAACACAAAATGAAATCATGTGCTACAAAAGTGTACAAGAAGTGTACACTTACTTTAAACAAAAGTGTACAGAAAGCGTTGAAGAAGTGCACACAACTTTGAATGTGTCCCCAAAGTGTGCAACAAGTGTACAAAATTTCGTCATTTCGGGTCGCACACATCTAGAACACTTTAAGTACACTTTTGCAACACCTTCAGTACACATCTTGTGCATATTATATGCAAGAAAGTGTACCAAAAGTGTACAAGAAGTGTATTTTTTTTTACAGTGTAACTTGAAAAATATGTCCTTATAACTGGGCTGTTTTAAACATCAATATCTAACATATGGTGAGATATTTTCACATACGTACTACTCTTAGTTCACTTTATGGGTCCTGAGTTGCAATGCACAATGAATACTTTCTGTAAAATTTCAAATGAAAATGGAAAAGATTATGCTGCAGTCAAAACAAAACCCTCCAGTGAACCAGTAAACATGGGGTTAAGAACGAATTCACTGCGAAAATAACTGTATATTTCTTGAAAAGGCGAAAATATACTGAATATGACCGAAAATCCATCAAAATATGCTCTACCACGCAGAAATGGCCAAATATGCCCTTAAAAAGCACCTTAAATTTAAGTAGTTTCTTCATACTATGAATTTGTGTATGTTCAGGGAACACATCGCCGTTACCAAAAAGAAAATATGCTAAATCATGAAAATCCTAGCCTTAAGAAAGGCTCCAAACGGAATTCAAAATAGGTCGAACATTGTGAGGTCAGGTTTTTTTGCTTTGGCTTTATCAAGGTTAATTGGAGGCAAGGAAAGTACTGGTCGTCTGTCAATTTGGATCGGTCAATAATAATTGTAAGTCGCATGTCCCAGTGCTCTTTATGTACACGCTTCAGGCGATATTACTTCACCGTCTGGTCTATTCGAGGAGAGAGGAAAAAAAGAGGATTTTCACTTGTACTACTTTCACTGATGTCAGTTGAAGAAACTTTCACCCAGTAATGGAATATTATCGCTGTCGAGTTTTTAAGTAAATATGTTTTTCTACGTGGAATTGAACTCTTGGCGAAGTTTAGTCAAGAATGTGTGCGAAACGGTGCGTTTTCTCGTGCTTGTTATACTTTCTTCGTTAGATTGTTGCCTACACTACGCAACGGTGGCTGATGCCCCTTTCTCCCCCCCCCCCCACTTGGTGGAAGAACAGCCACGTGTGCTAGATTTTTGCTCTGATGTGGAGCGATTAGTGGTAACTGTTACGTCAGTCGTGGATATTTTGGCACTACCCGTACTTTGGTGTTTTTGTAATTTGCTGTTTTTAGACGATGTACAGTGGGATCCATATGTAATACCTAGCAAATTAAACATAAACAAGCTGCTGACAACCTCTGTACCAGCATACATAAAAATACATTTCGTAAAAACACGTAGGATACAAGAGAATACATAAAAAGGGAGACATTTCTCTTGCCGTATTATACGCTCGTCATATCTAAACTCGAATATGCTTCTCTTGTTTGGAACCCGGAATTCAAGAAAGATATCGAAAAATTAGAGTATCTTCAAAAACATTTCACATATCTAATATTTAAACTTGATGGTACGTATCCAAAACTCACTCCTAGAAACATATTACGCGAACTCTTTAATATTCCGTCACTCGACGAAAGGAGACAAGTCAAATAACTTTTCTCTCCAAGCTTATTAATGGTGAAATAGATTATTTTAATCTGTTGTCGAATTTAAATTTCTGTGTACAAAACTGTATGTTAAAGCCCAGAACTGACTTCTTTGAAGTCCCCTTGGAAGAACCAAAATGGTCGAAGTTGAACCCATGAGGAGAATGTGCAAGTTATTTAATTCAGTTTCTAAGACTAACGCCAGTATAGACCTATTTAAATGTAATTGTAACATTAGATCTATTCACTGAATTTCTGTATGATTTGTTTTGTTCATTGAATTTTGGTTTTCATTCAGCTTGTAAGGTTATATCCAACAGTTTAGCGTCATTTATTATTGTATTATCTCTGTGTTTCCTTTGTCTCTATAATCTAATAATTAAATTCTTCTCACAATTATTCTTAAATGTAAAATGTATATTGCGTCATTCATATTTCTTGTTAATTTTGTTAGTTATGTTCTTGTTTATGTAATGGTGTCTTCCCATATTGAACACTGTAATTGGGCATGCGCCTGTTGTGTTTCAATGAAATAAATAAATCAATGAAAGTAGTCGTGGAACAATTTGCCGAGCAATACTTGTGAATCCCACTGTACGATTCGAACGGAATGAGAATGTAGTGTTAAAAAACTGAATGGTAACATTTAGGCGCATAATTTGTCGCATCTACGCGCCAAAATTGAAGATTTTGATAGACACAAGATGTTATAACAAAATTTGGGACAACTCGCAAACAGCTTAGGTCAAACGCGGTTTAGGGGGATTGCACAGAGAGTGGCCCTACTTTATGTAACACAATGAATCAAGCTGTAAATGATTATTGTTTTTCAATGCCTTAAGGCAGAAATGTTTTTGATTGCACGTAATTTGCATACGTCGCGAACAAAAAGTTATTATCTGCAACTGATATGCTTAAAAGACAAATGAAGTCCAATTTTGCCACATTTTTAAAGCGCCACACACGTAACACGTTGTCATAAATGATTTTTGTGCACTCAAGCTTTATAAATTGTTAGAAGACACCACTAAGTACCACGGTACTTCATAATTCTATGAATTCACTGTATTAATGAATATTTTAATATCATTGTATGTCAGGAACCTTACATTTTATATGTGAATGTCACACACGTAAAGCTGGAATGCCTCTTTCGGTTTTATAGCCTTGAAAGTATTGAATTCAATCAGAACTCTTTAAGAATGTGGGGCTCGACTCCGTTTTGTCACGTATCAATAAATAGATAACGCAGACCTCACGTTTGCGGGTAACAAAAAGTGATTTACAGTATAACCAGAAGTAACATGACGAGCACGGGAAGATATGATTCATCCTTCGTCGCCTATAAAGAAACTTGAATCTCTGTAGGGACGAAGCTTCCTGTGGCAGTTTGAGAAATTTACTCATATGAAGACCCAGGGGGAAAAACGATGAATGTCGACTTTTTGCCCATTTTGAGATCGCAGCGCCATCTGATAGTTCAGAAGCTGTACTATAAGAATGAGAACGGCCTTGGTTGGGAAACGATGAGAAGTGCCTGAAAAACGCATTATTATTTTGGCATATATTAACGTACTTATGAAAAGAAATACTTTGTTTTTCATTTCCTGGCAAATCGTCTCGAATGAACATTCATCGTTTTTCCCCCTGGCCCTTCATATGTTTTTCTGCTACAGAAATCCAAGCGGGACAGGACATTTCGATGGGATTCGACGAGGTGACCTCACGTCGCCTACGAAAACCAGTCTGGCAGGCCTTGCCCCACAACGACCCGTCTTGCCAGTAAGATCTATCGTGAGAGGCACCTTATGCAACTGGTATCCATTTCAGCCGCTGTTGGTCTGTCACAGTGCCCGCAGAATATGCAGGAAGGGTTCGCTCTGAAAGTGGCGACAGGATCCTAGATAGTTTGCACTTTTAAATGTTCCTAATACTGCTATGCATAGGGATGAAATGTGATGTTGGCAACCTCTTGCACTTGTACGAGTTATTTGCATTATATTTTGACACACGCAGGAGGAATCATATCAGGAAAATGTGGAAAATACCTTCGTCTGAATTTTCACTTGTACCGAAGATTCTTGCTCAGTTGGTAGAGCATTGGACAGCTTGCTCAAGACCAAGGTCACAGTCCTGGTCGAGCTTCCCTTTTCCCGCCAAGTTTCCACAGTTCTTTGTTTCGTGATCTCTTCCTCTTGTTTACCCTTTCCATCTCCCACCCGATTTGTTTAAATTTCATTTCAAAAACCACTGGTACAGGATAAAAACATTCTGTGCCGTAGGAGTGGTAAGCGTAACTCGCTACTTACTCGAAAGTCGCAGGTTCGAAATCCGGTTCAGGCACGAATTTATGGAAAGCGACTAAAATTATAGTTGAATTATAAATAACAATTACGAGAAAATAGAAAAGGCCTTTGTGTGCTTGGTAGTTTGGCACATTTTTATTTTAGAGACAGAAGTGTCTGGCAGTGATGGCGATTAGGGGGGCGAGGAGGACGCTTGCCCCCCCAATTTTCGCCACTTTTCCCCCCTCACTATGCTAAACCTTATCTACAAAGTGAAATATACTGTCTTTGCCCCCCCAGTTTTCTCACCTTGCCCCCCCCCCCCCGGTTTTGGAACTCAATCGCCGCCACTGGTGGCTGGTATGGGTAATTTAAACGAGTTGTACAGTCACGGTTGTAATGATCCCATTGAAAGTCTTTGGGGCTGTTACAGCCCAGAAATGTCCGTCACTGTACAGATTTCATAACCCATAATCCCTCTGGCTATCGATCGGGAGTCGTGGAAGTATGCACCTGGTCGACAGCACGAGAGAATCTATTCATTATTATTTGCCAGGAAAGCTTAAATACTAGCTTTATTTATTTGTTGTTTTTGTTTGTATTATTTTGGCAGAGACCCGTAATGCGAATACTAAACTCCCATCAAAGGGTGCCTCAAGTCCGTAGGACTGCTGCCATGCGGATTGCGTATCCCCCCCGCTTTTGTTAATTGCTGGGAATATCTCCCACGGCAACTCAAATTCCATGAAATTATGGGGAAGAGGGCCGACGGAATGACGGGGGAGGAAGGGAAAGAAATTTGTGGTTGATTGTCCAAGGTCGGCACGATTACAATTCGTTTTCTGGCGAACCTCAATTTTTATGGGTTTCCTACTTTGCCAGCGCGTAAAAATGACGTGTGACGTCACTGAACAGGTTACCGCGAGTCCCGGAGGCAAGACATGTAACTGCAACCGCCAACTTCTTTTGTCCCGGCCGGGCAGGTAGATGTGGCAACGTCGGTTCTGCCCCAGAGGAACCGGAGAAAGGTCAGAAGACCCTCTTTCCCCCTCCCCTCCCCCTCGGCGGTGGGGGATAACAAATGTGCGTTTCGTGTTTTCTGAGCCGAAGGAAAAGAAGATGGGAGGAGGGGTGAGTGTTTGTGAAGCCTTGGTAAAAAGGAAAGGCATTTGACAAAGGTGCATCAGGGTTTTTTCTTCTTTATTTGCGGTGAGCAGCATTCCACGAATTTAAATGCCCCCTCCACACGAAAAGGATCTTGTTCATCGGAGCTATGGTAATCTGGATAAACATGTGTTGCTGTTGTGTGTATTTAGTGGCCTTTTCCCTCGAGTGCAGTGTCTCGTTTATATTCGCTAGGTGCACGTTGTTTGTGACGACCTATCGATGGTTGTGGTGGCGGCAGAAGATTGAATTCACCATATCCGTCCATTGTAAAGAAATGCACGTGGATTGTGCGTAATCCTATTGGTCAGTTCTGACGGCAGCTGTTCCGTAGGGAAATTGCGGTGTCAGAAAACAGTGGCAATGGGACTCGATTTATCGGTCATGCGTCATCCAACGACAAACCTCATGGCAGTCCCTGGCCCACAGAGGGCTGTTGCATCTTAAAGTGGGATCCGAACCACTATGTGCTTCCACCTGGTATCGAATCCGGAACCCCTTGATTACAAGGAGGCGGCGTTTCCAGCAAGCATAGGGGGAAGCCCAGGAATTCAGTGTTTGGATAAAACCACGAGATCTTGTTTCAGAAAATAATCCCAACGGTTAGTGTATCTATAGACAGTCTATGACCCTTTCGTTTGTTACCGCAGACCCATTTCCCTGTCACGTTTTGTCAAGAGAAACCGGGCTCAAAATCTGTTTCTATAAAAATAAAACGAGAAACATACAACTGTGTAAGCAAAATAGGTAGCATAGTATGCTCCAGTACCCCTCGGTTCAAGAAATTTAATTTGATTAGACGAGGAGAGGAGCAAGGGAAAATATCAGCCTAAAACCATGTATCTGTTACATGCAATATCATTTCAGTCACAGTACTTTGCACTATTTATTAGAAAGGACTGATAATTTCAAGTACGACTGATACAGGGTCCTAGGAACGCGAGAACTTCAAATTAGAAGTGTTATTGTTTGTGTGTGGGAGCGGGTGGAGGACTAAGCTCCCCCAGGAAATATCTGTGAACATACATATTTTCTATTTTTCTTATATATATATATTTTTTTACATATGTTGTCTCGCCAGTTTGCGTCGCTTTCTCTGTCGTTTTGAGCGCATCGCGACGATGATCGCAAACAGCCATGCCCAGGTCGGGATTCGAACCCGGGAACCGGTGGCGTGATCGAAAGTCGACCATGGTTGTTTGAAGATGTTTGTGCCTGTTCGTGAGTCGTGACTAAACGTATTTTTTTGGTTCACTGAAGTAATATCAGTGAATTTTAACACCCACCAAGGGACGTGGGGGAAAAAAACGCATCGATGAGTAAAACTTTCATCCTGAGAAGGGAACGAAGCCGTGTTCATTGTGTCGTGACTTTTAACAGCGAAACCTTTTTCCCAGTCTCGCTTCCTAGAATCCCACCGACCTCTGCGTGTCAGCCAATCCATTCACCGCTCACACACACACGATGAGGGGAAACAGGTTTCCGGGCTGCTTTTAATTTCATGCTCTCCTTTGAATCGCTTCTCTGAGCGGGAAAGCTACCGAACGAAAACATAAGCAGAGATACCAGCGGAGGAAAAAAGCTCATAACGGTTCAGTTCTGGAGGTAAAAAAGCATCGGCTACAACTATAACTGTATTCCACAAATGAGGCTTGGATTGCTCGCAACAGTTCCTGGCTGTCTCTCTCTTGATCTGAAGTTGCTTCAACGGGCGTAGGAGGTATACTTAGAGAAAGAGAAAACACAATTCTGTAGTTGAGTCACATGCAGCATGTATTATGGGTACTCCACATCTTCCTTGCTTTCCGCTGACAATGTCCTCGCCCATGGCCTTATATACAAAGAAATAATGGTACGGATTCAACTTACAGAACCTAATAATTGTAAAAACAGTCTCATTGTATTTATTAATTTGCACCTATTAACAATAACAGTATTCTTTGTTATGTTTATTGTAGGATTGCATTCGTATTTATAGTTTAAACGTTTGAAAAGTACATGAAAATATATATGAATTTTCACTTTTAAGAGTACGTGCGTAGGTTATGAGCAAAATAACATTGTAGTTGAAGAAATGTGACCATCCATTTTTTTCAAATTTTTTTCGAGGTAATATAATGAAATGAAATTATTGTTGATTTAAGTATGTAATTAGTGTAAAATATTTAGTAGATCATTGAGAGGGGCTTCGGCCCGTCAAACCCTCTCCTTGTATACGACCATGTGTTCACCTTACATTGGTGGTAATTCCTACCGTCTCCACTATATTCTCTAGCGCCACTGTTTCCAGCTAAGAAATACAAATATGGTTGTGAAGCATCAAAACTATTAACAGTGTCAGAGTTCAGGTATCACTTAGGAAATTCCTAACCTGAGTCATTTCAGGTTTAAAAAATTGATGACAGAAAGCCTTTTTGTAAAACGGTTGTCTACACTGCGTGAGATTTCACAAAATTTGAACATCGACAAGGAATGAGACATTCAATTGGAAAGCATTCCTTAATCTTTCTTTCACTCGTAATAGTAAATAAACTCTTGGACTTCGTGCCTCCCTCCCCTCCCTTTCCTCATTAGCTAACCCCCCTTCTCATGATAAGAGGAAAATTCATTTAAAGTATTAATCTTGCCCGAAGTATGAGCACACGTAAAGTGCACAAAAAATGTTCATGACCTACTGAAAACAATACCGTTGTTGCTACCACCACCACCACTGATATTATCTTTAAATTTGACTTTTGAGCCTTCAACTTGAACAAAGACATAGTTCACAATATATTTTGTTCAAAGCCAGTGACAATTGAGTAAACAGCAAGGATCGAGTTGGGAAGTGAGTGAGGGGTGGTGGGCTGACGAAGCGTCAAGGAGTAACGTCGTGCATTGAAATGCTGTTCACTGCGGCGAGAGAAATTATAATTTCCCGTCAGTCCAGTCGACTGGTTTACAGGATGTCTACCTCCTAAGCGTCCACAGTTAACACTTGCATGGTAATAAGCTGTGTGACTCCTAAAACATTTTTTTTATTTCAAGAGTATCACTTGTTTGAGAAGACTGTAAAACACCTACAGCTTTGACAACTCTAGTCGCTCTGCATTACGCACTGCCCTTATTTGGTCGAATTCAGCGCTACTTCAGACAGATCACGCTTCATACACTCCAGGAGACACGCTCTGGTTCGTTGTCTTTGGGTCGTATCACACGAACGTCGGTACGCATTTTTCTGTCTCTGATTTAAACCCTTTGTCTGTTTCGGAGAAAACACTTTTCAAGGTTTCGTGAAGCAAGGAGTGGCAGTCTTATTAAAATTAATGCTTTTTCTGAACCATCCGCATAAGACTTTCGGTTGCTGAATCGTGTGTGAGCATTTCAACAAGGAATCGATGTCATATAATCATCAGGGTTACAAAAATTTGAGCAAAATTTCACCAAGAAATGTGTGGAATTTCAGTTCCTCTGACCTCATTTACAAACTTTTTTGAAACGTCATTTTTTTAACATAATGCAAAAATCCCTAAAATTTTATTGACTCTTGTACAGTTTGAGTGAAAATTAATTATATGAAACATTAAGAATGTACAGAATGACACAGGACGAGGAGAAATAAAAACAAATCACTTATCAAGTTATAGCATGCAACCTCAGAGTGTGTTTATAATAAGTATATATTTTTTTATAAATGTAAGTTCTTCGCGATTAGCCAAAAGTGGCAGAAAAGCGAAGTAAAATAAACCAAACCAATCAATCAATAAATGTATTTAAGTTCGTGAGTGTTATTTGCTACCCAACGCCACATTTTGAATGTTTACATCTAGCTACACTGGTTAAAATCTGAAACGCCAATTAATAACATTTTTTACTGTACTGCAAACTCCAGAATTGCTACTTACTAGAGTTTGTCGTGGCCTCTATAGTGGATAAAAACACAAAAGTTCATGTGAGGTATTTTTGATCATACTGAATTAAATTAAGAACTTTATGTGCATTTCACAGGCAACTCTACTAACCGCAATATATTTCTACTGTGTTCTGGTCTAACAAACTTACCCACTAGTCACAACTCACAAGAACTATTTCCATTAAAGTTTGTACAGAAACTGAGTAATGCTCCACTTTTTGCGACCGATGTGACGGACAAACTGTTAAGACTTTCCAGAATCGTGAATTATTCATAAGAAAGAAACAGAAAGCTCATGACAAATATTTTCTCGGGTAATTTACTTTGTGAATTACGTCATAACGGAGTCGATTACTTCATGGCCGAATTGAATTTGGACGACGTGCGACCGAGTATGGTAGAAGTGTGCGAGACGATTCTGCGGAAACTCCTGTGTTCTGGAATGTGTATTGTTCTGTTAATTGCTCACGGTAGATACTGTCAAGAAATGAACGTGCTCTATGAAGGCCACCTCACAGTTATGCAGTAACCTCGCACAACTTACTTATTTTTCAGACCTAGGCCATGGTTAAGGTGGAAAATGCACATTAATCGGATTTGAAACTTGAGCTAGTGATAAATTATGGAGTTATGTATCTAGATGACACTTCCGGTGTCAACAATGGTACAAGTATAGATCTTATCGGGGTGAAATGCTTACGCTGAAAAGAACTATTTTCAATTCACAGCCATGACTTTGTAGAGAATGTACATAATTAATGTATTTATAATCTGGGTCGGTGTATCATCTCACTTTGTATTTTTTCATGTAGTTGGTTAGTGTTATATCCATTATAATATCACCCCTGCTGCATTTTAAAGTGCGAGCCAAACCAATGACAAATGCTGAGTCAAAGGTCTGGACTATTCTCATTAAGAGCGGTTAGACACACCCATTTTACTCTGAGTCTTCAAGGAAGCCACGTTGTCATGTCATCAGCAGCCAGGTTGCAAACTCCATGCAGACCATTATCTTCGTGTTGAAATTAACAATTTTATTCATAATTTGGAAACTATTTTTCTTCAGCCTTCATACGGTCTCGATCCAAACAGTGCGAATCGAACCCGAGATATCTTTACGCTCTTTCTGAGCAATTATAAATAAGTTTAATAAATCATAAATATTTTTCAACATTCATCTTTTGTGTTATCGACTTATAGATGCTGAATAGTTTTTTCTTCTTTATTTGGTGGAGTTTGTACTTCCCGGCTGTGGATAACCCCTTGCTCCCGACGTTGCTGAATGTCATCACATGCTAAGAGTTACGTGTCGTACTCTTATCACGATAAAGAAATCGTTTGTGTTCTTCATTGTAACTATAATATATCGAGTTGCCTGACAAGAGAGATATTTATCTTGTTAATCTAAATGTGTTTCCCATTTTGTTTTTTTGGTATGTTGTTTTTCCAATTCAGAAATTCCAATTCTTACGCTTACCGATAAGAGATGTACACACTGTACTCGAGTATTATGATAACTAAAAATAGGAACCAATTGAAGATAACTTGTATAATTGTATTTTTTTCTGTGCTGGACCTTTGACGTGGGTAGTTTTCTTCGATTTTTCCCCCCTTGCGAAAGACAGTTATGATATTTCAAAATCTTAAAAAGTACATCTGCTTAGAATTAGTTCCTTCTATAGCATCCACGTGAATCTTCATATGGTTTGTTTTCACTGTGGCTACGTAAGTCTTATTAAACCATGTAGTGCCAGCAGATGTAATGGTAGAAAAATAAAATATGTATATAGAGTGGTCGAAAGAAAAGGTGATCTCAATTCAGAACAGAAAATGAAATTCACAAATATTTTAGCGTTGTTTGGTCTACAGGAAGTTAAATCTTTGGATAGTCACAGTAGGCTTACTAATGGAAGCAACGCGGTATATATTGTTGCAGTAACTTGCTTACTACACATGTATTCGGTTTGTGCAACTATAAATTAAAAGAAAAGAAATGTCATTTGCTCTGTAATGTAAATTCTTACATGAAGGTAAAAGATTCTATTGGAAAGAATTAGCTTTTTTTGTTGGGTGTCCATGGAAAATTAATGCGTCAGCTGGAACTAAAAAGTATAACAACTATAAGTCTGGCATTTTCTTATTTTTTACATTTGTTTCCTTCGTAAAATAACCGTTTTAACTCATTTTAATGATACTAGCTAAAACTTTTGCATTTATTTATTTGAAAAATCCTGAACATATGCCTTTAACGGCAGCATAAATAAGCCTCTAGGTAGAATTCGATTACGATCTTGCGGGTCATTGACGCTTTAGTTCGATAAACTTTAGGATCGATAAATACTCGAAGCGAAGAAATCGAATACAGCTTTCGTCGACAGCATTGCAGCAGATATGGTGCAAATGCTTCAAAATGAAGCAAGTCGCGTTTAATTCCGAATGTCGTCATCATGCAGTGAAACTTTTCATCCAAAATTTCATCTGTTTGAATGCAATGAACGACCGATTCTGTAAACTGATGTTATATTTGTTGTTAGCTTGGCGGTAGCAATGTGCAAAGGATGCGAAGAACGTACATTAAGAAAAAATAACTTTTTATCTGGTTAAGTACCGCAGTTCATTTGTTTCATTTGTGCAGAAAGATGCCAAGTAAGCTGAGAAAATGTGACATTGGAAATAAAGGACAAAAAGAATTATAAGCATTGGGGGGGGGGGGGGTACTTAACTACCAGTTTACGCTGGAAAGCCTTTAATGCCAGAAACATGCTCAATGTACCGTTACTCCCATTACAGGGAAAAGCGAGAGATGACTGCCCAAGGGGAATTGGACATGGGACGTCACGTTCAACTTTCTGCCGTTTATTTTCAGCAGGTGGCTGATTTATGGGGTGTGGATGGATGGGCCATTTTTAGAATTACGTCAGAGACAGTTCTGACGCTAGTCTCAAAAATCGCGTCCTTGTTTTCTTTCATTTTTTATACACCCAATTCTCAAAACTATAACATTACTGTTTTCTGCTTTAATGGAAGCGGTATAAGAAGCGTATGCTTCACCCACAATCTGTAAAAGTTGCGTGTACACTGCTGTACACCTGGTAGCAGATGTTTAACATTAGGCAAATTGCCCGCCACTGCTTTGATTCACTTCTTGTGCAATGCAGAGAATAAAGCAGCGAATCCACGTCTGCTCCAAAACACAACAGGATGTGAAAGAGATGTATGGGAGGATTTACTTACCATTGCATTTCCCACCGGCATTGTTGCCATCTCGGAGTAGTTAGCTTCTCGGAATTACAATATAGTCAAACCCAGCTCCAAAAAACCTGCCCCTTTTAATATTGGCATCATTTTTCTATTACGAATTAGATATAATCACATGTCAAGGTTTAGACAAGTCATGACTAGCATATTTTTACACTTATGAATAGTACTCGAACCCAAGCCTCCTGCGATTAACACTGGCTCCCCGCAACGGATTTTGATTTCATTTTAGGTGTTAATAGGATATTCCTACTTATTGGTTTTGGCAACACTGACCATCGGCTGTACAGAATCGTCCAATTTAGTACTAGCCAAAACACAATATTATGTTTATACTCAACGTTCAAGCATTGTAATATCGATTAGAAGAATGTTGACCTTCAGAAACAAACAGTGGCGGCGATTAGGGGGCACTTGCCCCCACTTTTTGCACTTTTGTCCCCGTTCTATGTTAAACCTCATATACAAAGGGAATTAAACTGTCCTTGGCCCCCCCGTTTTGGCATATTGCCCCCCCTAGTTTTGGACGCCAATCGCCGCCACTGGAAAGAAAACTAAAACCATTGCATGTCAAGAATAGTAAATGCGTTTTCTTGTGCTGAAGTAGGCTTTTCTTCTCTTTCTAAATATGCGTACGAAAATTCAATTCGTAAGTTTTCGAGTTTTGAAATTGCCCGTGTAGATTTGTTTCCCCATGTTCACTTCGGACACGGATTTTAATTTATGCGTCGCTTAACTCTTCTCCCCCTTCCTCCACAAAATGTTTAACACCTTTGCGGGTGTAAAAAACCGTTTTTATTTTTCGTTTCGGAGAGAACGATGAAGCTCTTAGCGCCATGCTCTCCTTTACCATCGTGAAGGGCAAATGAAGGTCACAGGACACCGTGCTTGTTCGTCTGTATTCTAAATCGCGCCGTTTTTCCTTCTTCATAGACAATAGCATGCAAAAGTATTGTGTGTGTTGTCCATATTTTTACACCACCATAATTTAAGTGTACTTTTCATAGAACCACAATGATGATGGTTCTTTTGAACACGTTTTTACGATGTCCACTGAAGAGAAAGCTGTCCAACCACTTCGGCAACACAAAACTCGTTCATCAGTCACAGTCACAACAGTGGATTCCGTAAGGTTATCTCTCTCTTCACCCCCCCCCCCCTTCCTCGGCAATGGAAGTTGGTCGAAGTTGTTATTAACTTAACAACACCAGAGGTTGGCCATTCTCCAAGCACTGGCAGACTTGCTCTACTCTGACGAACGGATTCCCCAAATAAGGGGCTCGTGAGGAGAGACGGCCGAACTAGTAACTGAACTTGACCTCACCATTGCTTCTTGCCCACAAATCGTGAGGGTAAATACAACGAAATGCTAACATAGGCCTGGCGGTCAAAAGGCATTTGGTCTATCTAGCAGTTAAGAGATAAACGGCTTATCTTGCGATCCATACATAAACAAGGAAGAATTGTGGAGGTCAGTGGAAGGTATTGCTTCGAAGAGGCAGGCATACGTATGTGATAAAAAAGACACGGTTAAAAAATTACAGGCATGATTTTTTTAAAAACATGGTTATTTTATAACTGATTAGCACAGAGCCCAAAATGCCATGGATCCCGTGTTCGAATCCCGGTCTGGACATGATGCTCTTTGTTAGTGTCCATCAATTTCATTATATCGTCACTCATCATCTTTGCTATTAGCCACAAGTGGCAGAAAAGCCTAGTGAAGTTGATGATATTAGTGCCTGGTGGGATAACAAGTAAAGGATCTATGGATCTGGTGCAGAAGTAGTGACATAATTAATTTCATGGGCGCTCACTTTGAGACAGCAAGACACTTTATGCCACCCCTCAAATTACACAAAGAGGGAAGTTATGTCAATCTTGCCCCCGCCACGAATTTATATGAAGTTTGCACCACTGATTTGTTTCCAAAAGTTGCAGAGAAAGTAGAGGGTAAAAATTAATCATATTTTTTTTTCCAGTAAGGATTGTTACCAGGCATTTCCTGGTTCGTGATCGTGTCGAGTTCTTGTTTACGATACGCAGACCAAGTACAGGCTCGGACAAAGGTTTGCGATGTATCATATAAATGTTATAATTCATCTGTTGCAATCGTTCAATTAGTTACTTATGCGTCTGTGGTCGTAATTTGTGTAGCTCCTTCTTCGACGTCAAACCTGAGTGAGGGAAATCATTGTTAGCTGCAAGATCGGCTTAGAGGACGGTTGTAAAATTCCCGAGCCCCAAGCGTATCACTTGTTGCTGCTTTCTTGACGTATCAACGGCTGGTATAAGCTGTGAGGTTGCTCAGTTCTTTGTGTGGAGTTGTACCGGATGATCACGTGAATGCGCAGGTGATATCTATTTGCGAAAAGGAAGAGAATTAACGATATTGCAGAAGTGATAATGTTGTGAATCTGTTTACAAATGATAAGTGATTCGTAGTGAAGAGGCGCAGTGTGCACATATATATGAGAAAAGAAGAATACCGGTGACGTGTTCCGGAATCGAGGCTAGTTTATTCTATTGTGATAGTTTGGATTTGTCTCTAAAATAGTGATATGAATACACATTTGGAATCGAGAAGTTTATTATTAATGTGATGGGATTCGCGTGAAATGTAAGTTGTCTTTATTTTTCTTTGTTTTACAATATATTTGGTAATATTTTGTAGTTGGTTATTCTAGTATGATTAGTGATTCGTGTAAACTGATATCAGAAATAGGACTTTCTACATGTAAATATCTTGGTGTTAGTGCGTAATTGAAAAGTTTAGTGGTTCGTGATAGTGGAAATTGTAAGTTCGTTTAAAATGTTTCTCAAGTCGACATAAAATGGCGGCGAACTGACCCTTGCAATGTAGTTCTTCGAGAGAAAGTTGCTTCTTTTCAGTTCTCCCCCATGTACATTTATATTTTTGTGTTTAACGGGAAAAACTTGTAAGGATCTTATAATTTTCACCATTTGCTAAATGGTGCGGTTTTAGTTGTGCCGTCCCTCTTGTTCCCAATTACTCCGTCTCATCGTTAGCGTCCATAATTATCCTAAAGAATATACTATCCTAAAAATGACGTGATTACAAAGTCAAACTTCTAGTAGTATGATATAATTGCAAGTACCAAGGCTATTTGTTGCCACTCTTGTGTAACGCTTTTCCTGTGATGATGGTTTCTCATGTGTGTGTTAGTATCTACGTGGCACTAAGAGTTGTATTTTGTCCTTTCCGTTATTGCACTGCACGTCGTTTTGTCACATCTGTTTAGGCGCTACAATGTGTGGGAATGATAGGAAATGGACAACCGAGACCGCCCCAACAGTACTTGATCAGGATTCGAACTTGGGACCTTTGACTCCGTAGCGAATTACGCTGAGCACGGATGCGGGCTTGTGTCTCTGGATGAGGTTAAAATAAATGCCCCAGTAGTTGAGTTAAATTCGATGTCTGGTACAAGAAATTGATGTTTTGATTACACCGTGCAGTGGCTGTCTTAAAAGAAATGAAAAGCCATTGTACAGTAATATTCATAAAAATACAATGTAGGATGGTGTGTTAACCTTCAACTATCTTATTGCATGAATGCTTTACTTCCATATACTCCATATGTAGTTGATATTATTAGCGTGTTTGAAACTGGTGCAAGTCCTTGGCGATTTATACAATCGTTATCCATATCGGCGTTTCCGAAGAGCATAGGTATTATGAGAATAGGAAGTTTATATCCTGACCTTGTATTCTAACAATAGAGTGGAATGCCGATTGAAGACGTACTGGCAAATTTTTTAGTATTCTACTTAATCGTGCACTTGAATGTTGTTTGTGACGCGGACTGTAAACTTTAATGAGTCTGGAAGGAAAATGTTACTTTTTCCAACGTGCAGAAAGGAGACTTGCGAGAAGCGATTTTTATAGTGAAATGCCTGTTTCCCAAGGACTTCACCAAAGCGCTTTGTGTGCTGATAACGTAACGTACATTTTTTTACGACTTGTAATTAGTTTCGCCTCAGGGGAGATCATGGAAGTCTTTACCAAGGCTCGTGGTGGTACGAGCTTCCGAAGAGCTGGAGTGCGAAACGAGTTTTTGTTTTGTAACTTTTGCTGGGGGGGATACATACAGGTGGTTGCGCAGTGGGAGGGAGACACGACACGGGGTGCTACTTACTGCCTTGCAAGTGGAATGCCCTTTTTGCCCGATTCTTCTTTAGAAAAAAATGTAAAATTTGTGTCCTTGAAGGCGGTTGGTTGCTATGCATCATTCCGTAACATTTGTGTTGTGTAACTACCACTTAGAGTATTAGGAATGTAAGAATATAATCCCATGTTTCTCCTAACATGCGAGGTGATGTAGGTTAAACTTCGTTATGCACCACTAATTTCCGAATGTCATTGTGTCAAGATGCTACCATGAAGAAAGATACTGCAATATGACAAGGAAATGAACCGTGTCATTTATCTCCTCGTCATATTAGATGTGTAGTGGAAATACGTAATCGCATTCTGACAAGCTTTCAAAAGATTGTAGTCATATGATTGATTTAGTTTCTTTTACTCGCTTTTGTACACCCAACGGCAAAGGTAACAGTAGGCGAATTGTTCCATCACCATTTTCATTCATTCTGGTTTTCGTAATGCGACGATCATGATTTGAAATAAAAAAATCAATATGCAGAGAACATCATCTGCTTCGCATCAACAGAATTCCATTCCTTAGAACAACTCAAGAAAGTAGAAAAAAGAAAATTAAAATAGTGATGGACAATTTGCCTACTGATATTTTTGCTGTAGACTGTACCACTTTTGGCTAGTCCCGAAGATGATGATGCCGTTAGACCGGGATTCGAACCCTGACCACTAGTGTCGTAGTGCGCTCTGCTAGCTAAGAAGTCGCGAGAAATTCTCCTTTGTTCGGAGTTTTCTGAAAAGCAAGCTGAAATTTATGCAACTTCACTCTAACTTCCCGAAACTTTATGGTGACTGCTTCGAGATATTTATCATTATCTGTCTGCCAAAAAGGAATTAATTTTATGCTGTTTTAAATCATCAATGGAAAATTAAGATCACAATTTCTACTCGCATAATTCAACTTCAGAGTGCTCTTCGATCGACACGAGACACTCAATTGTTCCACAGGCTTCCCCAGTTCTACAATAAAATATTGACTTTTTCTTCCCGGAAAGTACTTTCCGTTTGTCACTTACAATTCACCTTTAGGTCTTTTTATTGTTTATATCGTTTGTCTATATCTTGTCTTTTTTATACCTAAAACCATCTTGACTTATTCTTGTTTATCTGTTACTGTTTCTGTGTAAAATTGCTATTTGAAATGCTGTACCTGAAACTTGAAATAAGTAAATAAATAAATAGATTCAGAACAACCGTAGTTTACTCCCGACTTGTACATTACTACAGAAAAATAGTCTACCTAAACAATTGTTCATGCTTATTTATTTATTCATGAGTAATGTCTTTGATGTGGTTAAGTTTCTCAATTGGAAGAATAAACATTAATTTTTACGTGCGGTAACTTCATAACCTTCTCCCCCTCCCCAAGAAAGAGAGAAAAAAGCTATATTCGGGGTGCTCTTTGAGGTTTTCCTTGAACCTCTTGGCGGCTGAATTACTTATTGCGTGACTGCAGGCACCCTCCCCTCCTTCCTCCCCAGTCGTGTTCCATGTGTGCGTGTTAATGAGCACCTCTGTTGGTAGAAAAAGACGTGGTTTGCGTCAATGCGGCCTTTTGTGCCTGGAGTTCCTGTCTCCTCCCTCTTGGAGGGAAATAATTCTTGCCACTCCCCTCCGCCCTCCTGCCCCCTCGGGATTCTGCTTTCTTGTGGAGAAGTAACACAGGTACCAGTATTTCAAGCAAACTTGGCCGCTTATCACAGTGCAATTAACTCCAAATTTGTAGTGACTGATAACATTTCCTAAGAAAGCCTGCTCTTTTTCGTGTGTAAAAAAATAAAAGTCCCGAGCCAGTTTGGGGCGTGCAATCTACACTGGATTCAGTCCTCGGTTGAGTTTGAATAGCTTTTGGGTAAAATTTTGATTGTGTTGGAGGAGGACTTATGTGTACGAGCGAATACAGTGTGCATTTTTTTTTTATTTGGAGAGAAAATTCCCGCGGTACATAAGAATTATTGAAAGATACGTAATGGCATGTTGAACGAATTTCTTGTCTGAACAGGAACAGATGTTGTTTTAGTGTAGCCTTTTCCTAAAGGTACCGGGCACGGGTGTACCGGAAATGCACAGGATACTAACCATATTGCACAGGAAAAAAGTGATTTGTTTGGTTATGCTTTTTGTTTCCGATAACCAAATGTTGCTTGTAATTACTAAATAATTTTGTTTAAGAATACCAAAAAATTTGGTCAGACCAAATATGGTACTCTTAAACAAAATGATTTAAATAATCGTTTGGTAATTTTGACTACATTATTTGGTTTTTCCTAAACAAATGGCCTACATTTTGTTAGATTTACCAAAAAATTGTTTACGACAAACAAATAGAACTTTACCAAATCTTTTGGTACTGGTGAGCAATTGTTTGGTTGATGCCTATTTAAACAAACGATTTGTTCACCACTACCATTGTTTTGGTTAATCCAAACAAACATTTTTCTCGTGTGGTTTATATACTAGTGACAAATGTTCTGATATTGCTCGTTAAACACAAAGTTATTCTTATTTCGCCAGTCCTACAGTACGTAAGATTCAACACGAGAGGTTCCGGCTTCGAATCCCGGTCTAGGCATTGGTGTTCTTGGCGAGTGTCCTTTCATCATATAGTCACTCGTCCTGATTGTCGCGATTAGCCAAAGGTGACAGAAAAGCGACGCTAAATATTAAAATGAAGCCACGTTTTTCCATCATTACGTCCTTGTGTTGTATGCGTACCTTTTCTCAGACAGGCTACCCAAAATTTTATTCCGTACTGGATTTTGAAAGGTCCTCGTGCACATGGACGTCAGCAGGATTTTTCCCGGGGGGGGGGGGAGGGGCAACTTGGAATATTTTCCCCATAAATAGTGTTCATCCCTCAAAAAACATCGCTTAAATTTGAATTTATCATGTTCGTGCAATAATTAACACACATTCTTGTGGGCGGTGGCTCAGTCGGTAACGCGTTGACTACCATGCTAGATCCCCGGCCTGTTCAAATCCGGGAACTTTTCTAACGATGGAAGCGGCCCCGGCGCCCACCCAGCGTCGAATAACATGGGTACCTGGGGGAAACCCTGGGGGGTAAAGGCGGTCAGGAGCGTGATGCTGATCACATCACCCCCATTCACGACCGGATCAAGAAAGTGCGGGGCGTTACCCCCGCACCCCCTATACGCCTTCATGGCGTGGTGCTATGCACAGGGGAGCATTTTACCGTTACCTTTTTGAAATTAAATTATATGTGTGAAATACGTAATTTTTGGTTGACTCTTTTTCCAAGGGGTGGGGGCATGGCCCTTCCTGCCCCCCTCTTCCAGACGCCCATGCTCGTTCATATTCACGCAGTTAGAGGAGAGAGGAGAAGTTTAATGGAGGAAGAAGAAGAAGAAGAGAGCAGACTTAGTTCAATTATAATCTTCTTCCGGTTTTGTAAAAACCAATTTAGATACAGTATAGCGATTATTTTGTGTCTTGTGAATGAGCGAATACGTGAGGCGATGGAGATGCACGTCCCCCACCCTCTCGGCCCTTCATTTCGCAATTGCTATTTACGCATGTCTTTGCGAAGGAATGTCTGCGTTATGGTAAGATGGCAGAGTGCCCACAGGAACTGAGTTATTATTGGCCGAGAACAAACACGCTCGCTTGAAAACACGGCGGTGAAAACTGGACTTGGCTCTCTTTCCAATCCGATAATAAGTTCGTATTTTCCTTCCCAGTTATCGGCCTTTCGTAATCTTTGATCCTTACCCCCGAAGCCATCGTGACTTTTTGTGTGTGAAATAACTGATATCATTCCACTGCTGGTCACGCAAGGCCCTATCTGATACATCTAATGCTGTGTTGTCATGACAGAGCACGCTGTCTTGGGGTGGAATGGCGGGCGCTGTCGTCATCGCTTGCTGTGCAGGCGAAGCTGGCCATTTCCGGATTTTATCGTGACTAATCGTGTGCTCTTAAAGTCGCGGGCAATGGATGAGGATAGAACATTTTCCAAGGAAAGCCATATTCTTGGACACATTTCCTAGTGTCTTTACACGCGGAAGTCAGTAGGTTTTTACAAGTAAGTCCGCCCATATCTTTCCATATAAGGTTACCATTTTTAAAAGTTATCACATCTAGAATCAAACACTGAAAAAATATTGGTGTAAGGTGCAGCCCTTTGTGAAGACACCCAAACGTGAACCCTTTCTTCCACGCGGTGCATTCCGGACTAAATTTATGACACTAACGAAACACGGCTCTGCATTCTGGCCTGTCCATATGTATTTGTCCTTTTCATTAATGTCATCTTCGTCTTCGCGATTAGCTAACAGTGGCAAAGAAGCGAATTAAAATCAAATTAATTAATCAATACAGTACTGACACACAGGGACTTGGTTTGGATTTCTGGGTGTGATGATGTAAGGGCGAAATTTGTGCTTGCTTAAAGCTGCCCTGGAGTTTACCCAGCCTCTAAATAAATGGGTACCTGGTCCGTGGTGCTGATTACATCTTCACAACGGCAGAGACCGTGAATGTGTGCCTCTCCCCCTGTATTTGCCGTATGCACAGTGTACGGACCATATAGTTCTAAATGTTTCTTTTTACTACAAAAAAATAGTTGTTTTAATTCACATTGCAAGAACGATATGAATTAAATTCTAATGTTATTGGTGAATGTAATTTACTATGCATTTCATATTACTGTGGTGTAAGCCCAACCTGTTCTCAACCACATGAATTTTTCGTCCCACACTCTTTTCAGCAAGTGTTAAAGAGTTGGAGTCCCTATTCTGCTGCGTCAGTTGAAACGATGTCAACTTCGCCACAGCTCGTTGCTACGTACAGCTCTCATCCGTCGGCATTCTCTTTTTCCTCATTTCGTCTGAGCTTAATATGCACCGCCCGACCTACATCACTGTGGGAAAACATCCTTTGAAGCAGGAATTTATGCTTTGTACGTGCGGTTTATATGGGAAGTGAGATTCTGCATAACGGTGCGTTCTCTCCGAGCTTGCTTCAATAATTGATTTTCTTCTCCGCATAACCCATTAGGAAAGTGTTCCCAGGCCCTCCCATTCTCCGACGGCTGACAGTGTGTGCGTGTGCTCTCTCGCCCGTGTTCTTCTATTCTACACTTCAGGTTTTGTGTAGAAACATGTCGGTGCTGTTTTTGCCTGCGGTATTCACATGGCGTCCGTGATTTTGGAGTCGTAAAGAAAGTTACGAGCAGGAAACTTTTGCTTTATTGTTGTTTTCCAGTTATTGTACGTCGACCCTCCACCTCTACGTAATTTGCAACGTAAGTACGAACGAAATTAACTTTTTGATTAAGTTTGAAATAAAGAAATGTGTGTGTATCAGGGGCGTTTATTGTAGGCTAGCTAGACTATCTGCAAAGCCCAAGCCCAGATAATTTTAGGTGAAAAGGAACCAACGAATATTATGAGCTGGTATGTTAAGCTCATTTTCTTTGAAATATGATAACTATTCTTTTCTTTCAACGTACAAAATAATTTCAAATGTCAATTTGCCTTGAGAGAATTGAAGTATAGAAATCTGTGTAAGAATGCAGCAAGTTACAACACAGCCTTAAATATTAGAATGAAAATTTTCATATTCCGTATTGACCGCCGGGTAGGCAATTTCATATCAATAATTATAATTTCTCATGTTGCCCTCCACATTTATTCATTCCATTAAACATATATATTTTATTCCTTTCTTTGATCTGTTATTATTATTATTATTATTATTATGTGATTGCTTACTTCAATTTTAATACAAAACCGTTAACGGGAACAGCGACACCTTCAGCATATCTTTTCTCAGTTCGAACACCACAGTGAGGTGAGAGAGCCTACATCTTGAACTCAGCATACGCCACTGGTGTGTGTGTGTGTCCCGCTGTACACAGTTCATTTTCGACTCCCATTTTGTTGATATCAGCAAATGAATTCACTATTTATATATTAAGTCACTGTTGCTGAAGACTTGTAAGTTTATCATTCGGAGAGGCTGGCTGACGTCAGAGATCCCAACGTGTGCGTCGAGAGCCACATTGTTTAATGTAAAATATGCACAAGCGCGCACTAGTGCCACATTGTTATTTCAACATGTTGAAGCTTCTCTACAAAGATCGTTTACAGTCTGGGAAAGAAATATCTCCCCCATAACACTACTGGTATATTAAGGCTTTATGGGGGAAGTATTTCTTGCCATGACTGTACGTACACCGTGCAGTATTACGTTCTGTATTATCAGTTATATCTTAAAATTTACTACTTGAATAACTTCAATATTCAGACGAATATATATGCCGACCTCCGTGGCAGAGTGGTTAGCACAGC
This sequence comes from Lepisma saccharinum, assembly GCF_977018435.1. NCBI lineage: Eukaryota > Metazoa > Arthropoda > Insecta > Zygentoma > Lepismatidae > Lepisma > Lepisma saccharinum. Next base: position 12,104,105 of record NC_139249.1, read on the forward strand.
GCGCTCCGACACCAGGGGGGTCTGGTTCGAACCCAGGCCTGGCCATGGGTGTTATTTGTGATTTTTCCTTCATCAGGTTCATATCATCGATCATCCTCATCTTCGCGTCTAGTCATATGTGAAGAGAAGCGAAGTAAGAGAAAGCAAATCAACAACAATATAAATTATTGAAGTTTCACAGTATCCAATCCGTACTTCGTATGATATAATTGGGGGTAAAGAACTGTCTGATGTTCACAGGAGTAACGTGGACATGCCCAAAACAAATTTGAAGGAGCACAATGCACATGCTCGAACGTAATTATTATGTATTGTGATGCAGGAAGATGAATTGTTGTACCAATCTCCCTTTGTAATTAGTCGACCAATCTGAATTCTTAACTTTTTGAAACATTTCTACTTGTCCATTGATAGCGTGAATAAATAGCTTTAAAATTCATTGTTTACTGCATTATTCATGTTTGGGTATGTGTACGTTTTAGTAGTGTTCCGTAATGTAGTCTTGTGTGTCGAAAGCTACATTTTAGTCCTATAATTGGGTCTAAATTAGTCGTAATTGTTGTGGCATGTCGCGAGACGTTTATTGATACAAACGCTGACCTAGACGTAAATTTTAGAAGCAAGAACACTTATTCAGAACGAAATATCTTTAAACATAAGAAATGAATGATACGTTTTGTGATTCTTAACTCTTGCTCGCTTCGTGAAATCGTTCTGCCGTCATAACACTGAAGCAGATGGGAGAACGGGATCAGAACAGACTTCACCTTCCCTGATAATTGCAGTGTGTTGATTCAGTCGTGTTTATCTGCTCTGGGAAAATACGTGTGTCGTTGCTCCAATGGGAGAGCATGTTTGCTTGCCATATGAAAGAGGTCATTTTCCTTATCTCCCTAATTATTGGCTTTGGAAGAAATTTTCCTGATAGGGTTATCGCGTGTTCGTATCGTGGTGACTTTCTAACCTCGTTCAGAGCCTATTTGTGTCTTTGTAGCGAAACAGTTTTTCTTCGTGTTATTGAAATTCCTTCTGTGAATTCGTGTAATGTTAATCTTGACAGAGGCGTGGAAAGACAGCCACATTAAAACAACGTGTTATCACGTTCCTGTGCATTCAGGTAAAAATCAGCGTTCTCTGTTCTCCAGACTATGATTGATTGATTTATTGAATTAGGTTGCTTTTCTGCCACTTTCAGCAATCCGGAATGACGCGGCAACACTGCACGTTCAAGACACACATTTACTCCGTTGAATAAAAATCTGTATAATATCGGTTTCGCAATGTGAGTCGACAATGATAATGGATTTTAAAAACAGCTGCAAAAGGCTTAAAAATAAAACCAAGATTGTATTTGTAGAACTACCCAATACTAAGAAAAAGTTTTCACAAATTGAACCTGTTTTGGCCGATTTAAAATAGAGTTAAGAATTAATTTAAAATCTTTCTGACTGTATTTAAATTTCACTAATTTCTCGCTAATAGAATTTCAATATAGTTCTGAAAGCACCCAAAAACTGGTGTTCTTTGTTCTCGCGATGATAAGAAATCGCATACTCGAAAGAAAAAAAAAATAGGTATCGCAGAATTGAATAATTTAAATTTTGATGGAACTTGTTTTTTGTGGTTAATTTTTGATTGCTCGAGTATCCATAATTTTTAATCCGATAGAAGTGCATGTTTTGTTCAGAACTTCGTAGCTTTCCTGTAAGTGCAGTGTTGTTTACTCAACACAGATATGGTCGCCTGCATAAGAATGGTAGGTGGGATGGATGCAAGGCTGTGTCCAATTACAGAGCGCGTGAAGCGTCGGAGAATGGCATTGAAACGCAGGGAATTTTCTCGTGACTTGCAGCGAGGTCGTGCTCCTCGATACGTGGGGAACCAACGCCTGCGGGAGGGGGCACGAACAAGCTAATGGAAGGACAACGAGATGCTTGCGCAAATGAAGTACAATACCCTCTCCTTCATTTCGACCTTCAAGAGGGGAAAAAAGCAATGTTCTATTGTTCAGCTATGGCGTACGCTCGGGACGGGAGTTGAGTTGCGTAGCTCGTTTAATCCGTGTCAATGAAGATAATATTCCGGGATCTTTTAATTTTGAGGAAGGTCAGGGACCTACTCTTCCACAATTTCACGGCGTACGAAGCTCAGAAAAGTTTTGACCTGGTTCTGATTGAAGGGTGCTCGAAGGACCAGCTTTGTGGTTTCATTCAACACTTCGTGTCCTTGGTAGGAATATTCTGTTGAAAGTAAGTGGAGATGCCACTCCTTCGTTCGGTGACCGAACCCGCAACCTCTCCATTATATATGTTCATGGTGGTATGGATTTCATGAAATAATGAACACTGACTCAAGGCCAGTTGAGGTGTCCTGTTTGGTAACTTGTATCCTGAGAGTTACTATTTATTATTGATAATAATAATATGTCTCCAAGGTTGATTAAATCAAGGATAGCATGTGTTAATGCTAGAATTGACCACCAGTGTTGGTAAAGAAGACCTTGACACTTTTTGTTTACCCACTTCAACAAATCCAAACTTTTTAAAGGAGAAAGCGAGACGTCCTTTCGAGAATATATACGCAAGTAAATTAACGAATATGGGCATTTGTGAAACAGTACCAATAAACATTTTCATTGTATTACTTGTTATGTAACGTTGCTATTCTGAGAATTCAATGACATTTTGTGGCAATACCTTGTGCATCCAACATTTTGTCCTCGTTCATTGTACTGCGGAGCTCTTTGGACCTTTGGTTTATTTCCTGCAGGCTAGCCCATCTCCATGATCAGTACTTTCCGGGTTCGAATCCTGGCTTTGGCACGGGTGTTCTTTGTGAATGTCTCGTCATCAATTTCATCATATCATCCTCATCTTCGCGATTAGTCACAAGTGGCAGAAAAGCGAAGTAAAATAAACCAAATTATTTGCGGTCTTCCTCATCTTGTATGTGACGTGAGACGGCAAAACTTGTTTTAACACAGTGGTACTCATATCGATTTAAGGTTTTAAACGTTGCTTTTCCTCCTATTTTGGCTAATCACGATCGTTGGGGAGAGTTGTGATGATAAACGGACAAACACATATGGACAACATAACACGAAATCACCTCAGATGATTTACACGGACTGTATATCGGGCGTCAGAGCCTCGTTGGTTTGCATCATCATAGTTGGGCGATTCTTCTCTCCTTCAAGGAGGCCACCGCAATAGCTTGGAGGTCTAATCTGTTGTCTTTAAAATGTGGGTACAATTCCGACTCGAAATATGCAGCACGCATATTGTTCAGTTTTTTTTGCAACACCCTGTACTTAAACCCGTGTTGTAGGAATACCCTTACACAAATCTTTCCAAGCATTGTTCGTTCCTATTTACATGAATGATGTAAGAAAGGAATTCAGTGACCGTGGACCAACGGTTCAGAAAAGAATGCCGTGTCAATTTTCTTACAAGAAACCACTTTTAGCTTGAAGTGAAACTCGACCCGAACGTTGCACACAGATAGCGAGTGGACCATGTAACATCGAGGTTATCAAATACGGGAACTTCATGTAGGCGTCCCCTTATCAATAACTTGAACAAACAGACCGAGGCATGCGCGAAAAACACCGTTAACGTGTAGAAGATAGTCGGCAAGTTGTGTTTTTTTTTTAAACTGTAATGGCAGGCGAGGAAAAGGAAAGGTCAAATCGTGTTAGAAGCAAGTGGATGTAGGAGAAAGCGGCTTGGGCTTTCATTTACGATTGCGTTCGTTGGAAGTATAAATTACTGTCCAAGGGCACGGTTTTTGCTCGACATGCCGTTGACCTTACAATGGTGCATTTCAAGCCAAACAAGGGGCGGGAATGAATAATTTTCGCTTTTTTTTTTTTTTTAAAGAGATTTTGCGAAACGTTCGGGTTGCTTTAACTTCGCACATTATCTCTGTTCTTTTACTCCAACTATTTCTTAAGGTGCATTCGAAGGAAGTGGGTTAAGTTTTAAGAATTTGAGCCAACCTCCGTTGTGGACGTCAGGTGGTCGGGGGTTCGAATCCCGGCCATGGGATGGGTGTTCTTTGTGAGTGTCCCTTCATCATATCACTCATCCTCTAAGACCGTCAATTTCCGCTGCCGTCTAATTACCGTTAAGAAAGATGGTCGTGACCGTTTTTAAAGTAGTAACGGCCATGACATGGCTGGCCTAATTAATGTAATTTGAATGATTCAATTTTAAACAACATATTTGTGGTGAATTCAAGTGCAATTTAAAATCATTATTTACCATTCTGCACGATAAAATATTCATTTTTTTTTTTTTTAAAAAAAAGACGTGTACCATTTTTATATACTGTTAGATTTTAAACGGTAAAATATTTAGCCAAAAGTGGCAGGAAAACTAAGAAAATAAAAAAATCAATAAAATAACTTAGTTTGTTCATTCGATGAAATCAGTAGTAAGCAAAGTCGTTTTATATTCCTTCTGGCCAGTTCGATAAATGTTTTTGTGGTAGGATGCATCCTGTTAAAGATTTAGTTCTTCAGGCATTCCAGCTCCATTAATATCTCTCTTTTGGTTCTTGTTCGAGCAACACTGAGTGAGTTTTAATGCAGTCGTTGTTAGCAGTACGTAATAAATCAACTTTTTCTCGCCACACACTGACCATCACGTCACACCACCTCCGGGCGCATTAGTCACGTTTACCATTTCCTCGGCATGACCTCAGCATTGTTGCTGGACGTGAGCCTGCATTGATTATAGTTGAAGAAAGCCGGCAGGCATTTGTTTGCCATAGCTCTTAGTGTCTTTGACCAACGTGTAGGTGCTGCAAAAGTCGATGAACCAAATATTATCAACAAACTTGTACACTTAGTAATGTGGTATTTGCTTTCTTTGTGCGCTTAAGATAATGGCACTATATCAAGTAATTTGCGTCTTGCGTCTAGTTTCACACCTCAAATGTATTACAGGACTGTACATATTTAAACCATTACGTTTAAAATGTGTATGTGCCGGTAAGGAGTCTTGCGTAAGACTTGGTTTTTAACAAGACTATGAAGGCCGATTCCGTATAGGTGAAGCAGTGGAAGTTCAAAAATGCTTCGCCCTGCACACATTTGATAAGTTCTCATAAAATTGCAGCTTTGTATTAGATAGTACACATGGTATGCTTTTTCAATTATGCTTTTACTTTATACATATACGAAGTGTTATAGTAGTGGACTTGGTTAAACGTAGTCTAAATATATTAGTAGTGTTAACGAACATTGCATAAAGTTTTACTCAGTAATGACGTTTAAACAGTAACTTGAGTATGTTCCAGAAACTATTTCAATTTAATGAAATTTTGTCAACGTACGAGATGCCACTAAAATTAAATTACGTACTTGAACGATAGATAATATGGGTTAAGAGGCGAGCCACTGAGGTACACCAATGTGTATATATATATCCAAGATTCCTTCATCGTGATTAGTTGGTTTGAGTTTGTGTGTGTGGCGTACTCCGGTCAAGGAGATATATTCAGTTGACTGGCCGATTCATAATCTCGCTACCAAATCTTCTGTATTCTAGAGCCTCTCTACATATGGATGTTCCCTTTTATGAGTTCTTCATGAAGTCCATTCCAACACCATCGATTTTCATCGTCGCGATCAGCCAAAGGTGCCAGAATGGAATTCTGTCTATGTATTGTACCGTGCCGAGAAAGTACACTACTGTTCATATGAAGTGACACATTCTTCAAACCGTATAAAATGTGTCACTTTATGTGCACATGAGTGTACAAGGAGGAAGTCGAAGTAGACGCACATTCTCGATGTCCATGGGTGCCTCCAATCTTTATTCAAGTTAGTACAACGCGCTACGACGCCATGGGTTCTGCGTAGGTGTTCTTTACAAGTGTCCCTTCGTCATATCATCACTCCCCCATCTTCGCAATTAGCGTAAAGTTGCAGAATGGTGAAGTAATATAACCAAATCAACCCATCTTTATCCAGGGATATAGTCTTATGTGTTCCCGCCTGAATTCGACACCTTACCGACTTTTCGCCAGAACAGCAACACCAAATAAAAGAACAAACAGGAAGGTCCATCTTCTTTAAATCAACCTTGGATAACGCAGGCCTTTTATTGTCTCAACTCGCCTCTTCGAAGACAGGAAGCCAGTACGTGAGGTTGCAAGCGCCAGGGAATTGTGGTGCATGTTTTCACGCGGCCGTGGGAGGCAAAAACTTTCCGTTGTCTTACTGGAACAATAGTCCTGTATAGTCGTGACCCTAGCAAAGATAAGACCGTGACCGACTATGTAACAAGTTTCTCCCCTTCCCCACTGGATTTTTCCAGACCATTGTTTGAAGATGCTGGTTGGGGACGTTGTTTCCCTGTAGCGGCTCTGAACTTATTCCATTTCGCAGAAACAAGCCACTCTTTGTTATTTCCAGTCTGCCCGAAACCCCATCTTTAGCTACACAATACTTCTGGGAAGACAAAATTAACATGAATTTTCATTGATTTATGATAAAGCTCATATGTTCTGATAGGGACATTTAGAGATAAGAAAATTTCAACTGAACCTTATACTTCAAAGAACATATTATTATTAACATTCAACCTTGAATAATTTGGTAAACACAGATATGTTACGTAGAAATTTAAGCGTAAAATACAGGCTTAACCAGGATTATAGCATACCTACCGTGCCATTGCTCTAAAAACTGAGCTAGCTAGCTACTCCTGGTTCGTCTCGATTTCTCGCTTACACTGTTCTTTGTGGACGAGAGGCCATATAGATTAGGGATTCAAGTCGTGGTCGAGCCTGTATTTTTCCCTTTCAGTTTCTTCATATTGAAATTCCTTTTTTGTATTCTATTTTTCCAAACCACCAAGGAAGTTAGTTTCGTTACAAGTAAGAGATTAGTTACCCATACTCCCAAGAAAATAGCTATTTCAAACACTGCTCGGTTTGTATACACCTGGGCCAACGTTAAGTTTGGTTTCGTGCATGCACTGCAATGCACTTGCCCCAAGATACATAAAATTTGTTGCCTATTGACGGGATTCACTCCTATATTACTTTGAAAGTTAAGAATTTTCGGGAATGTTGGCTAAGACACACACAAAACGAAGTTAATTTTTTTAAAAAACTTGCTCGGTGACGATTGGCACCTTTTAATAGTGGATGTATTATTTGTAGTTGATATTTTGCCTGGCCCTTTTCGCGATTTGTTTCCCTCTGGTGGTCATTTTAGAACGTAGCATATTGTTTTGCTTCTTGCACGAACTGAGTAGCAGGTTCGATCCATCAGCAAGTTCCTGAAAGTTGAGGAAGTGCAATGCAATTGGGGCAGAAATATGGTAAGAATTGGCATGAACAAGAGTTCTTGTTGCCTGTCTCTGCATTTTACTTCTGCTAAACGGATAACTGTGCCGCAGGCTGCCATGTGTAAACCTTAATAAGAACTAGGTCTGAACTCATTTGGCGACCGAAGAGGAAATAAAGATCAAGCTGTTTTGCAAATGTGTTGTTTTATTGATGGCACGCAAGGCGCTGTTAAGATACCAATTAAATGATAGTTTCGTTGCCACAGCAGGTGTACGTTTCCGTACCCTTGTTTTAACCTTTTATGGAACGTTTTGTACGAAGATTGATGGTGAGGCATTAAGAGTATCACACATTGTCAACTTTATCCTCATGGTTGACAATTCATCAGCTTGTTAATCAAATAATTTCGATGTCGCGCCCCGGGAGCTTTGCCCCCCCCCCCCCCCCTGCACGCCTCGTTACGGGAATTAAATGCTTGGCAACAGTGCTTGCTTCAAGGATCGATGCGTGTTTTCCCTGACCTCTGCGTGGTGCGCTGTTGCCAGCTGTCACGCATTGCGTGCTCGTTACGAAAAAAGGAGTAGGCGAGTTTTCAACTTTTTTTTTATTCCCTCTCGCCCTTTCTCTCTGTTCCCCCCTTCCCCCACGCCTTTGCAAAGCATCATCAATCTCCTCAAGTCAAAAGCTGAGGAGGGGGAGAAACCGCTTGCATTTGCTGACAGTGTTGTCGAGCCGAAGTGTATGTACTACTTTCCGTGCAGCATACGAACGAAACTCATCCTTTTGATTTCGCCTGCACGTCGTCTTCTTTTTTTTTTTACGAGTCACGAAGAAAAATTACGGCGGATGTTTCAGCACTCGTAAAGCTTCTTTTATTGTGATGGTTAAAAAAAAGAAGAAAAGAGGCGCGATGCATGAAATAGCGTTCGCATTTTTCTACGCTACGTTCATTTATTTTTTTGCAGATCATTGTTTAAGCCAGCGATTGTCACACTGATAATGATCCAGGAAATCAGTTATCGTATAAAGACTTGAGCACGATTTCCATCATATCGAACCCTTAACTCTGCAATTGCTTTTGCTGCTACGTATACTTTGCCCCCCCCCCCCCTCCCTTCCTTCACATAACTTACATACCATTCCACTAAAATTCGTTCTAGTGAAGGTACAAAGTGTTTCCATGGCACCTTTTTATTTCCTGGCTGCAGGGTCGATAAAATTTCTGTCATTATCTAGCATTATTTTTCTTTAACTACGACTTACACATTATCCACCTTGTTTCAAACTACGAATTGAACATTATCAAGCTCGTCCATTATGTACACGTTTCGATATCCTCCCAGAATTAAGATAAACTAAGATGCTCATTTTTTTTGTCCACAACAGGCTCGTCAAGTTTACTTGTAGTCGTCAGGCTTATAATTATCAGTTTTCTGCAAGCCTTTGATAAATAGTAAACTTATGCCAATAATAAGTTTTTGTCCTTGGTGTACACGTAAGCCCAGCTTGAAGTTCGTTGCGTGACGAAAAGGAAAATTTCTTGATGGATATTCAGTGAACAACTTCTCCCACAATGCATTTCGCGAAATCACGCCCGCCACCATTTTCCAGGCAAACAGATCAAATCCAGCGTTTGAAAACATGTCTAGTAGGAATTGTGCGCCTGGTAGGATTATCATGATCATACGAGGAATGTGTACGTACATAATATCGCAAATTTCTTGCTGTAAGAAGGCTTTTCATACTCTTTTTCTTAACATGTGCTAATCTGTTTTCCGGACTTAATGCGTATTTCTTCCCAGAGTGCACTGCGTGATGACGCCAAGTTGAATATCATCCGTTGATGCATCCAAAATGGCTGCAGGATAGGCATGTTTGTTTTTCCTGCACGTATGAGAGTTCTACAATGTGATTTCCTCATTGTTAACAATAATCGTTGTTGCAAGTGTAGTTAGTTTATTTGATAATTGAAGGAGTAGGGAGTTCTCAAACGTAAAAATAATAAATGTAGTGAGCATTGGTGTATTTTTATCGAAATTCAAATGTGCTGAAGCTGGTGGTTGCAGCAATGTCGTTAATTCCTTGAACTTTTTTGCATATTTATTTTGGCGATTCAGAAAGCAGGAAAGCTCTTGTTTTGACAGTTATCTTGGCACTGGATATACTTGCTCGAAAGTAAACTTCCTCAAGAATTTGGACCGTTTTCGAGTCTCTAAAACGCTTTGGTCGCGGTTTCATTCGGAGTTTGCGACCTTCATTTGCCCTTCAACGAATGCCTAGCTATGCTGTAGCTGGTGGGAGCGGTTCTTCCTCCCCCCCCTCTCTTCCTCCCCTCCCCATGCTGACATTATCTTGTCTCGAGCGGATAACAGTGGTAGGGCAGTCACATGTCCGGCGGGGAAAGTGGGAGAAGATTTGAAAGGGGAGGAAATGTTGTTCCGCAGGGAACTACCAGCCTGTGACGTTCGCGGCGTTGCCAAGTCTCTGCTCGTTCTCATTTTCCTACGTGGCATGCTGTTTCCCTCCCTCCGTCCACCATTGCAGGAGGGAAGAGGACAGGAGACCATTTGCTGCCGCCCTGCGTAAAGCTGACCACATTAACACCAAGGTTCTTTTTTCTTCGGAAAAGACCCGGAAGGGGGTATTTATGTTTTTATCACCACTTGCAAAATGCGTTTATTGGGTCCATCAAAGGAATCTTGGAGGCTGTTATTCTTAATGTGACAGTTAACTTAAAGCGTTCTTCGGGTCCTATTTCCGGAATGTGAACCACCAAGACAAATACCCACGATGCAATGGCTATTTTATGCCTATCCAATACTATTTGTCTACGCATTCCGAGTGTCACGTTTTCTGTATCGTTTTAACGTTATTATAGGATAAAGAGAATAATGCTGAATACACACTGGTGTATTTTTGTTATTTAGCGTACCCTTTGTGCTTTTTGGTTAATCGCGACGAATATGAGAGTGATGTGAAATTGATGAAGCGGATACTCTAACCCCGGGCCGTCACCCCACTACCGAGTTCGGCGCATACTGTTGTTGAAAAATGACTTTGGAAATGTGTTGTGTGCGTGTGTTTATGAGAGAGAGGGGGAGGGGCTATTCCCTTTGCTGGCAGAGAGGGCGAGTGCGTTTCTGTCTACAATTTTATCTTTGTTTCTTGCAAATTTCTCTTTAACTGTCTGCAAGTAAAGGTAAACTCTTTTGCGAGAGGCATTTTAAAGCACCAACCGTGTTCCATTTGAATTGGAGCAGACTTCTGCAACCATTTTGCTATGAATTTTATACGTTTTAACAAATTATCCAACATATTCAGTTTTCTCCATAAACGAAATTTGGAATCTGTATTTCTGGCTGCATTTTCCTCCTGTATTTGGTAGACCAAGTTGTCTGGCTCCACCAGACAAAGATATGTGGTGGCCGAGGCGCTGAGTGACGGACTCTAATGTTGCTACTGAGGCCTGATCCGGTCATGGGTATCCATCCCCTGTGCTTGTCCCTTCGTGAGTTTAATCCAATATTCGTCGTGGAGATCAATGTTTAGAGTAAGAAAAGCGACGTTAAACAAGATGAATACTATACATAAAATACTCTTCTGTAGGATGCTGTAACTTTAAATCCAATGACGGAGTGCCTCCCAAATGGCGCAGTGGGTAGCGTCGTCACCTTGTAATCAAGACGTTCCGGGTTCAATACCCGGTGGATAGTTCTATCACACTTTAAACTGTAGGTCCAGGCCCGATTAACCTTACTGTGCATAAAGTAGACTTAAAACACCAACTCGATTGAATCAATCAATTCCAATGCCGTATTTCCCATGCATGTCGTCTTATGGTGAGGTGAGTGGAAAAATAGTTAACGGCCTTGTGTTGCAAAGTATCATTTGAAACGAGATAAGAAGAATGTGAGAAGTGTGCTCTCATTTGGAATAATCTTTTATCCAGTTTGAAGAAATCGCTTGTATTGTTTCTATGTTTGGCATGCTGTTTATTATCGCACCGCCCCCCCCCGAACTTTTTATTTTTAAAAAAGGATCATGTCACCCTGCTTCGCAAGAAAAGCCGAGGCGCATAACGACCAGAGGCAGCGGTCAAGCTCTCACAATTGGGTCACTTTCTAAACGGCAGATGACTGCTTCACACGCTCGCAGCGCGGAACGCCGAAGAGGAGGAATGGAAGTGTCTAGTCGGCAGAACAGCCATGACACAACTTTCACATGCCCCCCCTGCATGCCACGTAGTTCGGTCGTCGTGTGACCATTAGTTATCGCCGTCTTGTATCCAGTGGCGTACCCAGGATTTTCTAAAGGAATGGGTTATGTATACTTTTTCTTGGCAGTCAGCCCTCATTTTGTCATATTTTCCTACCTTTGACGTTCTTTTTTAGGAATACTGGGCCAAAGGGAGGGGCCACTGCTTGTATCACACTTTGGAGTAGGTGCGCGTTTTGCTTGTAAGAGGATGTTATTTTTGTCCCCACTCCTTCCCGTGTTGTACGGTGTCGTTTTTGTAGATTGTCGGTTAAAAACTTGCTTTTTTTCCGTCTTGAGACACTCGGGGATAACATTTTTGAAAATGTAGTTTCGAAGAAGAAGAAACAGCCAATAGTGTAAATGAAGATGCCAAAATCACTTTGGTCATTAAATACTTGTGCGATTGGTTGCGGGCCATATTACATTTAACTCATACGAAACATAATGCTTCAAATAAAATTAAAGGTTTTATAAGCACCAAGTAGGGCCTCTTAAAGAAAAGTGTGTTAAGTCCGAGTTTAGACAGCCCTGGTCCAAAGTATGACATACAGTTTGTTGATGGTATGGATGTAGCAGATATTGGCAGGCATAATTCCATCGGTATATCGGTAAAAGTTACAAATTATTACCGACTAAACAATTTAGTGTAAGAATTTTTAATTTTTTATGAATACATACAAATAGTTTTCCTCCTTTTAAAAATATTTAATTACTTAGTATTTTTTCGAAAAGTATCTATTTAAAGAGGTTAAGCAACGATTCATATTCTTCAAGGAAAACTTACAATGTCGTGTCGGATCGGTAGAATGTCGATCCATCCCTAATGCAACTTGTTTATAGTCTGTGAATGCTTTCTGGAATTTTTTTCTCTTTGTTGCAGGGTTCCAAGTGATTAATGTAAATAATAATAACAAACATTTTGAAAGTATGATCAATAATAAATATTTTCAGAACCCCATTATTATTTTTTTAACGAGGCCTCAGATTCAAGTAGCGTTTTGGCATTTTTTTATTGGGATCCTCCTCTGTCTTCAGTCTATCTTTCAATCATTCCATGTACCTTCGCCAATAATTTTGAATAACATTCTTCAAGTAATCAATTGCAAATATTCTACATAACTCGTTGTAAAATGAAATCCGTGTGGATCCAACGGCTATCTCAGCAGACGAGCTTTATTTTATCACGAACAGGAAATTATACTCTTCCCATAAAGGAATGCACCATCAGCATCTAACCTGCACGTTCGTAAACTTTCGCAGGAAATTTTTGTGTGTCCACATGCATGGGAGTCCGGAAGGGGGGCCGTGGCCCCCCTGGAAAATGAAAGTCAACAAAAATTATGTATTTCACACATATAATTTCATTTTAGCCACAATAATATGTGTTAATTATTGCATGAACATCATAAATTCAAATTTAAGCAATGGTTTTTTTAGGGAACAACATTATTTTTGGAGAAAATGTGCCTTCCTTGCCCCCCCCCCCTGGGTACCTTCCTTGCCCCCCCCTGGGTACCTTCCTTGCCCCCCCCCCCCTGGGTACCTTCCTTGCCCCCCCCTCCCGCTGGGAAAAGTCCTGCGGACGTCCATATCCACATGTATAATGCATGTGTAAAGAAACTCCACGCCCTCCAGAATGAAAGTTCTCAAAGGACACATGTCCATTTGGACACCTTTTGGCTGCTGTTCTAAGCAATCGTATTGTTTATCCCCTGTTGGATTATTGATCTGACTCGTATATTGCTGAGGGATTGCATCCCATTTAGAATCTGAACAGTGGCATTTTTTCGGGCGTTCCTTCATTATGATTTTGTTTATTACCTTCCTTTTCTACCCCTTTTGTTAATCGCGACGATGAGATTGAATTGTGATATTATGAAATGGAAGGTGGGGGCAAACGTGCCTGAATTGGGCTCGGAACCTGCCTTCGAAGTGCTTTATACTGACCACTGTCAAGGAAGCCGGCTATACTCAAATGAACAATGTTCTTTTAAAATCTACAGTTGGAAAGCCTCCCTGTGTAAAACTATTTATTAAGAAAGACAATGTTTGAAATTTGTATTCATGTCCAGACATTATTAGAATAATTAAATCAAGAAGACTTAGGTGGGCAGGCCATGTGGCACGAATGGGAGAGGAAAGAGGAGTTTACAGGATTCTTGTTGGGAAACCTGATGGTAAGAGACCAGTAGGAAGGCCAAGACGAAGATGGAGGGACAACGTCGAGATGGATCTAAGGGAAATCGGTAGGGATGGAAAAGAGTATATAGAACTTGCTCAAGATAGGGACAGATGGAAGGCCTGTGTTGCTGCAGCCATGAACCTTCGGGTTTAAGAAGGCTAGAGAGTTAGTTAGTTAGTTTATGTTTGAAATTAGGTCAACCAGAACACTGAAGCTCAGATTACCCTTTACCCTTAACCCTTAAAATTGTGGCTTCATTAACAAAGCACTATTAAAGTTTATGTTGATTCCAGCGAGGCTGATTGTACTCGCACATAAATAAGTTTCATTGTATCTGGAACTTAAATTGCTTGTCTTTTTGTTGCGACAGTGGTGGTGTTGGAGGATAGTGGAGTGTGTTCCTTGCTTCAACGAAACCTGGCCCTTAGAACTTTTAGATGTTCGTATTTGTGAAGGTCATTCAATGTTGAATTTGGTTTCCGGAAGTTGAAATTTGCACATTATATGTTCATGTATCCTAGGCATTGTTTTCTGACCAAGGTTTTTCGTTCTTGTTTCAGACAAATCGGAACGACTCGGGTCCAAAACTCGCCAGGATCGGAAACGGAAATCGAGCGGTGAAAACTACTCCCGAACGCCGCAGCAGGCCAAGCCGAAGAACAAAAAGGCGATAAGGCGGACGACCCCCGACCCGGAGCGGCCGCAAGAGGACGTCGAGAACAAGGTCAAGTCGGCGAAGAAGAAGCTAGCGGAGGTGGTGACCCTCAACGCAAGTTCCAAGAAGATCCTCGAGGAAGCGAACAGCAAGTTGCGCAGGGTTCAGATACGCGTCGAAGACTGTCTCCAGGTGAGGACTTTCGCTGCGCTCAAGAAAAAGGACACGAACGCCGGCGATAGTGATCTAGTGGTGGTTGTGAAACACACGGAACGGGAATCGACTACTCCCGTGCCTGTGGTACCCGAACGGACGGAAGACCCTAGCGACGCGGCCCCTGTGGTACCCGAACGGACGGAGGACCCGAGCGACGAGCGAGCGAAGTCGCCCGTCCAGGAGGAGGAACGATCGACGTGTTCGAGTGACGCGAAGCAAGAGGTGGTAGCGGTCGAAGAGAGTGAACGAAAGGAAGTACCTGCTCAGGAAACTAGTGGTGCGTCGGAAAACGAGAAAGTAGAAGTGCTCGATTCGGTTCCCGACAAAAGTGATGAAGTTGGTGATGCAAGCACTAGTGAGTCCCCAGTACCTGCCGAGGAAGAGCCAGAAGGAGAGTGCACGGAAGAACCCAAGGCGGATGCTCAAGAGAGTGTGAAAGAGGAGGCAGAGGAAGCGCCAGAAGAGGAGAGCAAGTGCGACTGTGTCAGTGCGGAAGAGTGCAAGGAGGAGGAGAGGACAGAGGAGAGGTTGAGTCCCACAGCTCAGGATGGCCCGTCCTCACCGAGGATGGAAGGCGACACGGCGCTGCGGTTCCCGGACGATCGCTCTGACTCTGGGGTGAGCTCTTTGCGAGGCGACGGAGCCCGCTCTAGCGGCGATGAGCGTTCGGGCTCTCGTTCCAGTGCGTTAAGTGACGAGCGGAGCGGTTCCAGGCCGTCGGCTTCGGAGGAACAACAGCAGCATCAGCGGTCGCCGTTCGTTTTGGACAAACAGGAGCCGGTGCGCGTGTGGCGCGATCCGAGTCTCCTCGTTGGGGAGCCGCACGTCAGGCACATACACAGTGTTCAGCATCAGACGCTCATGTCTCATCCCCCGACGTCCGTTTACTCGGGGTCCGGTCCCGCCCCCGCCCCCGGTGCACCACATCCCGCCCCTGCTCTTACGCAAGCCCCCCTGTCGTTGTCCCACTACCCACCTACGTTGCTGAACCCCCACCCGTTAAGTTCCATGCATCCGGGTGGACCTTTGGGAATCCACGGCCCCCTGTACCCTCAACTGCCAGAGATGTTGTGGAAGCAGAGGTACCACCCGCCCCTTCCCGTGGGAACTCACCTGATTCCTGGCCATCCCGCTGAGGAACTCCTAGAGAGGGAAAGAGATCGACAGGAACGATTGATCAGGTAAGCATTCAAATTCCTGTAGCATTTGCAACACATTACAGATTTATGCTTATTGTATACAGGGTGTTGCAAGTAAGTACTTCCCCATGTGCTGCTTCTACACACCACTGTACCCATGATCGGACCCACGTCAACTTCTCGATCATTTTATCCATTGTCGACTGGCGACAGAGTAGTCTTTACACATACAAAGTCCCAATTTGTCATTTTGACTATTTACACCCCATAAAGATGAAAAGTTCTGCACAAACTCCTAGTAGTTTATCTCTATTCAGCTTGTTTTCACAATACATGCATACATAGTTCAATAAGCTGACTTGGGGAAAATGACAGAGCTATTGGACATGCTATTTTCCCAGAATGTCCAACAAGAAACTTACCTAGGGGCTTAGAGACCCACACATTTTTTATCACAAATTCAACACACCAGTTGGTTATGGAGTAGCTGCTTCCTTTGTTTATACAGGTGCAGTTACATAGAAATTATAATAATTACAAAAATCACCGTTACCATCCATTTGTACACTGTCACTGACATGAGTGACATATCCCAGCCTCCTCTGTACGTTACCTGTATGATTTTATGGACAAAATATACAGGAACACTGTGAGCACCCACTTAGGGAACTGTAATTTATTTTCAGTTTTTATAAAAATATTCACAGTTAAAAGACATTACAAATGAGTATGTGTACTTACCTGGCAGTCCCCCTCTTTGAACCCTCGGAGAAGCCAGGGCGTAATCTGTTGAATACTGAGCAACATGGGGTTACACTTGCGTCCTTCCCCGTGGATTTGAGTTTTTAAGTCAACTTTATGGCCAATGTGGACTGGACCCACAGTTTATAAGTGGGATACAAACTACCGGGTATCCAACCTGGGATCTCCTGATTATTCTCATTGGGTATTCCATGTTGAGAAGCATGTGGTGAAGTAAGTACCTTATGTGTAATACCCCCTAAGTCCCCAATATGTTGGTAGTCTTTCTGGCAAGAATCCCTAACACATCATTACAATGTAGAAAAAGTATGCCAGAAAGAAACTAGGAGTACACACGAAGAGAGAGGAGTTCACCTTCAATTTTCTGCATGTTGATTCTTTTTTGTTTAGTAATGTCAGTTGTCAAAGAACAGAAATATTTAGAACACCCTGTATACAGTATATGTTGTGTATTTTCATGCTTGTAAACTATGAAATTAGTAGTTGATGCCATTTTATGTTACTCCTTATGCTATATTTGCTACCTTGCGTTTGGGCATTATTAGTTAAGTATCTCTACTATCAAAAAAGATCGCCATATGGACACTTGAAAGCAAAACAGGCTATATTCGGTTGCTGATAACAACATTACATGAATTAATTTTAGTAAAAGTTGATTTTTGTTGGAAGGGTAACTTGAATGTGATTGTGGTTGATCAAAAAACAAGCCTACCTTATGTGTATGTTGTAAAAAATAAAGTTATGGTTAGTCATGTTGTCTTGAGGATATCAATCAGTGGTCAAAGTCCACAGTTAAGAGAACTTTTATAAAAAAAAACACATGTAGGTAATTTGCATAAGTTGTGCCCCACCCTACTCACTACGTTGTCTCCATGGTGATCCATACATACATCCATCTCCTCTTCTAAAACTCCACTAACCCTTCCCCATGCTAGAAATTTCCACTTTGAGCACGGATATCTATAGGAAACTGTTCCATGGGTCACCGAACAATGATTGTTATATCGATAATAATTCATTTGGCATGAAATATCTGGAAATTGCTAGTCATGTAATATTAAAGCAGTCAGTTATCCTAACTTAGTTATTCAACACGTATTCCGTGTTACTAGCCCCATCAGTGGGATATGGGTGAGTAGTTGGTAGAATGAACCATCTTCAAATTAACCCAAATTGGAGAAACTATTATTTCTGCACCACAAACTCTGTAGAACAAATGCAAATATGTTGAAATACTCACTTAGACTTCCAAAACTAATGAATTTCCTTTCTCAATTGGAATATTGTGTAGACTTGTGACCTCTACAGCACGGTCAGTATGTGTATGTGAAGTTATCACTGTATGTGAAGTGATAATAATTGGTAGAATGCGAATTACATGATATTTTTATAGGTCGTTATCAGGGATGCTTCAAAAGTTAAATCATTAGTAAATGGACCAGATTTAGTGCTTAAATGTCAGGGGGGAAAAATAGACAATGTAATTTTTGTTATAGGGGTTGTAAGCAGGACAAAAGTTATCAATGATGCGATGTAATGTGGCAAAATTTTGGTGTTGCGTTTTATTTATTTATTACGTCTTCTTCATCATGGTGATGTTAAGGCTTTGTAGCCTTTTCTTCACTATGTTTACATCGAAATTTTAGTATTAGAAAACAACAGTGTACCCATTACATCGGAAATATTGAAAACAAAGGAAGACTATATGTTGCACAGAAAAAATACAGGAATAAAAATCTAAACTGTAGGCAGGGGGAGACAACACACACACACACATGCACACATGCTCACATATTCATGACAGTAATTTGAAATATGAAGTTGAATAAAGGGATATCAGTGATTTTCTACACAACCGTGTTGTTGTTGTTACATGTTATTGACTGCTTGATTTGTCGATATACCATACCTGAATATCAATATTCCCAATTTAATGATTTGTAGTTTATTAACTTTTGAAGATGGACTAAGGTGGAAATTCTTGAAGAGTATGTTCCAAATTTCTGCAGACTGCATATATAGAGTATACATTTATCCAAGACAGGCATTAAAGTTATTTGTGTCTTACGAATTATCATAATAAATTGGACATGCATTGCAATCTCCATGCCATTTGACACTACGATTTACAGAAGAGAGACTTTTTGCTAATGATTGATCCGAGAAACTTATGAGTACATCCTCAGTTGCAAATGAGAATGAAGAAAATTGGCTCTTTCAGTGGAAAATCACAAAATCAGTGCAAATAGAGAAAGGGAGGGGAGAAGAGATGCTTGGAAGCATCGGGAAATCGTTTCTGCTTGCTATGGGAAATGTACAGTCACGGACACTTCTGGGTCGTAACAATTCCATTAACTTTCAATGGAACCGTTACAACCCAGAAGTGTCCATAACTGTACAATAGAACATCATTCCCTATGCATCGCCCTTTACTGTCTTATGGAAGGGAAACCGCATTATGGCGATGCCTGTTGTTTGTTGATTGACCTGTTGGTTTGAGATACTAGCGCAGTAAAGCATTGTGCGCATTGTTTGCCACCGGCGTCGTTTCTGCTGCAATGCAGGGAATAATACTGGACATTGCATATCCTCTACTAACATGTCTCCTACGATGTGAACCCCTCAATATGTTGTTGTTTGATGTGGTATTCAACACAGTGTCAGGTGAATTACAGTTACTTGGCTAAAAAGTAACAGTTACTCATTTTAGAAAGGAACCCAGTTGCGGTTACTGTCTTCTGGAAATTTTCTTGCAAATAAGTTGTACACAATCAATGATCATTAATTGTACAATAAATATATGAAAACTGACCGACCTCTGGGCGATTCCACGAAAATCCAGCATAACATCCAGGGAAGATGCATAGTTGCAAATTTTGCTCTTCTTCCATGTTACAAATGTTCAAGTTAACATTATAAGTATCATAAAGTATCTATTGATAACGTTACTTTTATTATTGCAAAAGAAATAACTGTCAACAGCCACTTTTAAAAGCAGCTAGGTACAGATTTTTTTTTTAAAAAAGATGACTATTTAGACATGGAAGGTTTCATGTGTGTGAGAACCTTACTACATGTTGCAGGGTGTGTGCTGACCGGGTATTTCGTAAAAGCTTGTAATTATGCGTGAATTATTGGCACCAGGAATCAAATGGGAATTCTGCATGGATTTGCTTCATGAACTTGCTACATCTAAACTAAATCCCATCATATATAGACATTCATACGGATTCTAAAGTACATTTTTTTAGCCATGGAAGCACTAGTTTTTCCTTCGCCTAGTTGAGAAACAATCGTACGCAAATAAACCTAATTTTGTTAATACCTCTTGAATAGCATAGATTTGGCACACCAAGGGACTGATGGAACCAGTTGAATTCTGAAACCTTTTAAATGTAAAGGTAATGTAGAAATCAATGCCAAATAATGATTTCGTACGAATCTGTCAACTTTCAGCTAGCAAAGTTTTGACATCTCAATCCAACTGTCTCCTTGTCGTCACGTTGAATCATCTATCCCCAAGACTCGATCTAACATCCCCCCAGCTAACAGTTTCCACTTTAAGCTTTGCCTACAAGAGTCTAGATTGAGAAATCTGATTGCGACTATCCTCATTGCTTACACCCACATTAGGAACTTTTTTTTCTGCCAACACATACCATCTAAACTGGCAAGTCTTTACTTGTCACGAAAGTCGAGCGTTCCCACGCGAAAGTAATTAATTTGCACCACATGCTCGGTCCCTTCGCTTCCGTATCCAAGGTAATCAAGAAGTCGTGCCAACAGCCCTTCGTCTGCATGAAATGATTTTTTTTTTTTTTAAAAAAAAGGAAAGTGTCAGTGCATCTTCCATCTGGCCTCAGCTGAGGGCAGGAAGGGGGAGATCGATTTTCCAAGTTTCTGTATATCCATACTATTTCCCTTGTTCTTAAACTTGCGTGCGCGCACAGCTGCGTGCTCTCTGAGCCCAAGAACGCATTAGAGAGCAAGTTACGTGTCAAAGAAATGGCAGTTTGCCAGCAGAGACCGGTTGGACGATGGTCCAGCTATGTCGTGAATAATGTATGAAGGGAATGAACAGTGGCCTAGTTAGCAGACGTTTCAGGTGTCTCCCCCCACCTTCCCTCCCCTCCTTCCCAAACGTTTCTTTACAGAAAAAAAAGTTGCAATACCACTTCTTAAAATTTCGTACGTAATACACGATATTATACTTAAAACTTCTAGGAGACACTTGTTTTTCCTTTTCATTTAGTTCAAATAAAGTGCCTGTTCATAATTTATATTCCCCTACATTCTTTAGAACAAGGACTCATTTTTTTGTCCACGTGAAAATGAGGACACTTCCAATGATGATCATTATACAGTGATCGAGAATGAACTGCTTCACTTCCATCCCTGAACCTACCGGGAAATCTAATATTAATTTGAGATCTTTAATACAGAGCTGAAACATGAAGAAACTTTTATACACCGGTACTTGTGATTCATAACCTCACTAGTCGACATCTATTAATTAACTTATTTATTGAAATTTCCAGTACAGCAGAAGCCATATTAAACCGGAAAGAAACAACAGTAAAACAGTCCACTAGTGTTAAAAGAAAACCACACACAAAACAAGATAAAATAAAATAAACAAAATATAAATATAAACAAGCCGAGACAATACCAAGGTAAACAGATTATTTTCACAAGGCATTACTTACGTTGTTTTTTTTCAAGTTGGTGATTTCAAGTTTTTCAAGACTAATATGTACTGAATATCTACTTGGTTTGAGATGATGTTGAATTGTGTTAAAGAAAAGTTCAATTGGTGTTTTAGATTCCACAACAATTGTTTTAGATTCCACAAGACCACTGTTAATGTTAATGTAGCTGCGACGCGAGATGAAAGTCTAATATTATCCCACGAATACAAACAGTCTGGTATATAATCTTCAACCATACTGACATTGTTCAAACACTATAAAATGCGATAGATTGCAATATTGCTGTGTAACTCAACCATTTGGAGATTACACGTATATGAGGGGAAAAAATCGAAATAGTTACATATGCATATCAGTTATTTTGATATCCCTAGAAAAACGTGCACTATTACCTCATTGTTACAATAGCTTTTCTTCAAATGACGCTTGTTTTACAGATTTTTTTGTTTTAAAAATGAAATGTGTTGTCAATTCGATTGATTGACCTTGAAATTCGCGATCCAGTTTCGGCATACACTGTCCACAGTTCAAAAGGTAATAGATTTTTTAAATGAAAAGTTCAATGTAAGTTTATCTACGAAGCCTTCTAAATCTGTAGGAATTAAGTGTGTTGTTTCCGGCATAAAATTCACATTACACGCTGTAAATGCCCGTGTGCGAACAAACGCTATCTATTGGCAACCAGCCAAATTACAATGGCTCTACAAGCTGTTAAAGAGTCCAAAGTCGAGTGCCGTCTTTCTCCATTCATGGCGTAGGAAGTTGGCATGGGTCGATGCTCGTAACTAATCACAATAATCTGTATTGCTACCGAATCATCAACAGTTCCGAACGCACACAAAACTTACAGATCTCTTTGATTTCGCCAATAATAATAATAATAATAATTATTATTATTATTGAATGTCCAGTCCACCTAACCTATATTCTCCAATGAGCGTCGATTGTGGTCATATGACTGCTATGCATATATTTACACAAATAAAACTCGTCCACGAAATCAAATATTTGCTTCCTGAATCAGCGTTGCCAGGTTTTGAACATTTTAGAACTGTTCACTCATGTCAAAGTGGATGGACGGCTGTCCATTAATATTATGAACTTGCCCGTTGACTCGATCAATTGAAGTTTGCACTCCGTCAGATCTGTCGCGTTGTTAGCCCTCTGTAAATGCGGCCGGGGGCGCGATGCTGATCACATCACCCCCACCTTCGGCCGTGATGAAGAAAGTGCGGGGCCCTAACTCCACACCCCCTATACGCCTTCATGGCGTGGTGCAAAGCACAGGGGAGCACTTTTTCTTTTTTTCCACACTCGTACAATTTCTGTGCCACATTTTTTTTTTAAATTCACATGTAATAGTAGTAGGTACTTGTTTGTTTATATATTTAACTGAGTCCATATCCCAACCGGTCAATATGTAAACAAGATAAATGTAATGATACCATTGACTTTGAATAGGATTATTACAACCCGGAAATATCCATGACTGTACATGCAAAGTTTTGTAATTAAATGGTTTGGAGTGTATTTTAAATATTATTTCAACTTTATTGTAAGCCGTGGAAAGTTTTCGGTGTCAGTGCTCCATCACTATCCTTTACGACGTTGTTGTGAGGGACTGATATTCTCAAAACCGCTCTTTACAGCACAAATCAGACCGGATCGTGGAACTTGCAATGGGAATCCATGCATTATGTACGTACACAGTAGTAAAGAATTTGGATACTATTTTGACAGCGTGAATACAAAAGAAGTCCGTTCATTGTTACGCTATGCATAGTTAACAGTAATCCACTAATCTCTGTAACAAAGCTCAAGTTGGTGGCGTAACACATTTTGAGAGCTACGGACTACCAAACTGCTATTCTTTCGATAATGCCTGGTCAGCACATTAAGTGCCTGCCACCTTGCCTGTTTCGACACCGGAGTCCGCTGTTATTGCATTCAAAAAGCTCCCCAGTGAGGGTCAAAACAGATTTTGGAGCTCCATTGGGATCGAACCAGGGACCACTGGCACCAAAGCCGAGAACATCATTCAGATGCTTTATCGTAGTCGTACAGTGGGATCCATGAGTATTACGTGCAAATTGTCCATCCCCACGTTCGTGCATTTTATTTGACCCAGTACGATCTTCAAGAATTAAAATTAAACTCAAAACAAGCTGTTGACAACTTCTGCACCACATAGGATGTTAAGAGAAATTAATGAATATAGTCGTTGACAATTTCCCGAGCCATACTAGTGGATCCCACTGTATATTTCTGACTAATACCATTGAAATACAATCAGGTAAACAATTCGTAAGCTATATATAGATTTCTATGTCGATGTTGCTTTAATCAAAAAGTAAAAAGAACGGCAGTTTTAGCTTCCCCCATCCTTTCACAACGTTATGCGCGTGACTGACTCATTGCATTGTTGTTTCATATCGGATTTGGCAAGGATTAGATGCTGCAGATGTCATTGACTCGGGTCTGCTTGCTTGGCAGTTTTTTTACTTGATAAGCTTAGTTACGCCCAATAATGCTATTGCTGATTCTTATCATTAAAAAAGAAAAGCCCTTGGTAAATTGAATTTTGTTTTCTTGCCACCAGATAACCTCGCTGTTGTTCGCGCGTGGGCAGGTAAATCGTAACCTTGCTTTCGTAACGATCGCTCGCCACTATAAAATATGCATTTTTTTTTTTTAAATTGGATATTTTGTGTAATCATTCCGTCGTTCTGACTGGACCGGTGGAAAATGCAAGACAATGCATAGTTGCTGGAACTGTCGTTTTTTAGTGCCATGAAACGTCCCGTGTCATTGAGCGAGCGTTTTGTCCCAGATAAGCTCGACACGAAAGTAAGTAGTTGGGTATTGTTCGCTCGCTTGTTTATAGCGAACGTTGGCACAATTATTCAACGCGATTGTTATTGCTCTTCCCGCGGAGCTTTGGAAGTGGGATGCTAGATTGGCCCAAACTGTGCATATTTATTGCATAAACTTCCGTTTTCGCACCCGATCTCGGGAAAGGGGAGGGGGTTAGACCTTGACTGTTTGGGCGGCACGATCTCCCAGTGCAGCTGCATGTTGCGCGATGGCCGATGTGGCAACGCAGCGCGCACCGACCGCCAGCGAGGTAGCCATCTTGAATAACGATCCATCTGCTTTCTGTAGCTGTTGAGATTCGTCCAGGTCTGTGCTTTTCCCAGAAGTCTGTTCGCAGGGCTTGGCAAGGCGTTGCAATTCGCGACAAGGCTGCGGCTTGTAGGTGTTCCATTCTTGTATAATTGCTGCAGCGGGTCGGCGTGTGTGTGTTTTGCGCTACAAGGCCTCTTTTGCGTCGCGAAAGTCACGTGATCGTGCCTTTTTTTTAAAATAGTGTGAGCCGCAACTATAAAAGCGCCGAAGCGTCTTCGACAAAAGGCTTCCTGTTGCAGATAGCATTACGCCATATATAGACCTGGCGCCTGTTACAGCCTCATTGTTTTCAAGTGTCCTGATATGGTTTTCTTTTCCCACTTAGACATCGCCTCGGGTCAGAAGTGCTCGGCGAGTGATTTTGTGTAAGTGATGAACCCTCCTGCTTGTTTTTATTGCATTGGATAGTAGTTATCCCCCCCTCCCACTATAACAAAAAAATGTGATGCTTGTTGTTGCAGATACGTACATGGTGATCGTTGTGTTCTCGGTTCCAGGGAAAGAAGAGAACAGGAGATACGGGAGATTGAGAAGCAGCAGAAGGAGAGAGAAATGATGGAGCGAGAGAGGGTAGAGAGGGAGAAGAAGGAGAGAGAGATTGAAAGAGAGAGGCTGGAGCAGGACAATAGAGAAAAACGAGCTGCCGAAATGGCTGTACACAAACACTTCGAGGAGTCGTTACGGTTGGCACAACAGAAGGTAAGTTTGAAATGTGGTGCTTATTGCTATACCTGTCAAATTTCGCTTTTTTGCTATTCCTGTCAAATTTCTGTTGTCATTTTGTGTAGCATGTATTTGGGAATCAGATATGCAAGCATTATTAATAGGGTCGGTGCACATGTGGAGCGATTTAATTCCTGACTAACCCCGCTATTTTGTGTGCACCGATGTTATTGAAAACGAAACTTGTAGGTGTCGCATTGCCTTTGTAGTAAATGCGCACGTTATTTCCAATGTAGCACGATAATTACCCTACAAAGATTCTACGTATTACATCAGAAATTATATCCCAATCAACGTGCTGTCACTTTTGTGGGTAGATTTGCCATTATTTTCGGATTAATGTGTTCGTGTAAATTTACAGGAATCTAGGAAACTTATTTATCACCAGTAGCATCCTAGTTATATTTGTGACCCTTGTATTACATTTAAAATTCTAAACAGGCAACCTTGTAGTATCCAAACAGTATAAACTTGTTCATTGTCGCAGTAAGACAAGCGTTCCCACTAATGAAAGTAGGCAATGTAATTTACTCACTATTAATGTACTAAATATTTAATTACATTAGTATGATAATGTTGCGGTTAAGGTGTCAGCTTCTGAATTTCTAACTGAAAAGAATGTCTCGTTCCGTATTAAAATTTCTTGTCTGGCACTTGTTCTCTAGCATGTATATGTGTAAATTATCTCTGTATGTAGGTTGGGAAATGGTATCCTGAAGCATTGACGAAGCTTATTTATAAAAAAAGAACTATTATTAAAATGAAGACAGATTTGATATTATTCAGGCAGGTAGTAGAGTTTCATTTTTCATGGGTAAAAGATTCTTTCAGCCACTCTTTTAAGTGTAGTGCATGACATTAATACTAGTGTAACTGAACCAAAGTTCAAATCGTATGTTTCGATAATTAGGCTCCGAATCTGAATGATTCAATGGCGATTATAGAATGGAATACAATCTCAACTTATTTTATTAAAGTATTGCGGTACTCTCTCACTTTGTTGTGAAGTGAAACCCTTTTTTTTTTTTTTTTTTTTTTTTTTTTTGTAAGAATAACACTTTAAAAGCCTTTATATACGTCACAATTCTATGTGTAAGGAGCACGAAAGAAGGTGGTGTAAATGTAAAGGGTTTAGACACGATTCCCGTCCAAAAACGTATTTTGGTTGTGAGTGTCCTGGATTTCAGTTACCCGTAGTTATGAGTAAGCCAGCGAAGCATAACGTGATGGCGAAGAGATAATTATAAAGGAAATTTCCCATCTTCCAATTATTCGGAATCATCCAGTAGTTCGTGCTCCCACATTGAAACGTTTCACGGCAACCAGAATATTTGAAACAATGTTTATGAGGATCATAATTTCATAGCCCCTGATATATGAAGTTGGTCTCCAAACTAAAAAATTGCAATCGGATTTTGCGACTTGCAACGGCCGATTTCAATCACTACAGCACAGGCATCACAATAATGAGTGCTTTGGTGTACCTTACTCCTCCCTTCCGAATGCTATCATTGGATTTCCAAACATTGAAATAGTGTAGAGGAGCCAGCCAATCTTCCGGGACGCGTCAAGTATCTGACCGCCCAGCGATCAACGTGATCGCTCGGCTACTTGACGGCCAAATGGGCGTTGCTCCGCGAGCGCTTCTCACTTACAGGTTTGATCCACAGAGTTAGCGTTTTTGTGTTTCGATCTCGTGAACAAGGAGGAAATATTATATTAATGAATAATGATGAACGGCTTGCGTTATAGGAAGTTCAAGTAACAGAAGGTGATGTAATATTCCGTTTTTGTAATTGTATAAAAATGAAAGTGTTGTGTATTCCAAATATTAAATATATACCGTTGTGTAAGGGTGTGAAAATGAGAATTTCGACAGTTTCGTTCACATCAACTATTCTATTTCCATAATTAACATATTTTCAAACACCGAAATCTTGTCCCCTCGACTCAGCCACATTGATCACAGATTATTCAAAGGCACTGATATTTTGATCAAGAACAGCGTCAAGTAAATGATCTGTCTGCTCAACGAGCGAAAATCTTGCTCAGCGAGCGTCGTTCAGATACTTGACGGGCTCCTGGTAAGGCACCCAGAAGTCAATCTCACTTCCACCTGTAAGTGCTTCTTGCAGGCCAACGGGAGACTGGTTCCCTCCACCCACGGCCAAGACAATGCTTTGTGCGGTAGTGGCGGCGATTGGGTTCCAAAACTTGGTGGGGGGGGGGCAAAGACAGTTTATTTCCCTTTGTAGATAAGATTTAGCATAGTGGGGGGGGGGGGCAGAAGTGGCGAAAAGTGGGGGCAATTGCCCCCTAATCGCCGCCACTGTGCAGTCGTGTTATCCTGTGTGCTGAGTGCCCTTTGCAGCCTTGACTTTTAGCCTACGTAAAGAGATTTTAGTTCTCAGAGACGTAAGTAATAAATGAACGAATGAATTAGTTTTAAAAATTGAGTAAGTAAGTTCTTAACACATAATTTAGGGGCCTGTCCTTAGTTTTGTTTTAGCCAAGGGTCTTATCCCCGAATTGCGTGATGCGCAAAAATAGGCTATGTGTTGATCAGGTACGTATCTAGAAATATTTGTGGGGGGGATTGGTTCCAGTGTCTCAAAATAATAATAATAATGTTTAAACTAAAATAATTATATTAAATTAATCAAAATATTCAAATTAATTAATATATTTTTACATGAATAGGTAAAAGAACGGTGTAAATATAATGATGTAACAGCACGTATTCATTATGTAGCTTACCTGTAGTTAAGATCATCATAATTTGTATAAAAACTGTCCTGGCAAGGAAATTAATGTCAAATACATAAAGAAGTGAATATTTATTGAAAAAAAAGGATGTTAAATAAAGTTGACGAAAAGTAAAGTTTCTCCCGGTGATATTTTATGAATGTTACATTGTAATAAATCTTGTTTGGTACATGTGTTATTCAAATGTTAGGATCACAATATAATCCTTGCCTCCCAATAAGTGTGGAGGAAATAGATAACCCTCGATTAAACAACAAGCATATTTTCATTATTTATTTTTTGTATTTAGTAAATCTTTTGGGGGTCGAGACCCCCTGGACCCCTCTCTAAATACGTCCTTGGGGTTGATGTGCCCATCCTATAAAAATCACCAATCAAACATTTAATTCCGAATATTGACGTTCCTGTTTAAAAATATCAAAGCAGGCTGATTTCTACTAGCTATGGCCACAAGATCCTGATAACGGATATCCAGATTTCAAATTATCCTATATCCGTTGCATCCGAAACAGATAATCCGGATAGCACAGATTTGATGAAGGATTTGTAGAAAATCCGTACAGTCAAATACGAACGTGGCGTTTAAAACAGCTCGGATAACACACATTGGGATAGTCGAGAGGTAAGCAAGATATTGGCGATATGGCCAGGTCTTGCTTTTTCAAGGAATGCAGAAGTAAACTATATCTATATCCAGCATATAATCTTGCTTGAGACGAGGTGTTCTGAGAGAACGTAATCTTGTCCGGTCTATCGCTGTGGTACAGTTTTAAAAATTGCCCCCGGTGAAGTGTGCTTTTAAAAATAAGAAAGACTGCAATAATTCTGGAAGATCTCCCGTGCGCCGTCAAGGAACTGCAGGTGCTCGCTATTCTTGGGACCGGGCGACCGGCCAAGGAGCTAAGTTTATTTATTCTCTCCCCCCCCCTACCCCCCCCCCCCCGGTCGGTGCTTTATGGATGTTTTTCTCTTTGGCAGGATCGTTGATCGTGAAGGTTCGTGAACTATTCGGCCGTTGGCACATAACTTCGTAGGATGCGGACCGAGGCGCGGATTTCCGGGAAAGAAGAAGACAGACGAATGTCAACTTTTGAATCTTTTGATTTGCAGGAATAGTTCTTCTGTTATCTTGTTTACAAGTTACTGGCGCACTGGGATCAGGGGTCTCGTGTTCGATACCAGTTGAAGCACATGGTGGTTCGGATTCCACTTTAAACTGTAGGTCCAATCCCGATTAGCCTTATTGTGCATAAAGTGGACGTAGAACACCAACTCAATCAATCAACCCGTCCAAGAATTAACCAATCTTGTATTAATTACTAAATTAAATGTTTTTAATTCAAAATGTGTAGCTTTATCTTACTTGGATTTGTGGTTTTGTTAGACCATATTAATCTCGCAAAGGGTTAGATTGCCGCATTACATCCCCCACAGCAAATAAGAGCAAAGGTGTAAGTAAGTTTGTAAACACAGTTGTTAATTTATTTTTATTATTATTGTAAATTTTCTATCGTGACTGAATAATTAAGTTATTTAAGTTTTGGGAGAAGTGGCTGCAGAAGTGGTAGGAATGGCGAGGGGACGAGTACCCCCTCCCCCCTGTCAGTAAATATGAAAATAGATTACTGCTATTTGAACCCAAATGCGCAATATGATGCAGAGGTGTATCCGTGGCTAATGTGCCCATAAAAAAATATTGCCTCCCCCACTAATTTTTTACCTGGTGCAGTGACTGGTATGAAGATTTAGTGAACCCACTAAATGATGATTATCTTTATCATGTACAGTGGGATCCATGAGTATTACCGTGCAAATTATCCATGACTATCTTCATTAATTTTTCTCTTACATTCTGTGTGTTTTTAAGCGATGGATTTTTATGTATACCGGTGCAGAAGTTGTCAACAGCTTGTTTTGCGTTTTGTTTTAATTCTTGAAGCTCTTATTGGGGTCAAATAAAGTGCACGAACATAGTGATGGACAATTTGCACGGTAATACTTATGGATCCCACTGTACTCTCATCGACACATTTAATATCGATACATAGAGAGGCTTGGTTTTAAGTCAAGTGTAGGCATTATGCTCAGGAAGGCTAATCGGGACTGGACCTACAGTTTAAAAGTGGGATCTAAACCACTTGTGACCCCACCGCGTATCGAACCAGGACCCCTTCATTACAAGACGACTACGTTACCACTACACATAACTAAGCCACAGTAAATGTTGTGGTTGCTTATATGGCTACAGCATCGAGTATCGCTATAAGTTGTTACACTCTATTGGACCTCATTATCCTGGTACTCGGTGGGCTAAATATATGAGGCGTTGCTGATATTAGGGGCGAACTCGATAAAGATCGATTTTATTATTATTATTGTATCATATACATTGAACAGTGGCGTATGCTAAGTCTAAGACCTGGACTATAGTGCAGGAGGCCTTAGAAAGATCGCTTCGCCGGCTTACAGCAGACGACAATATGGGGGTGTGTCTGCGATAACCAATCACGTCAGCGAATGAGCGAGCCCGGTTGCCACAGCTAGCTCGATGCACCCTTCTGGAAGGGTGAGCGACCTCTGCCTCTTGCTACCTCGGCCTGTTTGTTCGGCTGAGGAGCAGACGACACGAGAGTATCGGCAATAGTGTGCGAGCGACGTCTGCTGTTAGCCCGTTTCTAAGGCCTCCTGCACTATAGCTCAGTATGACACCTGGTCCTAAGCTATGGAGGAAGGGAGAATACCTTAGTAGGCTCATTCTTGACGTATTCATGGAAGCCACGTTCCATCCCAACGGTAGTCAGGTTGCAAACTTATATAAGAATTCAGGTTGCCAACTCCTAAGAATCCAGGTTGCCAACTTTAGAATCTTTTCATCAGTATTGTAGTTTCTAGTCTTCAGTCTTCGCAGAAAGCCTGGAATATACGCTACTGACCTTGAAGGCTGTAAATGCTCGACAGTAGTTTACTTCGTCTCTAATACTCTGAAAATTGCTTTAGAATAGGACAGATCTTTGGAAAGCTGCTAATTCCCGCAACTTGTATTTTGCGAGTTCGCTCCTAATATCCGTAACGTCTCATATTCTAATTGCAGCCAAGTAAACTGGATCGTTCCTTTCCCTCGGCATTCCCAGGGACGTTTTTTTTCCTTGCAACTTGGTTTCCAAACCTGTCGTCCTGTTGTGCACCAACAAGCTGAAAATCCATCCGCTGCTTATCAGTATGTTCCTGTAAGCACACAGCAGGAAGCGCGGACTATTGAGTAATCCGCAGGCCGCGAGCCAAAGATAAAATTACGATCGTTTCTGCGACCTATCTTCCTTTTGTGCCTCCGTCATTCGCATGCGCGTGAATCTCTGGTAAACAGCACAGGATAATGATTGCATCATACAGTTCCAAAACTTACTCGAGGTATCTGCCAGTTATCAGTGAACTTGCACCACAGTCAAGATAGTAATCTTCATTGTTTCCCCGTCTCCATTACGTCACCGGTTTTTAGTAAGTAACATTAGGGGCTAAATATTAGTGCTCACCCCGTAAAGTGTTAACAGATGTCTCTCGCGCGCGCCATTTGCGTAGTACAACCTGGACTCCCATTTGTGCAGGCTAGCGAGGCTTTGGCGTCTGGACTCAAGTCAGTATAATCCTCTGTGAGCCTCGTGCTTTGTGCTGTCCATTTATGTTTGTGATTGCTCCTTCATATATTTCATCTTATCACCATTCATTCTCATCTCCGCAATTAGCTAAAAGTGGCAGAAATTGGTAGTTCTCACACATACCGCACAATTTATCAAAGTATTTGTTATCGTCTCAGTAATAAGAATAACAACAATAATGATGTTTAAATAAAAATAATTATATTAAATAAATACTAATTAAAATGTATAAATTATTTCATAATGTTATTATTACACGAATAGGTGAAAAGACGTTATAACAATAGAGATATAACACTATGCATTCATTATGTAGCTCACGTGTGGTTAGGATCGGAATAATTAGTTAAAAACAAGTACCGTGGCAAATCAATGTCAAATAGATGAAGAAATGTATTGAATAACAAAAAAGGATGTTTGATCCAGTTGACGAAAGTAAAGTTTCTGATTAATATTTTATGCATATTATCATAAATAGTAGCATGCAAGCATAAATCTTTGGTACTGTCTTTCAAAGCCATATGATCCCAATAAGTTCAGACGAAATTAATGACCATTGATTTATACGTTCCTTGTAAGCGTAGTTATCGGATAACACAAACCGTTATTCCTATCCCTTGGCCGTATCATGTCACGAAGTTGAGGCAAATTCGCCAACGCTTTCGACGGATGTTTATTGCTTTTTATAAAAAAGTTCCTAATTCCGGATCATAGCCAAAATATTATGGGTTGGTCGTTGGCAATTGCTCAGTATGTATTTCAAGAAGACTGTTTGGGGTTGATCCCTTTGAAAAATGCACGTCGTCATTACAGGAAAGTATCTGTCGTGGCCCTTTGTTTACCAGAGCGCGTGTTCCGAATGCTCCCACCTACTGCTTGCGTGCACAGCGAACGCGCTTGTCCAATCAGCCCCTTCCTTCCATTCGGTTTACATTAGTCATCGGCATTTCCAGGTCCCTTTCGACGCCTTATGCGGTTTCTCGAAACGGCATGACTGTGTCGGACAAGAACTGCGCAACGGCTCTCACGTTGTCTGGTATAGTAAACATACCCACGCCCCGATCCTGTTCAAATCTACCTTTAGCGGACGGCTGACCCATGCAAGGAACAACACATGACGGCAATTCTCTTGAGCTACAGATGCTTTTTCCAGCGCGGCCTCAATCGCTGCGTTGAGAGAACAAATGCAAATTAACAATCGTAGGTGCCTTTGCAATGGAATCATTGTTCGCGGACTGTCCTCGTAACAAACGCGTAATTATTTTGACCTCAAAATAAACTTGAAGTGGAAAACGTATGTAGGATTGTCGGATTTACGAAATAGAGTAGCAATCACAGTACAATATATGCGTGCGATATGTAAGTCGCCTGCTTGTTGGAGATTTGTTGCCCAAGTCTGTAATGTGTTGTTCATGGGCCAGAGGTCCCGATGGATCCCAGAATTGTGGCCTATCAAGTAAGATAACCGGCGATGAGATATCAAGCTACTTGGATTCGCAGGCTGTTGCGCCATGATTGATTTATTTTGATTTTCTGTCACTTTTGGCTTATCACGACGATGATGAGTGATATACGATGTACTGATGAAGAACACAGAGACCAGGATACGAACCCCGGAGCCCTAGCGCGTTGCGCTAACCACTCCGCGACAGAAGTCGGCTGTTGCGCCATGAGCTTCAGTTTACTTCTCTAGATCGGAACAAATGTAGTAACGCATGGTGTCTGCAAAGACTACGTATGATGAAGACTTGCATTTCAGAACCCGGTGGAGCCACATAGTGGTTAGGATTCCACTTTAAACAGTAGGCACAGCCCGTTAGCCTGCATAAAGTGGACTTAAAACAACAATTCAATTCAAACTCAGACTTGAATTTCAGAACATTCCAAACTGCTTTCGATTGTCCTGCACAATACTCCCTTACATTTCACTAATGCACAGAAAGAAATTTCCCATGGTGTGGCTACACTGAGTTTCGACAATTAAAGAAAAAAAAAATGCCAGGCATTCTGTTTTGATTTCGTGGAGGGAATTTGCCAAGGAGAATTTCCTGCGAAACAAACCGTAACGAACTTTCACCACCCGCCTCCTCATTTCGTTTTCTTCAATCTGCTTACTCAACTTTTCCCTCGTTTTCCTGCGTCTTCGAAATAATGGTTTTGCCCTGGACGAAAACCTTGGAAAGGAAACGAGGTCTGGTTTTGAGACAGTCTTAGGCACTGGATGGGGAGGAGCTGTATACTGGATATCCTCTTCCAGTTGGTAAATTTTGATACAAGCTAGGTCATGATCTTCCCACATTCTTTTGACCTTCAGTTTCTTATCACCCTGTTGATTGTGAAATACACCAACAGAATGTTCAGATGAAATCACTTGTTATTAATAGAGCCAGCCCAGCAGAATATTCAGTACACAGTATTGTGGTTACAGACTCCCCACTGACCTCAATAGGTCGGGGAAATGAGCGAAAAAAAAACAAAAAAAACTGGGAAAGTTACGGATTCCCCCCCCCCCCCCCCCAGGATTAAGAGACTGAAGCATAAACACTAACGTGAAGAGAATACATTAGTTTTCCTGTCGACCATTCCTCATACCCGAGAGTTCAGTGCTATGTACAAACATTTTCAATTATGATACCCGTCAGCAAGTACCACCATACTATAACGTTCACGGAAACAGCTCACAGCTCATCTCTTCATTTTTTTCAATTATCAGATGATTTAGGTGGCATTGTTGGTTTAAAGTCTGAAGAATCTGTTCCAATGTCGAAGACCTTGTCCAAGAAATCTGGCGGGCCTTCCCACACGATATTATTCTCTTGAATATGACAACTTGTTCAATGTCAAAAATCATTGATGTTGATTTTGTTTTCGAGGAACATAATGTTCTGATACTATGTTGTGAATCGTGAAATATTTTGAGCAGACTTTGGCAGTACGACATTGTTAGTACTAGTACTTCCTGCATATGTCTGCTTTGAAGCAAAATTATTTGTTGAGTGTGCCGTCAGCTTATTTTTGTGCAGTCTGTGCACTTTCTCTTGCCTGATGGTGCAATGTCCAAGCGTGAGGTATGCATATGAAGGTTTGGCTGCATTTTTGCTTCGCATGGAGATAACATCAAATTGATGACCTGAAATGAACAGTTGTGTGGGAAGAAAAAGCTAACGAAATCATGAAACCGTAAAGTGGACGTTGTTTTCTTTCCTCTTGTAAATTTTCGTTTTCGTCAGCAACCTCCTCCTCCTCTACCTCACAAACCAGAAAATATTCGCAATACTATGAACAATCGACATTGGACCTACAGTTTAAAGTCAACTCTGACAAGATATATTTAACTTGGTTTTCGTCTAATGTAATCTTGTAGTTTCCTCAGGCCAGTATTATTACATTAATGCGGTAAATGCTGATTTTCACTGATATGTTGGTTTTGAATACCAAAATATTCCAATTACTTGGAAAATCTATGACTATTA
This sequence comes from Lepisma saccharinum, assembly GCF_977018435.1. Classification (NCBI taxonomy): domain Eukaryota; kingdom Metazoa; phylum Arthropoda; class Insecta; order Zygentoma; family Lepismatidae; genus Lepisma; species Lepisma saccharinum. The sequence goes on from NC_139249.1 coordinate 12,139,128, forward strand.
TTATACTCTGCAACCCATAATTAATTATTTAGATTTTAATGGAGAAAAGCAGTTTCAACCGAGCCGCGACCCGGCGGTTGAGGAACACCGGTAAAATATTGTACAGTTACGGACACTGCCGGCTTGTAACGATTCCATTGAGAGTCAATGTATTCATTACAAGCCGGCAGTGTCCGTAACTGTACATAGGCGGAGCTTGGAGTTGCTGCAGTCCTAGCCTCAACTGCGAGAAAATTTCTTTGAAAGTGAAATACTTGAAATGTGATAAATAATGTAACTAACCATCTGGAATAACTTGTCCTAAAAGTTAACTAAAATATATAATCATACGATGCTTTAAACTCTGGTGTCTATATGTAAATCCAGGTCTGAGCACAGGAAACGAACGGATATCATGCGTCATTGTGAATACCAGCGTCGGAGGAGGAAAATTTAAATTGCCCCCAGCGCACCTTGAACACTGCAACCGTCAGCCCATTATATTTTAGGCTGCTATTTTCCAAGCACGCTTTCTCTCTCCCCCACCTCCTGCTTTCTTCCTTCGGCAAGCAATGTTGCCAGGTTGCGCACTTGAAGTTCGTTTCGCTTATACACCTTTCCAGTTTTCTTGCCCCCCTCATAGTGTCTTATCAACAAGGCCCAGTAAGGCGTGGTAAATTGCAATGCTGCATTTTGAGGTGTTGGGTTGCATAGCGTGTCTGCAGCGTTGACGCGCAGGAATTTCACGTTTCGATCCCCTTGCAGTTACTTGGCCTGCCCGACGTGGCAACAGTGTTGGCGTTCTCGTAGGTTTGGGGAGGAGGGAAGGGATAACTGTCTCCAGGAAGCCTGTGTCACCAGTGTTGCCAGGTCTACTGATTTCGCAGGAGATTTCCTGATTTTCAGCACGATCTACTGATCTCCTGACAAGTTTCAGGAATTTGTGGAAATCTCCTGATTTTTTGCTTCCTTAAATATTTCTAATGAACAAGTATTTTTAAAACTCGAAAGTTGATTTAAAATTTACATATTCAGCTGATGGAATGCAAAGACCCATGAATATTCCGCAGAGAGAGAGAGAGGGAGAGAGGTGGGGGGAGGATGGTCATACCAGGCTTGATGACACTGGGAAAGACCCGCGGCTTCTTGAGCCCTTTGTGCGTTGGGAAATCCAAGGCGGGTGTCCTAACTTTCCCCATTGAGGTTTTTGTCAAAGGGGAGGAAACTGGTTACAATTAAATACCAATGTTGCCACCCAAGTATTCAGTTTTTTGGTAGTGTTTATTGCAAATGCTAGATACAGGTTCAGGTTTTTAATTCTGATAAAAAAAGAGTCCACATTACGAATGCAGTCAAAGGTTATGGTTACAGAAGCTCTTAGCAAACTGTTGATTGATTGATTTGGTTTATTTTACTTCGCATTTCTGCCACTTTTGGCTGATCGCGAAGACAAGGCTGAGTGATGATATGATGAAATTGATGAAGGGACAACCATGCCCAGGCCGAGATTCGATCCCGAGACGGGATCCCTGATGTCATAGCTCTCTGCTAACCACTCAGCCACGGAAGTCGGCTTAGTAGACTGCTGTTGCAGACTTATACGTCGCAGTTTTATTTTTCCTTAATCATCTCTTAACTTAGAAATAATAGTTCATGTTTTTATAGCGTTGTTTTTCTTAAGATATTTCTGAGCGTAACTACTATTACAATTGGTCTTATGTCCCTTTATACTCAGTCAATACTGTGACGGTAGAAATTCTCTTTCCAGATTTTATACCAGGTAATCCTCGAATGCAAAAAGCTGATTTAATTAGCATTTACATTGTCTGGAGTAACTGGGGGAAAAAAGTTGAAGAAAAAATCTGCGACTTGTCTGATACTGGGCCCCGGGTTCGAATCCCGGGCTGGGACTGGGATATTTCGCGGGTTCAGGCATGATAGCCCTTCTGCATTACCATGAATGGGAGTATGCTTATATTCTGTAACTTTGGCTAGTTTTAAAGAAAAGCAATCTAAGGTGTTATCAGGTAGAATATTTAAAAAATATATCCCTGAATGCGTAGTGGTTTAAGCTCTAGTCCTAGTTAATACAAAAATCACGAAATGTTTCCATAAACTTTTAAACGCCAAGTACATAAATCCACGCACAGTCACAACTTATTTTAGAATATTTGTGAGAGATGAACAGAAAATCGAGGTCGGATTTTTTCCAGTAATGTCACTGCCTTTTGCAATGTGTAGGAGCAGTGCCGGCGATTGGGGGGGGGGGCAATCCTTGCACCCCTCAGTTTTGGCACCCGATCATCGCCACTGGTTGGGGGAAACTGTACCTTTACCTTAGGTGAATTAAGGGGGTGGGGTTATCGTACCCCTTGAAGTGTAAATTCATAATAAAATTTGTATTAACATAACAGTAATAAATTTATCTTTTGACTTCTAAAATTAATAATTAAAGTTCAATAATGATAGTGGAAAGCTTTTCTCATTCTACACCCCCCCCCAGAACGTTAATAATCCGCTATTATTAATTCTTCTGATTTTTTAAGCAAATCTCCTGATTTTTGAGGGGACGATCTCCCGATTTTTAAAAATCTGACCTGGCAACGCTGTGTGTCACGTTCATTTTGTCGAGGAATACGCTGATTGCTGTAACACCGCAAACCTTTTCTAAATCATATTTTAAAGGTAAGCTGTTGTGTTATTCCTTTGTTAGAAGGTTCGTCACGCGAAATGTAGTGCTCATTTAAAACAAAACGTGAACCGCTACTGAATAAAGAAGTGTTGATGTTAGGTTTGCTAAATGTATGTTTCATGAAGAAATCTGCACTAAACTTTTTTTCATTAGATTTTATTAAAATATTTTAATGGTGGTTTAGCGTCGAGATTCTTCAAAGGTGGTTTGTTTACCTTAGCGATTCCTGATTTGCTGGTGATACGTGGTGCAGGTCACGTAGGCAGGGCGTCCTCTATCAGCGGACTCGAATCGATCGGTTGCATTCTCGAAGCGTGCTTGAACACGAGAGGTGAAACGTTGCACGTGCTCTTATGCTTAATTCTTTGTACCGGTAAACACGAGTATAGTTGGTTTGTTCTCATTTTAGGTATGTGCAGTGCCTATATAATGTGATATATTACCCGTGGGAAGTTTTCTTGTCAGTTTTTTCCGTCTGGATTCCGCACAATCATTAGCCACATTATCGTTTCCTCTGCCCACAAGCTCTACCCTCAGCGAAGTCTTTTTTCGATAACTTTTAACATTAGTGGGACGTAAGTGTTCAGGAAGTTGTCAGCTTTTGAATTCGGCGAAATTTGAAGGTAATTCAAGATAAACTTTTGAGTGGATTTGCTTTGTGCTTATTTGCCGTTTTTCCCCCCAACAGCAACAGCACCAGCAGCAACAACATAGAAGCCAAAACATGGGTTGCTGGAACCTCATCTCCAGTCTTCCTCCTCCAAGAGGCGTACACGAACCAGAGGAAGAAAGGAAGCGAGCAGAACAGGAACAGCAGCAGCATCGGATGCTGGCAGAAAGACAAAGGCATGAAGCTCGTGAAAGGGAGCGGGTGTATCATGCTGCCGCGGCCGCGGTGAGTAGAATGTTATTTTTAGTTAATGTCATTTCATGGTATTTTGGCTGCGATATACATGGTGAAAGTTAGGGATTTTTATTTTATTACCGTTTGAAGCATTCAGGTGCAATGTGGTGCTGTGCCGAAGGTGGGTTGGTACAGCAGAGGGTACCTCCCCCCACTTTGGCCCACTATTTCTAAAAAAAGATAATAGGACGTCAAAGGCAGAAAAAGATGGCAAAATGAGGGGTGACTACTAAAAAAAATGTATACGTAACCCTCCCCTTTCGAAAATCTTGAACACGCCACTGTTCAGGTGGCTCGATTATACCGGGAGGTCATTGGTTCGAGTCATGCATATTTTCTACTTTTTTTTATTATTTCCCCGTGAAAAGAATGTCACTTAATGTTTTTTTAAGCAGTCCTCGAATATTTATGCGTTACTCCCAATAACTGAGAGTGTATGATCCTTTATCGCACATTTTGCGCCCCCGCATTTGAACCTTCGAGTTACTTAAACGCGATATTTAGCAAGATATACAATCGACCATTTCTATTTTCAAACTTCGCCTCGAGAAATTACGGACTCAAGGCGGGAGGAGTTGCAGCTTGATTTCGGCTTTTCCTGTAATCCACCGAATGGCAGGATTGATATATACGAGGTTAAGTGGTAGAACAGCCGCAGGCTGAACCTGCCCTTAGTAAAGGAAAATTGAAATATTTAAGACTTCCTTTTGTATCATCGTTCACCGTGCCGAAGATTGGCCTTGAAATGTTTTAAAGAGGCTTAACAAACGAACTGCTTCAGAAATGACATTATCGGTAGGTGACGTCAGTCAAAACCTTGCGCGGTGCAACGCGACGCATACCCTTAGCTCGAACACCCAGTCATTCCAGGAATAGAAAATCGATAATGCTTGCTGTAGTGTGCAAGTGGGTAGCTGTTTCGCGAAGCAGCTTTGTGTTGCACAATGCTTAATTGGATGAAGGTTTGTTTATTTATTGTTGTACTTGTCAAGCAAATGTGCAAAGTGCAGTGATGAGCCTGCATCAATAGCGAAGGTAAGATGATGGAATTTCGTGCAGAAGATTCTAGTAAAATTGTGACGACGCTGCGTGCAATGGAAGGCAAGCCATCATAGGTTGCAGCGTTCCGGATTGCGGTGTGTGTGTGTTTGCAAGAAAGGAATGTGGTTGCTGCCGAGTCCGACCTATTTTGACAGTGTTTTTACTAATTGCGGACAGGAATTACGTACATATGTCCACTTTCATCAGCTATATGAGATATCTTCATATGCGGGCTGGTGCAATTGAATCGCTGTCAATTTGTGTATCATAATTTGTGACGCGATAGTGTGGAATTGCTCCCGCCCATTAAAATCGACACTACGCACGTAAAATTAGTTACCTTGCAACCAGCCTCCTTTTTCAGTGTTTTTCAATATCGATAGTGCGGAGATGTATTCATTAATTATTGCCTCGTACTGGTCCAAGGGATTGAGCCACCATACAATCACAACAAATGTTTATCCTATGTGGTCAATAATGATGTTAATACATGTTTACCTTGCTTGTTTTATGATCTTTCTGATTATTGTTTTTAACATATATTAATAATGAAATTTACCATATAACCTGCACTCGGATTTTTAAACATTGTACTTAGATTCCATTGGGATTTGCCATTATACAAAAAAACGAAAGATGCTTCTTACAGAACACATGCAATGCTTATTTCTACTTGCACCAAAACTAGATGGGTGTCTAAAAGATAATCACTACAAATATGTAAGGCGAAAGCTAGTCAGAAATGGATGTAATCTTGAGTAAACTGAGAACCAGATAGCCATACCTTAAAAAATAATTCAAAATGTACTTGGAATTAAATTTTATATTTGAGTACCCATCCAGTAAAATACCATGGTGATTTTGGTAGATGAATACAATAAATCATTTATATTACTGTTTAATACAAGAATGAAGGTTGTTTATTTAGAAGTTTCCATTTCCAGGTGTCAGATTAAATTTAGATCCAAAATTGGTAAAGTTAAGTCTTTGTGAAATATTGGGGGTGGGTTGGGTATCGATGCATAAATCACTGACAAAATACATGGAATAGGCTGAAGTAAAGCATATTTTAAAATATTGTAGTTTTGTCCCACTCCTCCTGTATACTACAGACACTATAGTTGCTAAAAAAAAAAATCCACATTGAGCAAATGTATGCATTTCCCCCATCAACAAATATTGGTCATTATTTTGTTGCTACATAGGAAGAATAAATTTTTAAATGCAAATCCGAAGTCATTGCATCAGAAACTTAAAAATTACATTGAGACCGTGTTAAATTCATACTTTACTAAAAGATATCATGTTACTTGCCATTGAAAATTGATAAAGAAATACCAATTGAACCATATGTATAGAAAGTGCATCCAGGTTTTTTATTATGCAGACATCATTGAATCCACCACTGTGGGGTTATAAATATGAATAGTAAGCAAGGGGTCCTGGGTTCGATACCAGGTGGAGGCAAATAGTGGTTCAAATCCCACTTTAAACTTTAGGTCCAGTCCTAATTAGCCTATCTGTGCATAAAGTTAACTTGGCATCAAAACTGAAAGTCAATACAACTACTAGTGTTGATTTGTGGGATTTCTATGGTGTACTGTCATCTTGAAACTTCCAAAATGTCCTTAACCTTCCAACAGTGAGTTTTAAAAGTGTATGGCCTCCCCGATGGCAACGTGATAGCATCGTCACCTTGTAATAAAGGCATTCCAGGTTCGATACCTGGTGGAGGCACATAGTGGTTCGGATCACACTTTAAAACTGTAGGTCCAGTCCCGATTAGCCTTGCTGTGCATAAGTGGATTTAAAAACCAACTCAAATCAATCAATGTTACAAATTTATAACTAGGGCCTGGACTTTTAGGATTTTATAGACATCATTTTAGGCTTTATAAAGAGATGATGTAACACTTTGTAGGTTTTTCCCCTGGCTGTATTTTTATGGAAATCAATCACAAATCTTTGCATTTACATGAGCATCAATGCTGCAAACACATTTTCCTTCACATATTAATATTACAAGTTTACTAAACTTAAAGCATACAAGAAACGCAGTTTTTAGAAAATACAGAAAATAATAAAAATTTAATATGTGTCATTAAGCTATTTCTTTTGTAATGCAACATGTTTTTCATTAAGAAATGGCTAAAACAAAAAATATATGTTGGAATAGTGACGTTACCAAGTAAGGAATAAAATAGGTTAAAATCTGAGAATCTGGGATTTATAACATTCTTAACAATTGTGGCATTATGTGTTAAAACTTGTAGGTCTATGTTGAACACCTGTAGTAGTACTTTATGCATACTTAATATGCTTTACCCATTAGTATTGCAAGGATTATGTGAGAACATTTAGTAAGCTTTAAAATTAAGCCAGGTGATATTTGAAGTTAGAAATAGCCTTCACAGATGTCTATCTAAAATTTTGAAGACTTGGTATGCAGGGCACAAAACATGAAAATTTTTCTAAAGTGTGTTTCAGATTTTTTCTACGGATCCACCAGATCTAATTAATGATAGTAGAATTAGCATTTAAATGGTTGAATAATTTGGTAAGTTGCATAAAATGGTGACAGTTGTATTCATGTTATTCAGGGGTAGGTGCCAATTAGCCATGATGCCTGAAAAAAATATAGTTTGCTTACAAAAATTTCCATGATTTTTTTTTTATTATTATTATTTGTTTCCTGTATCATGTGTATCATTAAGTCAGAATAATAAACATGGCATTATAAACTTTTGCACTGTTTCTAGTTGAATTTCAAATTGCAGCGATGTGGTGTAGTCAGCCATATATTGTAATATATTGCGTACATAGTTATTCATGCTATTGCCTTCTTTAGGAAGACCACTTTTGTGGTTCAAGAATTTCTTTTAAAATCCAATCTTGTATATTAGTAAATTAAATGTTTTGAAATCACATTTCATTGCTTATCTTAGTTGGATTCATGGCTTTCTTGGCTTGTATTTGTCTAACCCTGGTGTTATTTGTCTGAGGTTATTTTTTTTTTCATGTTATAGGCACAACAACGTCCTCCTAGTGGTCCAAATAAAGTGGAATACCCTCCACCGCCTGCTGCTCACAGTAGAGGGAAGTCGTCTGAGAAGCCTGGCCATCCCTCGCTTCCATCTGGCCACACAGCACTTCCAAAGGCAGAGCCCAATTTCAGCCTGTTTGGTTATCCAGGATATCAACCAGTGAATTTTTTGGCTGCAGAGAAGTTGAAGTCTGAGATGAAAGTTTCCCCCTTGGTTGGAAAGGCAGGCGACTTGCCAAACCCACCACCTTTGATGAGTGATCTGAAAAACTCTGTGATCGTAAAAAATGAAGGAAAGAATCCTCATGATAAAGTGCCAGCACATTCCGTCTCTCCGAAGCTTCGCATTACGGACGGAGCTCCTCACTATTTGCCCCCAACTTCATCTTCGCAGCCAAAGCCCTATGAATATCGAAGTCCTTCGCAGTCACCCCAGACAGGGGCCCATCCTCATACACCTAGTCCACACCATAATGTTCACATGGAGCCACAGAACTTAGCAAAAAGTTTGACGCGGCCTAGTCAAATGAGTCCTCACAGGAATCCCTCCCCTGCGCACAACTTGCCTCCGTCATCACACCCATCCCCACCTGAAAGAACAGGTTACAGTGGAAACATACCGTTCGTGAATGCTGCTTCGTCGAAAGTGGCAGTGAGCTATCCTTACAGTTCATTGCAGCCTGGGCTAGTCACGACCACTCACTTTGCCCTGACAACTGGAGGCAATGTCGTCGGGGTCAACCCAAGCATGACAACAAAACCAAAAGTGAGCAGCCCAGCACCACCTCACATGTATGGAAGGCCGACACTTCCGACTCCCGGAATCACTACCGGCACGCCAGTATGTCGCACTGAAGTTGGTAACACCTGTCCACTTCCCTTGACCTCGAAGGCTTCGTATCCTGCGCCTGTCACAGTTTCACGCTCAAGCATGTCGACTACGTTTCCTGGCCCTCCACCTGCTCACAGTAGCAACCGTGGGCATCAAGAAAGCAGAAGTGTTGATCTACATTCGTACGATCATAGACTGTATCAGGTTCCTCACGGTGCATCAGGCGGTGGTCCTCCGGCGCTTGTCAAGCCTCAAACTCCGCAAGGATCGCAGATGAGATCGTCACCGTCACCTGGCGTTGCTTCAACACCACCTCATTCCCGGTCATCTCCACTAGCAGCAAGGCTACCCATGCCGTCGTCACCATCTTCAAGTTACCTCTCCATGGGAGGGACATTCCAAACTCAACCTCTGGACCTAGGTGTGTCGGATAGATCCCGAGAGGACTCTTCGTCACCAAAAAGAAAAGGGACTACAGTAGCAGAAATCAACCTTGGGAAAAAGCGAAGGACTGACCTTGGTACTGTACCCAGTCATCAGAATGCCATAACTCAACCTCAACAACCCCTTCTAGCCAGAGTTAGTGAACCAAGTCCGTTGATAGCCAGTGCAGCAACTACTATAACCACAGTCGTGAATACAGCTGCATATTGTACCCCTTCTGTAGCCATCGTACAGCAGGATCTGATGACCCATGTTAGTCCGTCAACGACACCATTGAGGATATCCACAGCTGACACTGTGCAACGACCAAGTAGCACTGATGGTTCAGGATCATTCCCTGTAATTCAGCGAAATCCCAGTCCATTTCAGAAGGCAGCCACTCCACCAGGGATGGTGGTGGCATCAACAACAAGCAGTGCGAGCACTGTTACTACCAACACTAGTGTGTCGGTGAGCACCTCTCCAACTCAGACAACTGCGAAGCCTCCCCCACCAAGTTCAGTGGATTCTGAGAAGTCTAACAGCCCTGGACCATCAAAATCAGTGACCTCTAGTTATCCGGTGCACAAGTTGAAGAAAGCGTGGTTGGAACGGCACTCCGGTGAGGATGGCACAAAAAAGTCTAGTGGTAGTGAAAATCATGTTAAGACTTCAATACCTGCAAGTGTGCAAAGTACTCCCGTCACGTTAAGTAGTAGCACCAGCAGTGTCAGCAAGGAGGGGGCAAACAGCGGTACCCCTTCTCCGGCTAATAGCAGTAACGGAACTGTCGTTAAAGGAAAGCCCATCGTTGTCAGCAAAGTGAACAGGAAGAGTCCAAAAGAAAGTGGTGTTACGCTAAACGGACACGCAACAGACATTTCCAAGACTCCTGACGATTCCTCAAGTTCGGATCAAGAAAGGAAATCTCCCACGAAGACTAAGCGACCAAAGGTAAAGAAGAAAAAAAGCATGAAAAAGGCTGAAGAACTGGCCAAAAGGAAGAAGGCCAACAGTGAAAGTCAAAGTGATAGTGATAAGGAATCTGGAAGTGAGAAGGATTCCGATAGTGGTGCAAGTACAGGTGCCGGTACGAGTCATTCGAGCAAGAAAGGAGGTTCCAAAGATGGGAAGGAACCAAGGAAGCGCGGAAGACGTCCGAAGTCAAAAAACGAGCGTGAGGAACCTCAACAGAAAAAACCCAAAGAAGACCCACCCCAGCGGGATCCGTTTCGGAAGCCCCCTGTAAATCAGCTCAAGAAGACCGGTGAGAGTTTTCTCCAGGATGGGCCGTGCTTCGAAGTTGCTCCCAAGTTGGCCAAGTGCCGAGAGTGCAGGTGGACACCCAACCAGCGCAGCAAGAACATGCCCAACATCTTCTGCCGCTTCTATGCTTTCCGCCGCCTCCGATACACCAAGAATGGCCAGCTTGCAATCGCAGGATTTTCAGATCCGCATAAAGATGCAGCAGAGGTGAGTTCATAGTTCTTAGTTTTGCAGATATTGTGCTTTTTGAACTTCAGCGTTCGGTATGATAGTGTGAGTTTATTATTTTTGAAAGTTGAGGAAAGGGTGATACGATTCTGCAACTGTTTCAATGTAGCATTCAACAGTCATTGTTGACACACCACTTGCTTTTATTTTATGAATTTTTGCAAGTAGGTTACAGGCATGTATCTAGATATATATTTCAGAGTTGGTCGGAACCAAATACCTCTGAAATAATAATGCGTTAATATAATTTATTAGGTCTATTCATAATCTGTAAATTAAATAATATTATAAGAAAATGCTGAGAATTAAAGAATTTAGAATGTAGTTTGTGTTGGCAAAGAGCGTGTATAATACACAGACAATTACGCATTGAGTCAGTTATTACCAAATGAAAAGGAAACAAAATATTTAAATATTACCTATACATTATTTACATGTATAAAAGCAACTGTCCTGGCAGGGAAGTTAATGTCAAAAATACAAATAATTTAATATTGTGAAGGAGAAATGATTAATATTGTATGCATATTATTGCAAGTATGTGCATAACTCTTCTTTGGCATACGGCCATTCAAAGTCATATCAACACAATCTAATCCTTGCCTTCCAGTAAGTTCGTTAAAAAAGAATAAGCCACACTTATTACCACAAATTCTAAACAAGTATATTTTCATTATTTAATTATTGTACTTGGTAAGTCTCCAATGGGGATGAGGTCCAGATTTGATACCCGGTTAGGGTACATTGCACAGTAGTTAATATTCCACTTTAAATTGTAGATCCAGTTCTAATTAGCCTATCTGTACATAGGTAGGACTGTAAACTATAATCCAATATATGGGGGGTGGGGGATGTAGTTCTTTGGTACATTATATTAGAGTAAGAAAATACTGGTAATTATAGAATTTTGAATGTAGTTACAGTATTGGCCAAATTATTGGACTCAGTGTAAAAAAGAAGCATATTTCCTTGTTTTGAAAGTGTTCCAACTAAATATATTTGACGATTGTTATAACTATTTATGGGATTAAACTTTGTTTGCTTCGATATAATCTTGTTTCCCACAATTCCTTTCTGTTACTGTGTCCCAACAATAGATGGCAGCACCATTCTTTGCATATTCGCAAAAATACTTGGAACAATATGTACATTGTTTACTATGTTATTTATGCTGTTTTTTGGTCATAACAAAGGGAATAATATTAATTCTGGTTGTTGTAAGGATGTTATTTATTTGTATCTTCGGAGCAGCACGTAATTTCATAAACCATGTGGTTTTAAGTTTAGAAAAAAAAAAAGAGGGAAAAGGAATTGTACACAAACAATGATTAGAATGGTCTCAAAAAGAGCCAAAGGTGGTCATACGAAGTACTGACAGTATTTGGAGCGTGTATGACAATGCAATGTGTGTCTCAAAACATTAAATCTGTCAAATTTCTCTACACAGAAAGATTTAATGTGTGTTTCATTTTTTCAACTATTGAGCCCAATAATATGGCCAATACTAGTGTTAATAAAGAGGAGCATATAATACACAGTCCCCTATTAAATACTAAAGGTGTATCCTCCTGCTTTGAGATGAAAGTTGCACAGTGTGCATTTTCTGTTATTGTTGCAGGATGATTTGAAGTTGTGGCTCCCAATGCCTGACAAACCTCCCACTGATCTAGACGCTGATATGTCGAGGTTCCTTTTGGCTCAAGTGGGTGATCAATTTTGTGACCTTCTAGAACAAGAAAAAGAATCTGTAGCAGTCCATATGTCTGAAGGTAAGTGTTTTTACTCTCTTCTCTTGATAATTGAGCATGAACCTTCTGTACATTTGTAAAAAACTAAAAAAAATGAAAAAATATTTTTAACTTTGTTCAGCCCTGTGACCTCTATTTAGTGCATGATGACTCTACAATACCTACGATTAAATGTACGTTTACCTGGGGTACTTATTAGCACATATCATGATTATTTGAGTATTGCATCATAATGTTTTTTACAAAAATAAAGAACTATTGTTAATGGCATGCATATCATGTTTTTGACACTGCAATGATAATTGTTAATGTTTCTGTAAGGTGAGAGATGCATTTTTCTACGATGTTTTGTCACGAAATGATGCAAAATGAACTCTCACTAAAGTTAGAGTTTATGTACAGACGTGACAATTTTGGAAGTCTGAATTATTCTGAGAGTTATGCAAGTTACTGAAAATTATTAATTTTGCTGTAAATATTTGAGAAGCAAAAATGGACTCCTTGCACACGAACAAACGTAATATGTACAATGTGCTATTTGAAGGAAGAAGTTAATTTTGCATAATAAGTGTACTTTATAAATCAAAGGCTTACATTCAGAAGAGCTAAAGGTTAACTGGTGCAAGTACATAATTGAGTTGTAGAAATGATAATGCAGTTGTAATTTTGTGGCATGGTAAATGGCTTTTGTTTGACTAACATATGCCTGTTTGATTTCAGATTAGTATACATTCAATTGTGTAGTTTGTAAATTAATTACTTTAAATACCCATGTTTGTTGAAGCCTTTCTGAAAAGTCTTAAAATACCAATACTGTTGAATGACAGTGACAACAATATTGATAGAGCTGGTTACATTTTGAAATGCCATACAAGAAGTGGGATTTGAGAATATATTCAGTTGAGAAGTACCTACAAAATTTAAGAATAGAATTGCACCAAATAAAATTAGACCAGAAAAATAAGTTGTCTTCAATCCAGGGTTTAGAAATGAATTTCCTGCATGTATGTATTCTTTGCAAGAAATCAATTAACCAGGATGTAGAACTTGAGGAATTTCCTTAGCACCTTCATGGCCGGAGAAAGGCGATTCCTGGCATGGACATAATGTGTAGAAATAGAACAATGCATATGATGATAATGAATGTAATTTCCTGATTAACCTTGAAGGTTTTTGAAATGAGCTTTTTAACCGTCTGACGCAAGGCACGAGTTTTATTTTGTAATAGCATGAAGAGTGAAGGATTAGAAGCTATTGGTATTGAGTCTATTTTTTTCTTTGCAGATAAAACAATTGCGTGGAAGAGAGTAGTACAAGGTGTACGAGAAATGTGTGATGTGTGTGAGACCACTTTGTTCAATTTCCATTGGGCATGTGGGAAGTGTGGCTTCGTCGTGTGCATAGATTGTTACAAGGTAAGGCCTTTTTCAAAATTCAAAGGGTTACTTTTAATATGCATCTCTATAAACTTCCAAGAAGAAACTTGTCTGTATTGTTGTTAAGTGGTGTCAGTAAGGTAAATGCAAGTCTCAGAAAACCACATGAAAAAAAGAAATGAGACTACTGTGAATGATGATATTAATTAGGGCTATGCCAATCGGGAAGTATTGGGTAATTTTATTTACCGGTACCTGCCAATATTTTTCAAAAGTTTGTCATTTGTGGAATTTGAAAAAATGATAACCGATAATTTTATGGAGTCTAGTTATTCTGGAAATTATGCAAAATTCAAAGTTTCCAATTATTTTGCACCAATATTGTGTGGAGAAACTACATTATAGGCATTTTTAATATTCTGATACAATTCTTGAATATTTTCAAGCAAAACTCTGATGCTTATAATTGGAATGCAGTATTTACAAACTAGTATTAATTAATATTTTGTATGTTTAATTATTTCAATTTTCAAGCATTGGTATAATAGGTAAGAGTATCTGCATATCAGTTGAAATTGGTATCTGCTCCACCTAACTATTGCGATAGTGGCGAATGCAAACATCTTATTCTACGCAAGTAGTGGTCATCGGTTGCATTTTGAGTTTCGGTACTTTTCACAATGTTTGCGACGTTTTCGGACATAATTCACCCAATGTTTACGTGTCCTTTGCAGGGAAGGAAGAACGGAACAATCAAAGTGTGGGGAGAAGCTGGGAAGGACCGTGACGAGTTCTCATGGCTGTTCTGTACCAACCGGCAGGCTCACGAGCAGGAGAAGCTGATGCTGACTCAGATCATCGCAGGAGATTCTCTTCTCGACTTGGGTCGCAAGGTCCACGAGGTTCGTTTTGCCTTGAACATTCCACAATACTGTGGTTGTACCATGAGCAAAGACCTGAAGCAGAAAGGAACAAATGGGATTTGCAAGGTAAGAGCTTCACATGAACGTAGAGATGGGACAGATTAATCTGTACTCGATCGGTATCTGCAATATAGGCTTGTTGGAATATTACCGGATATTTTACCGATCCCATATATATATATATATATATATGTAAGTGTCGTATAATTTAGTGCAAAATTCTGCCATTTTGTTATATTTTTTATGGTTAATCTACATGCCCTACTTTTTAAAAAGTAAATGTCTTTTAGAGCTTCCACGTAGCCACATAGTTAGTGCTCTTGCCTTTGGTGCAAGCGGTCCGAGGTTCGATTCCTAGTTGAAGCTCTCATAATTTTGCCAGGTAGATAGTTAATAGGATTAATACATATATTACTCAATTGTACCATAAATATGTATTTTTTGCTATATATTTTTTTTTAAAGAAATAAGTATTTATCCATCATTAGTCAATAGATGGTATCACATAAAAGCTGTCCTGATATGCACTAGCTTCCCTCTCCTTATCCAACAATTACTCTTGTGTTTCCCTTCTCATACCTTCCCTTACTTTTTGCATTTGAAGTGAATATTCTAAAACTTGGTTAACCCTTAACTGGACAACCAGTGTCTATCAGACACTCTTCCTTACATATTTTTCAAGACATCACATAAAAATATCATTAATGCTAAAATAGAAAAAAATGAAAAATATATGAGCAAATGAACAATTTGCTCACACTACCTTCCGGCCTAACATGTTTCATATACTGTGCTGCAAAAAATGCAATTACGATGATGATGATGAATATAAGAATTATGGACATAACAATGATGATTAGGTTAAATATCATGTTACTCGCTTGGTTCCACATCGATGAAACATAAAAATCTCTCATTTAAACAATTCAGTGTCGGACACACACTGCTTACCTGGACACATTACAAAAACAGCTTACCCGGATAAGGTTTAAGTAGGATCTTCATGAAGACTCTTTTACGAAATCTTAAGACACCCTGTTTGTTTGGTCGCTTGGGCAGTCTAAAATTGAGGTTGCCCTGTGTTTTTCCGTTGTTTGAACTCCCTTGTGCAACACCTCATGTGACGCTACCGAGAATCTCTTCTTAGATGTGTTTCTCCCATTTTTCCAGGACTTGTTGAAGAACATTATCAAGTTAGAACCACCCAATGGAATGGTGAAGCAGGAGAAGAAGGGGAAGAGCAGTGAGGAGAGAAATGGTTCAACAAATGGAACGACTGTGAAGAATGAGGACAAAAATTCTCCATTGAGTTGGCTAGCAGATGTTGCCTTGTCAAGCGAAGACAAGAAACCTAGTGAGGTAAGTTGTTATTTTGTTGCACATATTCTACATGTACATACTTTTTTGAATGCATGAACATGTGAAGAAGTGAAGGTTTGGCTGGAAAGGAGCAAAGCCGGTTGGCCTGTGTTCGTTAGTTTCTTTTAAAGAACCTTGGAGCAGCAAAAAGTTAAATATTTTAAAATAACATTTTATGTATGTAAGCAAAGGTGGAAAGTAGTCAGTCAAGTCAGCCCTTTTAATTATTTTTTTGGTTCCTTTCGGTTTTCTGCATGGGGGAGGTTATTTCTTGACTACTCTGTGACCAAGCACATTATGTGATGCACTCTCATGGGTGTTCTCTTTGAACGTACCTTCATCAATTTCATCTGATTGCGACTCCTCCTCATCGCCACAACTAACTTGGTACAAAAGAATGGCCAAGTAACAAAAATACAAATAATAACTTCTTCTTGAAAAGCAATCTTAACGACAGAAGTCAGGTTAGGAAAATAGCAGTATTTTCTTCACAATTAATGCAATTCGTCCCAATCTTTATTTAGACTTCTACATGTCAGTTAGAGTCCTCATATCTGTGACTGCAGTTTGTGGAAGAGAACAAAACAAATGCTGGCAAGAGCAGAGCAGAAAACTATTGAAAATAATAGTTTCTGACAATAACTTAAAAAAAAAACAACAACAAAGAAGCACTTCCTGCAAATGATTACTACCAGATCCAACTCTGACTTTCATGAAGTTGTACATTACTTATGATGCAGGTGACTGGCAGTATCTTGTTAAGCCTATTGATGGAGAAAGATTATTTCATGCTCGTAATGTGGATCTATGCATTGACACTTATATTTTCTATTGAGCTTACTTTTGGCTTTGCCTAGTGAGAACATCATGTCCGTTAGAAATTACATTGAACCAAATTTGTTAAGATTAATGTTGCTGTATTTTTCATCAAAAGTGTGGTTGGGTTGAAATGGAATACTTATACCGTATTCTGATATGTATAATTATCATGAACAGCTTTAAAACTCTTCGACACCCAGAGGGAATTATGAATCCCCTTCTCTATTTGTGTTGGCAGGAAGTGATCTCAACTGCTATAACTTCATTGTGATCAAATTTAATATCCTTCATAATTCAGTATTGTAGGTGAAGTATTCCTGAAAATTGTTATTGCTGGATTATTGTAGATTTTAATATTTAAATTTTAGATTATAATTTAAATTTATAAGCTGAAACCTTTAATATAGAATAATCTTTGAAAGCTGCGACATTTCATTGTTTCACAACATTCATCTGGTGCTGTGAAGCTGCCACTCCTGGATTCAAGACAAGTATTCTCAGTGGTTGTTTCAGGCAACCTCTGTGGCAGTGTGTGCCACAATGTCGGGCCTTCTCGGTTTGAATCCCAGTCTGAACGTGGGTGTTGCTTCATCAGTTTCATCATATCACTGGTCCTCATCTTCGCGATTGGCCGAATGTGGCAGAAAAGCAAAGTAAAATAAACCAATCAATCAGTTGTTCTCTCATGAATTCGCCAATTATGTATTACCTTACGCTCATTGTGATGAGAACTGATTGGTCGGAGATATGTACATGAAATTACTAGTCTAATAATCTTAAAATATCAAGTGGTCTGTACTTCTGCTTTTAAAATATTCATGTAAATGGAAAAATGGGGACCCTACAGTTTCTTTTAGGTAAGGATCTACAAATTAAGTTGCCTTGTGCAAATCGTGGCTGCCAGTTTTGAAAATTTTACTCCACATCGTTCACACCTGTCTGCACTCTTGACATCATCCAAAGCTGACAGAAAAGAGAAGCGAAGTACTACAAAATTCAAACACTCTTTGCTTCTGTGTGAACTTCCAAATTTAACATTGCTCTCAGGGCATTATATGCCACCATGAAGGAACCTATCCAAACAAACGTCTCAAATTGCAAACCCTACAACATGTTTGACAGGATGTTTTTATTCCACTTAAGTCGTGGTTGACTGTGGTATTTATAATTTTATCATTACTTTGTGCTCTTTGAAATAATAATATTAAGAGATTATTAAGTTTAAATATTAATTAATTCCTGCATATGATTATTCACGGATCCAGCTGAATTATTCTGAAGCACCGAACTAAGTATGATGCAGGTTTTTCAGGTTGCAAGATTCTTTTCAAAATGTCTGTTGATCTCTGAATGATCTGATTTGAGATAGAAGGGCAAGTTTTGAAATTTATATAGGCCTTTAAATCAATTTGACGTATACAAACAAGACTAATTATTCAAATCCCAACAATTCTAATACCAAATCAAAAAATATTATATTTAACAGCTAATCTCTCGATACAAGAAATAATTCGCAAAATCCCATATCCTCCAAGCTTTAATAAAATTCCTTCTTTTTGAAAATTAATAAAATTTAATGTACATAGCTTTAGTCCACGAGAAATTTAGAAAGTTATATCCATGGACAGAACCCATGAGGTTAGTACCTGGGTGTTTTGGAGCCAAAACTTTTTGTTGCCCCGAAACACCCACATTTTTCTCACTAGTTGCCTAACAGTCTCGTAACATCTTCCTACACAGAAGAATAGATTGTAAATAATTATTTTGGGATTAGAATACGTAAAATAAAATTGAAAGAAATGTGCTGAAAATTGAGTATACTTCAGGGGGACGGACACACAACTCCCAAGAGAATTGGTGATGGCACCACTGCAGAAAGTTACATGAGCAGTGGTGCCACGGATGAAAAGTAAGACAAAGTATGGGTGGTAGGAAATTTCTTAAAATGAGGTGATAGGGATCCATTGAAAGGTACTGAGGCGATCTAACTCTTGAGTTTCTTGATGTTTATAGTACATGCAGGTTATTGACAGTACTATCTTGTATTATATATGATGATTTCTTGCTTACTGTGTGACCGAGCACATTATGTGGTGCACTTTCGATCTCGACACCAAAGTTCCCAGGTTTGCATTCCAACCTGGATATTTGTGTTCTCTTTGAGAGTGTCTTCACCAATTTCATCCGATCATGACTCATCCCAATCGTCAGAATTATCCGAAAATGGCAGAAAACCAATGTCAAAACAATAACAAAATTACAGATAGAAATAATGACTTCTCTCTGAAAACCAAACATACAGTATTTACACTTATTCCCGGAATCCTCATCTCTGTGACAGCAGTTTGTGATTGCAAGTTTCATACTTTGAATCTGATGCAGGACATGAGCACAGTAAGACATTGAGGGGGGAGGGGGGAGAGAGAGAGAGAGAGAGAGAATGTGAGAGTGAGTGTGTGTGTGTGTTAATTGAAAGAGAATGTTTTCTTGCCTTAAAAGTTTATGTACAATAATGACAGCATTAAACATCAATTTTCAGCTAAATTAAAAAAAAAAAAATCCTGTGGGGATATGTATGACTGATTTACACTCACACAGACACACACTTAGTATGTTGAAATCACAATTTTTGTTGTAAAATGCTAATTTATGCCAGCCTGTAATTAAATTTGCCAGAATTGGGCTATTTTTAATATATACATATTTTGTATTTAGATTCAGTCCCCCCTGGGGATGTTTAAATGTTACGAATAAAGTCCTGCATATGATTATTCACGGATCCAGCTGAATTATTCTGAAGTACTGAACTACGTATGATGCAGGTTTTCTCTGATAGTGTTTGTGAAAAGCTGTTTGCAACATATCTGTTATCGGATTTATTATAGAAAACAGTTTTGGAATGTATTTGTACGCACAATTGAATGTACAGTCATGGACACTTCTGGGTTGTAGCACAAGACCTGACCAAATATGTTAAGTGATCCACTTTTGGTCTTGTGTTCCTACACCAATTTAATGTGATTATTGCTCATCCTCATGGTTACAATTATTTAAAAGTGAAAGAAAAGCAATGTAAAATAACAAAAATACAAATAAGAAGTCTTCTGTGAAAACCACGCCAGGGGTCCCAGGTTTGAATCCTGGCCTGGGCATGCAAGTGTCCATTCATTAATTTCATCACTTATCCCCATCTTTGCAAATTAACTAAAAGTGGCACAAAAGGCGAAGTGAAATAAAGCAAATCAATCAGTCTTCTGTGAAAACCAAACATATGGCAAAGGCTGGTCAGAAAAATAGCATCTTTTTGTTCAGAAACAATGCACTTGGTCCCAAGCTTTAGATATCTTCCTGGTGTCCTCATGCTTGTGACTGCAATATGTGATTGCCAATGATGTATAAGATGGAAGTAGACCTATGTTCTTAAAAGTTCGCATAATCACTTTTTGTATATGGAAAAAAATATAATACATTAATTTTTAGTGCTTTTTATTTTTTTCTGCGAGGTTTAGTCCTGGTTTCCCAAAACTTTTTCAAGATACACACAACACACAACCTCACATGGTCTTCCCATGAGACTGAATTATAAAATAACTGTATTATTAATTTGCATGGAAGTAGACATGGTACAACTAATGGTGGAAGTTGAGGCAACAATGGAAGAAGAGAGGAGACGAAGTCTTGCAGAAGCAGTGCAGAAAGGTATTGAGAAATGAGAGTTAAAGATTTTTAAACAAAGCAAGACTTCCTGCAAATGATTATTTCCAGATCCAATCTGAATTTCGTGAAGTACACACCATGAGCTATGATTATGATGCAGGATATTGGCATATTAAGGCATTGATGGGGAGGGAGAGTTTGTTCATAAGAACAAAAAATTTACCTTAAATATTCTTGTACGGTAGTGAAATTTTTTTCATCCAAGAAAACATCATTTTTGTGTTAATTCCTTCTTTGTGCGTATACACACACGGGGCTTTCAAACATGATCCTTGGGGTTTTATCAGTTATTACTGGTACTGTGCTATTAAAAAACTAACATCATTGTTCCTTCAGAAAGTGGCCTGAGCTTTTGTGTGTTAGTTTGTTGTATGTAGTTGCGTCAATGCCTGACGGGACAATTTTCCCAAAATAGCAGTTAGTGGTAGGAAGAAGGAATTTTCTGTCCTTGAATTTCACGAAACTAACTCCCATTACTAGAGGCACATATTTTTGGTAAATAAAAAAGCAAAATTTCGGTACAAAAACGGAGTCAATTTCGGGTTCAAAAGCGGTAAATAAAATAAAATATCGGTGTTATAGCGGTGAAAAAATGGATGAAAAGTGGTATATAAAAAGACACATTGGTTTCAAAATTGTGAATATAATCCTAAATTTGATTTAAAAACTACACTTATTCCACAGAATTAACATTTCACTTCTAATAGCACATTTATGTAGTTATCAGAGTATTAAGTTTATTTCTGTGTAAAGGAGTCAATTTTTGCTTCTCCAATATTAACAACAGAATTAATCAATTTTCCGGAAATTGCATAACTCTCAGGATAATTCAGACCTCAGAAGGTGTCGCGTCGGTGAATAAACCCTGAATTTCGTGTTTAAGAGTTAATTTCGCTTTTTGCAGTTAATTTCGCATTATTTCGTGACAAAATATGGTCACAAAATGCATCTCACACCTTTCAAAAACATGAAAAATTAACACTACAATGTGTTTTTTCAAATTTCGTTTTTTCGTTAAAAACGAAATATGCATGCCCCTACCCATTACACTATTCGTCATAAGTATTTTGAGAAGGCACCTTAAGTTCACACTACGTGACTTCTATAATGAATTACTGAGATTAAGATGTGTGTGTTTGGGGAGGGGGGGCTTATTTTCAATTGTAGATTGGATCCAGAAATGAAGATGATCAGTCTCTTTTGCTTCATCCCCTTGCCCCCTCCCTCTGGTGTTCCATATGGGATACTGTTTATGTTGCTCCTCTACCTCCATCCAGTGCAGAAATGCAGGTGTGAAATGAGAAAACCATCCTCCAGTAGTTGATATTTTGCGTAAACTGCCTCCTGGCATGCATTGACAGAATTGCAGACCAGTCGTGAAAATAAAGAAATCAACAAGTACGTAAAGAAGGCAAGAAATTATATATTGTGGTCAATAATTTTTCCTGTCACAATTGACTGACTGATTTTTACTTCACTTTTCTCCCCCTTTGACAATAAAGCAGGTTTAATTCTCTTGTTAAAAACAGCTGAGTTTTCATCGTAACTGGCTTTCTGGTAGGACTTTTTGATTAAATAAATAAACGTTTGTTCCCTTAATTGCTAATTTCAAACTTTATTTATTCCACGCCTTAAGAAGGCGTGGAATAAATAAAGGTTAAGAAAAAGGATCAAGAAAGTCAAGAATTTAGGATTTGTTATCTTTGTAGAGGCACACAAAAACTTGATCATTTTCTGCATGAATTTCAGCAACCTTTTTTTCTTAATAACTCTTATTTTAGTTTTTGTTAATAGTAATTTTCACTCTTTGATTAATTTCCACTCTTGTGCACATGCTCTCTAGAAAAGAATTAAGATATGATGTTTAAAATGTTAAGAATTAATTCCTGCAAGTGATTATTTACGGATCCAACTGAATTCATCTGAAGCACTAAAATGAGTATGATGCAGGTTTTCTGTGTTAGCATGCAGTGTGGAAAGCTTCTTTGCAACGTCATATTGGTTGATCTCGGTGTGACCTGATTTGAGATAGGAGGAAAAGTTTTGAAATGTATTGGTAAACAAAATTGAATGGCTTCAGGGTAAAAAAAAATAAAAAAATAAAAAGAAAACAAAAAAAAACCTTTCCATGGGTAGGACATTAACCTGCTAGAGGTCTCTCCTGAGTGTTTTGGACCCAAAACTTTTTTCTGAATCCACCTAAATTTCCCACGCCAGTTGGTTAACAATCTTGTAACATCGTCCCAAGTCATTCTTCTGAGATTGAGAATGGAAAAAAAACAATGTGCTGAAAAGTTTCAATACTTCATGTAGTATTGGGATCATGGTGACAGAAAAGCTTCATGCAAAAATTACATGAGGTTCTAAAAAAAATATGTATATTCATGCTGCTACATATTAATCCAACTGGCACGTGAGAACTCTCGAGACAGACCATGTGAAAGCCAAATGGCACTTCAGTGGTGAAAATGACACAGAATAGTGTCATGGGCAAAAAGGACCCAACAAAAAAGTGGTAGGAAATTCTTGAACCCATGATAAGAGGAATAGAACGTGTTACAATGAGGTGATAAAGGCAACTTGAAACCAGTGGATCCAACTCTGAACTTCATAAAGTTATACATTTACTATAATGCAGGTTATTGACAGTACCTGGTATTATCATGATGATAATTTCTTGCCTACTAGGTAACTGACATTCAATACCCTTGAGCACACCACTGTGGGGCAATATTGAAAGTGGACCACTTAACATGCTCAGAGACAGGAAAAGCTGGCAAAATGAAGGCAGACTACTAAAAAAGTAACGTTTCTCCTTTTCGAAAATCCTGGCACGCTATTGACACCACCAAAGATTCAAGGTTTTCATTCCATCCTGTGCAGTTTGTGATTGGTGATAATTTTACATATTTCAGTCAATGTATATTACAACCCAGAAATGTCCGTGACTGTACAACTGATGTTGGGAGTGGAGGTAGCAATGGAAGATGATATGACTAATGCTGGCAGAAGCAGTGCAGTAAAACTACAGTAGACTCGTGATTATCTGAGCTAATTGGGACTGAGATTACCTCGGATACGGAAAAACTCGGATAATATGGAGAGAATGTGCTAATAGGTCGTAAATGACGAAACAACACTTAAAACTGTTTAGTAATTATTTATTACTAGTACAACATAAATGAGAAGATTGCTTTTCCCGCTTAGAATAGGCCTCCACAGACTTAAACACCACCATAACAATCGGATACACCAACAATGTAACGAACACTTGCAGCGTGGGCGGTGACTTGACTTCATAAACAAACAGGTGGTTGCATGATGTTTTCCAACCACTCCTTCGGTTAACCCGGAGCCTCGGTTAATCATGAGTCTACTGTACTGAAAATTTTGTTAACTTTTTAAAAATGAAGAACCCCTTCCTGCAAATGATTACTACCAGATCCAACTCTGAATTTCATGAAGTTGTACATTAATTATGATGCAGGTTATTTGCAGTACCTTGTATACACCTATTTAGGGAGAGATATTATTTGATGCTCATAACATGCATTGACACTATTGAGCCTATTTTTGGCTTTGGATAGTGAGAACATTAAGTCCATCAGAAATTAAATGTAACCAAATTTGTTAAGATTAATATTGCTGCATTTTGCATAAAGTGTGGTTGGGTTGAAATGAAATACTTATACTGTATTCTGATATTTATAAATATTGTGAACAACTTTAAAACTCATTGAAACCTAGAGGAAATTATGAATCACCCTGTATATTTGTGTTGGTGGGAAGTGGTCGCAACTGCTGGAACTGCACTGTGTTCAAATTTACTTTCCTTCATACCTCAATCTTGAATTAATAGTAAAGTATTCTTTTAAACGGTTGGTTAGGAAAATAGCATTGTGTTATTGTGTTCACAAACGATACAATTCGTTCCAAGCTTATAACTTTACCTGGAGTTCTCATCTCTGTGGCTGCAGATAATAACATTATGGGAGTC
The DNA here is from genome assembly GCF_977018435.1 of Lepisma saccharinum. Lineage (NCBI taxonomy): Eukaryota > Metazoa > Arthropoda > Insecta > Zygentoma > Lepismatidae > Lepisma > Lepisma saccharinum. Next base: position 12,163,475 of record NC_139249.1, read on the forward strand.
ATCTTGGTACAAGTCGCCCTGGACTGGAGGTAGCAATGGAAGAAGAAGAGGCAAAGAGGCAAATGCTTGCAGAAAAATATTTAGAAATGAGAAAGTGGTTAAGATTTTTTTTGAAAACAAAACAGCTTCCTGCAAGTGATTATTACCAGATCCAATCTGAATTCCATGAAGTATACACCATGAGCTATGATTATGATGCAGGATATTGGCATATTAACACATTGGGGGTAGGGAGAGTTTTTGTTCAAAAAAATATGTTTTTTAAAAGGGTAGGCTTTAAATGTTGTTCTTTCAATATAATGAAATCGTTTTAATCCAAATAAAACATCAATTTTATGGTAAATTAAAAATATATAAGAATTCCTCCTTTCGACATTATGGATTATTATGTATTTATAATATTGATATCACAGTTTTTCTTTGAAAATGCTCATTTATTGCTAGGCTTCAATCAAGTTGGTCAATAACACCACAAAAAGAAATAGGTTGATATTATTTCGTGGGGTTACCGCATTGTCAGCCTAGAAGAAAGAGGTGCACAGAGTCACGAAGTACAGGAGCACAGAATACTAACAATGTTGCCAGAGAAAGTAGATAGGTAACAAATGCAAAGTGCTTTCACTAGTGTTTACTACATATATATGTGTGCCAGTAATTTTGACACTTCGATGACTATTTTCCACCGTTGCGTATATGCTCTTTGACAAATAAAATATCAAGTGGTGATAAAGTTAAAATGCTAAGGATAATCCTGCATGTGATTATTTACGGATCCAGCTGAATTCATCTGACTGAAGCACTTAACTAAGTATGATGCAGGTTTTCCATGTTAGCATGCATGGTGGAAAGCTGTTTTCAACATGTCTAGAATTTTCAAATATGTATGTCTACAAAATTAATATTAGTCCACAAAGAATAATAATAATAAAATCAGTTCTATGGATAGGACATTAACCTACTAGGGGAGACACGTGGGTGTTTTGGACCCAAAACTGTTTCTTTCCAACCATTCCCGGACCCAAAACTGTTTCTTCCAACTATTCCTGAAACACCTACATTTTCCACTAGTTGGCTAACAGTCTCGTAACATCTTCCCAAACAGAAGGATAGGATGTAAATTATTCTTTTGAGATTAAGAATACATTGAATAGAATGAAAGGAAATATTCTGAAAAGTGACTACATGCATATAGCATGGAAACCTGAAATCTAATAGGTCCTACTTCCTTTGGAAATAAAAAATATGTTACGGCTAATCACTAGACTATTGATTTCTTTCCATGCCGTACACACTGCCACGTTTTCGTCAATCAAACGTGAACTTGTCAAAGTTTCTTTGTGTACATGAGTACTTTCAGACCATTCAAGATTTCCAATAGCAATGCTGTTCAACTACTTTCAGTTATGTTCAATTCAATGACTTGTACATGATAATTTGATCGTGTACAAGGTGCTGTAGAATTCCTTCTAGCTAGAGCATTCGTATACACCTTCACCTTCATGTAGTTTGCTTTCACTGATGACTCATTTTAAACATAAGTTACTCTGCTTGCAGTCCTCAGTATTGTAGAGCTGTCTGAAAATATTCTAACCTGTATCTAATCGTTTCAGGAATCTGGGACCGATAGTGATTCAGACGATGAGAAGGATGGGAATTACTCCACACTAAGAGAATTGCTTATTCGTCCATCACACAAAACTGGCGGAGGCAGCGGAACTCCTTCGCCATCTAATTCTGTCCAGCAGACGGCCACGCAGCAGTCGACGCAGAGCACCTCTTCCGGTGGCTCCGGGAAGACCACGGGAAACAAGAAATCCCGCACTTTGGACACTTTGGACAAGGTTATTTCTAGTGTTATAGAGGACAGTGTGCAACAGGAAGACCAGAAAGTGCAGGCACCTCTGGAATTGAAGCACTTCATAAGGAGGACGGAGTACAGGCACAGGGGAAGGGAACCTTTGCCAATAAGGATAATGACTCTGACTGAGGGTAAAGCGTTATACCCTGACGTTCCACACTCGTGGCTGTGTGATGGGAAGCTGCTTCGCTTACATGACTCCATTCACAGTGGAAATTACAGGATTTTCCAGGTAAATATGTATAGAATCTTAAGCAGTTGTCAAATCACAAATATTGGTGTTATATATGCAGCATTCCAGTTTCAAAGGGAAAAAAAAGAAGAAAGGAAATAGACGTGTAAATTTAGTCATCAAATTGCATTCAAAAAAGATTTAAAAAGCTGGAAAAGTCTGGAATTGTTCATTTTTTTCAGTATAAATTTGGTCTTTGTTGTGTTTCAGAGAACAAATATATGTATAGGAAATTAATAGAATTAGTAGAATCAAGTATAGTACCTAACTTGATCCGTGAAACTATTTTTGTGGATAAATACTTGATTCTGCTATATTAATTAGTTCTTAGTAACTTTTAATTGCAGAGTAATTCTATTGTATTTTAAAAGCATTATGCAATAGTACATTTAATTTAAAATTCACATTAATCTTATGTTCCAGCCCAGTACAATGAAATTCATTTTTAATTTCACATCCAACTTTTTGTCTCTTTTTCCTTCCCAAGAACAAAATTTCTTGCATTTTTGTGCAATCTTACTATAATGTAAACAATTTTTTCCTTGTAGGATCAGTGGAAACGTGGCCAACCCATTTTAGTGAGCGAAGTAACGAAAGGATTAGATATGACACTTTGGCATCCTGATTCCTTCGCACGTGACTTTGGAGAGGATAAGAACGACCTAGTGAACTGCATGACTGGAAATTTGGTGCCCAAACAGCCCATGAAGAAATTCTGGGAGGGATTTGAACAGTTGTCCCGTCGTTTGAAGGACGATAAGGGGAATCCAATGTTGCTCAAGTTGAAAGATTGGCCGCCGGGTGAAGATTTTGCGGAGATGCTCCCTTCACGCTTCAACGATTTGATGAAAGTGCTGCCTCTCGGGGAGTACACGAATCGTACTGGACGTCTCAACCTTGCTAGTCGTCTGCCGGATTGTTTTGTGCGACCTGATCTCGGACCAAAAATGTATAATGCATATGGTTCTGCACTCTACCCCAACAAGGGAACCACAAATCTCCACCTGGACATTTCTGATGCTGTGAATGTGATGGTGTATGTGGGAATCCCAAAAGACTCAGACAATGAAGAACATATCAAAGGTTAGTGGACTAAGGTTTAGTTTTTATTGATTTGGTGTCCACTTTATGCACAGTAAGGCTAATTGGGACTGGACCTAGAGTGGAATCCGAACCACTATGTTCATCCATCGGTATCAAACCTGAGACCCCTTGATTACAATGCTACCATTGAACAGATGTAGTATTTAAGTGTTTGAGCAATCGCTTAGTTAAACCAGACTAGTATATTGAACTGAAAAATTCATTTACAGTAGTTTTAAAACTTTTCTGAGTTATAAATGGTGAATGATGGTAATTTATGAAATAATGTTATGATCATGTCATAATTGTGTTGGGGAGATTTGACATAGAAGGTACACTCTTGATTGTTCAGAGGCCTCTCTGATGGCGTACTACCAACGTTGTTGCCTTGTAATCAATGGGTCCCACCAAGTTACACTGCTCATTTGTAGCTCCCAAATTTCCTCAGGATGGTGGGTTGCCACCGCTCATATACACAGGCAGACTCGAACCCATGCTGTCCTGCAGTGGGAGTCCAAAGCACAGCCATGGAGGAGGACTTTAGTGGACTAAAAGAAATCATAAATCCTCCCTTGGATCATGATTTTAATGTACAACAACAATGCATCCTTCCTTATTTTTGTAAAAAAAAATAATTGTTATTTACTGATTTCAATAAGTACTTTACCACGATTCATGGTAATGTACCATATAATAATAATAATAATAATATGGGTGGGCTCATGGCTTCATGAGCATATATAAGTTTGTTGCCACTGCCTGTCATTGGAACGCTCTGCATTCATGGATCTCTTCTTCATATAATACACATAAATTGCTTCTGTCTAATTTTTTGGTCAAGGTACCAGTTTCCCTTAAATGCCTTTTCTCTAACACACATCATTCAAGCTTCTTCAAAACTCAAATATTAAGTCCTGAATGAGATTTGACAACATATGTCCTATTGACAGAAAACAAAGAATCTTCAATTAATTCCTTACTTTTTTGTGTTTCACATGGTGTGTAATAACATTGCAACTTTTTTCTTGTTTACAGAGGCTTTGAAGGCAGTCGATGAAGCTGGATGCGACATCCTTACTCGAAGACGCGTAAGGGAAAAGGGGGAACTGCCGGGTGCTCTGTGGCACATATACGGAGCACGTGATGCTGACAAAATAAGGGATCTGCTCAATAAGGTTGCTTTGGAGAATGGCAACCGATTGGAACCGCACCACGACCCAATTCACGATCAGAGCTGGTACCTGGATGAAGTTCTGAGGGAGCGCCTGTACAAAGAATATGGTGTGGAGTGTTATGCCATTGTTCAATGCCTTGGGGATGCTGTGTTCATACCAGCAGGTGCACCACACCAGGTGAGCTTCCTTTGTGTGTGTATTAGTCCTCGAATTCCTATGCAGGTAGTAAATGTTTAAACTGAATAAACTGCTGGCTTCGAGAAGTGAGTTGCAGTATTCAGGTCGTGATTTCTTTAACAACATTTTATTATTAATGTAAAAATATGTGATCAATGTAAAAATATGTTGATCAATGCACCATTTCCAAGTTCAAGCTTTTGAATGTAACTTGATCGTACCCATCCAATGTTACAACAGTTTTGGATGCAACGGATAATCTGGATATCAGGCTAATGCGGTTATTCCTGATCTCAGAGTATTCAGATCACTACTTACTTTTTCAAATTAAGAATATAATTAAAATAATGAAGGATCAGTGCACCAAATTCAGAATGGTATAATCTGAACTACCTTTTTAATGCTTTTTTTAAGTGGAAAACTATGCATTTATACTGAACTTAGTAATGCAGAGATCGTTTTAGGCAATAAAAAGTTAACATTGAAAAAATGTGGAGAATTTATAAAATGGAGAATTGATAGATTTGTTTTATTTTACTTTGCTTTTGTGCTACTTTTGGCTAATTTGTGAACTTTTGTGCCACTTTTGGCTAATTTGTGAAGATGGGAACGAGTAAAATTGATAAATGGACATGCCCATGCTGCGATTTGAACCAGAGATCCCTGTCGTCTGAGCACAATGTACTAACCACTTGGCCACGGCATAAAACTGATATGCTGAAGAATGTATAGAGAATCCGTACAGTTGAAATACGGACATGACTAATAACAGAATATGCAGAGAACCAGTAAAACAGATAACAATTTCACATGCTTCCATGCAGGGGCCCTAGATGTGTTTCATAACATTTTGGACTAATTTTATGCTAATATGAAAATATTTTCCCTTTATGGCAACTTTTGAAATCCATTCAAAAAATTCTTGTCTTAATCTAGGAAATTTTTATATTTGAAAAAAGGTGGGAATTTTAAACGCAAAGCAATTGATGAAATTATTTCATGGTTGTATGTAGGGCTGAGCCGGTACTTATTTTCTCGCCGATAAATCAAATTTTTCATAATTTCCAGGATAATACAGACTCCACCAAAGTGTTGCGTGGCATTTTTGTGAAGCTTTAAGTATCGGCTGGTATCTAAATAAATTCCAGCCAAGAATTTCAGATACATCGGCTCGGCCTTGGTATGTTTTTTCAGTGTTTCTTCTTGAATGTAAGAGTACAATCATAATTTTCAATCCCTTGTTTCAGGTTCGGAATCTCCATAACTGCATCAAAGTGGCAGAAGACTTTGTGTCGCCAGAGAACGTCAGCCACTGCTTCCACCTGACGCAGGAGTTCAGGGACCTGTCCGACACCCACTCCAACCACGAGGACAAACTTCAAATAAAGAACATTATTTACCACGCTGTGAAAGACTCCTTATCCGTGCTCATGGGGCAAGATAATGACGAAGCAGGCAGTAGCTCAAGCAGCAGCAGCAGCAGCGGCGGCAGCAGCAGTAGCGGGAGTGGAAATGCAGCCAGCCCGAGTATAGGTGCGACAACGGAAATCAAAAAGGAGATGACATGAAGTTGTAGAAGCAGATAGATTTTGTTTAATTTCAGTTTTTCGTTTTAACTGCCCAGAACGGGGAAATGCAGGAGGAGGCGCAACTGAATGATTTCACAAGAGTTTGAGCCTCAGGGCCATTTGCACAAAAGTTGTGTGCATTGTGATAATATAAGTGTTAAAAATTGGGGCAGTATGACTAGGTTTTCCTATGCACTTGTCTGCTAGTACTGCCACGTACAGTAAGCTTGCAAAGTCGTTTTCGTTTGTTTTAAAGTGCAAGGAAATTAATATAGGCAACGTAGGTGGAAAAAAAGGAAAAGAAAGGGGTCCAGTTGCATTCTTGAGACTTGCAGCCACCACCAGAAATCAATACATGAAGTACAACCAAATAAAGACTTCCCTAGCGAGGGAAAATTCGTGGGTTTTTATAACTGACCCATGGGGCAAAAAAATATATTTCCAAGTGTTTTTTCATGTTCGTGTGAATGTTATCCGGGAATGCGAGATGCAGGATGCATGTGCACTTCACCTAAAAGTTGGGCGTGTTGCATAGGGGGCAGTAACATGACCTGTGGCAGACATTTTGTGGACCTTAACTGAAGCTTGAATTTTTTTCTTCCTGCACCGTGTGTAAGGGAGTGCATGGATGTGTGTGCAAAAACGAGGTTAATGATCTCAATATTTACTAACACTTGTCAGCTGCTGAAGAGCAGAGGTTCATTGTTGGGTTTTGATCCCATTTGTTGTGAAGGCAGCTTGCCTGATGGAGAGATTCTTTCTATGTTATGTAATAGCTGCATCTTTCAAAAGATTTAAAAAAGAAGATTATTGATGTATTGAGACTGTAATTAAAAATGGAAAAAAAGTAGTTTTCATTAATTCCTTTGGTAAGGAGCTTAAATCAGCAATCTGTAAGCCTGTTCTTGCACGTAAGTGGCATATTCTTTGTAAATCTTTATCTGTTCTCACTTCCTAAATAAAGAAAGGAACATTTTTTCTTTCATAGACAGTTAATTTGATGTGCCAACGTGGGTGTGGAGAAAACGACTTTTTTTTGTGTGTTGCAGAATATGTTTGTAATTTAGTACATTGAGTGATTTAACTTTTTATTTGTTTCGTTAAGCATTACAAGTGGAGAAGCTTTTCCGCTTAACCAAAGGCATATGGAACTGGTTGAATAAAAGAGAATTGAGTTCCTATGTAGTACATTGTTAGTATTACTACAACCTTGGTTCTGAATTTGGGTGGTGGCATTTTGTTTCCAGATTTTTCTTAATTTTTAACAAGAGAATACAACGACGAATCTTTAAATCTGTGCACCTGTGTAGGTACCACCATACTGAAGAGCAGAAGCGCATTTGTGGTGTCAATCAGTATTTTTTCCATTCAGTTTTGGAAGTGGCAATAGTTTTCACTACATGTACATTTTTTTTTTCATGGTCCTGTTATTTCCCCCCCAATTTGTGGAGAATTATTTCCATCTTGGGTGAGCTAGGACTTACAATGCCTGTATTATATACATCTATGAGACAGAAGAAACCCATGTACAGTAAAGAGATAATTTATTGTGCTTTTTTTCGGGGGCTAAATGACACCATTTCATGTTGTACAGTTTGTAGTGTTTCGTTGACCTGTAAAATGTGGAGGTAGTTCACATTGGCCATTAATGACCAGCAGCATACAAGTCTTTGTACAGTTGTCTTAATGTTACTGCAACCTCTTGCGGTCAGTGAAAAATCTTTTTTGTACTGTGTATATGTAAGGAAATAACCAAGTTTGAATAAGAAAATGTTTATATTATGGAACTAGGAAGTCTTTTCTTCTGAAATCCCATCAGAGGCAACTTTTATATAAAATCAGCTGTTTATAAATCAGAAAAATTATATTAGTATAATTTAAATATTTTCTCGAGTATTCTACTTAGGATAGGGATCTCGGTCCCCTTAGGCACATAATACACTGGTAAACGGATCTGTAGGTTTACCAAGCCTATATACTCCCATAAATAGCCTGCAATTTAGTGCAAAATTCTAGTCTTATTTGATAGAATGTACAGGGTGACCCAAAAGGTACTTAACTTAAATATCATATAACGATCCTTGTAATAAATTCACTTGGAGAAACAAAGTAAGTTTTATGTGATGCTGCAACTCAAAACAGTTTTCTTGTGTTAGGTAATGAATAACTTCCTTGTCTTTCCAGGTGGCAGGGGCAACATATTTTGAGAAATGTAGTCTGCCCAGGAAAAGGCACGGTGTGGTTTATTGAAACCCAGTCAGACACTCAAGTCCAGAGAAATTTCAGAACAAGATACGGGAAACGACCACCCTCTCGGCCATCCATAAGAAAATAGTACAGCAACTTCATGCAGATAGGCAGTGTGGATCTGAAGCACCATGTAGGCAGGCCAATAACAAGTGAAGAAGATACGGAAAGAATTCGACATTTTCTTATGGATGGCTGAGAGGGTGGAGGTTTCCCGTATCTTGTTCTGAAATTTCTCTGGACTTGATTTCAATAAACCACACACTGCAACTTTTCCTGTGCAGACTCCATTTCTCAAATTAAGTTGCTTCTGCCACCTGGAAAGTCAAGTTATTAATTACCTAACAGAACAAAGCTTTTTGAGTTGGTCCATCATATAAAACTTACTTTGTTTCTCTAAGTGAATTACAAGTCTCGTTATATGACATTGAAGTTGTAAAGTACCTTTTGGGACACCCTGTATAATTTGTGCCTAATTTTGTAAATACAGTGGAACCCCAGTTTTATGTTCTCTAATGTTACTTTCCCTGCATTATGCATTCAAGGCCATAGTAAAGCAGCAGGTTAGTTTTTTTTTTAATGATTTTTGTATTTTATTTGAAACAAAACAACAAAAAATATAACATGAAACTGAGGTTCGGCTAGATTATTTTCAAAGCAAAACATATTGAAGCTAACTGGTTATGTACCCTCAAAGTTCATTTAACATGTCTATTGTCCACAGATTCTGCAACAAAGCAAATTATGATCAATAATTAGGTGACAATAATTTTTCCAAGTTCACTTTATCCACAGAAAGGCTACTCTAGACTGGACCTACAATTTACAGTTGATTCGAACCACTATGTGCCTCCACCGGGCATCAAACCAAGAATTCCTTCATTGTAAGGTGCCACAGACACTAAATTGGTTTTAGAGAAAATTGCAAATACTATGAATATCTATTGATCCTTTCATCTTAATATTGCTTATAAAATATGTATCTACAATCTATTGCCACTATTGATTGAAGAAACAACAATGATGAACTGAAGCTGACTGTTCTATTTTTGTTATTACACATCACTGTTCTACCACACTGTTAATCGCAATGATTGAGACCAAAGATGCTAGATGAAAGTGGATGAAAAGAATATCACATCCATATTTTCTATACTGGTTTCTAACCCAAGATGTTTTATATTGGTTTGAACGTTATGCAAACCAATTTGCCAGGGGGGGGTCAGCTTTTTCGTATAGGTCTGTTCAACAACTAAGCAAAATAAAAGGAAGGGCTCAGATGCAAAACATGACATTTTGGTCATTTCCGAGTTCATTAAGACAAAAAGGTTATTAGAAGCTATACTGTAGATAAATTGTTTTCGTGTTGTATTTACAAATTTCAGTTTCACCGATTCCAGTGCAAATTGCATGACATGGCAATTTCACTCTAAAATTGAAGGATGGCACATTTTACTTTGTAACTCAAAAAAAAAGACCAAAATGTCACCATGTTTTACATCCGAGCCCTTCAAGTAATGAAAACCGAATTCCCTATCCACTTGTCACCCAGCAATTTAATGCTGATCAAATCCACACACAAACCTCTTTTGGTGTTTGTTTTACATTGGGGATTAAAGATAGCCCATTTCCTGGTTCAGCAAAACTGCCCTTGAGCACAGGGTTTCCAACCCACTTTCCTGAAGAGCCTACTAATACCTTTGCTGTTGCTTGTAGTTGCGGACATTTCTGGGTTGTAACAAACCCATTAACTTTCAATGGAATCGTTACAACCGAGACATATCCATGACTACACCATCATGCCTTGAAGGAACATTTATGGTGAGGTGATCAGCACCATGCTCTGGCTGCCTTTACCCTCCAAGGTTGCCCCCCCCCCCCAGGTATAAATTGATTTGAGGCTGGATGAGCCCCACATCCACTTTATGCAGGGACTAGAGAACATCCACCCCAGGAATTGAACCTGGGTCTCCAACATTGCAGTCAGTCACCCTACCAACCAGAACGCAGCAGCTCTATTTCCATATTGCAAAAAAATATTCTTCGGGAACTGTCAAAGTATCAACAATGGGTTTTTTGATTGCCAATAGTCCACTAATAATAGCATGAAAAAGTGGTGTCTATAAAAATGACTTGCCACAATACAAGAACAGCAAAAAAGGCCAAATTTTAGAGTATATGTATATATAGCAAACCACATTCTGCATCTAGGTTTTACGTAAGAAATGTATCCTTACACCAGGGTTGTTAAAGGTACAAGAATTCTACATAAATTCAAATCCAGTCTAGGAGAGAAAATCAGCAAATGTAAATTGGTTCTGGACCATATCTTTTTATCTTGAAAGTATATTTCAATTCATCCTGGAACTATTTTTCTGGATCAATTTGAATATGCTCCAAGTTTGGTATTGAAATGAAATAATAGGAAACTTTAGATGTATAAATTTAAATTGTGTGAGAAACGAGTTTCCGGTCCTTTTCCATAACCCATGGATTCCTGGACCTTGAACGATCCTGCCTTACACACAGAAGTAAATGTTTCAATATTTTGAACAATTATCTCTGGGTGCCTGCTACCTCTGCACTTCTCAATCAGTACCAAAAAAGATTTAGTTCTGAAATAATGATGTATGCAAAATACCAACAGACTCAAGATCTTCAACTGGCACTCTTTAGGGCAACAATTCTCAATGAAACTTACTGCACAAACTAAAATTACAAATTTCAGAACCTTTCGTAGCCCAGTGGTTGAGAAACACTGATCTGGTTCGCCTATCCAACTTTGTGCTCTCAACAGAGTTCAATGCAACAAATGATAAATGAGTTTAATCCAGCATCAATTATTTTCATTGGCCTGACCTACTCGCTGGGGGAATCAACCAAAAGACAAACACATTTTAATGCTGTGATTCTGCAAGACCATTCAGCTATGAATACGAAATTTGGCACCTTGAAACAACTACTACAAATGGAAACATACAATTCAGTTTATAGAAACATTAACCTAATGTGGTGTAAAGAATTTTAATCTGATTGAGTATCAACTATTGGCAATCAAACCGCCAATGTCTGAAAATTGCATTAAGCTACAAACGTAGTTGGGTCTGCCAAAATACGGTAATTCAAAATTAACTTTACACAGTTATTATGATGTAACTGTTTGCAATAGAAAATCAAACAAGGCCTCAATATAAAGGGGAAAAAAAACTGGAAGTTTTCTTCTCACTAAGTGAGAAGTGTGCCAGTGTTGCAAAATGGTGTACTCACAATGGTGCAAAGACAGTTCCACGTGCGTTTTGGTTGTAATGCACATGTTCACCCTTCCGAAAGATTTGCCAAAGTTACAACTGTGAATTGTTAGTGTCTTCGAAACCATGGACAATGACTTGCTGTCTCGTGCATAGCATGTACTTCATTATCCTTTGGAGGTTTACTGCATAATACATGGTTCCCATGTTGAATCTTTGCAATGTGAGTAAAACTTCCACAGTTGTTCATGTTGATGCCTTGTTTGATTTTCTATCATAAGTAGTAACATAATAACAACAAGAAACAGAGCCAGAAATGAACCAAGAATAAAGATGGACATGGAAGAGTTGAGGGTAGTGGAGACCTTCAAATATCTAGGAAGCATAATTGAGAGAAGTGGAAGAATAGATGAGGAGGTAAACAGAAGAGGATAAATGGGTGGTGGACTACCTCAAAGTGTTTGAAGATTAATATGGAACAGGGATGTACCTATAAAATGCAAGAAGGTAATATACAACACACACTATGTGCCAATAATTATGTATGGAGCACACTTGGATAATGAAAGAGACAAAAGAAAGATGCAGGCAGTGGAGATGAAATTCTTAAGGAGCATGTTGGGGAAGGTGGAAGACCAGGAAAAAATGGAGAGGCTTGACTTCTATGCCGACCCAGCCAGAGGCAGAAAACTGCAGAGGATCATGACTCATAAAAGCAGGAATATCCATTGTGCACAAAAAAAATATGCCAATATGAGATCTGACAATAAAGTTCAGGAACTTTTTAAAAGTGATACATACCTTACTGTTGAATATCACTGTGGTCACCTTCACCTTCAAAGTACTCCCTTTAGCATATGGTCTGCCCTTCCAAACAATTTTGGAAGTGAATGGCCTTCAGAGCTTCTCTCCTATTTTTTCTGATGTCATCGAAGTGCTTTCCTTTAAATTTTTCCTTTCCTTTATTGTCGAAAATAGAAAAAGTCATTGTAGGGCTAGATCAGGTGAATAAGGAAGGGTTGTCATGGCAAAGTTTGGTTGATAGTTTATGCATTACATAACTTTTAGAAAAAAATGGAGGAAATGCTGATTTCTATATAAGTTTAAAGTATAGTTTTTCTGTATTTCACAGAATAAAAAACTATTACAATGCGAGTGTTCTTATCAGAACAAGTCCAAAACTTTTTTCAATTTAATTTAAATTAATAAAAAGAGCAAAGCAATCAAACTGAACGTGTAAAAATTCAACTTGAAACATGCCCCGTGGAAATACTGTGTATTTACACTTGTGTTAGGCATAAGTTTCACACGCAACCACAAGTAACAACCCTCATGACTATTGTATGCTGTTTCGGTACAACGTCATTGTGTATCTTCTTGCTTCTTGAACACTGAGAAGTCAAAATTTGGCATTTCCAAAGGAGCAAGCGTGGGAAGCTCTCTTTCGGAAGTGTACACAACGTCGGGACTTAACTCGCTGCACGGGGAAAACACAAATGGCGACGAACCAGAGTCTGTTATCACTCGGAGACTGTGCCTTCCGCCAATATCTCCTTGCATATTTTTTTGATGTTCCAACTGAGCTTCAAGCTTCTGCACCGTAGCACGTAAGTTTTGATTTTCACGGGAATACATTTCGATCTGAGATGCCTGTTGCATGACTAGATTCTTCAACTGGGACGTAAGCATTTTCAATTCTTCTATTACCACCGAGTCATCTTTTGGTTTCTTCTTACCATCAATGCAGAGCTTCACATCTTTGTTTGATTCACCTTCTTCTTCCTGCTTCCCAAAAACTGCAAGCAACGAGTCTGCTTCTTCAATTGTCCTAAAATTACAAGTTACAATATTTATATTAGTTATAGAATCTCGATTGTTTGATAGATTTCGTTTATCTGACTTTGGTTTTCTGCAGCATTTAGCTAATCGTAAATATCTGAGTAAAGATAAAGTACAGTCACAAATAACACCCCTGCAAAGGCCAAAATTCGAAACTGGACCCCTGGCACTGTAGAGTGCTGTGCTAACCACTCTGCCGCACAGATCAACAGTTAAATAATAATTGTACTAACTTTCCCACTGTCACTTAAGTACGTGTGAGATTCAAATGACAACCTTAATTATTTATGATGAGGCAAATGAGGAAAAGCAGAAAAATTATACATACATCATTTTTTGACGTAGTTCCACTGATGTGCAATGTACGTATTCCAGCGCTTCGAAGTGCATGGATACCTTGCGAGAAGAATTCTTTTAGTTGTGACTTTAGCCACTTCTGCACTGCAGTTATCACCTCTTCGGAAATGCTTTTCTCACATCGCCTCTTTGAGCTGTCCGAACAAATGAAAGTCACTGGCGGCGAGGTCTGGTGAATAAGGTGTGTGTGAGACATTCAAATTTCATATCCTGGATTGTCGAAACTGTTAAACGTGCAGTATGCAGTCTGGCATTGTCATGCAGTAACAATACAACTGAAGTACAAAGTCGTTGCCGCTTACTCCTGATTGCAGGGCGAATGTGATTTTGGAGCAGATTCCATAAGAAGTACTGGCGAATGTTACTCCCTTTTCCATGTAACGTTAAAAAATTACCCCATTTGCATCCCAGAAGAGAGTAAGCATGACTTTTCCAGCTGACTGTTGGGTGCGAAATTTTTTTGGGTTTTGGCAATGAGCCATGGTGCCATTCCTTGCTCGATCTTTTTGTTTCAGGTTGGTGACAGTGCACCCAGGTTTCATCTCCTGTAACAATTCTTTCCAGAAATCCATCACCTTCGACCTGGAAACAATGTAAAAGTTCCTCACAAGCATCGATGCGACGGTCTCTCAATTCAGCAGTCAATTGACATAGCACCCATCTCGCAGACACTTCATTGAATCACAGCACATCATGGACAATATTGTGTGCTGAACCAACATTAATATCCAAAATGGCAGCTACTTCCTTCACAGTAATATGCCTGTTTTCCTTCACAAGCTATTCCACTGGCCAGGTGGAACAAAAGTTTAATCTTTCTACAACACTCGTACACTTGCTGCAGGGACACACACGAATCACCGTACTGCTCCTTCATCCTGTGATGAATTTCAAGTGGTTTCACACCTTCAGTACTCAAAAAAATGCATCACAGAGCGCTGCTCTAATGCGGTGCATGTCGACAATGGGGTGGCCATCTCTGCACTGATGCTGCTTCCTTCTTCAGTGTTGCAGGATCATGTTGCCACCTGTTGGATAACTCCTGCCAACTTACAAATCAATCGTACAACTTTTCGGATTTTTATTGCACCTTTAATGTTTTAATTTGAATCATCCTCATATGTTCATTAATTGTCACTAGTGTATTTATAAAATACGGCTTTTCCAAAAATTTTATCAAACACATTAAACTCACACAGTAGAAAATTTACAAATTTCCCTGTGATATTTCACAAAATGTCCTGAAATTTGCCAGAAATGGAAAAAAATCACTAAAAATACTAAATTTATATTAATTTGAGACTTAGAATACATGAAAATCAAGAGCACCACTGTCAGTGTTGTCAACAATAATTAAATTTCGCTACAGATGAAGACATTTGAATTTGTTAATCGCTGGGGCCTTCAAGTTGTAAAACTGTGTATTTTAGTATGTTTCAT
This sequence comes from Lepisma saccharinum, assembly GCF_977018435.1. Taxonomy (NCBI): domain Eukaryota; kingdom Metazoa; phylum Arthropoda; class Insecta; order Zygentoma; family Lepismatidae; genus Lepisma; species Lepisma saccharinum. The sequence goes on from NC_139249.1 coordinate 12,178,699, forward strand.
AAGCATGTTTCGTTATTATATCAGACGACCACATATTCTCTGAATTTGTTTTGAGGGTCTTTAAATATGGGTTCGAGTGCTTGATTCATTTCATGTCACTTTCTTGTTAAAATGCATGGGTCAGCACTGTCTGCTATTTGCAACCTTCTTAAGATACTAACTCAAAATTATTTTACATTGTGCTACTATGAATGCAGTCTGGAGAGCCAGATAATGCACAACGTGAGTGAATGAACTTTGCTTTACAAGATAAAATATTTTTATTTAGAAAAGAGTTGCATTATGCACTTCTTTAACACAACTTTATTTTTCAAATAGATGACAATATGCAAAAACCTTTTGTAATGTAAATACTGAACTTATGATATCTTTTATGGATCCCCATGCTCTAGTGTTTAGCATAACGTGCACCATGCACGTAAATTAGGGATAAAATTCCCTTCAATGGCTGATCTCTGTGCCCTAGAGGGGATAATAACACTAAGCATGACCACCTAAATCAACGTCGGGGTGGTGTCATGATTTGTTTAAACACGAAATGGAACTGTAAACTACGTGGTGATCTAAGTCGAGCCTGTGAAATAATTTGGGTGGAAGTTAATATTCTGAAAGGTAAAAAACTTCTTCTTGGTGCCTACTACAGCCCGCACAAAAACTCTCCCCTGCATATCCTTGAAGCTTGCAGGGATTCGGTGTTGGCAGCCATGAAGTGTGGAAATGTCCTATTGTGTGGCGACTTCAATCTTTCAATTGACTGGGACACTCCAACCACCGGAAGTGCAAATTGCTCAAATGACAAATGGTTTCTCGACACTTTCATACACGGCATTGGTTTGAAGCAACATAACATGCACAAAACACAAGGTGAAAGAAATTTGGACTATGTGCTGGCAACACTGTGCGAAATGGAGATAACTCCTCAAAGGAACTTACTACCCTCAGACCATGCCTCTCTAGATGTCGCTGTGCACCTCCCGTCCGCTGAGAAGGTCAAGAACCTCCAACCCCAGAATGGACCTGTGGTGAAAAGCCCCGTGGAATGAAATTCGCAGAGCACTAGATGCCTACCCCTGGTGTCTGCTGGAACAGGAAGAGGTCAACGATGCCGTGGAGATGTTTGTGGAAGTTCTGCATGCTGCAATAAATGACTTTGTTCCCACTAAGAAAGCACACTCTGCGAAATACCCAGTTTGGTTTGATAGTGAACTAATTCATATTTTGAAAAACAAGAAACAGGCTTGGAGCTTGTGGAAACAATGCCCTAATGAACACACTTATAAAACATTCTGTGATATTCGGAGGCACTCAAAAAATCTATTAAAAAATAAGTATATTGATTATGTAAATAACTTAACATCAGAGTGTTCCAAAGAAGTTCTTTTCGTTAGTTAATTCAAGAAAGCAGAACCCACGCGTGCCGATGGAAATTGTGCATAATTCTAGAGGAGATGAGAGAGCTCAACTTTTTAATGTGTTTTTTCATGAAAATTTCTCCTCAGAGACAATTTCTGAACCTCTTCCTAACGTCAAGTCTGTCAGTTCACACACTCTATTAGATTAAAACCTCCCCGGAAGAAGTAAAATCTCTCCTCTCCTCTTTGCCGTTGCGCCGGTCCTTAGCCCCTGATGGAATTCAGACAATTTTTCTTCATAAAACTGCCGACTCCTTGGCTCACCCTCTGTGCCTCTTACTTAATAACTGTTTTTCTTCAGGTGTGTTTCCCGGCTTGTTCAAACGTGCCAATATTGTACCTATCTACAAATCTGGAGACAAAAATTCCACAAATTCGTACAGACCGATCTCTCTTTTGTCACCTCTCTCCATTGTCTGTGAGAAAATAATGAAAGACAGGTTGCTAAAGTTTACATCTCCCCTTATAAATACTGCTCAGCATGGTTTCCTTCCAGGCAGCTCTTGCTTGACCAATCTATCGGTATTACTTTCACATGTTACTCAGTCTGTCTCAAATAATTCCCAGCTTGATGTTATATATTTGGACATTTCAAAAGCCTTTGATAAAATAAATCATGATCTCCTTCTTCATAAATTACAATCCAGATTTAACATCCATGGGAAATTTCTATCCTTACTACAAGACTATCTGAGTGCACGAGAGCAGCGTGTTATCCTTCCTGGCACCTGTTCCAGCTTTCTTCCTGTTTTGTCTGGAGTTCCCCAAGGGAGCGTCTTAGGCCCACTTTTGTTTCTTCTTTACATGGATGATCTCCCCGAGAGATTGTCCTCTCTCCCTATAAATATACTTCTGTTTGCCGATGACTGTAAACTCTTCACAGAAATCTCATCAGAACACGATGCTTTAATCTTACAGCAAGCTCTTACGGAACTACTTGTGTGGTGTCACCAGTGGAAACTTCAATTGAATCCTAAAAAATGCTCCTGCCTCACCATTTCCCTAAGAAGGAACAAACTCGATTCTGCTTACTATCTTGAAAACAATCCCATCAAAAAAGTTTCCTCTCAAAAAAATCTCGGAGTTATCATCGACAAAAAACTAAACTTTAATGAGCACATTACGAACACTACTAAAAGAGCAATGCGTCTTCTCGGTCTTCTGTACAGGTTCACTGAAATCCAAAATCAATCATCAATGTACAGGTTCACTGAAATCCAAAATCAATCATCAATCAGCATATTTTACAAATCCCTTATCTCATTCATTCTTGAATACTGCTCTCCTATCTGGACCATGGCTTCAAAAACAAATCTTTCCCGGATTGATTCCGTTCTCAACTTTTTCCTCGCCACAGAATACCTTCTCTGAGGCACCTTCAGAAAACAGATATTATGTCTGTCTTCAATATCCAACCACCACACACTCGTCGCGAATTAGCAGACATGAAATTCTTGCACAAAATCATGAATGGTAAAATTAAATCCGAATTTCTGCTCAACAAATTTCATGTACGTGTCCCCGCACGGCCAACCCGCAACGTCAAGCTATTTCAGAATCCCACCACAAGGCTCTCCCTCCTACAGCGGTCTCTTTTCTACAGGCTTCCTCACTCGTATAATAACCTGCCTCCAAATGTGGACATATTCTTGCCAGAACAAAGTTTTAGAAAATTGTTAATGATATATGTATAATTTTGATTTGTTTTCAGTGCCATCTTGTACTCTATTTTGTTGTTGTTGTTATTGTTATTTTCCTGCTGTTACTGTTTCAGTGTAAAATGGTCATTCAGTACTGTATCTGAAACTTTAGGTAAAATAAAAAATAAAAGCCATAAATACAGGGTATCTATAAAAGAACTCCTGGGTTTTAAACAATCATAGTGCGCAAACGGTATTAGATAACTCAGGTTAGTTAATTACTTTGAAATCAGTAGCTCATCAAGTTTTATTCATGCTGATACGGTCCAGGTATTATGATATGGCTACAAGGTATGGTCTTCACGGCCAGAAGAAGATAAATAATAAGCAGATGTATTCTGTGTAATTCTTACTATTTCATGTTTCAATGAATTTGAATGTTTCGGACATAATGTCCAGTTTATATTAAATATGTTAATTGTTCACCATCTGGTTTTTATCTTGTGCAACGTATATTAATCCACATTACCATGTCCTTCACTCCGAATGTACCACTTTGGCGCTGTGGACAGTGAACAGAGGATTGACAGTGAATAGAAGATTTGAAGGATTCTAATCATATTGGCACGGGATAGTGACAAGTACGATTTCATGTAGCAAATCAACAAGAAGGTGTTTTACTGGTAACATTCAGTTTGCTAATTTTGTTCACGCTTAAGCAAAAGCTAGTTTCAGTTACACATCGTAACTTTTATATTTTGCAGTTATTTCTAACAGTTAACGTAATTTGACGTTTCAACAACATGGCTCTAAACATAACATTCAACGAATTTGATGAAGAAAATGAAGATATCAAGAGTTATTTCATGCGGTTTGATCAACTCTGCCTTGCCCAGAATGTGGCAAATGAAAGAAAAGCAGCAGTTCTATTAGCAGTCATTGGTCCTAAGGCTTTCCAAGTACTTCGCAATATTACGGCTCCTGAAATGCCATGTAATATAACATATGCTGTCATTCACGACAAAATGGTTCAGCACTTCAGGCCCAAAACAAACAAGTTTACGGAAAGATTCAAGTTTCGAAAATGTATTCAGTCTCAAGGAGAATCAGTTACTCAATTCGTAGTGAGAATCAAACAACAAGCAGCCAAATGTGCGTATGAGCAGTATTTAGATGAGGCACTTGTTGAACAATTTCTTGTTGGTGTACAATCAGACAGTACTCGAAAAAGATTATTATCTGAAAGTGATCTTTCCTTTGCTAAATGTCAAGAGATTGCATTGTATTGTGAGTTATTAGAGCGAGAAGTTAAAATAGTCTCTAATAAGTACAATACAGATTCTGTGACTTTTGCCATCAACTCAAGAAATTTGATGCGGATGAATCCAGATCGTCAAACAGGCCCTTCAACGAGTTCACACTCGGGCAAAACGAGGCAGAAGAGCTACAATCAACCTCAGAACTCAACTGCTACCAAGCAAAATCCTCACTCCCAGTGCGGCAACTGCACAAAGAATCACCCACAAGGTCTATGTCCGGCAAGAAACGCAATCTGTAGCTACTGCAAACGACAAGGCCATTGGAATATACGATGCAGAAAGATAGAGCCGGGAATAGAACGTCCAGTTCAACCTCACGGAGCACTACATCCGATAAGTTGTCTACGTTCAGCTTCAACCATCTCAACACTGATGCCCTCAGTCATCATTCCACACTGATTACTTCTACTCAACACATTTTGGAGCAGCAATTCAGTTCGGATAGCTTCATAATAAATCTCGAAATCAATAAGTGTGTTGTTAAATGTGAAGTAGATACTGGGTCTGCTGTTACTCTTTTCAACGAGAAGTATTTTGATCAGTTGTTTCCACACTATGTTAAATGTAATTCTAGCCTACGATTACGAGGTGTAAACGAAGGATATGTACGTGTTACAGCACAAACATCCATCAAACTATACTTAGACAATAGGGATTATACTTTACCTGTCTTTCTCTGTCAGGAGAAACTTTTATATCCATTGATCGGTCGTACATGGTTGGGCATTATTCAACCATCTTGGAGGCGATTATTAGTTACTGCCAGTGTTCTCTCAACTAACACAGTACAAGGTACTATTACTAACGCTGGTGCCAACGACCTAAGGCGAGAAATTTCTTCTAGATACGAGAAAATCTTTGATGGTGATTTATCCAAGCCCGTTGCACCTTATTTGGTCGATATACCACTGAGATCCAACTCTGCACCGATATTTCGTAGATATTACGAAGTTCCTTACGGTATTCGAGACCGTGTTCAGGATTCCATTCAAAATCTAGTGAAAGTAGGGTTATGGGAACCGGTCGAATATTCTGATTGGGCCTCACCACTTGTCGTTGTTATCAAGAAAGATGGTTCACTTCGTCTTTGCACTGACTTCTCAGGAACGGTGAATAAAATGACTGAAAACGTCAAGTTTCCCATTGCTAGAGTCGAGGATATTTTCTCTAAGTTGGCCAGGTGTAAATACTTTACGGTAATGGACCTTCAAATGGCTTACGGACAGTTGGAACTTTCTGAAGCTGCCAAACGCATCACTGTCATCAATACACCTTGGGGATTATATAAACCTCACAGACTACCTTTTGGCATAAACATAAGTGGAGATCTGTTTCAAATGGTCCTAGCGAAGATCCTAGATGACATTCCAGAGTTTCCTTCTACTTCGATGACGTCATCGTCGGAGGTGAAACATTGCAAGAATGCTTCACACGCACGTGTGATGTCCTGAGTCGTCTGGCCAAACACAATGTGAAAGCGAGCGCCAGCAAAAGCCAATTCCTAACCTCATCTATCGAGTACCTAGGATACAAGATTGACGTCACTGGTATACGGCCGTCGGACAAGAACTTGGAGGCCATCCTAAATTCTCCACCACCTCAAGACAAATCACAGTTACGTTCCTTCATCGGGATGATCAACTTTCATCGAAAGTTTGTACCCAACTTAGCTTCGAAACTTCACTTTTTGCTTTCTTTACTCAAGAAAAACGTCTCTTGGAACTGGGACGATAACTGTCAACACGAGTTCGACAGCATCATTGCGGAACTTCGACAGGTCAATCCTATTGTACCTTTCGATCCAACAAAGCCCGTTGTACTTATCACCGATGGCTCTCCTTTCGGCTGTGGCGCGCAATTGTGTCATCGAGTTGATAGCGGTCTACAGACCATCGCCTGCTCTTCTACCACCTTCAGTGAGACGGAGCGGAGATACTCCCAGGTAGAGAGAGAAGCTCTAGCCATAGTTCACGGAATCAAGCGATTTCACAAATTTTTACTCTGATCCAAGTTCGAGATTGTTACAGACAGACGCACGTGCTGTAAAGTTTATCTTTTCTCCGGATCGAGCCATTTCGAAACATTCATCCAATAGATTGATGAGATGGGCTCTACTTTTATCTTCATACCGATATAATATAATTCATTCCAGCAAGGTAGAAGTAGCTGACATGCTAAGCAGGTTGCCTACGCAAACACGTGACACAATACCAGCTAGAGAAGAACAACTTCATGCATATTTCGGGTCCATTGAAGACGCTGTAACTCCTCTCTCTCGAGACTCAATACAGAACGCCACTTCAGAAGACCCACTGCTCTCATTAGTTGTCTCCTGTGTAGTAAATGGTTGGCCAGATCAACTCGACACGTCTACCGAACAGAAGAAGCTCGCACCTTTCTTCGAAAGAAGAGCTCACCTTACGTACGAGCAGGGAATGCTCATGTGGTCGGGTAGACTTATCATTCCCACAGTTAAACGTAATGAAGTTCTTAGAGCTTTACACGATGGACACATAGGTTCAACTCGTATGAAAGAGTTATGTTTATCCAGATTTTGGTGGACAAGCATGTCAGCAGAGATTACGGATTTTGTAGCGAGCTGCAATACATGCCGAGCTAATGCTCCTAAGGTCCGCAACGGACCCGATTCTTCATGGCCTCTCGCTTCGTACGTGAACGAGAGATGGCATATAGACCACTTTTTCTTTGAAGGGAGCAAGTTCCTACTGATAGTAGAAGCCTTCAGCAAGTGGACAGATGTGTGGCCTGTACACACATTGGACACAAAGGAAACAATCCGCTGGCTTATGCAATCTTGTGCTACGCTAGGGATACCAAATACTATCGTATCCGACAACGGCCCAACATTCACTTCTCTCGAATTTCGTAACTTCTGCCTTAAGAATGGCATCAAACATGTTACTTCACCGCCTTATCACAGCCCTAGCAACGGCTTAGCCGAACGATACGTTCGTACTGTCAAAACCGCTCTTGTCAAGCTTATGACTGACAAACCCAATCTGAGCACGCTTGAACTTGATATGGGGATCGCCAACCTTCTTTTCATCCTTCGGAATATGCGACTGGGTGGAAAAGGAAGCCTACCAGCACTTTCGGTCTTGAAACACCAACCCAGATTTTGGTGGGAACCAAACAATCTGCCTCTGTCGAGTGAATCTCCGTTCAAGCCGAGGAAGTCAGCAAAGTTTCGGAACGACTCTTCGTCGAAATATGGTACTTTCGCCATCAACTCAGCAGTTTGGGTTCAATTGCCTAAACACGGTACTCCGAATTACATCCCAGGAGTTTTTATTCATTGTATTGGAGATAGCATCCTCTACAAAATCATGCTAGAAGATGGAATCAAACGAGTGGTACATCCCAGGTGGTTGAAGAGACGTGTTTCACGTGACACTGCAGATGATGAAGACTTCAACGTTACAGTACCAAATAGAAATTCAGCCAACCCAGGTGGAACAGTACCAGAACCTACCCCAGGCAGAGCCGGATACCCAGGACCAGGTCCTAGCACACCTCACTCGTCTCCGAGAAGGTCTACCAGGATTCGCCGCCCGCCAGATCGATACGGTCATCAGCATACCTGATTTTTTTTTTAATGGGACACCTGGAGGGATGATACGGTCCAGGTATTATGATATGGCTACAAGGTATGGTCTTCACGGCCAGAAGAAGATAAATAATAAGCAGATGTATTCTGTGTAATTCTTGCTATTTCATGTTTCAATGAATTTGAATGTTTCGAACATAACGTCCAGTTTATATTAAATATGTTAATTGTTCACCGTCTGGTTTTTATCTTGTGCAACGTATATTAATCCACATTACCATGTCCTTCACTCCAAACCTACCACATGCCATTTGGAATTATTCCAACAAAGGTTCGCAACACTGCGCAGAGTTGACCTTGAAGTGGCCAAGCCGAGCCGAACACAGTCAGTGCAGTTCAGTGCAATGGCGATGCCACAACAGAAGGCACAGTGTGTGATATGGCTTGTAGAAACTGGATCTGTTATTACTTTATAGTGGAACTTTCGACGCGAGTATGGTGGTGTTGCACCTTCCAACAAAACCATTCGGCAATGGCTTAAGGGATTTAAAGAAACTGGAAGTGTGGATTGGAAGGAAAGGGCCTATTCGATGGCCTCCAAGAAGTCCGACCTTACTCCCTTAGGCTTTTTCCTACGTGGACATGTAAAGAACATGGTTTATGGGGAGAAAATTCAAGATGTCAACCATCTAAGGCAAAGAATTATCGCATCTGTGGCAATCATCACCCCAGACATGCTGGCCAGGACGTGGCAAGAAGTCTATTATCGTTTGGATGTGTGCCGTGCTACAAACGGGGCACACATTGGCATTTACTAAATTGTAAACAAAACTTGATAACATAACCTTCAAAAATATGTATTTACTATTTATTGAGTTTCAGTTTTTAATAAAATATTTAGCTTCAAAACCCAGGAGTTCTTTTATAGATACCCTGTACCAAAGGCGAGTGCATATCTTGAGCAACTACAGGGTGAACACACTAGGATCATGATAAAATTCAAGTATAATTCCCGATTTTCAAGGAGAACTTTCCAAATATTCAAGGGTCCAACAAGATGTTTTCTCAATTTCAATCACATACTATTTAAAATATTCTATTCAAGGTGCAGAGTTTACATTTGCCATTTCACATATTCAGACTTGAAAAACATCTACAAATACACGTCACAAATGTTGTGGAACATGCTAATCTACATAAAAGTGTCAAATTTTGTCACTTGTATAAGTACAGAAGGTTGTTCGCTTTATATCCAACCATTTTTGACAGGTACTCACCTTAAGAGATATCGCACCGCCACCACCGATCAAGTTCTATTGGACCCCCAGCATTGTGGACTATTACCCGGAATTGCAGTTTCCATTGCAGCAAGCTTTCCATAGACCATCAGGGTGAAGTTTCAACAGTCCAAATGCGCAAAAATCCATTGGACTCGCATCTGGGATTTTCACAGGAATGTCTTCAAACTGAATGACACGAATTCCTAATTCCTCTCCGATTTCCTGATAGAAACGTAGTGATGTTCTGGCGGTATGACTCGAAGCCTTGTCCATATGGATCATCACCTGGTTCGCGTCCATTCCATACAATTTTGGGATGTCTCTCTGATAGATACGTGTCAGAATAGGAGTCTTGGAAGTATCTGGCATTCACCTTCACATTTTTGTGCACCTTGCTTATCATCAACTTACCCTCATATCCGAATCCCGTCACAACCATAAAGCCACGAGGGAAACTTTTCCTGCACTGACGAAAAGTTGCTGCAACCCTTGCCGTTAATGTCACGGTATGTGACACTTTGCTTGCAGCCCTTCTCCTGGTGGTTTTCGTGGGTAAATGTTTCACTAGGAGAACCTGTTGTGTGTAACGGGCCACAATAGCCCACAATAGCTCTCGAGTGTTTCACAATGCGTACGTATGAAAACTTGGAAAAGGGCCATTACGTAACCCTCCCAATACCGGTTTATTTTCGGTGCCATTTGATAACATTCACAACCAACACTCACGCACCTACAAGGTCAGACACAACACTGCTCCTGCCAGCAGACCCATAGTTCCAGCATGTTACGCCAGGTGGCAGCACTGAATCAACAATGGTCGGATATAAAGCGAACAACCTCTGTATTTCAAACTTAACTAATCAACTACAATATATCTTATTTTGCAATAATCTTCTGCCTGTCAGATAGATTGTTCTGCAAATTATACTAACCCAGTGAACAGATTGAGAGAATTCTGTTTTTACTTTTTTTCCACGCAGCTTCCTTTTTCCTTCCTCAATAAAAATAAAAGCTAAACAGTGAAAAACTTGTTTCGAGACACTTGTAAATGTATGAATTCACTTGAATTAATAAAAGTTGCACTTTTTCATGTCTACGGAGAAAAATTCATGCATAATTCCCAGTGAGTAGCTACCCCAAACTAATTAGGATCTTGAATTGACAGAACTGCACCACAGAGAAAATCTGTAGAAACATTCTTCACACCAACTTCCTTGAAAGACACGATGAACCCCAAGTCACTGTTGTTGGTTTCCGTGACTGGGTTATGCTACTCATTTGTAGCTCCCCAATTTCCTCACAATGGTGGATGGCAACTGGTCCCATATATGGACCGAAATCTCGGAGAAAAGTTGTTGTGCTTCCCCCAGGAGACTCGAACCTGAACACATTCAGTACTGGATTGGATTGAGTTGGTGTTTTAACGTCCACTTTATGCACAGTAAGGCTAATCGGGACTGGACCTACAGTTTAAAGTGGGATCACAACCACTATGTGCCTTCACCGGATATCGAACCCAGGACCCTTTGATTACAAGGCAAGGACACTACCACTGAGCCATCGCAGAGGTCCACATGCACGCACCCAGTAGCCAGAGCCCAAAGCATGATGCCTTAGACTGCAGTGTCACGGTGCGCGACTCTTTTTAAGATAGACTAGTTTAATGTAGAACAACCACAAGTCTCGCAATGTTCCAAATATATATTTCAGTGTTGCTACGATTTCTTTATTATGAAATTCCCAGGTTTTCCAGTCCAAAAATGAAATTTTTCCAGACGTTTATTATCATGACTTTGGCTTTTGAACCTTGCGTTTTTCAATTAAATACACAGGTCCATTACTTATTATCGATATATTCACTTTCACCACTTTTTTTAAAGCAAATTTCATTGTACACGCACAAACACACGTGAAAATTCGAAGAATAACGTAAAATTATAACCAGCATCAAACGTGTCCTGTACCACTTGCATTAAGCAAGGTAACAGAGGTACATTTTTTCACCATAACAGATCTAAAGCAACATAAAACGTTAATAAACAACATAATCCACATAAATTAAATATATTACCTGCAAGTCTACGTAAAATCAAAATTCAAAGGAACCATAATTTTGTACCAGACTGTATCATAAGGACGAGAGAAACAAGTTTCTGAACGAAATCTTTTTGGGGAGTGGAATAACAAGAACTGAATCCGGAATCGGAAATGAACTGCAACTTTTTCTCTTACAGACGTCAAAATGCACGTAAATTCCAGATGATCTGCAAAATTCTCCGACAAGCCAAACTTCCTAACATGTCCCTGTTTTCCAGATGCATAGCTACCGTGTATTTACCACAGCACTTTTGGTGTAACTTGTCAGTAACACAAAAGTTTTCTAATTCATTAAATGTGATGAACATTTCTTCATTGGAATAATGCTTTCTTGCTTCAAGTGCTCCTTGAACAGCTTAGAATCTAAACGTAGGTAACAGCAATTGCATGACCCATGGTCTTGGAGAGTGTGTATAGCCGGAAAGAGAGTTCACTGCCGATAAGCTACCTGGGTGAGCTTGCAACGCCTGCCAGTTACCTGTAGGTAAGTGGCAAAAATGCCACGCAACACCTTCACAGGGTCTGATTATCCGGGAAGTTATTCAAAATTTGAAGTTTCCATTGATTTTGCCCAAACATAATAATGTACAGAAAAACCCACTAATTTGTCATTATGTAACAGGTGTTTTAATAACACTGTCCAACAATGGTTTTGTTAAAAGTAAAATTTCAACGGTTCTCTATGTCTTGCCACCTGCTGATTCCGAAAATGATGTCAGAAATTGTCAATCACCCACCATTTTTTTTAACAATAAAAATATAATTCTGCATTATTATTGCAGCATGCAGTCCGTAACAAGCTGATTGGTAGGCAATATTTAAAAAAAAATTATGTCTTTGCTCCAACAATACACTAGTAACTTCAGGCCATTGATGTCTGCATGAATGACAACAATTAAACCTGCTAAACAATCCAACTGAAAAATTTGACAACAATTAACTTTTCAACACAATGCTGTGATTTAACTGTTATGTCTACTTCTCATATCAGTAGCAAGTTGTCTGGAGGAAAGAAGCTTTTCCTGAGTGTTCTTCAGTTCCAGTAAGTGTTTTGAAGCAAAGACAGAATCATGTCAAGAAGTTGTGTAAACGACAGGAACAATTTCTGTTATATCTGTGACCTTAAAAGCAAATAGAAATGGGCCCCTGATATATGTTGTGCGAACTATGTAACGCTTTTGAGTAGTTGGCTGACAGGATCTCGTCATATGCCTTTTGGAGTTCCTATCATATGGGGGGAACCTAAGGATCATATAACAGACTGCTATTTTTGCTTGACAAATATATCTGGAATAAATTCGAAATCAAGGCATACAGTGGAATATCCATCACTAGAATCAGCAACTCGACCGGTGCCTCATGGATCTGGAGTTCCCATACCTGCTCCATTAGATGACATAAGTGTAACGGAAGAAAGTGAAAGTGTTCCTAACAAATGTAGTGAATTGCATAATGATCCTGATTTTGTGGGGAGTGTTTCAACAGCTGAATCTCATTTTATAACTGAAGAGGATCTTAACGATCTAGTTCGAGATCTAGAGTTAAGTAAGGGTAAAGCAGAACTGCTTGCATCGTGATTAAAAGGTTGGCATTTGTTGGAGAGTGACACTAGAGCTACTTTTTTCCGGCAACGCCAAAAAGACTTAGTAGATATGCATTAGAGTCACTAGGTGTTGTCCATAAAAGTGAAGAATGGCGTTTGTTTTTAGACTCTACGAAAACAAGTTTGAAAGGAGTGCTACTGTAGAATGGAAATAAATATCCAAGCATTCCCGTACCATATTCCTGGGGCATGAAGGAAAGTAATGAAAACATGAAACTGTTATTAACAAATATCCAGTACTGTAAATAATCCTGGCAGATATGTGGAGATTTAATCCTAAGGGGAAAGCAACTAGGTTACACCAAACTTTGCTGTTTCCTGCGTAAATGGGACAGCAGAGATAGAAAAAATCATTATGTTAAAACGAACTGGCCGAAGAGAGAGTCACTCATCGCAGGACAGGAGAATTTCCTCGGAAACTACAAGTCAGAAAATTACAGAGAACTTGTCAGTAATTTTATTCAGAACCATCATGCTCTGGGGTGTAATATGTCTCTGAAGATACACTGTTTAGACTCCCACCTTGACTTCTTCCTGCAAAATCTTGGGACAATGAGCGACGAACATGGAGAACGTTTCCACCAGGAAACTGGTGAAATGGAAAGGCCCATGGAAAATGTACTCCAAATATGTTAGCAGATTTTTGATGGACACTAAAAAGAGATGTTCCTCAAGCAAAGTACAGCCGAAAATCAAGTTCGAAGACATTCTAGATATGCCATTGTGAATAATATTGCATCGTATCACTATGAGGCTATATAAGATTTGTATGTACCTGATATTTTGTATGTACCCTGTTACTCAAACTTCATGGGTGATGGAAAAATTCTGTAATTAGATTTGAAATCAGCACATCAAATTCAATTAGAATCACCACCAACTTCTCTTTTAACGGACAAAAACTTCAATTTTGTTGGACTGTGTAATCTGATGTAATTTTTGATACTTTTAATTGGAGTGGAATACTCGCTTACTAATGTTAATGAACATTTTGAATAGCTTTTGACTGCTACAATTTTAAACACATGTATTGGCATTGGTGTAAATCTGTAAGAGCAGAGGTAGAAAAATAGAGGGTTCCCGGTTGCCATGGTGCATAAAAATTTTCACGTGGTGCCTGAATTTTCAAATCCAGTTTGAAAAAAATATATTAATAATAATTAAAGTTGAGTTAAGGAAATTTCCATTACTTTTTTCTTTTAATGAGTACAGTGTATGTTTTATCATGTTTCGGTGTTTATTTTTAATAATATCTTGTATTAATTAATAAATTAAATCTTTTATGGCAAAATTTCATAGTTTTATATTAGCTGGATTCATGGCTTTCCTACACCATATTTGCAATAGTCCCAATATATGTTGTGCTCGAAAAATCTTTCTCAGAGCTAGGCGCCAACTCTGAAAATCAGGTGGCAGGAAACCACCTTTTAGAAATTGTGCATACTATAAGAAGCTGAGCTGTTTTTTCTTTCTTTGTTCTACTAATCTCAGTGGCCACTGCCAACATCCTCGTTGGAAATTGCTGTACTGTTGCTTGGCGTGCGTCTTTTGTTTGTAGTTCTCCGGTTGCTGCTATGTGCGCTGTTGTTAACTGTACGTCTGCATCTGTGTCGTCTGCTATTTCCCGGTGTTAACTGTTGTATGCACCTAACAGATGCAAAAAAAGCCCAACCCACTACTGGTCTTGCTAAACACCTAAAATACAACAGCCATAAAATTCGAAAGGTACAAGCCAAACACACCGCCCACACTCATAGACACCAAAATCCAGGAAAAACATGCCATAATGCACTTTCCGCACGAGCTAAACATCAATAGCAGACAGGCACACCACACTTGATTCCCCTACTACAACAGTTAACGCTGGGAAATAGAAGACAACATGAACGCAGACGTACAGTTAACAACAGCGCACCTAGCGGCAGCTGGAGAACAACAAACAAAAGATGCAACAGTACAACAATTTACGAGGATGGTCGCAGTGGCCACTGAAATTAATAGAATGAGGAAAGAAAAAACAGTTTCACGGATAAAGTGAGTACTAGTTTCACCGTATTTATTTATCTTACCTAAATTTTCTTGTACACAGTAGCGTACGCAGGATTTCGTCAAGGGTCGTCAAGGGGGGGGTTATTTCTAAAACTTTCTCCAAATTCACATTACCTTTGATTTATTATACTTTAATTAAATAATAATAATCACAATTAATTAATAATACTTATAGTTAATTAATTAGCTGAATTACTACTAATAATACTACTAATACCACTACTACTATTATGTAGTAGAGATCTACATAAATATGCCATTTATGAAAACAATAGAAAGAAATTACTTTCTAATCATTCAATTTTTATCAAATCCTGGGAGCATTTTTTTGTTTTTGTTTTTGTTTTTTTGTCTGGTCAACGAGGTGAGACATTTTAAGGGTGAAGAAAATCCATAAAACAAGCAAATATATTAAAATAAATTGAAATAATCAAAGTATGGAACTCATCCAAGAAGCTGCGGTGGTCTGGTCGGTAGAGCGTCTGACAATCACGCGGGAGATCCGGATTCGATTCCCGAAATTGGTTGGAATTTTTCCGGCTTCTTCCCTGCATAAATGTCCCCGATAATTCACATCTGGATTGTCTCACTGTTCTTACCAACAAAACATTTTCCAATAGTTAAGCTTATTGTCGTTTGAATAATTGTCTAGTCAACAAGGTGAGACATTTTAAAGAGAGACATTCAAACGTGCTGCGGTAAATAATACAATGGGAAGGCAGACTGGTGACTGTATTCTTGTCCGCCTAGCCTTTGTCTATACATTAGCCTCTAACAACGAACCAAGAACTTTCTTTAGTTAATTCTCATTGTTCACACACAAAAAATACATGTTCGTTGAACACTGGCGTACGTAGAGGCATGGCCGATGGTTAGAGGCACATACTTTTGGTAAATAAAAAAGCAAAATTTCAGTATAAAAACAGAGTCAATTTCGGGTTCAAAATCTGTAAATAAATTGAAATTTCGCTGTTATAGCGGTGAAAAAGCGGTATATAAAATTACATTTTGGTTTTAAAAATGTGAATATAATCCCGATTTAAAAACTGCACTGTTACACAAAATAAACATATCCCTTCTAATAGCACATTAAATCATTACCAGAATATTAAGTTTATTCCTGTATAGAGGAGTCCATTTTTGCTTTTCAAATATTTACAGCAAAATTAATCAATTTTCCGTGAATTGCATAACACACAGGATACTTCAGACTTCAGAAAGTGTCGCGTAGGTATATAAACGGTAAATTTCGTGTTTAAGAGTCTATTTCGCATTTTGCAGTTCATTTCGCATCATTTCGTGACAAAACAGGGTAGGAAAATGCACCTCACATCTTTCAGAAACCTTAAAAATTAACATTGCAATGTGTTATTTCAAATTTCGTTTTCTTTTTGTCAAAAACAAAATATGCATGCCTCTACCGATGATGCTACAGCCCCTACCAAAATTTTGAGAAAATCAGAATTTTCAAATAAAAATCGTTAAGAACTTTAAAAAATCAAAATGTGTAAATATGAAACCTCTTTTAAAGTGAGTCCCAATTACCATTTTTGTCTTTGAATACAATTTTAATAG
This sequence comes from Lepisma saccharinum, assembly GCF_977018435.1. NCBI lineage: Eukaryota > Metazoa > Arthropoda > Insecta > Zygentoma > Lepismatidae > Lepisma > Lepisma saccharinum. Next base: position 12,195,242 of record NC_139249.1, read on the forward strand.
ACTGAAAAGCTCCAAGAATACGAAATATTTTATTATGCATCCTGCCCTCCAAAACGAAGCCATGTGTTATCCACATTTACTATTCCGGCCCCTCCCCCCCCCAAAAAAAACTGCGTACGCCAGAGTATTGAACATTGTTGCAACTGAAATACAAAACATTTTATTTCTCTTTTAAATCATAGTTACCCTCATATTTCACTTTCAAGAACTTGTGCAAGGCATCACTCTGAAAGACGCGTGTGCTTGGAATGCTGTGCTTTTCTCCATGCTACATGGAAATAATACTTCAAATTATTATTATTATTATTATTATTAGTGGTAGTAGTAGTAGATGTAGTAATAGTAATAGTATTGTCCCAGATCTTAGACTGTGGTAAATTGGCCATTTAATTTTTTTTCCACAGCATTTTTCATAATATTTCACAAGCTCAAGGGGGGGGTTTAAACCCCGTAACCCCCCCCCCCCTTGCGTACGCCACTGCTTGTACATAACTGCATACAGAAAATGGTTATATTTAAAACTGTCTTTCGATTATGCTTGACTATTATTTTAGGGAAATTTGAAACTGTAATTTTACAATGCACACTTTTCTTTACATGTTGGAACAATATTAAGGGTTGGGAGTAGAGAATTTCAAAAGTTGAAAAATAAGAGCCCCTAGTGGACAGCTCAATTTTAAAATGGTGACTGTGGTTGAGACTGTACATTAGATGAGCAGCATGCTGTTGTGCATTTTTCATGGGCAAAAGAACTTCCTGCCGAAGATATTCATAGGGAAATATTTCCTGTTTATGGTAAGAAGGTTTTTTTTTGCATAAAGCAGTGCAAAAGTAGGTCGATAAATTCTCGCAAGGATGCTCAAACATTGCTGACAAAGACCGACATGGCCATCTTGTTCAGGTTGCGACAGAACCAACAGTGTGGCGGGTGTAGGAGAAGATTTGAGCTGACACACGAGTGGCAATAGACAGCATAGCAATTGCAATAGGGTTTCTCATGGTTTAGCCTACACCATAATTGTTTGAATTTCTGAAAGTGAGCGCACGGTGAGACCTAGTCAACTGACTGAGGAACATGTGAGGTGCGTCTGTGTCTGGGACAGCAGCCCAAAGGCTTTTTATACAATAGGTTTTGGGGGACTGATAAAGCGACGGGATAAGTGTACCAATATTAGTGGATATTATATTGAAAAATCAAGACAGTTTTCAAATCAGTATCTCACTTAGAATATTTTAAATAAATGTTTGTGACCTGTTTATTGATTTATACCTTCATAAATAGCCCACATGTACGCATTTCCTACTGTCATACTGATATTTTATTCTCACTGTTCCGTACGAATATTTTGAACTGAGCACACATGAACACTGTAATATATACAACTGAGCTGTCGACAGCAGTGCAAGAAATAATTCTGTAGTGTTGTTATGATGCAGAATGATTATTTTTAAATTACGAATTGCAAACAATGTTTGACTTTCGAAGTAAATCTGACAATAAGTAGTTTATCATTATTATTTTGACTTGGTTCATTTTACTTCACTTCTCAGCCACCTTTGGTTAATCTTGAAAATGAGGATGAGTGATGATATGCTGAGACTGATGAAGGCAGGGCTGACGTGTGCCAACGCACAGTGCCTCAGGCTTTGGGAGGGCTCGCGCTTCAAGATATTTATCTTGTGCAAAATTGCTCACATTAGAATAGAAAAACGAAAAGAAAAGAAGCCTACATTACATTACATCTCCAATTGCAAACAGCATACATACTGTAGAAAAGGAAAGAAAATTTCTGCCCTCACACAGTTGAATATCTTGTTTGTGGTCCCAACCTTCTACTGATTCACTGTCAGACACTATTGATCGAGAGAGCACAGGCATCGCTGATTGCGTTGAATATATTTCCTTTGTAATTCATTTACTTTAGCTGGTTTCAAGTCCTCTTACTACTAGGTGCACCATATTTAATTCGTTAGATGAAGAAAAGGAAGAATTTTGGGGGAAGGTGGATCAAGTAAAACTAAAAAAAAGTAATAGTTATGTTACGCTGTTTTAATTAAATGAGGCTTATGGCATGATGTGGGGAAATGCCATTGGTCTTGGAGAGGAGGGGGAGGGGCAGGGGAGGCCACACTTGGGATGGATGACTGCTACCCAAAAGAAAGACTAGAGATAAATTTTATGAGAGGTAAATTCTCCAAAAGAATTTTCCTCAACTACATGAGCCAACTGCTACTATACCTTACCAAATGAAATATATACATACTTTCACAATACCAATATGTAAAGAATGGCGTTCGTAGCGGAAATTGGTAGGTGAGGAATATTGTTTGAGCCTTGCGTTAGCGGGAAGGATGCTCCTGTGGTTTAACATGGGTACAATGACACAACTGGGGGATGCTTTGCTAGTTAGGGTAAGAGACTACGTAATCACGAAACTATTAATAATATCTGGACAACAGAGAAAGCAAACCACACAAAAATTCATGTCAAAGTTCTAGAAGGAATTCTAAGCCGATGTAAATTTTTAGATTTTGGAATATTGCAGCGGTTTTCCGAAAGGAGAGGAAAATTTGAAAAAATCTGCCCTGGTGGCGGCCAAAGGTCCAGTCAAGCCTTAAGGACTCAGGTAAGGACTGGCTTAAGTGAGGGTTGCTGTATTTCATAAGTGAAAATCCGGGATGTGGCTGACCAGAAGCATGTTCGGGGGTGGGGTATGTGGACATACATTTTAATTATTATGGAGAGTCTCATTATCATATTCTTCATACTTCTAGATGGAAATTCACTTCGAAGTCTATCATTAAACTTACACTTCCTATTGGGTGCCATAATGAACTAAACTCCTATGTGGAAACTTTATTTGAAAACTGTAGACTAAGCAGATAGGCATCCGAGCACTGACTGCTTACTGTAAGCAGCTTACTATACAATGGAAGAGAATCTTCACTAAAAAATGCAGCACTGCAAACAGAAGGAAATAAAACAGCATTATTACTAATTGTTGTCGGCAAGTGTATTGAACAGTGCCATGAAGGCAAAGATCTCTATAGCACATTCTTTTAACTCAATAACTCTTCTATTATTGAGAGAGTACAGTTCGATTGTTTTTTTTAATAATCATTTTAAAACTATGTCCACCCATTTCAATAGAAAGAATGTTCATGAAAGTACAGTAGTAATCATTTTTGCTTTCCCACCCGATTTGGGGACATTACTGCATTCCAAAGAAACGTTTTGGGACACCAGGACAAATGATACCATTCAGGGACTGTACTGGAAAATGCGGGATGTACAGAAACCCTACTTAAGTATGTAATGATAGAATCACTACATGATCCTTTTTTATTATTAGTTTTTGTGTTTGTTCAATATTACATTTGTTTAGTGAAGGTAATATTTTTTTAAACAGTTTCAAATGTAACCTTCTGTAGGGTTGGCCTACTTGATGGTGAAAGCCAGCTTGTACAAGGTGGTTAATTTTAAAATCTTGTCCTTTCAACCCAGAATGGGGGTTGAAAAAAGTTCGGTTTACTGACTTTTTTTTTAATTGCCTATATAAGAGTAATGGGGGTTGGCATTTCTTACAAGTTTTTGGGCAATAGGGGAGACCTTGGAAGGTTCTCTCGGTGCCTGTAGAGTGGCTGGGCTAGTCATATGGCTAGCGGTCACAGATCAACCATTTGCTTTCATCAAAATACATAGATACTGTTTGACCAGCGACCCAAGAGCTCCAGTTGGCAAAGTGCCAAGAAAAAGGGAAGTTCGTGAGGGGAAGGCAGGCGGGAGAATGCCCTTTGTGGTTGCACGTTCAACAGTGTTACCAATCTGCGAGGATGCTTATCCACCAGAACATAAGTAACGAAAACTGAGGGACATGCACAGAAGTAAAGGATTGTGATAAGGACTTGTTTTGTATCACAACCACGCTGTTTGTCCTTCTTACAATTTAAAATAGAAGGATAGTAGGGTAAAGAATTGCAGTTTCACTTATAGGGGCATCGTTAGAATGGGGGGTCAGGGGTCGCGTCCTCTCCAAGATTTTGGCAAAAAATAAAACAAAGAAAAATTTTATTGCAACAAAATAAACACATGATGCAAGTGAAATGTTCGTAAAGATGATGTGCAACACATAAGCATACAGAAAAACAGAAACATTTGAATGACGTTGTGCAGAAAATTATGTGAGAAAATGTGAAATAGCATACCTTTTGTGAAAGTAGTTCAATCGTCCAAGTCATCCGATTCGGAAGCTGACTCATCACTGTCATTTAAATTTATCACCAGAGGCTCGCAGACTTCTTTGATTATTCCGTCTCTGTCCCAATACATACTTTCCAATGAAGCCACATGAGAGCAGTGTTTCTTCCACTTTTCGACTGCGACACTGATAATCGCCTGTTCAGAGCACATCAACAGATTTGACATATTTGTGTCACCAGTTACGTTGCGATCGCGAATAAATCTTTTCACATCTGCCCACACATATTCAATGGCATTAATATCGCAATGATCAGGAGGTAACCTTAAAGCAACATATCCATGTTCTTGGAGTAACATGTCGAATTTGAATATTTTCCTTGCAGGCACATTTCTTCTCTCCAGATCTAATAACTGAACTTTACGCATTTAGGGACAATGCACGATACTATTTGCAGCAAGCCAATCTAAAATTGCTTGCTAAGTATTGGAAGCTGTTGGAACCTTGTTGAATTTGATAGAGCGGTTAGGGGCATTGTCTATAAGAACAACAGCATTACGGGGCAGGTTTGGAATTAGTTCTTTCTTTGCCCACTTTTCGAAGATTGTCAAGTTCATCTGACCATGATAATCTCCACTTGTTGTATTGGCTTTGTACAATAAATTTGAATTCGCTACGAAACCCATTTCTCCCCCCGCACACAAACAATTATGCGCCGTTAGGCATTACCGGTTTCAACCACTCCACATTCGTCTTTACTTTGCCAGCATTTTCCAAATGTAAGGTTGTTGTCTATCCACGTTTCGTCCACAAACACAGGAGACCTATTTTCTTCCCTGTAACGCAGGCGCGGTTGGCTGTATAGCGCAAATGTGCAGTGAACCCCCAGTAATATACAAAATAAACAATAACTGAGAAGTTCATAAGCGTAGAGTGCCAAATTCTCTTAGTGAGAAGGAGAAACCGCGGGCCAGAGCCACTCAGCTTCCCTCTAGTTCTGTTTCGTGCAAAGCCTCCGCTGAACCCCCGCAAGCCAACCCCTACCATGCTAAAAGCTTAGGATGGCTAGCAGAAGCTCGACGCGTACATATGGCGAAAATACATGCAGTCTGAGACTGGAGGAAGGTTGTCTCATCAAAACGGACATGCGCAGTTCGTAGGATCACCAGCGAGCTGGAGTCAACCATGCTCTTCTCTCTTCCAGTGTTGCACTATGTGTTTCAATTTGAATTCATTTGGCATTCTCTTTGTATTTTTATATTTTACAAGACTTATTAGATTAATGAAGAGGGTGTAATATAAATGTAGAGGTGACCCCGAACGAAAGCTAGAAGTAAAGATGATGGGACAAATAAGATAAATATGATAGAAAACAACTTGCTTACACATTCAGAGTTTTCTTCCTTAAGATGGAAACACTTCAGGTGGAAGGAGCCGAAAAGTCAAAAATAGCGCGAGGGCGAGGGGTTGCTTATCGGACAAGACTTAAACAATCTTTTGGTCTTCTTACGTCAGACTAAATGCTTTCGTTGACGTGTTAGGCTTTTTAGGTTTAGTTGTCTTAGAATATATACACTCAATTTTCGGGGCTTACCGCTTGACCAAAAATGTAATATTTGCTATTTATTCAAGCCTAACCTAACAATGAAGGCATTTCGCACTTACGTCAGAAGACGACTAAAAAGTTGTTTGGGTTTCGTGCGATCAGTTATACTCTAGCGCGAGAGGGTGTTCAAAGGGACGCGCGCATTTAACTTTGTTATGTGTCATTGTCTCCATACTTGTTAGTTTGTTTTGAAGTGCATGGCTGGTGATTGAAATATATATGGCATAGTGATACGTTGAGTGAAGTGAGGTGGATTACGTATTGGAAGGAGTGTAGTTGTTACTGTGCGAGAAGTTAACATATTGCATAGAATAGAATCTAATCGCTTTGACTTAGCGATATACTTTCGAATAGTTATATAAGAATTATCTTGTAATCAAGGGGTCTTGAGTTCGATTACTGATACATACTCATTTTAGCAGGCAGAGATTTGTATTTTTAACTGTAGGTTCAGGATCCAGTTCCAATAATATAGTCTATTTGACAGTGGTGGGATCAGAAAAGAGTTGGCAAGAGTGGAAGAGGCAAAATTGAGGCGAGAATATTTTCTGAATTCTGAGATACCACTAAATACAATACCATACGAAAATCTTAAATTAAAATGATCGCCCCCTACACACACACTCCTTGGTGCTGTCACTGTTATCTGAACATGAAGCAAATTAACTTTGTCAGTAATCTACCGGCCAAAATTTGATACTTTTTCCAGTACTATCTCTACGAACCAAAGCGTGTAGTGTCTCAAAAGGTTTAGATAAGTCCACTTTGCATAATTTTGGTGAACCCCTAGGGAAATTATGCACGAGCCGCGCCTGCTGTAACGTCGCATTGATCTCAAATACAGGGTTCTAGCTAAAACTATATCATTTCGTTCCATGATGAACTTTCCTTTTGAAACAAAAACCGATCTCATGGAGAATTTTCCTTAAGGTTTCATGTTTCCGACGAAACCCAATGCGTTCGTTCAACACAGGAAGCAATTTACGAATGGCTGGCACAGTTTTCTCGACCACGTAAAATTCACGTACAGCTCTTCTTATTACAGCAGTCTCAAAATCGTCCAAAGCGACATTCTCAATAACGCTTTTTCTCTGGCATTTTCGGGGTGATCGAAATTGCAGGTTATCTTCGTGATTTGCTTCACTGCAAATTCTCTTCACAGTCGCCTCTGATACGCCCGCGATTGCACTCGCACGTTTTGTGGCCTGCAGAATTGGAATCTGAGGGTGGCATTCTAATGCTTCTTTGTTGCAGAATGCAAGCACATTGTGCACCATCTGTTTGAACGCGCTCCGTAGATGTTTAACACCAGAACGTTGGGACGGTCCTGCCTCCATCATTACAAAAGCAGATACAGAACTTCGCACGAACACACTACAAACACACACACAAACAAACTTCACGTCTTTCCGCGTTTTGTTGCAAAAACGCCTCTCCACAGCCAGAGCACTTCCAATATCTTGTGTCAATATTCTCCGGTTGGCAACATTGCTCTCTCCCCACGTGACACTTGTGCTGCTCGCATTTCAGAGAAGCGGCTCCGCAAAACTCCCCCAATTTACGACTCTGCTACTTCGGTCATGCGCAGGAAACTCGAGAGCTCTCGGATCGCTGGTTCACCAGTAAGTCCTCATATTTTATTTGCTTCATTTGGTGACAAGCCAGTGCTTCATTTTCGGTGGACATTTGTTATTATTCTTAGAGAAACATCGTATCTGAAAGAATTAAGGGACGCCTTTAATTTCAATTATATGTCTATCCGTTGGTGAAAAGCCAAGTACCTTGTTGCGCAAAATTATTAGTTTAAATTTGCAGATTCGACACTGTCAATCTGGGATTAAAGGGACTGTGACAAGGTGGAAAAAGAATCATCACAGTTTTGTTTTATATAATTTCCAGAGTAGTGCATAAATAGTTGTTGTAATATCAAAAAAAAAAGTTTGGTCTCCTTTGGCGAGGCAATTTTCATTATAAACAAGAAGAGGAGGGAATTAGAGAAACATGTCATGTATGCAAGTGACAAGCTTTATACATTTTTGAACTAGTACAGCTGTATGGAACAGAGAGCTTAACATTATTACCAAAACAGAATAGCAGATTTCAAGCAGCGGAGATGAGATACCTACGAAAAGTAGTAGGAAAGACTAGAAGAGATAGGATTAAAAATACCACCATTAGAGATCAGTTACAGCAAAAACCACTATTGGAAACAATAGAGAGAAAGGCACTGCAATGGTTTGGACACGTTACAAGAATGGAGGAGGATCGCAAGGCTAGACAGGTGTTGGAGGCCAGACCAGAAGGCAAGAGGGGAAGAGGAAGACCAAGAGTTCAATGGGAAGAGTATGTGGAAAAGATAGGAAAGAAGAAAGGGAAAACAATGCCGGAAGTCCGAAAACTAGCCTTGGACCGAAAAGTGTACAGGAAGTGGATGTTGGAACCCGACGCTTAATGGCCGAAGGGGATAGAAAAGAAGAAGAAGTACTGCTTGTCTAGGCCAGCGTATGAACCTCTCTTATATTTATATTTCAGAAAATTATTTCAGTGTTTCAATTAAAGAAGATCAAGTCATTTTTTTATGTGGGGGTTATTTCTTTATATTAAATCAACGAAATAAATAGTATTTTTATATATTTTTAAACTGAATGTCTGGGCTATCATTCAAATATAAAAAGAACTGAGGACAAAAAAGGACAAGAGCGAAGGAGGAGAAAGAAGGAAGAGGAATAAAGAAAGAAAGGAAATAGAGCGTGAGATAAAGAGTCCAACCACTTTCCAGATGATAGGAAATGTTAAGCTAAATCGCCTGTTAGGTGAAAGTACAGTTGACAAGGGAAGGCCACCTGCTGGAATGTTCCAGAAAAAAACCTTTCTAATAATCTTGTGTCTGGAGGGGAGTGATTTTTGTGTATATATATATCTTTTCCTGTTTTGTACCTTGTTTTATTTGTACTTGGTACAGAGTCTGAAGAAGACCTTGCTAGAAGGTTGAAACGTTACGTTTAGTTTATATTTTAAAATAAAATAAATTTCTGCCTTGGTCAGCATATTGAGTTTTTCAAAAGAACTGAGTTTTTCCCTAATATCCATGGTAAAGACTACGATAGTTATTCAATGTATTTTATTTGATTGAACCATATTGTTAGTTTTTAAAGTGTAATGCTAACTATTTGCCTGGAGAAGTAACGGAAACAAGTAACAGGTTGAGCCAAAGCAGGTTACTCCCCCCAGAAGAGCAAGTAAAGCATAACAAGTAGAACGGACCAACCAAATATTAGTTGATAGCCCATATTATGAAGCAATGTAACAACTTGGGATTATTTAGAAATAACCTACCTGTAAATGGCATACTGTATATCCCCCGTCTTCCATTCAGCATCAACCAGATCATCTTTCAACGGAAGCTGAGCCATTTTTTGTTTCTGGTTCTCTATGGCCTTCTTGTACTTCTCAAACTGATTTCTCTTCAACCTGGTGTGAAAGATAAATTAATACTTTTATATTGTAACAAAATACATAGGCAGAAAATTGCTTATAGGCCTAATTGTCTGAGGCAAATTCATCATTTGCTCTTATAGTAAATGCCAATGCTAATGGTACATCAATGCATTTACGTAATTACACTGTTCAACACAGAACATGTTACGGAAACAAGACTAGCTAATATTTGCTAATTCAGGGTCACTGAATTCGAAAATGACATTGACATTTTCAACTTAGGTCTAGTTTTCGTATTACAGCCATTGTTGGGCCTGCACCTGCAACAGCTGGCAACACTGCAACTAGGTAGCTTAATTCTCCTAGCACAATCTAATCACATGACCAGTTTTTGTAGCTAAACTTCTGTTTATCATGAAGACAAGGGCGTATCCAGGGGTCCAGATCCCCCCCCCCCCCCCCAATTCTCTTCTTCCTAATGTTGTTGTTTAGTTTGTATAGGAATGTGTTCTTGTTTTCATTATTTGGTTTTGATGATGTGGGTTAAATTACTTTTGTTCTCAAGAGATGGCGTATGGAGACCATGTATCAGCTGTTTGCGTGGGCGCCAAGCAAAGAAAACGGTTAGTGAGAGAGAAGCAACATGGCGCGAATCGCGATAACCACAGCTGGACATTACTAAGCACATACGTCGTCTAAAGTGATTAGAATTGCCTTTCAGTGATACTTCATGGTAGTTAGTGCATTACAGGTAGAAAATCGATGTCTCAAAAGAATCAGCGTGTGCATTTGTGATTGTGTTTTCTTACAAGAATCAACGCAACTCTAACATTTTTATGGTCCTCCAAGCCTTGGATGTCTTACCTCTACCTGACTGTGAACTGTAAACTTTGTGGTGAACGGTGTGTTCTAGTTTTGCATTGACATAGCGTGGTCCAGTTGTGTGGATTCGTGTCTCAAGAACTGAACGTTTCGTGCGGGTGGCAGAAGGGACATTCCGGAATCTCGATACTAAATTTATTGTGTAGCAAGCATATTCAGAAGGCGGGGAAGGAAATCAGCTGATTCTTCGTGCGAGCAGTGCAGCAGTGTTTCCAACCGGCGAGACGATTGTGTGTCCAACATCGGCAGCGCTGAAGTTTGCAGGTAATCAGGCTGATTTTAGTACCATTTCCTTTTCCTTTCTTTACATTACATTACGTTCATTAATTGCATTATTGTGAAACCTTATCAGTTATCCTTTCACCATGACAGAGGCAGAGATTAAACGTTTAAAAGTTGTGCGAGGAAGCTACAAAGGGCAATTGACCCGTATGAAAGCATTCGTCGATGCATTTGACATTAATATACAGAGTGTTCAGGAAATTAAATTGAGATTAAGTCACTTGACAGAGATGTGGGACAAATTCAATGACGTTCAAACCAGTTTGGAACTTCAATCGGAAGCAACCGAAGAGGAAGTTCACAGAATAGAATTTGAAGAAAAGTACTACAGCATTAGGTCTCAAATGGAGACAATAGTGATGCGGCATGATCAAATGAATCAGCCCAGTGTTAGTACTAGTTCTGTTACGTCAGTTCAGTCTCAACTTAGACTTCCAAAAATTTCCATACCCTCTTTTGATGGAAATTATGAAAACTGGCTTCCATTCAAGGACAATTTTAAAGTGTTGGTCCATGATAACAATACATTACCAGCAATACAAAAATTTCATTATTTGCGGTCCTCTTTAAAGGGACAAGCCAGTAAGCTCATTTCAAACTTGCAAGTCAGTGAGGCAAATTATACAGTAGCATGGAACTTGCTCACTGAAAGATATGATAATAGCAGGCTTATTGCATCACATTACGTTAGTGAACTATTTCACATAAAGTCGGTGCGTAAAGAAGATGCAAATGAATTGAGACAGTTTGTAAATACAGCAACCTCAAATCTGAATGCTTTAAAGGCTCTTAAACTTGAGGTGCCTTTGGATGAAGTCATTTTATCACAACATTTTGTATCTCATTTGGATCACAATACTCGTAAGGAATTTGAATTATCACAAGAGCATGATTACTTTCCTACCTTGTCAGAATTATTTGCATTTGTAGAGCGCAGGTTTCAAGCTTTAGAAAACATGAAACCGACACATAGTGACACCAATGCTAAGCAGTTTCAATCACATGATAAACAAGGTAAATTCATGAAACAAAGCAACACGTATTTAGCAACATCCACTAACATTCAGTGCATGTACTGTTCCGCAAATCATATTTTGTACCAATGTGAGACTTTCTTACAGGCAAGTTATAAACAGAAACAAGAATTTGTGAAGAAGAAAGGTCTTTGTTTTAATTGTTTATCTTTAAAACATTCAGTGAAATTTTGTAAATCTGGAAATTGTAAAATTTGTAATTTGAAACATAATACTCTCTTGCACAGGGATGCACCTGAAAGACCAAGATCGGCGAGTGTCAGTAACAATACAAGCAATAGACAACTATTGAATTCCAGGGTGTCTCCTCAAGAAAGCAACAATGTGGCAAGAGATGAAGCACCTCAATCTTCATATTGTACAGTCAAAGAAAGACACACTTCACAAGTTTTATTGTCAACTGCCTTAGTGAAGGTAAAGGGCAACAATGGACAATTTCATTATTGCAGAGTTCTCTTAGACAGTGGGAGTCAGTCTAATTTTGTAACCACATCATTAGTGCAAAAACTACGACTGACGAAAGAAAACTATGTTGTTCCAGTTCAGGGAATAAACAATTCGTGTCTTGAAACTAAACATTGTGTAGATGTTGTAATCCAGTCTAGAACGTCTAATTATACAACAACAGTTAAGTGTCTTGTGTTACCAAAAATCACAGGCGACTTGCCTACACAGGTAATCGATTGCAGTACTTGGAATCTTCCAAAGGATATTCAGTTTGCTGATCCTTCATTTCATCAGCCAGGCAACATAGATTTGTTGATTGGATCTGAACTATTTTTCTTGCTACTACGTTCAGATAGAAGAACAAGAATAGGAAATTATCCTGTACTTCAAGATACAGAGTTAGGATACATTTTAGCAGGAGCTATGACTCAACAATGTGAAGCACCTACAACAGTTACTTCAACAGTACGTACTGAAGATAGCCTTCAATTACAATTACAGAGGTTTTTTGAGTTAGAGGAAGTATTCACAAAGACCAAGAGCAAAGAAGAAATGGATTGTGAAAGGCATTTTCAAGAAACAACCATCAGGCAGAAGGATGGTAGATTTATGGTTAGGCTACCATTCAAACCAAATCATACTGAATTAGGGAATTCGTTTCAACAAGCAGACAAAAGATTTCATCAGTTGGAAAGAAGATTAACAAAACAGCCAACACTCAGGCAGAACTATTGTGAATTCATGGACAATTATGAATCATTAGGCCACATGAAGCAAATTAAAACTACTGATGAAGAGAACAAGGAGTCATATTACCTGCCGCATTATGCTATTATTAGAGGAAGTACTACAACACCTGTGAGAGTTGTATTTGATGGATCATCGAAAACAGACAGTGGACTATCCCTTAACGATGTTCTAATGACAGGGCCTACAGTCCAAGAAGATCTATACTCTATTGTACTGAGGTTCAGAACGCACAAGATAGTTTTTACAGCAGATATAGCCCAGATGTTTCGCAACATTAGAGTCCATCCTTATGACACTAAATATCAAAGAATATTGTGGAGAAAATCACCAAACGAAGAAATACAAACTTATGAATTATTAACTGTAACTTATGGCTTAACCTCCTCGCCGTACCAAGCTGTTGCAGCATTACAAATGCTTGCAAGACAGGAAAACGAAAACTTTCCCAATGCATCCAGCATATTATTAAGGGATTTTTATTGCGACAATGTAGCATCAGGAGGTGATAACATTGAAACTATGCTCAACTTACAGTCTGAACTGAATGAACTCTTGAAACGAGGTGGATTTATTTTACGCAAATGGTGCTCCAATTGTGAGGAATTGGTGCAAGCAGTACCAGAAGAACACAGAGAAGTTCATTTACCATTTCAGTTCAATAATGAAGCAGAAATAAACACATTAGGCCTCATCTGGCAACCATCAACAGACAAATTTTTAATTTTGTGCAAAGTAGCGAAAGATGGAGACTTTTGTTCACCATTAACGAACATAACCAAACGACAAGTTGTGTCAATTGTTAGCTCCATATTTGATCCACTGGGACTTATCAGTCCAACTGTCATTTTATACAAGATGTTTTTGCAGAAACTTTGGAGTTGTAAATTGGAGTGGGATGAACAATTAGATTCAGATTTAAGAAACCAATGGACGAATTTGTATCAACAACTACCAGATATAGTTCACATCCAAATAGAGAGATTTGTACTGACAACAGAAAAGACAAATGACATTCAGATACATGGATTCTGCGACGCAGCAGAAGGAGCTTATGGTTGTTGCATTTATATTAGATCAAGAGGTGAGTTAGGAAGAATCAATGTTAAATTACTGTGCGCAAAGTCAAGAGTAGCGCCAATAAAAAAAGTTACTTTGCCACGGCCAGAATTGTGCGGTGCTCTTCTATTAGCTAAACTAGTTAAGAAAACAACACCAATTTTGAGAATTCCAATTGACAGTACATATTTTTGGACAGATTCAAAAATCGTACTTGGGTGGCTAGCAGCGTCCCCCACTCGATGGAAAACCTTCGTAGGTAACCGTGTTGCACAGATCCAGGAACTTTCTGTTATTAACCAATGGCAACATGTCACATCTAAGTGTAATCCAGCAGATTGGATAACAAGGGGAGTAGAACCAAGAGCCCTCAAGGATTCGGAAATTTGGTGGAATGGACCTACGTGGTTAAAAGAAGATACTTGGCCATTACATGTTATGGAAAATAGCGAACTTGAAGAATGCATAACAGAACAAAGGAAGATAGTTACATCAATGTTTAGCAAGATACATGGAACAGAAGCAGATTTCATGCTGAGATTTTCCACATTACAGAGATTGCTTCGTGTAGTAGCAACATGCTACAGATTCATTTACAATGTTAAGAATCCTGTTTCGAAGAGAACAGGAAACTTTTCTTATGTTGAATTACGTGCAGTACTGATGAAATGTATCTTAATTGTGCAACGCATTTCATTTCCACAAGAAATTCATGACTTAGAAGAAGGACAACAAGTATCAAAAAATAGTCCTATCAAGGATCTTCATCCATTTATTGATGACAGACAGCTGTTACGAGTTGGTGGAAGACTCGAAAATTCAGAATTGCCATATGAGAGCAAATACCAATTAATTTTGCCTACCAAACATCATCTGACGCAACTCATAATTGAATCAGAACATCGTCGTTTATTACATGCAGGGCCTCAATTGTTGATAAGCTCTTTAAGACAGGAATACTGGATTCCACATATCAGACAAACAGTAAGATCTGTCTTGCATAAATGCTTAATATGTTTTAAGTTGCAAGCCAAGGCGTCACATCAACTCATGGGACAATTACCAAGCCCAAGAGTCACACCATCACGTCCATTTCTAAATACAGCAGTAGATTATGCTGGTCCTTGCATCCTAAGAACAAACAGAAGAAGCAGAATCACTACCAAGGGATATGTAGCTATATTTGTGTGCATGGCTACTAAAGCAGTGCATATTGAAGCAGTTATTTCCTTAACGTCAGACGCATTTATCGCTGCTCTACGCAGATTTGTTTCTAGAAGAGGAAAATGTCAAAACATATACAGTGACAACGGGACTAATTTTGTTGGAGCTAATAGAGAACTGAGAGAACTCAGTCAACTCTTCAAAGCAGAACAGCTAAAAGGTGGACTTGAAGATTTTGCAATAAAAGATGGAATCAACTGGCACTTCATTCCAGCTAACGCGCCCCATGTAAAGTCTATGAAATATCACTTTAAGAGGAGTGGGAAATGCTACTTTGACATACGAAGAGCTTGCAACATTGTTAACGCAAATTGAAGCATGCCTCAATTCCCGACCCCTGACCTCAATATCTGATAATCCCAGTGACACCTTGTACTTAACACCTGGTCACTTTCTTATAGGGTCACCTCTCATGTCCATACCTGAGCCTGATTTAACTAACTTGCCCCAAAACAGTCTTTCTAGATGGCAACACATTCAGCAATTACAACAACATTTTTGGAAAAGATGGTCGAAGGATTATCTCCACGAACTACAACAGCGTCGTAAATGGACGGCTTCAACAGAAAATCTTCAACCAGGCATGGTGGTTCTGGTCAAAGAAGACAACGCACCTCCACTTACATGGAAAATAGCAGTAGTGGAAGAGACGTTTCCTGGTAAAGACGGTGTAGTGCGTGTGGCAAAAATTAGATCAACAACTGGTTTTACTAAAAGACCAGTGAACAAATTGATTCCCTTACCTAATGACAATTGAATTAGCAAATCTGTTGATTGGAAGTTATCCAATCAAGAGGGGGGAATATGTATAGGAATGTGTTCTTGTTTTCATTATTTGGTTTTGATGATGTGGGTTAAATTACTTTTGTTCTCAAGAGATGGCGTATGGAGACCATGTATCAGCTGTTTGCGTGGGCGCCAAGCAAAGAAAACGGTTAGTGAGAGAGAAGCAACATGGCGCGAATCGCGATAACCACAGCTGGACATTACTAAGCACATACGTCGTCTAAAGTGATTAGAATTGCCTTTCAGTGATACTTCATGGTAGTTAGTGCATTACAGGTAGAAAATAGATGTCTCAAAAGAATCAGCGTGTGCATTTGTGATTGTGTTTTCTTACAAGAATCAACGCAACTCTAACAAGTTGATTTGGTGTTTTAAGTCAAATATATGCACAGTAAGGCTAATCGGGTTTGGACCTACAGTTCAAAGTGGGATCCAAACCACTATGTGCCTCCACTGGGTATCGAACCTGGGACCCCTTGGCTTGTAAAAAACGTGACCGTGACCAGCGAGCGTTACCAACCCTATTAGCCGGATGTGTCTATGGACGTGTTACATGTCTTAATACACCGAACGCTCTGAAACGTTTATCTTCACATATAATATGCCATATGTATGTCAGCAACATTTTTGTGTTTCTCTTATGCTTTGAAACTTTATAATTTATTTAAACATATTAAAATTGTAATTCTATTGGGTTGGCAACTAAGTTCCCGCCGTTTTTTTTTAATTGGAAAAATATGACAATAAATACGTTTAGCACAAAGGTGTACATCATGCGAAAGAGAATATATTGTTCTACCTAAATTTATGTTTCTTTGTTACTAAGACACATTTTCTTGTTATTTACAGATCATTAAAATGGAATGTCAAGTTGAGAAGAATGAGCATTTTCGACACCTCCTCCTTTTTGCCTTTAATCAAGGTTCTAAGGCCGCAGAAGCTGCTCGCAACATTTGTGCTGTGTATGGAGTGGGTGCTATAGCTGAAAGAACCGCCCGTGATTGGTATGCGAAGTTCAAAAAAGGAAATTTTGACCTCAAAGACTCATCTCGTTCTGGCCGTCCAGTTGAGTTCGATGAAGAGCGATTGAACCACCTGTTGCATGAAAATCCACGTCAAACAACAAGGGAACTGGAAGAGACAATGGGTTGCTCCCACACTACTGTAGAGAAGCATCTTCACTCGATGTGAAAGGTTCAGAAGTGTGGAGCATGGGTGCCTCACACTTTAAGTGTCACCAACAAAAATGAACGAGCCACAATCTCCGCTGGTTTGCTTGCTCGGCACCGTGCAACCTATGGACACAAGGAACGATTTCTTCACCGAATCGTTACTGGCGATGAAAAATGGTGCCTTTACATGAATATGAAGCGGCGTAAGGAATGGCTGAGCCCCGGGAAACAAGCGACCCCACGCGCGAAACAGGAACTTCATCCACGTAAAACGATGTTGTGCGTATGGTGGGACTGGGAAGGGATTCTCCATTTCGAATTGCTTGAAAGGAACCAAACGATCAACGCGGAACACTATGTGCAACAAATGGAACGACTCAACACGGCTATTCAATTGAAAAGACCGAATCGGCAGCATGGTGTTCTTTTGCTGCACGACAACGCCCGCCCTCATATCGCCAATATGACCAAGGACGCCATTCAAGCTCATGGTTGGGAAGTGCTGCCACACCCACCATACTCTCCCGATTTGGCACCAACGGATTTTCACCTCTTTCGATCTCTTTCAAATGCTATGCGGGGAGTTTTGTTCAATACTGATGCAGAATTGAGAGCTTGGTTGGATGATTTTTTCGAGTCTAAACCACGTGATTTCTACCGACGAGGTATTGAAAACCTTGTTGAACGTTGGCAAAACGTTGTAAACAACACAGGAGAATACATTATTGATTAACTACTTGTATCTGTTTATTGAAAACTAACCTTTCAACACCTTCCTTAAAAAACGGCGGGAACTTAGTTGCCAACCCAATATTTGTTGACATGCTACAACGCTGGCAGTATACATTATACGTGGGGACTTATTCATGCAGTTTGCAACACTGAGGACATCAGCAGACTTTAACGATGGCATCTTGCTTTATTTCAGTCCTTACCCGTTGGAAGACGAAGTTCCCCTCCATGTAAATGTGTCTCCCATTGGGTAATTCAAGGTCGCTTCTTTCTACTTGGAGCCTTTGGTGGCTCTGGCTACAAGCTGGCCAGACCAGAGTGATGTGTCGCGCGGCAGATGTTTTGTCAACACACAACGAGAGGGTGCGGATGGCCCCATATCGGAAAAGGACATACCTTGGGGGCTTGCAGGTTGATTCTGTTGAGTTAATAGGGAAATAATGAAAAACTTAAAGTTAAATAAATAATTTTGTAACCGTAAAGCTGTGGGTCAGCACTGCTGGAGTGCACGTGCATGAAATATACTGATGCTTCAAAGACAAGTTTTAAAGCAGTCTTTTTACAATGGAAATAAGTTTACTCCCATACCTGTAATATACGCTACCAGTAGAAACATATCTAAATATGAACAATATTCTACAGGGTGTCCCAAATGTCATGCAAATGAAACTTCATATGTAACTTTTGAACAAAAAGTGAAGAGACATAAATCTTATGCTGGTATTAACTTTACCTATGTGGATATTTTGTTAATATTAAACAACAAATCATGCTGTACATGAACTTCAGTATGGGGAAAAGTTACTAAGGTGCAAAAACACTGTTTGTAAAAAATTGAAAACAAACATGGGCAAAAAAACAGCTGTGGAGTTGCTTGCAGCTGTGTGGACCAAATTGATAAAATAATGATAAATATTTACGCATTTTGTGAATTACAGATGATTTATGGGATTAATTATGACATATTCATAAAAAAAAGTATGTTTTTTTCTTCTTCAAAATTACGGGGTGTACTGGCAACATCAGTTGTGTCAGAGGGCAGTACCAGGTATGCCCAACAACTGACTGTTACTCAATCAATAACCAGATCAAACAAAAGATTTGAAATTTATTGTACAAAATGATAGATAGGTTAGTTTCGTAAGTTTTCAGTCCGTTTTCATTTTTCCTGATTCCCAGATTTTCTAGGAAGAAAGAAGGACACAAACTATACATTTGTTAGAAGTGTTTGTAGAGTGACTAGCCCTATAAGGTTGTGTGTGTGTGTGTGTTCATCTTGGTGTAAGATTAAGAAACTTGAGACACAAGGATGAAACAATGCGGAAATAATAAAAACCATTTAAAGAAACAGTACTACATTATTTGGCAAAAGTGGTTGGGCGAACATTTAAGAAGAACATAGTTTTCAGTTCTTCGTGTTTGAATTACTTTAAATTATAATATAGTTTCATGTAAAATAATACATATTTATTATAAATTTATTGACATTTGCCATTCTTTTTTCTGTTTATGAAGTGGCAGGCAACAAATTGTCGTGTTGGGTGCTATATTCACTTGCACAAAGCCTTTGGGCCAGACTGCTTCAGGCTGAGGTAACAGAGGCACTTTACTTCACAATAATACATTTCCACAAGCTAAAAACAATGGAAAACGTTCACAAGCAACATAATCTTCACAAAAATATGAAAAAAATTCTCTTTATGCAGGGGTACCATTCTAAATTTTCTCCAGAACTGAAAAAGAAATCACTTTAAGAGACATTCACAGGAGCAACATAAACTAATTCAATACAAATTATTAAAAACATGCATCATTCTTCATTACAATGTGGAAAAGCTTGGTGCCTGGCAAGGGTTGTCTTCGATGGAGATGATTCTGTTCATGGCATAATAGCAATTAATATTATCTTTAAAACACTCATATTGGGTTCCCCAAACTTTAAACTTAGTCCACAAATCATTACCAGTGTTGTAAATGTATTCCTCCTCCTTCTGAACAACTTGCAAATAATTATTACATGATCTGGTCCAAGTTCCTTTTGTGTGCATCAGGCGCAGCTCGTGCATAATTTTCCTGGGGGTTCACCAAAATTATGCAAAGTGGACTTATCTAAACCTTTTGAGACACTACACGCTTTGGTTCGTAGAGATAGTACTGGGAAAATTATCAAATTTTGGCCGGTAGAGTACTGACAAAGTTAATTTGCTTTATGTTCAGATAACAGTGACAGCACCAAGGAGTGTGCGTGTAGGGGGCGATCATTTTAATTTAAGATTTTCGTATGGTATTGTATTTAGGGGTATCTCAATTCAGAAAATATTCTAGCCTCAATTTTGCCTCTTCCACTCTTGCCAACTCTTTTCTGGTCCCACCACTGTCAAAGAGACTATATTATTGGAACTGGATCCTGAACCTACAGTTAAAAATACAAATCTCTGCCTGCTAAAATGAGTATGTATCAGTAATCGAACCCAAGACCCCTTGATTACAAGATATAACTATTCGAAAGTATATCGCTAAATCAAAGCGATTCGATTCTATTCTATGCAATATGTTAACATTTCACACAGCAACAACTACACTCCTTCCAATACACAATCCACCTCCCTCCACTCAACGTATCACCACGCCAAATATATTTCAATCACCAGCCACGCACTTCAAAACAAACTAACAAGTATGGAGACAATGACACGTAACAAAGTCAATCGCGCACGTCCCCTCGAACACCCTCTCGTTACAGCTGTACTCTCGTTCTAGAATATAACTGATCGCACGAAACCCAAACAACTTTTTGGTCGTCTTCTCATGTAAGTGCATAATGCCTTCATTGTTAGGTTAGGCTTGAATAAATAGTAAATACTACATTTTTGGTCAAGCACGGTAAAGAAACCGAAAATTGCAGTGTATATATTCTAAGACAACTAAACCTAAAAAGCCTAACATGTCAACGAAAGCATTTAGTCTGACGTAAGAAGACCAAAAGGTTGTTTAACTCTTGTCCGATAAGCGACCACTCGCCCTCGTGCTATTTTTGACTTTTTGGCTCCTTCCACCTGAAGTGTTTCCATCTTAAGGAAGAAAACTCTGAATGTGTAAGCAAGTTGTTTTCTATCATATTTATCTTATTTGTCCCATCATCTTTACATCTAGCTTTCGTTTGGGGTCACCTCTACATTTATATTACACCCTCTTCATTAATCTAATAAGTCTTGTAAAATATAAATAATACAAAGAGAATGCCAAATAAATTCAAATTGAAACACACAGTGCAACACTGGAAGAGAGAAGAGCGTGGTTCACTCCAGCTCGCTGGTGATCCTACGAACTGCGCATGTCCGTTTTGACGAGACGACCTTCCTGAAGTATCAGACTGCATGTATTTTCGCCATATGTACGTGTCGAGCTTCTGCTAGCCATCCTAAGCTTTTAGCATGGTAGGAGTTGCCTTTCGGAGGTTCAGCAGAGACTTTGCACGAAACAAAACTAGAGGGGAGCTGAGTGGCTCTGGCCCGCGGTTTCTCCTTCTCACTAAGGGACTTTGGCACTCTACGTTTATGAACATCTCAGTTATTGTTTATTTTGTATATTACTGGGGGTTCACTGCACATTTGCACTATACAGCCAACTGTGCATGGTGTGCATGCATTTTCTTTACATGCTTCAATTTATATTTACCTCTGTTAAGGCAAGGAAAGACAATTTCCCCTAGGTCTTTCTCGCTGGGGCAGCTGCTGATCACTGTTGCCAACTTCGCTCTTTTGAAGCCAGATCTGGCTCTTTCGTGCACTCTTTTGACTGTGAACTGTGGCACCCGCCCTCTGCCCCACCATGATGCCACCACTGGCTCCGGCCCATAAGGACCAACCTTTGCCATGAGTGCACATTTTGCACGTGACGTGATATTGTTATATTTGCTGTGTCACCCACCCCCTCTTACCTCCCAACTACTTTTACTTTTAGCGCCGCGGCTAAGGTAAAGATGACAATATTATTATCCGGGAATCCTTTATTTTCGATTTCATATGAGCATCAGTGGATTATTGAGATGGGTGATGTTTAGGTAAATAATGTAGTTATTAATTAATTCTGTTTGTTTCTGACAATAACATCTACAATCTGCACATGTCTTGACTTTACAATTTGGACCAGGCTTTTTTCTTTCCCATCTGAAAATTACTCTTCAGGTGCGAGCATTCATCGAGTGGGTCACTTGTATATATCTATCTATGTATAAAACGAGGAGAGTGACACGTGAATGACGGAACATCTTAAAATACATCTGCTGGTCTTCCACACAACTTACTCACTTAATTTCAGAGGTCTTCTTCTTGAGAATATTAACTAACGGTGTGTTTTATCACACAACAATTTTCAACTTTAGCACTTATTGTAAATATCAAGGCTTAGAAGCAACTAAAAAATCTCAATTTCAAGTAGTCTCGAGTAACAGTCACATTCTTTGAACGAGTATTAGCTTCAATACATATTTTCTTATTGGCACGCAAACAGTAACAAAATTTCAGGCTGCAATTGGTGTGACAAGAATAAAATACATTATGTAGCACCACCCATTTGGTAAGAACAAATATTTTGGAGACACGGGGATTCGAACCTAGGATTTCAGCTTACAAAGCTGGCCTTTAACCGACATGGCCACAAGCCAGGGTGAAGAAACCAAGCTATTCGAGTAATTTATCCATACGATTGCATCTTTTCCTGTCCAGCTCGAAACTTTTGATGCCGCTTCTCGGTAATTACATTAATTTGAAAGCAATACGCTTCATCAGATAGGGTTCATATGCTGTACACATTGCTGACAAAATACAAGTGAAGCTTGTGCATGAAAATTAATGAAGACGTTGGGATATCGTGCTTTTGTGGAAGGTTAGTGTTTCCAACCATAAATGATTACCGTTCTCTACTTTCCGTCAACATAGTGGATTCTGGTATGTGACGACGAATCTCATTAACCAACGGC
The DNA here is from genome assembly GCF_977018435.1 of Lepisma saccharinum. Taxonomy (NCBI): domain Eukaryota; kingdom Metazoa; phylum Arthropoda; class Insecta; order Zygentoma; family Lepismatidae; genus Lepisma; species Lepisma saccharinum. The sequence goes on from NC_139249.1 coordinate 12,217,831, forward strand.
ACATAAATTATATTATTTTAAACTATTTATTTCAAAATGAAGTCATTATTCTGGAATCTATGGAGGCAATCATTCATTTGGTAAGAATTTTACGATTTACGAGAGTCACAATTCTTCTATTTCTTTCGAGTTTCAATACGAAACCAACGTGCACCTGTAAAGAAAGTAAAGCCTGACAATTTTTATTTTACAAAAATTCCATTTACTGTTAAAGTTAAATGAGAGGACAACCATTGACTTATTTTTAATAGCCTGGATGACTGATATGGGGGAAGGGGTATCTACTCTCATGTGGCCCCCCTGGCTGTGACATAAACTCTTCTTCCTTTAGGATTTCTATTATTTTTCCCATCCCATATTCAGTGCCAACTATGCGATTCTGTTTGCCAAATTGTATGGGGAAGGAGTTTATTTATTCTTCAAGCCTTCTCCTGGACTAGGATAACACTATTTCCGAAAGATTTCTTTTTGCATCACTTTCAGGAATTGCAACAGCACTATTTTTGTCTCGCTTATTCTTATTGCAGTTTTTCCATTTTCGGCTACTCGCGACGTTGAAGAGAGACTCAAAAAGAACACCCATGCTCAGGACAAATTCGAACCTGGGGACCTCGCATTCAAACGAATTGTGATAACTACTTCGTCACGAACGTCAAAAACGTGTTTATTTTTCAAATAAATTTCAGGAATATTTCACATTTACATTACTTTGATTGTAGACGTGGAAATTCCAGTTAATTAATATTTACGCTGCAATCTTTCCGTTAGCCCTTATCTTTGAGTCTGAGAGACAAAATTCCCTGCATATGGTTAAATTGATTGATAGTAAGCAACACTGCTCCTTTCCGAACACTTACTTCGGCTGTACTTCCGGCGACGAAGCTGGTCTTTAACTCAAACAAGTGTGCCAGTTTCTGTGAACAGAAGTGTACCTGCATACGTTTTAAAATTCCCAGAAAGTAGATAACTTATAATGATTCCATGCAAATATGTATTACGTTCTAAGAACTTTGTTAGCTTTGAGAGGTTGTTAAACTAAAGCATTCGTAGAAAGGAAAGAAGTTTATCGATGGTTCCGATTCACTTTAAATCTTAGCAAATAATTTACGACACTTACATAGAAACTTAAGTGTCATTAAGTAACTGTTAACGTTACTTCTATTGGAAAAAAAGTGTAACTCTTACAGTTACAGCTTGATTTCAAATGTAACTAGTTACAGTTAAATTTCTTCAAAAAAAGTAACTGTTACTTGTAACTGAGTTACTTCCAAACACTGGTAATCAACTACTTCATTGATTTAATTTGTGTATTAAGTCCACTTTATGCACAGAAAGGATAATTGGGACTAGACCTACAGTTTAAAGTGAGATACGAACTACTATGTGCCTCCACTGGGTATTGAACCCGGGACCCCTTGATTACAAGGTGATGACACTGATTTGCTTTATTTTACTTTGCTTTTTGTGCCACTTTTGGCTAATTTGCGAAGATGGGGATGAGTGATGACATGATGTGAATGGACAATCACAAACATCCATGCCCAGGCCAGGATTCGAACCCGGGACCCCTGGCATCGTAGCGCGATGTGCTAAGCACTCCACCATGGGGGCCGGCCGGCTCTTCATACCTGAAAATGAAAACTTGAAAGCCAAAAGAAATTCACAAGGAATCGGTACAAACTTTTAGGACAATCTGCTACATCATATCCTAGTGTTGCTAGGTGATACCGTGAGTTCAAATGTGGTAGAGAGTCACGTGAAGATGCCCATGCAGGTGACACATGAACACCCAAAAAAACATTTGCCAAGATTCATGACATGGTGATGGCAGAAAAACGAGCCACCAACAGGTGTTTAGCGAAGTGAACAGGGTTACCAACGAGTACAGCGTACAATATATTACAAAAAAAAATTGTGACAAAAAGTGTAAGCAAAATGGATCACTCAAAACCTGCCCCGTCATCAGAAGTGGAGGAGACTGACACGTTCAAGGCAACTTTTACACACATATCGCACGGATCCACAGGATTTTTTACCCAGATATGTGATAGTGGACGAAACAAGATCCCACACTTCGATCCAGACTCGAAAGCTTGATGCCTCTTACCCAACCACAAAGAAATTTCAAGTTCATCATCAGCCAGAAAAGGTATCCCGGTATACTAGAGCATACTACCAGTTGGATTATCTGGAACATGGAGTCACCATTGCGGGTCATTAGTTATTACTGTGATAACCTGATTATCACCAAATGTAATTTCTGGTGATATGAATCTTAGGAGTAACATACTAATGTTTTGATCATTCGAAAAGCAATCATTTTCCGTTCACTCATCCAGATAATATGCACACCTGTATTTCACTTTCTCAAGGGAGTACAGAAGGTCAAGGGTACTATTCTAACATCAAAGTACACTTGCCTTATGATATCTTTTTGGTGCACATGGTAATTGCGTTGCAGTTCCAGGGACTCCAGGGCTTTTGTGACTTTGGTTAGCTTCATGGCATCCTGGAGCAGTTGTGAAGCTTTTTCATGGCACAGGATGGCTTCCTCATATCTTCTGCTGCGAAGATGATTTTCAGCTTGTCTGTGCTGCTGATGTGCCTATGAAAAGAAACACATATCAATAATCAAGTATTACAGGGGTAGACAAAACTAAAAATAATTCAGGCGGCAAACCTTTTTTCCACAGGAACCGGCACTTTTTTTAAAAGAAATTATTCATTTTTCAAATAAGGTCTAAAAAAAGTCACGAACCTAAGATAAACCTACACATTTTGAAATGTAACCTTAAAACATCTATTAATTAATGTACTATTATAGTATGGGGGTGACAGCTATAAATCATATATTTCACACTTTTTTACATTGCTAACGTACTATTTTGGAATGCGGAACATTTCCTAAGGTGAAATAATGCATTTCTAACTAAGATAATGTATATTTCTTACATTTACGAGTACTTACTGCTACTTGTTATTTCGATTCTGTAACACATTATGGCGGGCGATAGCGTACTGGTTCAGGGCACGTTGTGCGAGTGTTTTGTCGATTTATGCAGTGTTGCAACTTCGTTCACCGGAAAATACCTACTTTCGTGGCCTGACTTGAAATTATGCTAATACCTCGCAAACCATTGACGTTAGCCTCACAAACCTTGATGTTAGCCCCCAAAAAACATTCACGTTAGTCCCCAAAAACCATTCACGTTAGTCCCCAAAAAACATTCACGTTAGTCCCCAAAAACCATTCACATTAGCCCCAAAAACCATTCACGTTAGCCCCAAAAACCATTTTTTGTAAGGTAAGGTTAGGTTAGGTTAAGTTAGGTTAGGCAAGCATAGTAAAAAAATAATTAAAAATACTCGACATGTCATGTTCTAGTGAAAAAACGGCAAGTTTGAAACACTGACCATGGGGTTACTTCATCTGACACAAGGAACATTGTGCTCTCGTGCAGAAAGCAAATGGAGGCAGCAGAAACAGCATGTCAGACAGAGATTTTTGCAGAAAACAACATCTATTCGCATTAAAATTGATCATTCACGAACTTCCAGAATGCTACAGAAAATGATTTCCGTAAGTACTTTCTCCTGTAAATTTGAAGAAATCCATCACCCCTATACTATAATGTTACCAATTAATATAAGATTGGATTAAAAGTAATTTATTCTTTCACCTTAGTGACCTTCCTACAGAACTCAATATATATGGCTCTACTGATAACAGAATGAATAATGATGCAATACATTCTAATACATGGCTGCTCTTTCATGTTGCTGCAGATTTTAAAATTTGGCTGGCAAAAGTGTATAATGACATGATTACATTATGCAAATAAATCCCATAGGAAAAGTTACTATGTCAGAGCTCTTGCTCCGAGGCATTGGTCAAACTGTAGTTGTGTTATCTTTCTTATTCCTATGTTTTATAATTAATTATAATTAATTACTGGCACATTTGGGCATCTCACGCGTGAAGGCTGGAGAGAATCATGCAACTAGCTCTTCAGATATACTGATTTCTACAAGGATATTTTGTCATATAGTAAAATATATTTATCAAACGGTAACTATTTGTTTTGGTAACAGTTTGATATAGGGAAAACACATTTCTTCAATTTTACAGGAGAAACTACTTGCGGAAATGAGTTTCTGTGGCATTTTCAAAGTTCATGGAGGTATTTTCTTTCATCGTTGAATCTACTGGACCAGGAATTCATTCATCTTCGAAGAGAAATATATCTCCGACACACAATTGCTGTTTTTCCTGTACGTGGACCAGATGTTCCGTATGTTTGATGATGTAATGCCCTGTCAGTGTTTCCAACCATGCCGTTGTTTTGCAAGAAGTGAAGGTGATTTTTTTTTTAAAGCTGTATCGCATTGTTTTACGAACAAAATTTTAACTATGCTTGCCTAACCTAACCTTGCCAGAAATGGTTTGTGGGGCTATCTGTAAATGGTTTTTGGGGCTATGCGTTAATGGTTTGGTTTTTAATTTTAACTATGTTTGCCTAACTTAACTGAACCTAACCTAACCTTCCGTGAATGGTTTGTGGGTCATTTTTCGGTTAAGAAGGTTGGAAACACTGCATACCCACTGATGATCCACGACGTGCCCGCCATATTGTGCCTTACCTTTGTTTCAATGTAAATATATATATATTTTTATTACATCAACATACTGTCGTTACAACTACCAATACTCAAATTTCAAGGTAGCATGAACATATTTTGTATTTTTAACTCTTTCTGTACATAAAAAGCTGGGTCACAGGGAGCCAGGTGTGTCTTAAGTGTAACTTTTTTCAGTGTGTTGATTATGGGTTAAATGAGTGTCTGAAGTGTGCCTTCACAACAGCAGTTGAATTGGCATCCAGAAACTCTTATAGAATGGTAAAAGTCTTTCTGTACAAAATATACAGTTAGGTTGTTCAGTATATATATGCTCATAAACACATACAGAATTAGCTTCATATAGAAAATACATGCACATAATGATAATATCGGAATCGCACAACTGAAACTTGGGCACTTATGTGAAAACTACAAATAAATCGATAAACAAACAAACTTCAATTTACATTTTATCCGTGTTTGCATGTTATACATCCTACAGTGACTTTCATATCTAGTAAGGAAATTGATACTTCAGGGCAACCCTGAGGAAAACGGTGGCTGGGGCGTGGTTCTGGTCACCAGATTACTTCCACACCCTCTTACAAGCCCTAATGGTATGTTGCAACGTTCAGGAGAAGACTTCTTACACCATACATACACAGTAAAAATATGTACTAAGCAAAATAATATTTTTTAAGTTCCCACATTTCAACTATATTTACATCATAGGGATCCTTGCACTTACAATTTATTTCTTTGGCATACCCCAAGCTACAACGATTCAAGCTCCACCGACTTGTTAGATATCGTTGGACACTAGCTGATAATTACATTTTTTTTTTATTTCTAGACCGTTACATCCAGTTGTGAAATGTTTTCTGTCCAAACTAATTTTCTCCTTTACCAAATTCTCTTGACCTAATTCAGTAACATATGTTTAATACATTGCAAAGTTTATCAAAACTGACAAAGACATGTTTCAACTTGCACTTTCATTTTTAAATCTTCGAATGTCAAATTAATATACTGAAACAGACAGTGTGTCCGATTCATAAAATTATTATTAATGAAAGGACAGAAAATGTATACAAACCAAATTCAAGGCCGAATTCTCCATGTCATGTCTGTTGCGCTGTGGGTATACATACCGGCTGGACATTCTTGCACATCTTAGAAACGTGGATCCAATATCCCTCGTGTAGGGCCACTATGTGTGAACCGAACAGCAGCGATAGAGGCGTGCGACGTCCGCAGGATTTTTTTCCCAGGGAGGGGCAAGCAAGGTAATTGTTTTCCAGGGGGGCAAAGGAGGCATATATTTCCCCATAATAGTGGTGACGCCTCAAAAAAAACACTATTTCAGTCTGAAATGATCATGTTTCTTCAACGAATTTATAATAATTAATATAAATTACCGTGACTGAAATGAAATTATGGGTGAAATATATAATTTTTAGGTGGACATTCATTTTCCGGGGGTGCTTCCGGACAATCCATGCCGAACAGTAGGGAAATCATTTCCCGAAACTGTGATCGGGACGATAATTTTTTTTTTCCGATCGCGGAACCGACATTTCGGGATCCCGCACACCTCTAGTCAGTACAATAATAGAGTACTGTGGTACATACTATGAGCGTGCGCAATGGGGGTAGGGGGTGAAGCAGTTGCACCCTAATATATTCACTTAGAAGATCAGTGTAGAGGGTTAGTAAACAGGAGTAGAAAAAACTTATTCAGGCGCCAGCCCCTTTTTTGTCAGGAGCCAGCTTTTTTGGCAAAGAAGGCCATGAATCAACTAAGATAAATTTACACATTTTGAAATATGATCTTTAAAATGAAATTTATTAATTAATGCAACATTTGAATTAAAGTAATTAACTCTTGCACCGGAGTGGCATTCCTAAAAGAAGCTCAAAGTAAGAGCATGAATAGCAATTAATTTGATTGTGATTTGATTTCGTCTATTTTACATCGCTTTTGTGCCACTTTTGACTAATTGCGAAGATGGGGATGAATGATGATGTGATGAAATTGATGAATGAACACACACAAACACCCACGCCCAGGCCGGGATTCAAATCCGGGACCCCTGGCTTCTTAGCGCTATGTGGGGGCCAGCTGAATAACTATGAAATACACTCTAATATATGGCCTAATATACCATACAGCAGATTTTAAAACTCGGCTAGCAACAGCGAAAAAAATTATAATGGCCAGACAGACACTTGAGAAAAAGTGGGAATATAATCAAAATGTCCATCAGCTAAATAAAAAGCACAGCCATGATTCGGTTAAAAGAGATAAATTATATAATATATTAGTCGAGTTTGGAATACTTAAGAAGCTTGTTAATATGATAAAAGTATGCAACAGTGACACAGAAAGTAAAATTCGGGTTCGTATGTCTGAAAATTTACAATCCATAATGGGTTAAGATAGGGAGATGCATTATCTCCATTGTTTAATTTTGCCTTAGAATATGCTAGTAGGAAGATAAAAGAAACTAATGAAGGACTAAAATGGGATGATATAAATACAATTATGAATAATGGTAAAATATTTTTAAAAGCAGCTAAAGAGATAGGTTTGGAAGTTAGCAAAGATAAAATTAAATATATGCTTACAGGCCGAAAACAAATGTTAGGTAATAACTCGTTTGAATCCGTTTCCAAATTCAAGTACTTAGGAGTAATACTAACAAATGAAAATTATATTAAAGAAGAAATAAAAAGCAGGCTTAATTCAGGAAATGCGTGTTACTTCTCTCTTCATAAACTTTTATCTTCCCGTGTAATATCTAAGAAACTAAAAGTTAAAACATACAAAGCGGTAATTTTGGAGTATTATATGGATGCGAAACTTTTTATTATTAGAATAATTAAATCAATAAGACTTAGGTGGGCAGGCCAGTGGCAGGAATGGGAGAGGAAAGAAGAGTTTACAGGGTTAGGATTCTTGTTGGGAAACCCGATGGTAAGAGACCTGTAGGAAGGCCAAGACGAAGATGGAGGGACAACGTTGAGATGGACCTAAAATAAATCGGCAAAGATGGAAAAGATTGGATTGATCTTACTCAGGTGAGGGACAAATGGAAGGCTTGTGTTGCTGCAGCCATAACCTTCGGGCTTAAGAACCCCGATGGGCCAGTGGTAATGTCGTCGCCTTGTAATCAAGGGGTCCCCGGTTCGATACCCGGTGAAGGCACATAGTGGTTCGGATCCCACTTTAAACCGTAGGTCCAGTCCCGATTAGCCTTTCAGTTCATAAAGTGGACTTAGAATACCAACTCAATCAATCAAAAGACGTGACAAAGAAAACACACACTGTACTCATTGTTATGAGGAAAAGTTAATGGAAATGTTCGTAAGCGAATTCGAAATATTTTTAAAAATATAGCCTCTCGTATATTTTTAGAGTCCCGCATCGTGGCCGCATACACATTTCTCTTTCTTTTGGCTTCCATCTCATCAGACTTATCATTAATTTCCTAATTGGAAACGCTGTTTTTTTGTTAAAAAAACAAACAAAGAAAACAACGTGTTATTGTTTATTGCAACCATACCATATTGATGTCCCGCACCGGCTGCGGGACAAGTCTCCTGGGGGCGCTTTTTCTTTTTCCAGTCAACTTGTGAATTGGGGTTCATTTCTTGCTCTCTGATTGGCTGTTGGGAAGTTACGGTGCTCTGATTGTGAGAATATCTTATTTGCGCTGTACGTTAGGTTAGGTTAGGTTAGATTAGATTAGAAAGCAGCAAATTTGAGCTGAAAATAGGAAATAAGATATTCTCACAATCAGAGCACCGTAACTCTCCAACAGCCAATCAGAGAGCAAGAAATTAACCCGTACTCACAAGTTGACTGAAAAAAAAACAACGTTTCTCCTGAGATTTAGGCCAGTCAGTGTATGGGACCGGTGGACACCCACCATCGTGAGGAAATTGCGGAGATACGAATGAGTAGCATAACCCTGTCATGAAAAACTACAACAACGACTGGAGGTTCGTCGTGCTGACCACTCCTTAACTGGTTGGATGATCTCCCACCTCGGGTGGTGAATGTGTAGGATCAGGTGGGGGCTGTTGTGCCGCGGGTTATTATTGATGATATATATTTTTTAGAACTGAATTAAAAAAAATCAGACAGCAGGTGAAAATTTTCAGGCGCCATTGACACCGGGCGCCTTGTATTTTTCTATCCCTGGGTCCTAAAAAAGTGTACCAACTGACTGAAGACTAACATTGTACGATAGGATATCACACGACTGCAGAAGTTCATTCTAATGCTGGACCAACAGTTCTTCTTATACTATCCAATATTTGTAAATCTATGTGCAATAAATTCGCAAGCGTATGTATAGACCGTAATCTGTGGGTTGTATTGAAAGTGCAAACATAAACATTTGTCTCATACCCCTGGAACTTCCGGTTCAGACCAGTCTCGTTTTCTCCAGTGGCAGAACAAACTGCTGACAACCTCTGCACCATCACACGTAAAAAATCAGTCTTTAAAAACACGTAGGATGCACTTGTCCGCTGGACAAAATCATCATCAATCTGTCGTGTTCCCGTTGATAATTTTTCTATGACATTGGAAGTTTATTCCCAAGAGAACAAATCAAATAATACTCCCATAAGCACAATCCATTTCTCCTTGCCACCTACAGCCACCCTGGCAGTGTTGCCAAATCTGAGGCGCATAAAAGAGCTAAATTTGAGCTTAAATGGAGTTAAAACTGACTTTCAAGGAGCTAGATTTACGAAGGCTGGATAAAGTCGAAATGTGAAAGGGGTGGGGGGCTGCTATTACCGTTAACTTTAAAGTAATTACAATTTATTCTAAGCTTTCCGGCGGCATCACCCACCTTGATAATCCAACGATGGTCGTATGATATCGAAAATAAAGGATTCCCGGATAACAATATTATGTCTGATTGATTTGTTGTTTTAAGTCCACTTTATGCACAGTAAGGCCAATCGGGACTGGACCTACAGTTTAAGGTGGGATCCGAACTACTATGTGCCTTCACCGGGTAGCGAACCCGGGACCTCTTGATTACAAGGCGACGACGCTCCTACTGCGCCATCGGGAACAATATTATGTCATCTCCACGTCACTATAAAAAAGTAGCTGGGGAGGTAAGAGGGTGTGGGGCGACGGAGCCAATATAACAATATGACGTCACGTGCAAAATTTCATATACTCATGGCAAAAGTTGGTGTATGTGAGCCGGAGCAAGTGATGGGATCATATTGGACCATCCGACGCAATGAGTTATCGAATTTTCTCTGACGAGGGAAAACAGGACAACCGGAAGAAAAACAATTGACAGCCATAGATAAAAATTGACATAATTTTTTACACTGACAAGAGGAAAGACACACACACACACATACGTATACATACGTATATATATATATATATTTGCCTTGTTAATGTATAGGAAAGTGCTTGTGTCTTTAAAGCAAAGCAGATTTTACCATGCATGTGTGAAATGGTGGAAAATAGAAGTAAATGAAATCTTGTCATTCTACGGAAATCGCATTTGAGGGAGGGTTCGACAAGTTTATTGTGCAATTTAATTAATAACTAGTGAATTGGTTGAACGTTAATAAATACTTAAAACACGTATTTCTGGATACTGGAATACTCCTCTTTCTTTTTTCAGATTGCTGCTTCTACTAGCAGGAAGAACGATATGTTGTCTACGTTCATTACGTCATCGACGTAGATTACATAGTTTACATAGTCTACGTTGCCTAGGTTAGGTGGTAGAGCAGCCTACAGCTGAACCTCGACCGCTAAATAAAGGAATTATTATTATTATTCTTACACGTAGAATGTAGACAATCGTTGTACACACACATCACTGAAGCCCCAAACAAGGCGTAAAACTTGGTATTTTGCCACCGAGTGCACAACTGGCGTGCCGATAGATACAATATTTATCAACGAATTAGAACAAGTACCATGAAAAATAGTTTGCCATTGCTACATTCATTATCTGATTTGGGTAATATAAAACATTTCAAATAAACTTGATATGTACTCTGTTCATTTCCGTGATGCTGCTTTGTTGGTTGTTGATGATAATTCCTTTCGTAGGCTACCGGAAATTCAATTTGCTAGCTGCGAGAGGGCAGCTCTTTAGCCTGTCTATGCATATATTCTAACTCATTGGTCTGTACCCAGCTGAGTTTGGTGCTGGGACAACAACAATTGACGTGTTCATCTATGTTCAGTGAGAATTTGAGCTCTCCTAAGTAGTTTTCGAAACAGACATGAAGTTCTTACAAGTTATTCTGTTCGTTTATGCCCAGTGCTACATTACCTATGCCGGTAATTGTGTTACAAATTTGAGCAATGCTTGCAACTTGTCGAGAAGTCTGACAGTTAGGTTTCCTTCAGGCAAAATAATCGACAACGCAAACTGCAATACATTGGATTCCAAGAGTAAATTTCAATCTCAGCCAACGGTAACTTTTAGCGAAGCAGAATCGGTAAGTGTAATATTATTTTTATAGTTGAATGAAATCACTATTTTATTAAAACAGGAAAAAGTGGCTTACTTAATAAAAAAAAAAAAAAAGACTGGATAACATCCCGCTAGCAGGTCAGTCACCTCACCTCTGTGGACGGCACTAGAGTTGGGGGCGAATGCCCCCCTATATTCGTTATGCTTCGTATCCCAATTACGGCATTTTGAAAAAAATGCCCATCTTTTTAAAACGACCGACATGTTACATCGGTTACAGCTACTTCTAAATGATTCGGACATTCAAATTATTTGAAAACCACACAAGACCAAGTTGCATAATGTGATAATAATTTTAACTTAACAAATTTGACCACTCAATTTTCTCGGGTAGAAAGGCCTTCCATAATGTAAAGGAAATCTATATTTTCAATTATTCAATTGCATCTTTACTAGCAACAAAAACGTGTTTTTGTTCGATGTTTTCATCCTTACTGAAAACAATTAGAAAATCCATTACACACTGAATTTGAAGAACGGTAGAACCTCGTGTTGCGATGAAAACTAAATTCGAAGCTGATATGAAATAAATCTAGGGGGACCAAATTGCCCACTTCTCACCATCCCTCTGATTTTCATGAAATATATAGAATTGGTTGCTACAGTTTCCCTGAGTGTGCATGTACGTTTTGTGCAAGGAAAACGCACCCATTTCCAGGGCCGGATTAAGGTGGGTGCTATTGATGCTGCAGCATTAGGCCCATTCCTGAAATAGGCCCAGATGAAAACAGACGAGAATTTTTCGAAAGCTGAATAGTTTTCTTTTGCTATATTAAAATGAAAATACATCTTAGAATGAAATTTGGAGCCCCAGTTTCGGACGCCTAGACACGGCGTTACTTATTATCCAGTTACTATTATTCTTTGCGCTGTGACGTAACTTGTAATGGTCGGATTGACCATTATTGGTTTTGTATTATTATATTAATTAATTGCTGGCCAGCTACAAGGTGTAGGGTTAAGTAATATGTTTCCATGTGTGTACTTTTATGTTATTATTGCATGTAAGTGTATGTGCTTAATGAATTGTGATTTTTACTGGATATTAGATTCACTTGTTTTTTAGCTACTATCTTACAAAAGACAGTTGGCAGTGGAATTTTTCCAACGCTACGGGGTCCATGTTTACGGACGTTTACCCCGACTATAAAAACGGCCAGTGGGCTTTAAGAAAAAAACAGTTTTTTACTACCTCCACAACGACGAAGACCCTTCGAAAGTCTTGTCCATTCAGGGTGGCTAGACTGAAAGATTGAGAAGTAAATGTAATACTTGGGAAATGAACATCTTCGAGTCTCTTGTCCATTTATGGTGGCTAGGCTGATGTCTGAAAATAATGTATCATTTGGCCAAGGAACCCTCTTCGAAAGTTTAGTCCACTTATGGTGGCTAAACTAATGATGGAAAATATAAGTAGCATTTGGTAAAGCCAACCCCTGTTTGAAATCTCCAAGTTTCCCAATTAGCAAAGATTTGTATATTTATACGATATTGCTGCGTAAGTAAACGCAAGACTGGTCGGAATATCAAGTAAGTCGAGGGTAGGCCACAGAGATAGTTAGGCTAACTCTGTGTTAATGAAAGTACCAATGGTTAGGCCATAGGTACGCCTTTGCTTGAATTAAGGAAATTGGTTGATTATGTAAATGCACATATGGAAACACTTTGTAAATATTTTAATAATAGCAACGTATAATAAACCTATATAATCACATTTGAAATGTTATGATTTGCTGAATTAACTCCAAGAGCTACGACACTGTCCATTTTAAACCAGTTGTTTATTCACTTTCTGTACACGTGTAAACGAACCAGGGACTAAAAATATAAATTGTTATGTGAAACCCCCCTTTCTTAATTCCGGCGTAAGTATAATCGGCTCGCTTGGCACCCAGGGTGAGGTGAAAGGAGAGATTTGAAGGATTATAGCAGGAAGTAATCCAGAGGGCCGAATAGAAACGAGGGATAGGGGGGCCGAACTTAAACAAACTATAACGTCGTTGTGTTTATTGTTCACCGAGGCCCGAATGTATAAAGCAAGTGATCCTCGATTAGTCAGTAAAATTGATCTGCAGTCACGCTGAATTCTGATTTTGTGTTATATAAAAATCGTAACATTGTCTAATTTCACGGTCAGAGAAAGGTAACTTGAGAACAATCAAGTGTTGATACAAACAGAAAATATGACCCGCCTACGTTTTCTTGTTGATATAATTGTAAAACTTGCGTTGGGATCAAGAGGGAGTATAAAAAGATTACAATTTCGCTTTACTACATCCTGCCTAGTGTCATTGCAATTCAATTTTGTCCGCAGAATGGAAGAGAGCATGTAAGAAAATTGTTATATCTCATTTTATCATTTTAGCATTAAAAAGAAATACAGATTCTTTAAAATAAATTCTATTTATGCTAGCTTATTTTCTCCCCTTTGCAACCGAGAACCGATAGTTGCTTTCGTTGTCAATGACAAATCATCCACGTGGAACTCGCACAAGCAATAAATGATCGTTTAGTATCTAATTTACGTGATTTTACTAAATTTGCAACATGTGCGAATATTTACTACGTCCAGCACCTCAGATTTATTCTTTATTCAAATATTAAATACATGCATTTTCCGAAACCGACTTTAAAATGTTTGCTGTTCAGTGTTGGGCAATTGGCAACATCACAGGCACACTAGCGGCATTGTGGATTTGCCACGTTGCCAAACGTATTTCTTTGACACAAGCTCAGGATTTGAACTAAGATCGACAAATCGACAGTTAGCTTTATACAACACGATTGAAGCTCGAACTTAGTTCATTCCCGGACCGTAGGTCAAATCTGGTCTCCAGTTAGTGATTTTTATAGAACCGGCCTCGAAGATTTCAAGCATCAGGCCCAATTTCGTCTTAATCCGGCCCTGCCCATTTCTGAATTAAGGCATTTTGAAAAACGAGTTAGCTTTTTGTCGATTATATCACCTTTTAAATTAGAGCCAGAGCTCTAATTTTTGTAGCTTTAAGAGCCGCGCGCGCATGTCATGAGAGGATCAAAAATTCAAATTTGAAAATGTTCAAAATTGTTGACAATTTTGAGATTTACAACGTGAAAACTCCCATTTCCACAGTTGGGAGGAGGTTATCCAAAATTTACTTGGCATGAATTTTTTTACGAAGGGCCAGGTACCAAATGACAGGAATGTTTCTCACATTTTAGATTTAAATTTAGTTCACATTCTCATATAGTACTGATATAGATTATGTATTCTGATGCATTATATGTCACATCAGACAGACACTTGAAAAAAGTGGGAATATAATCAAAATGTCCATCACCTATTCATTGATTTAAAAAAAGCATATGATTCGGTCAAAAGAGATAAATTATATAATATATTAGTAGAGTTTGGAATACCTAAGAAGCTTGTTAGTATGATAAAAGTATGCACCAGTGAAACAGAAAGTAAAATTCGTGTGGGTATTAATGTGTCTGACAAATTTACAATTCATGATGGGTTAAAACAAGGAGATGCATTATCTCCATTGCTCTTTAATTTTGCCTTAGAATATGCTGTTAGGAAGGTAAAAGAAACTAAAGAAGGACTAAAATTAAATGGTATGACTCAGTTGTTAGCATATGCAGATGATGTAGACTTACTGGGGGATGATGTGAATACAATTAAAAATAATGCTAAAATATTTTTCAAAACTGCTAAAGAGATAGGTTTGGAAGTTAACAAAGAGAAAACTAAATATATGCTTACATGCCGAAACCAAGTGTTAGGTAATAATCAAAATCTAATTATTGATACCAACTCGTTTGAACCAGTTTCCAAATTCAAATATTTAGGAGTAATATTAACAAATGAAAATTATATTAAAGAGGAAATAAAAAGTAGGCTTAATTCAGGAAATGCATGTTATTACTTCTCTCTTCATAAACTTTTGTCTTCTCGTTTAATATCTAAGAAACTAAAAGTTAAAATATACAAAACAGTAATTCTGCCTGTAGTATTATATGGGTGTGAAACTTGGTCCCTTACATTGAAAGAGGAACATAAATTGAGAGTATTTGAAAATAAAATCCTTAGGAAAATCTTTGGACCTAAAAGGGATGAGGAGACAGGTGAGTGGAGAAGGTTACATAATTTAGAACTACATAATTTGTATTCATGTCCAGATATTATTAGAATAATTAAATCAAGAAGACTTAGGTGGGCAGGCCATGTGGCACGAATGGGAGAGGAAAGATGGATGAGTTTACAGGATTCTTGTTGGGAAACTTGATGGTAAGAGACCTGTAGAAAGGCCAAGACGAAGATAGAGGGACAACGTTGAGATGGACCTAAAGGAAATCGGTAGGGATGGAAAAGAGTATATAGATCTTGTTCAAGATAGGGACAGATGGAAGGCCTGTGTTGCTGCAGCCATGAACCTTCGGATTTAAGAAGGCTAGAGAGTTAGTTAGTTAGTTAGTTAGATGCATTATCCAATCAAACAATTCGTTAGATTAATTTTGTCGCGTTTTGATTATTTTTATTTCCTAAGTCCCTTCAGGTACCACAAATGCAGTTTAAATTTATCAATGTAGCAATACAGGAGGGATGAGAGAATCCAAATTATCTGAAGATTCTGGAAATGCATGTTTTCCGCCACTTTTGGCTAATCGCGACGATGAGGATAAGTTGTAACTTAAAGAAATAAAAGATTCACGAAGCTAAACGACTTGTAACGCATTTTGGTGACATGCAAAGCTGACTTTACTACTGGCACATCAGATACCATACACAATAGACACAGCTGGTGATGGTTTCCCGTGTGTGTTTTTCTTCCTCTGTCATGGTGATGTTCCGTTCATGCCTCAGCGCTTTGAGGAAAACGCTGCATAATTCAAGTGCAATGGTGGCTGAAAACTTTCGTCACGGATGAAGGCCACAGTTAGGGTAGCAAATGCGAAACTTGTTGCTATATTTTGAAAGGCAAGTAATGCCTGAATCTCCTGCTGGATTTTCCAGTTGGACTAATTGTGTGGTACTGGCCCAGCTGCTAGTTTTCGTCTCACACGATACTTCCTACCGTACTTGTCGGTATACGTGTGTTCCCATAATAGGTAGATAGACGTATTTCGTCCATGAATCACTTGTTTGCATTTACATGCTCAGCTGATATATAGAAAAGAAGGACGAGCGATTTGAAGAACGTTGTAGGACAATAACTACTGCTGTTATTAAAAATTAAAATAATTATAAGAAGAGCACATAGTAGAAATTTACTCGAAAGAAAGTATATAATCAATGCGTACTGAACAAGCTTTTTAATGAACTCGGGTATGCATATTCATACATGAGATTCGCAGGATTGTTCATAAAAAAACAACAACATATTTTGTTGAACTAAATATGGTAAACATTACATATACTTGTAATTAGGGGTGTGCGGGATCCCGAAAAGTCGGGATCGGGATCGGAAAAAAACATTTCCCGTCCCGATCCCGACTTCGAGAAATAACTTCCCGAACTTTTCGGGATCCCGAACAGCCGGGAAACACCGAATGGTCATTTTAAAAAGTTGTTAATACTCGATGTTTTCTGCATTGTAAATGTCTGGAACTTATCGGAAATTGTTAGTTTTTATACCAGAAATGCAAAAACAATCACTTAAGATAAAAATGACGTGTAGAATTCGAGATTTCAAGAGCTTCTGGAAATTTCGAACATTTCCCGTCCCGACCCAGAAAATTCTGTCTTGTAATAATCAGAATTTTCTTAATCGGCTAATCACATTTGTCGCGTACAATACTCATAGCTTTTTATAAATCCCTAAATATTAATGAACGCGAATGCACATCATCTGTTTGTTTTTTTCTTTTATCGAGAAGCGAACAAAAATAACCAACACTCGGAAACCACAGACAAAACACTTTCCTTTGCCAAACTCATAGTTTATCTTCACATGGCCAAACCTTCTTTGCCACATAATGTATGAGCTATTCCACATCAAATCAGGCAGATCTCTCGGGTTTTGAACATTGGGTTTTGGATAAAAATATTCCCCCCCCCCGATTTTTAGAGATTTTTTTAAGAAATCGTTTATTTATGAAACACTGTTTTCGAATGCCTATATGAATACATCTAGGAAGATGAAAGTGACCTTATTCTGAAGATAAGGAGTCAATATTACGTATCTGGTTAAATAGGCATTTCGAACATTTTTACGATAAAGCATTCCATGTGTTGAACTTTTCAAAGTTGAATATCTAAAATTACGGTATTTCCAATCGATTTTCCTCTTCTTTTATTTTTGAAAATCCACATGTCTTATACAGGGTGTACCAAAAGTCCCATTACCCCCCCCCCTTTGAATTGTAGACAAACCTGCAAAATGTTATTTTAACAGCATTCGTATGATGAAGAGGATGGTATACCATCAAATCAGACCAATGACCATCATTTACTCCAGAGGATCTGTGTGCACACCGCCATTTTCATGGCACAGTATTATTTGCCTCCAGGTGCGATGTGAAATCCTCCCTAACATAAGATGTCAGATCTGGATTTCGGGGTGGCCATTTTAAGATAATTCCTCAATGATGTGTTCAGAGACAAACGGATTGGACGAGGATCGCCAAATTTACCAGCACCTTTAAAATGGCCATCCCGAAGTCCAAATCTGACATCTTTTGATAATGCGCTATGGGGGCACATCAAACAGAAAGTCGCTCATAATCGTTATTTGTTTGACCAGCGATCCGAGAGCTCCAGTTGGCAAAGTGCCAAGAAAAAGGGGAAGTTGGCGATAGGAAGGCAGGCGCGAGAACGCCGCTCGCGGTTGCCCGTTGAACAGTGTTACCAATCTGCGAGGATGCTTATCCACCAGAACATAAGTAACGAAAACCGAGGGACATGCACAACCATGCCGTTTGCCAATTTTAGGTTCACTGTTGGTATTGAAGAGTTGAATCTCGATTAGTGTTATTGTGCTGTGCTATTTTTTATATATATAATATAAAGACCTTGGGAGTAAAACGTCGCAGTGAATGATGTTTTTTTCCAGGGGGGCAAACAAGGCACATTTTCTCCAAAAATAGTGCTGTTCCCTAAAAATGCATTGCTTAAATTTGAATTTATGGTGATCATGCAATAATTAACACATATTATTGTGGCTAAAATGAAATTATATGTGCGAAATACATAATTTTTGGATGACTTTCATTTTTCAGGGGGGTCGTCCCCCCTTGCCCCCCTTCCGGACGCCCATAGTGGTGGCTCGAAACCAGATACGGGTCCAGTCGGCTTCCTCTGGGGTTGGGTCAAAGATGCCGAACTGGCGCTACGTTCAAGACTTCAGCTTTTGCAAAGACGCCTCTCCACGGCCAGAGCACTTCCAATATCTTGTGACAGTATTCTCCGGTTGGCAACATTGCTCTCTTTCCCCACGTGACACTCGCGCTCCTCGCGTTTCAGAGAAGCGGTTCCGCAAACTCCCCCAATTTACGACTGGACTCTTCTACTTCGGGCATGCGCAGAAAACTCGAGAGCTCTCGGATCGCTGGTCAAACAGTATCAGACAACTGAGGAACTTCAAGAAGCTGTTCGCAGTGCGTTTGCTTCCTTCACGCCAGCCACGTTACGGAGGATTTCACATCGGACCTGGAGGCGAAAAATGCTGTCCCATGAAAATGGCGGCGTGCACACAGAGTAAATCGGGCCATTGGTCTGATTTAATGGTAGGCTATACCATCCTCTCATCATACGCATGCTGTTAAAATAACATTTTGTAGGTTTGTCTCCAATTCAAAGAGGGGGTAATGGGACTTTTGGTACACCCTGTACATTCTATTAGAATTTGTTGTTATTCCATATAAGGAAGAAAATGCATTTTGAAAATGTTATCACAAGATTTAATGACCTCAGTTAGAATCAATGTCCAAAGTACTGAGAACCGCAATCAATAGTTTACTTTACTGACTGCGTGGTAACATACAGATGCATAACCAAATTAACTCACTTTCCAAAGTGAAAACACCACAAATACGTCAATGAGTGGGAATTCCCTCCAAAGCGAGAAGCTTAATAATTCGTACAATACACTCTTTATAGAGGTGGTAGAAGTTTCCATTGAAAATTTGCTATTACAATCAACTTGTCGCCGTAGAGTAGGGGTTAGGGTGATTGTACACAGGGTGCGAAATCATCTAAGACTGGTGGGGGGAGAAAGATCTTAATCTACAAACCCCCTTTCCCCACAAACATACATATAAATTATACGATATACATATTTATAATGTTATTAAAAGTAAAAATAAATTACTAAATTAAAAATATATTATTATTATTAATTGCCCAAAAATAAATAAATTTATTACTTTTAAATATATCAGATATTATAAAGTAGCAAACTACGTCCTTTACTACCTGGTTAAAGATGTTAATAAATTATGAAATAGTTGGTTTTATTATGTGTAAGTTTTTATCAAGTTTTTGCTTGCTTTATATTAACATAAATCAATTAGATTTCATAGTTATTATTGTTTTGCATTCTTGTTTTGCTTTTATTGTGCATATTGATGTAATTTGTTAATGATCTCTTGAGAGAGAAAAAGCTTCGAACACTCACAACTACACTAATTTGTGTATGTATTTGATATTATTCTTAGTACAGTATATTTGAAATTAAAAGTAATTGCTTATCTTTTGTTTGTAACTCTCCCCACTCGAAAATTTTTGATGGGGGGATTATTGAGGCCAAAATTGTTGGTGGGGGAAATCCCCCATCCCCCCCAGGATTTCTTACCCTGATTGTAATTTTAGCATTTTGAAAACGTTTTTTTTAACCATTGCATCCAGAGTACAGCGCCTAGAATAACGTAGTGTGGAAAACGGCATGGTTTTGCTCTCTCTCGCTGGTTCCACTGGAAAATGAAATCCGCTAGAGGCGCTGGTGTTGACACCGGGGTACAGCGCTCGACTGCTTATAATGGAAGTAAATGGGGTTTTTGCTGCAACGTCTGATTCTTTTCTTTGTAACATTTCTTTGCATCAGAAAATTGTTATGATATTTGGTACAGTAGTCGCGAAAATATTAAAGAATATTATGAACCGTCTATCATGACCTGTCCTTGAGTTTTTTATTAACAATACGGAAGAAAACATAGGATTGTAACACGTAACATGACAATTGCTGCGAGAATTAGTATTGTGTATGCATTATCCTGAAAGGTTCATTAATATTGCCATTGTCACAAATATTATTTTTATGGAAATTCGCACAGACAATACTCGTTTATTTTAATTAATTAATTAATTAATTTTATTATTAATTAATTTAATTAATTTGCGGTTTATTTTCATCAAGTACAAGGTAGACATTTTACAGCCAAGTCACGAGTAAAAATGCACAGTCCTTAACACCAAAGTTCTACTTACCAATCGACACGAATGTAAAGCAATTTGTTGATAGAGATGACAAGGTACATCGTAATCGGCTATTTCAACTCCATGGAATATGAAATTAAATTCTTTCGAATATCTGCATTTCGGGAAAATGACTTCATAATATGTACGCCACGAAACATTTTTTCCCCTTCATGACACTATTTCAATTTTATTAGTATACAAAAATAAACTTGTGTACACAATCCAACGTTTGACGTCCAGCCTCACATGCGATATGTTGATGCTCGTGTTGCGTTGCACATAAAACGTATTTATGTTACTTTTCTGTGTAAATTAATACCATTTCGTGACTGCAAATCACTCCACAAATATAACTGTTTCCATCAATTCACTTACCACCTTTATAGAGAAACAAATATACACAATATATTCCAAAAACTAACTAAGCCGCATTACTTTCATAACAAAATTAGCTGCTGTGTCGATCGCACTGCCATCTACTTGTCATCGTCTCGGGGAACCAGTTTCTTGGGTCGTTTTCCACACTACGTTATTCAAGGCGCTGTAATCCAGAGGAAATCTGTGATCATTGTTGACAACCTTTCAGTTGATAAGGACTCCATACTATGAGCTGATATGTTGTCAGTAATAATAAACAATGCTCGATTGCAATGATCAATTTCAGTTTAAATCATGGGTAGATTAAAAGCGAGAACGGAGGGAGCGATTAACCCCACCCCCAACCCCGGTCCCCACCTCCCGAAGCTTCTAAAAGTAACACTAAGTGATCATTGAATTCTATCTCGTCTGGTTTTCCCTATCACTGTTCTGAGGTATTTCATCGCTGTTGCTGTTAATCTACTTTTATGCTTGTTTTGGAGCGTTAAGCTTTCTATGCCATAGAACATTGTTGGTGTAATTATGGTTTTATAAATGCTTCATTTAGTATTTTCTTGTACCTTCTTGTTTCCTACTATTGTATTATTTATTTGGTAAATATACTTTATTTGTTTCTAGAACTCTGTTATTAATTTCTTCTTCAACTTTTCCATCGCCTATTATTATTGTTCCCAAATATTCATATCTATTCACTTGTTGTAGCTGTTCTCCTTGCCATTTTATTTCCAATCTCTCTTCATTTCCATGCTTTGATATATGCATTACTTTACTCTTCTTTGGGTTCACTATCATTTCTCTATCTTGTATTGAGCTGGCCCATTCTATTACAGTATTTTGTAGTTCCTGTTTTGTTGATGTTATTAATGCTATGTCATCAGCATACAGAAGTGATTGTCTATAAACTGGTTTCAGTTTCCTATTCCGAACCTTACATTTTCGAGTTCTTCTTCTACATTGTTTATGTATTTGATCCATTAGTATTATACAGTAAGGGGCTGAGGCTATCTCCTTGTTTAACTCCTTTGTTCATGTTAATTTCTTTTAATTTCTCGCCTCCTATTCTCACTATTCCTTTAACTGTCTTGTAGACACTTTGTATTCTTCTTTCTAGTTTTTCTGAGGCTCCTATTTTCCGTAACGCTGACTATAGTTGCTGTCGTGGTACTGTATCAAAGGCTGCCTTTAAATCCAGAAAGGCTACAAACAGTTCTTTTCTCTGCTAAGAAATTTATATATGCCTTGTCGTAGCGTAAAAATGTGATCTTGCGTTTGTCTTCCTCTTCTGAAACCTGCTTGTTCTTCTTCTAACTCCTCCTCTACTTCATCTCTTAGCATTCTTTCTAAGATTCTTGTCTATATTTTTAGAGCTACTGAAGATAGACAGATTGCTCTATAGTTTTCACATTTTACAGTGCTACCCTTTTTGTGGATTGGTATGATCATGTTTCTTTCATAATCTTTGGGTATTTTAATTCTCTTCCATGCTTCATTACAAATACTCCACAACCATTGTACAACTGTCTTTCCTCCCAGCTTTATTAGTTCTGGGTATACCTCATCTGCTCCTGCTGCTTTTCCTAATTTCACTCTCTTTATTGCATCCTCAACTTCCTGCATTCTTATTTCATCTCTTGCATCCTCTTCTACATTGGCACTCTCTATTGCATCTTCTTCATTCATCTTCCCATTTTCATCTCTAAATGTGTTTTCGTAATACTTACTCCATGTCTTCAATTCAATAATGTGAATTCAGGGGTTCACACTTCTAAAACTAACGACAAACCTTCGACGAAGGCGTGAATTTCTTTAAAAAATTACTTCATTCTTCACAAAATGAGGATAATCAGAAATATTTTTCTTTCATATGGAAAATAATGATTATGTTGGTGTATCCGAATTTAGAGTATCCCACTGTGGCAGCGATACTAGCGCTCCAGTGGGATTTTATCCACCAATATGTAAAATTATATATGAATGTAATTTTATAAGTTGTTGTATTGTTTATATCAGAGACGTGCCAAAGAAAATAATTGGGAGTCCCAGCACGATTTTGGTTTGTAACTTTCTGTTCATCTGTTACAGAATGCTAACTACTGCATAGTGATGGTTGATCCGGATGCACCCCGTCATGCCGAAGGACAATTTTGGCTCCATTGGATTGTATGTAATGTGCAGGTGAGTCCAGTAACACCAACAGCACTTATATATTTCTTTGCAGGATTCGTCTGTACAAGCTAAAGTATACAAAAAAGCAAGGGGATTCCCTCTCAAAGTTCGACATTTACTAAGTGCTCGAGGTGAGGGGAGGGGGTGCGGGGGATGGTATCCCCTCCAGTCGCCAGCTAGCTCGACCCCTACCCTATTTCCACTTCAAGCGCTGCATTTACTTCGTTACTGATTTGATCCAGCTCAAATGGGTTTGAAGTATTTAATTATAACTTCTTATTTTTGTTTAGTGGTATATTGTACTTATTTTTTAATAATGATAATAATAAATAATAATAAATTCATTTCAAGTGTCAGACATATGTAAACTTGTCGAAAGAGAACTTCAAGAAAATGTAGTTCGACTCATGATAGATCCTAGTTTGTGTTATTGTCCTTTTATCATTTTCATATAATCAGTATTTATCCTCATCGTCGCGATTAGTTAAAAGTAGCACGAAAGTAATGTGAAAGTAAGAGAAATGCGATTAGCAACTGGATATTTTGGACACTTATCCGAATCAAACTCCACGTAATTTCAAGAACACTCACCAGGTGGCAGCATGGCTTGACTCGTCACTACCGCCACGTACCGTCAGAAATTAGAACTTATTCAAAGTTGAGATGTTCACGTAAAGAAGATTTACGCATTCGTTGCCACCCAGCGCACATGGCGCCTCGTGAAAATATTTCCAAAGCATCTCTTTCTGTTTCCATTTATCCGGCTAATTTTTTGAGTATTAGTTAGCAAAGACGAATGGACCTCCTTGATGGCATAGTGGTAACGTCGCCGCCTTGTAAGCAAGGGGTCTCGGGTTCAATACCCGGTGGAGGCACATAGTGGTTCGAATCTCACTTTAAACTTTAGATTCAGTCCCGATTAGGGTATCTGTACATAAAGTGTAATGTTTTTTAAAAAAAACTTTAAAAAATTTAACTCAAGCAAAGCTGAAAACTGTCTCCTTATACGACCAGTATGCCCACTAGTCAACATTTCAGAAACTATGAGATTCACACCAAACCTTGACATGGCTGCACAACCGTTTCAGTGTTTGGAATCGAACCTTCAACTTCAGGTTCTGTTCATATCACCCTATCTGAAACATAAACTGGACTTTCAAATAAACTTAATACTATGTGAATAAAGTAATCGGTACCTACGAGGGTCACTATTTATATTTTGAGCCTAACAATGAAAAAAACAGGAATTTGGCATTGAAATCTGCTTTATTGTTTTTAGAAGTACTCTCCTTTATGGTCAATACACTTTTGCATTCGTTCGAACCATTTGTCAAAGCAGTTTTTCCAATCTTCTTGACATACCTCCATAATATGGTTTTTGAACGCATCAACGGCGTCTTCCGCCGACGAAAATCGTTGTCCACGCAATTTATTCTTGACATTCGGGAACAAGAAGAAGTCATTGGGTGCCAAATCAGGACTGTACGGCGGATGACCCATCAATTCGATTTTTTGACAGTTCATAAAGTCGGTTGTTAGACGAGATGTGTGACAGCTGGCATTGTCTTGATGAAGAATGACCCGACGGCGTTTGTTTGTTTTCCGTATTTGACCGAAGACCTCTGGCAAACAAATTGTTGTGTACCATTCAGAGTTGACCGTTCTACGTTCCTCTAAAGGCACAGTTGCCACATGACCAGCTTTCCCGAAAAAAACAGGCGACCATTTGTTTCGATGTGCTTCGAGCGCGAACAACTTTTGTTGGATTGGGTTCATCTTGAAACACCCATACAGTCGATTGCTGTTTACGTTCCGGCTCATATGCATATATCCATGATTCGTCACCTGTTAACAATCTTATATACGTCTTTTGAAGCACCACGATTGTATTTATTGAGCATTTGTTTGCACCAATTGACGCGAGCGTCTTTTTGAGTTTTTGTCAAATTGTGTGGGATCCAACGAGAACATACCTTTCTCACACCTAAATGATCATGTAATATTTTATATATGCTGGTGGAACTAATGCCTATGGTTGCCTCAATCTCACAGTATGTCACATGACGATCTTGCAGTATTAGGTTTTGCACAGCATCAATGTTTTCTTGAACAACAACTGATTTTGGACGATCTTCGCGAATCTCGTCGGCGAGCGAATGGCGGCCACGATTAAATTCGTTATACCAGCGTTTCACAGTGGCAAAGGATGGGGCTTCATCGCCAAATGTGGAAGTAAGTTGTTCGATGCACTCTTGTCTTGATAATCCACGTCGAAAATCGTAAAAAATCATCGCACGAAAATGTTCACGAGTTAATTCCATTTTATTGTTGTCGCGCAATCTCCAAGGCAACATAAACAACACAAATGAAGCTATTGACAAAACATTTGAAGTACGTTATGGTCAATAATGCCAGACGATTCCGTGCAAACGTCAAATCGCGCCTAACTTCAATCAGTGTTGTCAAGGCTCAAAATATAAATAGTGACCCTCGTACGACTATGTTTGAAAGTGTTACTTTTCAAAAGTAGTTAAAATTATACTTGTTTTGTTCTTGAAGCTTATGCATACCACATGCCCTTCGAGTTATAGCACATCAAGAATGCAGTAAATTTATAAGTTAACTATAACCTTAACAGTAAGTGAGTTACTGATAAAAATAATAATATTCAAAAATTTGTCCCCAATTATTAAGCCTACGCGTCTTAAACGAAACCCTAACTTATTTCCTACAGGGCAATCGAATATTTACTGCCATCTCGTGATAACAGCAGGCATTCACATAACAAACGATCGTCTTATTTCATTGGCTGGCGGCAATTTAAATGTTGAGACATAATAGGCCTACAGCCAGAAACGGAAACGCGTTCTGTAGTTATAGCATGAAAATAATCCGATTCGAACTAATGTATTTGAGCTATATTAAATTGCACGTTCAATGAAATAAAATATGTGTGGCGGTTTAGGCCAACTTGTCTCCTCGTTCGGACATCTCTGACACCGAGACAAATCTCCGTCTCGTCTCGCCATTCACGAGAACGAGACGGCCTTTGTAAGAAATCGAGACGAGAATTAGAACAGACCCTTCGTGACTTGTTGAGACGACACTCCTGATCTTGTTCGACACTTCGGTATGACATTGCAAAAATTTACCTATAGCACCAAATGTACTTCACTGACTTTTTAAGTCATACCAAGTTAATATCTACCTGATTTTTTTGTACATATATGTAGTACATATAGTAATGAAAAGCCAGCGGTTCCTGAGTTGCGAACATTCCACTTCAAACATTCCACGTGAAATTATCAGTTCCTGAATGGGCCTGGTCAAAGCAAATTATTGTAGGTAGCAGCACCCCTG
Source organism: Lepisma saccharinum (assembly GCF_977018435.1). Lineage (NCBI taxonomy): Eukaryota > Metazoa > Arthropoda > Insecta > Zygentoma > Lepismatidae > Lepisma > Lepisma saccharinum. The sequence goes on from NC_139249.1 coordinate 12,244,294, forward strand.
TTGTGTCCCCACGCTTTTGATCGGCAATTGTTCTCCCATTTAAATACATAGGGAATTTGATTCTGAACGTCCTGCTATTACATAAAATTGCAAGTTTAATTTCATCTTAACCTCAGAAATTATGTCGGACCGTGATAGATAAATAATCAATGCTATGAAACTAATAATTTTAATAAGACAATCGTCAACAACATTAAAGATATCGGAACTCAAAAAAAGCCTTAAAATTTGCACAGCACTTGTTAACGTCGTTTGCAATTTTCACAATTTAAGTGTTTTATTGTTGTGAATCCGGTAAACAATAATACATAATAATTCCATAAATAAATAAACACACATTTATCAAGAATAATAGTTATTACATATAATATTTTATCTTCTGCTTCATGTCTCTCAACCACTAGAGCTTCTTATTTACAGGAATTATAATTTTAAAATTGTTGTTGTCAAAAAAACAAAGGGCGAAAACACGAGGGGAAAATGTCTGCTTAATACAATGAAAACATACATTAATATTATGTTATCGGATAGAGCATAATGTCACAGTGTATATTAATCAATATCATGCGCTTACGCACTTAATATATTCTTTCTTTACAATTTTGGGAGTTTCTCAGATTCCTACTCCTGCCGTTGAATTACACATACTCGCAACCAGAAACAAACAAACATCAAGCGTTGTGTAAAAATTAAAATTTTTGTATTATTAATCCATGGCAGCTAGGGACGACCTAAATAACGTCAAGTTTAGTGTTCTTTGTGCATAAACACACTATATTTAGCCCGTTTGCGCAACCCTGCCAATGCGCTTTAATATATTAATTCTTAGGTTCAGGAGAATGTAATTTTCGGAAAGTTATGACTGACTACACAATCCTAAAGCTTTGCTAAACCCATTTTTATTATCGATTTACACGAGAAATTCTTACCTTCATTGGAAATAACGTTTGAATAGCCATCCCATCGCGCTCCAATGTAAAGCTTAGGGTAACCAAATGACGAACGAAATTCTTTAGGGACACAACAGAGGTGGCGCCGCCACCGGAAAAGTTTGGCAATGAACAGCCCCATTGGAAACTTTCGTCATAGTTCCTGAGTTGGCACATCACCAGTAGTGTGAGGGTGAGGGAGTGTGATTTAAAAGGAATACCTTTGTTTATTAGACTCACCAAACGAATATCTGCCTGATTATTCATAGACAAGTCATATGCTATGCTGATAGTAATTGCAAAGGCAATTCGGGACTCGTAGTCTTATCGTCGTCGCCTTGTAATGAAGAGGCCTCGGGTTCGATACCCGATGGAGACAAGTAGTGGTTCGGATCCCACTTTAATCTGTAAGTCCAGTCCCGATTAGCCTATTTGTGCATAAAGTGAACTTAGGAAAACCCGTAACTCAAAGTCAATTCTTTTAGTGGCACTATGTGAGACAGTGCTGCGCGCTTACATATATTCAGGATAAAATTGCCTATTTTTTCCGAGGGTTCATAGCGTCGAAATGAGCGGTCAAAGATAAAAAAACAACCGGTATTAAGAAAAATTGTTTGCCTTAATGACCCGTCGGCAATGAAAGCGCAATGTAAAGTGTTGTTTTCATCAAAATGATCGTTTTATAACTTGGATGTTTTCCTGATCCCAGCTGTATTCTTGGGGGAAAAATGAAATCAAAGAAAGGCATTGTTGACTTTAGGTTGGTCAACATGGCCATCTTAATTATAAAAACTAATTTTTGCTCGTCTTGATTGATTGATTAACATGATCTTCAATTAGGAAAGGAATCCATCATAAAACTAGCATTAGGTTTCGTCGGCGTCTTCTCGAAAAATTAACTAATTAGTGGTTATTTTCTTTTCTGCTCCCCTTCCCCCCCCCAACACGTCCTGTACCGGTCTGAAAAATCCTGTTTCTATGAGAAACTCATAACGTGAGGATATATTTATGATTCGCCAATAGGACGAAGCGGAAATGACGTAATGTTTTCAAAACGTTCCGATATGCCATATTTATTTAGCAGTTTTCCATACAGGGATAGCTGAGGCCTAGCCTGAGGGACACGGGCTTGCAGAAATTTTAAGATCAAATTAAACTGTTACTTGAAGTAAGTCTTGTTCCTGGCGACGAATGATGAACACTTCCCTTGGGCTGTCGGTCAGGTGGATTCTGGGAAGGTTTCCGAGCTTTCGAGAGCTAACGTCACTCTCAGATTCACTTCCACCCTGAAGATGAGAGTGACATTAGCTCTGGAAAGCTTGGAACTATCACCAGAACTCACGTAAACAGTAAACTCTTACTTGTAGGTTTAAGAAGAAAATATTGTTTGTGTTTCGGTTATTTTGTCGCTTTTCTACCTATTGGGTTAATCGCGGCGATGAGGATGAATTATGAACTGATGTCTTGCTAGGATTCGAACCTGGGACTCGAAGCGCGTTACGGTAACCAATAAGGCCACGGAAGGTGGCATGAAGATATACCACGTAGCATACTCTGGACTGCCTTTTGCAGACTAGCGAGTCTCTGGCGTCTTGACTCACAGCCAGTATAATCGTCTGTGTGTCGTCCCTATTACTTTGGGATTGTCCCTTCAGCACCATTCATCCTCATCTTCGCGATGAGCCAAAAGTGGCAGAAAAGCAAATTAAAATAAACAATTGGAGAGAAGGATAGAATCTCTCTCTTTCTTCAGAGAGAGAGAGAGAAGGGGGAGACATGGAAGAAGAAGATAGCAAGGAAGGAAAGAAAGAAAGAAGAAGAAGTAGAAAGAAAAGAAAGAAAGAGGGAGAGAGAGAAATTCTCTCTCTCTCTCTCTCTCTCTCTCTGTGAAGAAAGAGGAGAACAAAGAGAGGAAGAAAGGAGAAAGAGAGGGAGAGAGAGGAAAAAAGAAACGGAGAGAGAGGAAAAAGGAGAGGGAGAAAAGAAAAAGAGAGAGATAGAAAGAAAGAAGAGAAGGAAAGAATCTCTCTTTCTCTCTCTCTCCGTGAAAGAGAAGGGAGAATGAGAGAGAGGAATAAGGGAGGAAGAAGAGAAAGAAAAAGAGGGTCCTCTCGCTCTCTCTTTCTCTCTCTCTCTTTCCTTCCTCTCTTTGAGAAAGAAAAGAAAGAACCTTCTTTTCTTCTCTCCTCTTTCTCTGTCTCTTCTTTTCTCTTTCTCTCTCTCTTTCTCAGAGAAAGAGAGAGAGGAAGAGGGAAATAGAGAAGCTCTCTCTCTCTCTCTCTCTCTCGCTCTCTCTCTTTCTTTCCTCTCTCTTTCTCTATCTTCTTTCTCTCTCCTTTTATTTTTCAACCGGTGGCGCCACAGGCCTCCATGCCGGCCTCGACAGGTGGGAGATCATTCAACCAGTTACGGATTGAAGTGTGGTCAGCACGACGAACCCCCAGTCATTTTTTGTAGGTTTCCATAACCGGGTTACGCTACTCGTTCGTAGCTTCCCAATTTCCTAACAATGGTGGGTGGCCACCGGTCCCACACAAAGGCCAAAATCTCAGGAAAAATGTTGTTACGCTTCTCCTAGGAGACTTGGACCAGCGCGCCTCCAGTAGCCCGTACCCAAAGCCTGACGCCAAGGTGCGGGACTTAATATTCCATAGGCGACTATGTTATTTGAAATTATTTTCCGTTATTTTTGGTTAATCGCTACACTGAATCAAGAATATTACCAAAATGAAAGAAGTGACAAAATATGACGAAACAATACACCGAATATTGCGAAAAATGACCTGCAAAATATCGAAAATCGAAGAAAATGACGTAAAACCTGAAAATTGGCAAAAAAAATGCAAAAAAATGCACTTTAAAATTACATTTTTTTGGTTTCTGGACGAAGTGTAATTTTATGTGTATCTAATGGGCATCGTGTCCGAGATGGCTGAAAAAAAATGACATTTCATCAACTTCCGCTCCCTAGCGATAAGATTTATAAAGAGAGACTCACAAAGGAAAGTTCCGGCCGGGACTTGAACTCGGTTACATCAGGCAAGTCTCAACTGAATCTTTTTTTGTTTTTACTTCCAAAAGTTCCGGGACATCTCCGGCGGGAAAATTTCGCTTCCCTTCCTGCCTCAGTGGACGAGTTCGCATTGGATCACATTCGCATATCTCAAATGACGTTTCTGCCTTGCGTGTCGCTTGGTAGCTCCAGGATGCGATTCCTCTGTGGTGCACGTGTTGTGGAGCTCGCACGTGACGTCACGTTCTTTGATCACCTCGTGTGCACCTTCATCCGCCTTACGCCTTTTGTTGGCGTTCTTCTGGCGCCATCCGGCTGTGCCACTCGCAACTGCTACCAACCTCCGTCATCATCCCATTGAAGAAAAGTACGAGACACTCGTTCTATTTCCACGCCACAACATTCTCCATTTAGTAAGCAAGCAATAAGGTGCTGATAACTTCATTATTTGCCCGGGCATGTGCGACTCACGTGACCGAGGAAATGCAGTGTTGCCAACCTCAACAGTATTTCACAAGGAATGGGGATTTTTGGAGAACGGTCCACTTTTGGGTAATCGCGACGTTTAGGATGAAAACGATGAGAGGATGTCCAGTCCACGACTCGAACAGAAAACCTTCGGCAGGGGCGCCTACTTGTCAAAATTATTGGGGGGGGGGCTCTGCTCTGCTCCCTTTTTTAAGTTTTGGCCTCAGTGTTCGGAATCTCGTAAAAGCCCATGAATTCCTCCAAAATATTAAATTAAAATTTTCATTTACAGTTCGAATGCAAAATGTCAATTGTTCACGGATGCATATGTCACAAGTTTCCTCAACCATATTAGCAAAATATTCCCGACTTTTAATATCTGCTACCACGTCCCGCAAAACAGATCTCCCTAATATATCAATGATCTCGTTCTGAATGTCATGTGAGAGCCATTTGTAGCCCGAACGTCCCATCCACTACCCTAGTTCATGCACGTCATCTTTTGAAACTCTTTTTAGTAAAAATGTTAACAATACTCATAATTATATACTTAGTATATAGTAATAAGTCGTGTGTTTTGCTGTCTCTGGTCATAACACCCCCAAAGTTGATGGTTTAGCGGTCTCAGCCCCCCAAAGGTGATGGTCTACAACATTTCAAATGTGTATTTAAAGTTATGTTCATATGGCACAATTCAGAGTAAACTTTACAAGAGAAGCAAAATAATATATTAGATCCTCTTAAGCAAAATTATTTGGGGGACTCTGCCCCACATCGTTAACATTTGGGGGCTCGAGCCCTCCCAAGCCCCATGGAGTCGGCGCCTATGACCTTCGGCGACGAGATTGTGAGTCGATCGAAGCTAGTTGCTGAAGCTGAGTGATTGTCTCATAGGTTCGAGTCTCCAGGTGTCCCGGGTTCGAATCCCGGCCAGTGTTCTTTGTGATTCCCCTATTATTAGTTTCGTCACATTTCACCAAAGACTCATCCTCATCGTCGCGATTAGACAGAAGTGGAAGAAAAGCAACGCTAAAAAACAAAAATCAAATCAAATCCTGCCCTGAGCATCTGTGTCCTCCCACTTTTAACTGTAGATCCAGTCCCGATTAGCCTTTCTGTGCATAAAGTGGACTTAAAACATCAATATCTTTAGTAGAGTTATTTTCCCCTTTATCTTCGTGATTTTTCACTTTTTTTCTTGTCCCTAGGTTAACACTCATTATAAAAATAAATAAAGCCAAGAAATCGTAGTCAATAGGTCCCAGAGGTAGCAACGAGGGAATTTTACCCTTCACAAGTGTTGCCAACCTACCTCACGAAATCTTCCTAAAATGTCGAATTTTGTCAATGTACGAGGCTGTTGAGAGAAAGAGACATTATGTTGAAAAATGTTCCAAATTAAGGTTATTCTACATTGACGCTCAAAAAGGGGTGCTCATTATATTGCGTTGACGTGAAGAGGGTACAGCAACTGTGTTGTGCCAGCAAGACAATTATCTACATTACAGTAATCCATGCAACAAGTACAATTTGAAGAAGACTTTTCTCTGAACATTTTCAAAGAGAGTATTTCTATCTTTGAAGCAAAAAATATTACCCTGATATTGAAAAAAAGGTAGAAATTTATTTTATTATAAAACATAAACTAAACATAACGTTTCAACCTTCTAGCAAGGTCTTCTTCAGACTTTGCACCAAGTACAAATGTAACAAGGTACACAACAGGACGATATATATACACAAACATTAATCCCCTCCAGACTATTAGAAAGTTGTTCTGGAACATTCTAGCAGGTGGCTTTCCCTTGTCAACTGTACTTTCACCTAAAACGCTAAACATATTTACATCCACCTAGAATGTGGTTGGACTCTTTATCTCACGCTCTTTTTCCTTCATTCATCTTCCTTCTTCTCTCCTCTTTCTCTCTTGTCCTTTCCACTCTTTCTAATACCTTCCATTCTTTGTTTATCTTCAGTCCCCCATTCCAGTTCATTGTGTCTTCTTCACCTTTCTTCTCTATCTCCTTGGCTTCCTTCCATTTTCTCACTAGCATTCTCTTCTCCCTTCCTATCTGCTTAACCTCATTAAACTCTATGTCACGTCCTGTTTCTCTCGTGTGTGTAAATATCGCATTTCTCTCTCTCTTAAGTCGTACATCATCCCTATGTTGTTTCAACCTGTCTTTCAGCCTCTTTTTCGTTTCTCCTATCTGGAATGGGGGACTGAAGTTAAACAAAGAATGGAAGAAGATGTTAGAAAGAGTGGAAAGGACAAGAGAGAAGAAGGAAGAAGAATGAAGGAAATAGAGCGTGAGATAAAGAGTCCAGCGACATTCTCTTTCAGGTGAAAGTACAGTTGACTAGGGAAAGCCACCTGCTAGATTGCTCTAGAAGTACTTTCTAATAGTCTGGAGGGGAGTAATGTTTGTGTATATATATCGTCCTGTTTTGTACCTTGTTACATTTGTACTTGGTGCAGAGTCTGAAGAAGATCTTGCTAGAAGGTTGAAACGTTACGTTTAGTTTATGTTTTATAATAAAATAAATTTTTGCCTTGGTCAGCATATTTACTTTTTATATCATGGAAACAAGGCTCAATGGTGTTATAATTGAAAAAAAGGTTTCCAACTCAGTAACGGCCAACTGTTAAGACAGACTTGTGAAAGCCAGAGAGCGGTACCGTGCGGTGCTCCACGAACTCGACCGACGAATCCTATATCCCTCCTTTGCGCTCCTCCAGTACGACTGCTCGCCCTGCAGCCCACACGTACAATGGGAGAGCGCTCTTCCACAGTTGCAGCGAGTTGCCCAGGTCTCACCGATAGAGTACTGGCTCTCCCTGTCGTCTTGTAATCAAGGGGTCTCGCGTTCGATTCACAGTAAGGATACTTTTTTGTAATTCCTCACGCACTTGAATCTACCCACGCCCGTGGCAGACAGCGCGCTACGAGACCAGTGGTCCCGGGTTCGAATCATAGCCCAGGCATGGATGTTCTTTGCGAGTGTCACTTCAATCGTATCATTACTCATCCTCATCTTCGCGATTAGCTAAGAGTGGCAGAAAAGCGCTCTTGAAACTGCTTGGACCGACGACCTCCATGTGGATAAAGTGGGCATCGGAAAACTTTGGCACGTTAGGGAGATTTATGAAGAAAGGTTGGCAACACTTGCCAAAGGTGTAACTAACTTACTTGTTGCTGCCTATGGGACTACTGAGTCCTGTTCGAAGTGACTTTGTGTTAGAGATGAGAAAGGACGCGCAAAATTTACCAAGATATATAAAAAAACCTTGTCGTCAAAGAAATTTTAAGAAAGAAATATCATGATCCGGCGTGCTTACGTCAAGTCGTCGCTCTCGCGGCAATAGATCGTGACGTCAGGGAATCACGTGTCGTGCAGGTAGTATACCACGAGGGATGCAGGATGGAGAGGTTGCCATGGTAATGCGAGATCCATTCATGCTTCTCCGTGGCTGAGGTGAAACGGGAGTTCGCCTTAATGAGCCTGTCGTATTTTCGAAATTCGATATCGCGTATGGACGGTCGATGGACTTTTGTTTGTGCAGCGTGTCAATATCCGATTGCTGTGTTAATTCTTCAACGAGATGGGATTGGCGGGTGATTGTAACAATTCTGAAATCTCCATTGCTTTTTTTTTTAAAGGCAGATCTTTTGAATATACAGGGTTAGCATATTAGAAATAGACAGTTTCAAAGTTTTACAGGGCTGAAATACTTACATGGTTTGAAGAGTACGTCCTGAAGTTTACATTGGGAAATTACAAGTGTTCTATGTGTGACCCTCTTGTAACACGACAGATATCAATGCGAGAGTCCAGTTCTCGTCTCTCAGGACTTTTTCCCTTGCACAGCTAACCAGTTTCCTTAAATTTCTTGCTCTAAAACGATGCTTGCACGAGAGTAACAGAATTTGTTTTTGCAAATTAAATCACGCAGAAAGCCTTCTCCACCTGTCTAGCTACCATACTGATCGACGTACGTCAAGGGTGCTCACGTGATGCTGACGAAACACGGAGGTTGTAAACTTGAAGACTTTCTCCATACAACAGTACTAAATGCTTTCTGATGTAACAAACAAATTTCAATTTATAAAACGTCTATTTCTTTAAGATAACCCTGTACTTCACACGCTGTTAAATAAATCTATCTATCTTCTATATATATAAAAATTGATGTATGTGTGTGTGTGGGTGTGTGCAATATATTTGTTTGTTCCGGCATAACTCTCGAACGCCTGGAGCAATTTCAACAAAACTTGGTACACGTATCACTTGCAATCTGGAAATAAATACTGTGGGGGTAAGACACCCCTAAGGGTGGGGTGGGAAGGGGTGACATGTAAAAATAATCGAGAACCACCGATATTAAATTCAGCACAAACAGACATCCGTGACTCTATGCAATCCGCACAACGATAGTGTTTCTCGGGTTGTCTAACATTCAGGCTGTGTTTTGAAAACGACCGATGTTAGTGTCGAATCCATATTTTTCGGAGTCGCTAAGCTAATTGGTGACATTCACGATCCCATTTAAAATTAGTTACATTTTACACTATAGTTAGAATTCATTATTTTTCTGTTTAATACAAGATTGGGATAAATAAATACCCGGGCAATGGTATTTCAAGATTCAGCTTGAATCAATAAGTAACAAACAAGCTTGTAGGTCAGTGACCATCAACAGTACCCTGCAACAGGAATTTTATCAAATTTATTCAGTTTGATAGGGAGTGGGCTACACAAATTTTAGTGGGGGTATAAAGGTAGACCAAACCCCAAAATTATCACTGATGACGCATTTTACAATTACTGGGGCAGAAAATTGATTGATTTTTTATATAGCATGGGCACATCAGCACAGCACATAGGCTATTTTTGCCCATCAAGCAATAATCCCTTAACTAAAAGAAAATGGAAAAGAGGCCTCTAACATGAAAATAAATTATGTTTTAAAAGTTTCCTTATTCAATTTTTAAAACTAGCTTTTGGCTTGATGCAAAATTATTTTTATTTGATACTAATTTGAGATGAACAAAAGACTTAAATTAATCAGTAATATATCGTCATTCTCTATGACTGTCTATCAACGCTGGGGCAGTTTTTCAATCCAAAGCCTGAAGAAATCAGCTGTTAAAAGCGTCGTCAAGCCAAGTTTGAAGAGCATGTTCGTCACCAAAGAAGCTTCCTTGAAGATTGATAGATTGAGATCTGAAAAGGTAGCAATCCGAGGGTGCAAGATCGGGGGAGTAAGGAGAATGTTGAATAACTACCCAACCAAGCTCCTGGATAGCAGCTTTTGTCGTGTTAGCGGAGCGTGGGTGTGCATTGTCGTGTCGCAGCACCTGATGCTGTCTTCCTGGCCTACTCGCTGATTTGGTTGTTTTCATTTAAAGCGTGCGGTATCCTGAACCTTACCCATGGAACGCAAATGTCGCACGATCGAGTCAACAATATGCCGGACCTGCGCTTGACAGCTAGGGATCTCCCTGTGCCTAACCTATTTCTTTCTTTCATAACTAATTATACCCAAAGGTAACGCCTTTACATTTTGTAGGCGGTGTTAAGGGACATTTGACTCGTCATAGTTCATATAATGGGGATTTTATCAGTCACATAGTTACACATATTATTTTGTATCTTCTGATCCCATTGCAGTCCCAGAGTGATTTTTTGATATGTTTTAGAGTATGGTATGAGGGATCAAATATATTTTTTTTCACGATTTTTGGTGATGACATGTTTTGAGATATTCAAGGTCAAAGTCAAGGTCACGTGACAAAATTATATTTTTATCCAAAGGTAGGCTTGTTATATATCACTGGAAAGCTTGTTCAATTCCCTGTACAATAAGCTTTATTTGAGCTTCCTATGCGAAATAGGGGCGGAGTTACAGCAGATTTAGTATAGCTAAGCGGGCTCAAAAAGGGCAACTTATGCGATCTTTGACCTTGAATAGTTTTAACAATTACAAGACGCACGAAACTAAAAATTTTCATAGTTACTAAGTTCCATGCATAGTTTCAACTCCACAAATTTCATGAAAATCGGAGATGGTCAGGTTGGAAATTGCACATATCTGTGTTGATTTGGCATGGAATGACTCTTTAAGTCAAGAATGCCCTCTTTGTAATGACAGAACCATTTTCTTGCCCTGCTTTCACCGTTGGCGTTCTCCCCGTACAAGGGACAAATGTTTCCAGCCGCCTCCGCTGCCTTTGCCCCTATGTTAAACTCGGAAATGCCGGAAATGTTTTTTTCTCACCACTGGACACTTATTGTTCTTTAGCCCATAAATAACACCTCCTTTCTTCAAATCTGTAAAATTCAATGATTATTCACAAGGACAACAATGCCACTCCAATTGATGAGCATTAAATAATAAACAAACTCCTAACACCGCAGTTTTGCCATCCAAACACAAACGCTACGAACTTATGCATGAACCCAATACATTTATTCATTGCTTAACAAGAACTGAAACTACACTGTCTCTGAGGATTAACATCTCCTAACTTAGGTTAAAAGCTGAGGCTGTAAGGGGTACTCAGCACACAACAGGACACAAACACAAGACAACACAACCCCACAAAGGAATATCCTGGTCGTTGGTCCAGGCGGCAGAGCTTCGTTGGCCTGCAAGAAGCAGCCACCAGGGCGTATCCCATGGAAACGAGGGCCTTACCAAAAGGTTCTCTCTTACACACCCAGTAGAAAATTAGATGGAAGTGGTAGAGGAGTGTGTATGAATCTATGACTAACAAAGATATAAAGAGACGAAAAGTGCCTCTCCTCGTCCCCCATAGTTGCCGCTGAAGATAAAATTTGCCGAGCTAGATTCTCATGCTGCAATAATAAACTTCGGCAGGCTTGGATCTGGAAAATATGAGCCAGATGCGACATAACTAAGCCCCGCGACAAGTTAAGTTTGCAGCAACTTTTCGCATATGTAGACCCAAACGTGCGCGCAGAAAATAGTTCCGCTGCAATAGTACCGATTTCCTCACTGTCTGTGATATCAACAGCTCGGCGGTTGAGGGAGATTCTGAGCGCCTTTCTCGCGCGGATTAATACATAAAACCTGCTGCAAACTTAACCTGTCGCGGGGCTTAGATCGATTATTTGTGACAATCGATAGTCAACAGTCTCGCGATTAACAGATATCGTTTCAGACACTACTGAACCTACAGCGATGAAACTGTGTTGACTGAAAGGTCTTCCAACCAAAATTATCGCAAATTTAACCAGTCTTTCTACTCAAAAATATCAGGTTTACTGTTAGATGTGGACATCTATTAAACTATAAACTAGAGAAAATTCATGCAATATTACGTATAATGTAGTCTATCGCCTCTTTGCATATTACTTTACCCATTCGAGATACAAATTAGAAATTTATATCTGAAGGTCGTTTGTCAAACTCTAGGAGACTAGGTAGACTAACAGTCAATTTAACATTAACTGTTCTAAAGTCTTTATCAGTGATTTGACAGAATAAATTGTTTGTAACCGTTCCGTTATAATGTCCGTCAATCTTGGATTTACCGAAATGTCGAACGAAGTGCCGCCTAAGTAATTCTCCAAAACGCCAAAAGATGGAAGCAGATGTTGTTACGCGCATAATGGAAGGTATCCACGTGGTGAGTTAAGGAAATTAAAGTCGGAACATAAAGCAAAACGTATTTTACAGCTCTCTTAACGTGTGGAAGCTAATTATGACAGTATTTACATTTTGAATGTGTTATCAAGATTGAGGTTTTGTTTCCCACTGAAAATCATACACGAGATGTTTTGATTAGCATCCGAAACCATTCGTGTTGCATACCGGCTTTTGACTCTTGATATGATATTAGAAACGCAGACACATATATGGTGGCAACTGCATCCTCACCGATTGACAGCTGGAAAGTAGAATAAAGGAGTGTTAGAGCATGATGGATAATAATAATAATAATTCAGATGTTTAAAATGGAACCAATGGCACCTCTTAAGAATGACGTTATGACGCTACTTTGTAATTCACAGAAATAGATATAGATTATAACATAAATTGTTCATAAAGAATAGGCGTGATTTTTAAAACAAAGATAAAGTTATTAATGGTGGTACCATCTTTTTCTACAGCAGACATTGAAACAAAAATAAGAATATAATTCAACTATAGATGCTAAAACAAAAGAGACATAAGTAATGTCAAGGGTCCCGGGTTCGATACCATGTGGAGGCACATTGCATAGTGGTTCGGATCCCACTTTAAACTGTTGGTCCAGTCCCGATTAGCCTATGTGTGCACGAAGTGAACTTAAAGCATCGATGCAATCAATCAACATAAGTAATGTCGATGACTTCATCTGTTCTTCGTGGAAGTCTACAATCTTTACCACATATTAAACAGAGGACCATGAATGTGAATATAGTATGCATATAAAACTGTTAACAGGACATCAAATAATGTAAAACAACTTCCATAAAATATGCTTGATAAGTTAGTTCGTATGGCAACCGTCTTGATAAGTATTTTTTTTTACCTATTCCAAATAGGGTATTATGTACCTGTAGCTCTTTTATGTATACACGTATATTAGCTGCAGTGGTCTGACAGGAAGTCGACGCTGAACAAAGTGGTTAGCGTACCGGACGATAATGTCAAGGATACTAGGTTCGAATCCTCAATAAGATATGATTGTCCTAGTATGAAAATAGAGACGGAAAAACTTCCACGCTGGAGACCTTTTGATTTTCAGTATGCATTATGGGCCTCCCCGATGGCGTAGTGGTATGGTCGTCGCCTTGTAATCAAGTGTTCACTGGTTCGATACCCGGTGGGGGCACATATTGAAGCCCACTTCACTCAGTGTGCGTTATCTTAGGTAGGGACCCTATACCTTTAACCCTTTATCCTAGGACCTCTTTCATGAGGCAATCAGGAATGAAGCCATTGAAAACATATACACTACAATTTCTTTACACTCCCTCCCTCAATGATGCATCCACACATCACCCATTCCTCAAATTTTTCGCGACACGCCGCCACTTTTCCAACAGCCAATATCATTATTTGTGGTTAGTTTGGCTCCAAATTTATCTTCCCGGCCTTATACAGAGCGATTCATTGAAGTGTAGACCGCCGATTCAGTGTTTGCGCTATCGGCAAGCGAGGCGTTCGCCGCCGTATATCGGCACTGTAGACTGTCCGTGAATGAAGCGCGCAAGTTTCCTTAACTAGTTTGAAGAATGATTTATTCACAACATGGAACTTGACACCCGAGAATCGTGTTTCAAATCGCCTTTGAACTTGACGTGCCGATTGAGTTAACACATGAGAATCATACATAAATATACGCTTTGCAGTAGAAAACATTTGCTGAGCTATAACACACGTTGCTGTTGAATACACGAGAGAAAACACAACCACCTACATTTTGGACCTCCGTAAAAACAGGTTTCTACCCCTTCTCGCCAGCTTACGTTATTGGGTGTCTTAATCAAGATGTATCAAAAATATGTGCGAATCGAAGGAGTTTTAAAAATCTGGTAATAAATCAATTTTAAAATAATTACGGAAACTTGCGTGCTCTTGCTTCATCGACACTCTACGATGCCGACAAACGGCCGAAAGTGCCTCGCTTGCCGATAGCGCAAACACTGACGCGGCGGTCTACACTTCAATAGATCTCTCTGTAGAATGAAAACTTTGAATAAACAAATGCTTCCTTCCTACTTAGGGATTTCAGTCTGAAGAAGGTTCTGTGAAATGGCAACCTGTGAAGTATGCAATCACGCAACACTTTGCTCCAATTTGGGTCGCATACTCTGCAGGCGTAAAGACGAATTCGATTTTGGCCCTTGTTTTGCAGCTATTTTCAGGTGTCTTTAAAAATAAACCGCCCATTTGCTGGTGCGTAACGTAATGACATTTTCAAAGGAGTTATTTATTTGGGTAAATTAAAGAACTGAATAAATAGTGAAAATGAAGAAGCAAAATGAAACAATGTTTTCTTGTGTAACTGAGGGAAAATATACTAGTGGTGTGGTTAGTATCGTCCTCAACGTCCGATCTCTAATTTCAAATGACCTTTGAACTTCCTCACCGTTATTACAGTCCTCTCCTTTCACAGGCAGACGCAAGGTATGATGTATGAAATATTCGGATTCATTGTTAGAGCCAATCGACCCGCTAGGGCTGCCAAGACGTAGTTTTTGAAACCTTATCCCGACACCGATTGACGTAGTTTCGCTGGCCACATGTCCTGTGCGAACGAGTTTGTCGGTTAGCTCATGCTGGCCTACGTCATCAATGATAAGATCATCTGTTTTAATCCATGCACGTATTACAAGAGGTGTTCCAACTGATTAGGAAGTGGAGGAGTGGCTTAAATAATATTTATTCGTAGGTTTTCTACCTCTTGACGTTGATCGCGACGATGAAGATGAATACAGCCCCGTAGCTAGATATTTTGGCGCCCTAGGCAAGATTATGGTTTGGCGCCCCCTCTCCCTCACTACGATGCACCAACATTTTATGTGCGTCCTCAGATATTTTCTTATGCCATGGTTTGTGATATTTACGGTGCCGTGGTTGATGCGCACCTGACTTCGTGGCCTTGACTGTACCTAACTTGCGGTTCGCGGAACCGGTCGTATGACTAAGATAGTAGAGTGGAAGGTTGAAGGAGTTCTCAGTCGTAGGAGTGCTATTAGTATTATTATTATAATTTAAGTATAGAAACAATATTGTTATTGACTGATTATAACACCATTAAGCTTTGTTTCCATGATATGAAAATCTCAATATGCTGACCAAGGCAGAAATTTATTTTATTATAAAACATAAACTAAACGTAACGTTTCAACCTTCTATCAAGGTCTTCTTCAGACTCTGCACCAAGTACAAATGTAACCAGGTACAAAAACAGGACGATATATATACACAAACATTACTCCCCTCCAGACTATTAGAAAGTTGTTCTGGAACATTCTAGCAGGATGAAGAAAATATGTTTAGCCTTTTAGGTGAAATTACAGTTGACAAGGGAAAGCCACCTGCTAGAATGTTCCAGAACAACTTTCTAATAGTCAGGAGGGGAGTAATGTTTGTGTATATATATCGTCCTGGTTTGTACAGTGTCTCTCAAAAGTTTTAGGACAACGACATTTTAAACTAGGCAACCCAATTTACACAAGCCGTTGGTGGGTTGCGTGCAGAGTTAGGCTCAATTTCAGGGTTGCCACATGCACAATAGATATTTATAAAATACCCGAAAGAAATATAAACAAGTATTATTGTATAAAATTATTAAAAATATCACTATTATATCGCAAATGACAAAATTCTTTCTGAAAGAAAAAAATAGGTTTTCTAGTATTTCATCGCTGATGAGTCTACAGTAAGGAAAAGAGGTGAAAGGAAACGAAAGGTTACAAAAGAGAGGAGAAAGAGAAAGCGAAAGGAGAAGAGGAAAAGTAGAGGAGAGAAGAAAGATAGGATAGACGAGGAGAGGAGATGTAGTGAGGAGAATGGAAAAAGATTCGAGGAGAGATGAGGAAAAAAGAACAAAGAAGAGAAAAGAGGAGGAAAACGAGAGGAGAGGAGAGGAGAGGAGAGGATAGGATAGGAGAGGAGGAGACGAGAAGACGGAAGTGGAGGGTAGAGTAAAGGAGAGAAAAAGAGAAGAACGAAAAAAGAGAGAATAGTGCAGTGGAGTGGGAAATCTAAGACAGGAAAGGAGATAAGAGGAGTGGAGAAGAGTGGGATGGAGAAAAGTAGGGAAGGCGATATGAGATAAAAGCAGAACGGAAAGAGGGGAGAGAAGAAGGAGAAGGAACTGGAGAGAAGAGGTAGTTGCAGAAAATATCGTCTGAGCGTCAAGAATGGATGCATTGGTCAAATTATCGACATGAAACATTCAATAACATTTTGAAATGTACTGGAGAATATATTAGATCGGTGCGAAATGACTTTTGGCTGAGTTCAGAGCAAATTAAAATCTTCCATGTAAGATCTTTGATTTTACCTGCGATTACACCACTAAAAAAATGAATGTAATTTTTAATATTTATAAGAATTATTCAATTTTTCTCCACTTCTCGGTCTGTTGAAATGGAGATTTTGTAATTCAATATTTCCCCTCCCCCCATCGTTAATTCCAAACTGAATCATTCCGTTTCACACGGCGTGGACAATGAACACAATGGGATATGTCTAAAACTTACGAAAATTTTCTGCCACCGGAAGGGTTTGAACCTACGACCATCAGATTGACAATCCTGAACGGTAGCCACTACCCTACAACCTTTAGCTCCTTAAACCAGGCAGAAGAACCACTACACCACGCCTTTACCTTCGAATGAAACAACAATTTTTTTTAAGTATTCTGTCCCTCCAATATTGTAAATGTTAACAAAAAAAAAACAATAATAAAGAGACATTTTCGCATCACGATTGCAGTTCGAAAAAGTCGGGACAGGGATTGAAAGTAACGCACTGTCCTAATTGTTAACTCACAATTAGACATGTTCTTTATTGTATGAATAATTCTAAGTACGCAACATAGAATTATCATGACTTTTTAATGGCGCTCGCACTATATGAACTATTTTGTAATATCTGTCTGTCTGTCTGTCTCTCTCTCTGGTCTACGTTAATGACAGAAATGCAAGCAATATTCTTATTTATTTTTAACCCAATTAAAGGAAAGTGTAAGCATTTAAAAGAAATAAGAAAGATCATCACTGTTGCTCTTCCTTAGAAATTGTTGTTCTTCGAGGAAGAAAAATTAGAAGGATTTAGTCCAGCACCTTAACACAGTGTCCCACGAGTCTCTCTTGACTAACACTGTCAAATGTGAAGTGATTTTATGAATAAAATTTTCCCACTGTTTACGTATAACGTTGCGCAGATTTGGTAGTTCGCACACGGTGTAATTATTTCGTGTTATCTTACGCAACAGCAAATACATTTCATAAGACTGTTCTGGACACGAGACTTGCATCAGTAAACAAGCATTTTGTCTGTTACAGTATCACAGGAAAAGAACATCGTCCTGTAATGTTCAAGCCTCTAGTTATTTTCCATTAGTAATGTCTAATCACAATAATAAGTTAGGAGAAATAACTCGCATTTTCACAACTACCAATATTCTCGTTTTTAATCACTTCGAAAATTATTTCTCGAAGATATCGGTTATACTACAAGAAAGCAAATCAAAATTAAAGTAAAAGTTCAACTACACGTATACCAAACGACATTTACAATATTGGAGGGACAGAATATTTAAAAAAAAATTGTTGTTTCATTCGAAGGTAAAGGCGTGGTGTAGTGGTTCTTCTACCTGGTTTAAGGAGCTAAAGGTTGTAGGGTAGTGGCTACCGTTCAGGATTGTCAATCTGATGGTCGTAGGTTCAAACCCTTCCGGTGGCAGAAAATTTTCGTAAGTTTTAGACATATCCCATTGTGTTCATTGTCCACGCCGTGTGAAACGGAATGATTCAGTTTGGAATTAACGATGGGGGGAGGGGAAATATTGAATTACAAAATCTCCATTTCAACAGACCGAGAAGTGGAGAAAAATTGAATAATTCTTATAAATATTAAAAATTACATTCATTTTTTTAGTGGTGTAATCGCAGGTAAAATCAAAGATCTTACATGGAAGATTTTAATTTGCTCTGAACTCAGCCAAAAGTAATTTCGCACCGATCTAATATATTCTCCAGTACATTTCAAAATGTTATTGAATGTTTCATGTCGATAATTTGACCAATGCATCCATTCTTGACGGTCAGACGATATTTTCTGCAACTACCTCTTCTCTCCAGTTCCTTCTCCTTCTTCTCTCCCCCTCTTTCCGTTCTGCTTTTATCTCATATCGCCTTCCCTACCTTTCTCCATCCCACTCTTCTCCACTCCTCTTATCTCCTTTCCTGTCTTAGATTTCCCACTCCACTGCACTATTCTCTCTTTTTTCGTTCTTCTCTTTTTCTCTCCTTTACTCTACCCTCCACTTCCGTCTTCTCGTCTCCTCCTCTCCTATCCTATCCTCTCCTCTCCTCTCCTCTCCTCTCGTTTTCCTCCTCTTTTCTCTTCTTTGTTCTTTTTTCCTCATCTCTCCTCGAATCTTTTTCCATTCTCCTCACTGCATCTCCTCTCCTCGTCTATCCTATCTTTCTTCTCTCCTCTACTTTTCCTCTTCTCCTTTCGCTTTCTCTTTCTCCTCTCTTTTGTAACCTTTCGTTTCCTTTCACCTCTTTTCCTTACTGTAGACTCATCAGCGATGAAATACTAGAAAACCTATTTTTTTCTTTCAGAAAGAATTTTGTCATTTGCGATATAATAGTGATATTTTTAATAATTTTATACAATAATACTTGTTTATATTTCTTTCGGGTATTTTATAAATATCTATTGTGCATGTGGCAACCCTGAAATTGAGCCTAACTCTGCACGCAACCCACCAACGGCTTGTGTAAATTGGGTTGCCTAGTTTAAAATGTCGTTGTCCTAAAACTTTTGAGAGACACTGTACCTTGTTACGTAGACTGATTAATGGATTTGGTGACTGAAGTTCACTTCATGCACATTGAGGCTAACCCAGAGTGAACTTGAGCCCGTGAATATTATTATTAGGTTAGATTAGGTTGACCAACGAATAAGGAGGGTTCTAAATATGTACTTGGAAGGAGATTTGCTGAAATGCTTATGTACACTGGCGTATATTTCGAAGCTAGAATAAGGGTTATCTGTAAATGATGCCATTTTGTAATTACTTATGACACATTGTGCGACACGACACGAAAAACGCCATATTGTATATACATTTTTAAATATGGTGCCATAATTTTAAGTCTATAGCATGCCAATTGACAAGGCCACCAAGCCGCTTGTACAAGTTGGTTGTACTATTCTACAGAAAAGTAAAAGTTATCTCTGCAGATGGGGATGTCATTTTGTAAATATTTGTATATTTTCTGCCTGTATTTGTGGATCAGGCTTAGTCATTCTAGTAATATACAACGTGACCCACCGAATTCCCTGATTTTATAAAAGTGCAGCGTATTTAAGAATATTTCAAGTATGTCATAGTGTCTAGAAACATCTTCTAAAAGGTACTGGTACTATTTAAAAAACTAACAACAATAACAGCGGCGCGGCGTAGCCAGGAGCTTATTTTTCTGGAACGGATCACACAGAAAAAAAAACATTTCCTTGTAATTCAAATTATTATTTGTAAATATATTTTTAAAGATTTAAGAAGAATTTAAGTCCTTCTCTTCAATTTTTAATGCCTCTTCTTCAATTTCAATTTCTCTTCTTTTCAGTGCCTGAACATCCGGGCTCTACTCATTTGGTAATAGCGCAATCTGATACAGTTGAAAGTACACGATAATAGAAGCAAAAAGGCCTCAGTAAACATGGGTCTGCAAACGAACCGTTTTGGAGATAATCGCGAATGTGTGATTACAAGCCGCCACTGACTTCATTGTTTGTAAACGTCGTCCTAGTTGGTAAAATGCTAATAACGTGTGCGAATGTGCCGTCATTGATTGCATTTTGTAAACAGGGAGTGATTTACTCCTTGCGCGGTCCGAGATTTGCTCTTTGTTTACAAAACAGAACATTTCCGAGAGGTGGCGTTGGAATCAAACAGGATGTAAGTAGAATGTTCAATAAAAGCAATGAGATCTCCAATGGCACACAAACACATGCATGGTAAGTATGTAACTTTGTATCAATTTTATAAATCGAGTATGTGATGAAGTGGAAGAGCACTGTAAAAGGTCTATGCCTTGCCCAGGTTTCGAACTCAGGACCTGACGGCCTCAATGGCGGATTTGTCAGCGTAGCCAAAGGTTCCAGGTTCGAATCTTCGTTATATTCATCATCCATCATGTACTGTTTATGCTCCAACAGGGTAATCAGGATTGAACATACGGTTATGCAGTAGGATCCGAATCAATTTAATTTCCATTCTGCGCCTCTACCTGGAATCGAACCCGAGACCACCTGGCTAAAAGGCCACCTCGTCATCCACCTGCGCTATCGGAGAGGCACTAACCACTCTACCACAGAGGGTGGCAGTTGGACGAGACATTTCTTACTAATGTTGCATTCGTGCTAGGATATTCCTTTATTGGTGATGGATCGCATTAATTTAAAGTTTAAGTCACGAGCCTTCGTGATATAGCGGCTAGTGTAATACTAGTTGGACCCTGTTCCGCAGTTTTCTCTCTTGTTTTGGCAAAGAAATATATGTAAAGTAAAAGTAAAGTAAAGTGCTCCCCTGTCCTGTGCAGCACACCATGAAGACGTATGGGGGGAGGAGTGGAGTTAGAGCCCCACACTTGTTTTGATCACGGCCGAAGGTGGGTGTGATGTGATCAGCACCACGCTTCTGGTCGCCTTAACCGCCCCAAAGGTTTCCTCCAGGTACCCACTTTATACGACGCTGGGTGGGCGCCGGAGCCGCTTGAACAGGTGGAAAGAATCCCGGTTCTCCCCCGCCGGGGATCGAACCCGAGTTTCTCGCATGGTAGTCAGACGCCCTGAGGACTGAGCGATTTTCTAAATTCCGAAAAAAAAGAATCCACTCCGTAATGCACTCATTATGTTTTCTAACAGTTGCACTGTGCCATGAAGTCACATGTGGTAGGATACACGTACGGCTCCACATATTATCAACTTCGGCCATAATGAGGAGTATGACAGCCTTTAAACTTTTGTTGTTCCCGCTCGCATCGAAGACAATAGCGCTAACCGTTCCTCCACCGGAACGGAATCAAAGTTTAAAACGTTTCAATTTAAAAGACGGTCATTGAGTATAAACAGGTTTAAAATTTCGGTGCCGTGCTGTTAGCGAACGTGCTCGTATCGAACACGTGCTCTTAGCGAACGCAGTTACGGAAGGATTTGCAGGTGCGTGCTGTTAGCGAACACGCAAACTTGACCTTGAATCTGGTCAGCATGCAAGTGTTGCCTGTGATAAGCCAACTTGCGTGGAGAAACACCCCAGTGGCTGGTGCCTCTTGACCTGACCTAACTCACCCCTGATCATTCTTCAATCGGGTCTTCCTTGTCGCACAACAGTTTTGCTACCTTGTGTTCTGACGTCAGACGAGGAATGCCTACGAGGTGAGGTTAGGCCTGTTAGGTTAGGTCCCATTAGCATAAATACAATGAAAAATTATTATTTAGGCTGAGAGAACTAAACATAGCTAGCCTAACCTAACAACGTAGGCATTCAGCCATGTTCCAAATTAGGCAGGGAGAAGTTGGGAATCTCTAGCGGTAAAAGGAAGAAGACTTACATGCACATCGACACCCGCATGAAAACACCTTTGGAGCAACTGAAAATTGATAATAAAATTTACAAATGTCTTAGGAAGTTGTCTTTTGTACAATAAGTAACCTAGGTTGATTAACATTTACATTTCCTATGTAAAATTTGATTTTTAGGAAGATGAAATATATCAATATTTTAACAAAACTTTCATGAAGTTAACCTAAATTGCTGAGGATCCTTCATTTAGCTAATTTCAAACAGAAAATTATTATAATGTATCACTGGCAACACTTGCATGTTGACCACTTTCACAAACAAGGCAGGGCAAGTTTGTGTGTTCGCTAGCAGCACGCACCTGCAAATCCTTTCCCCCCGGTGTTCGCTACGAGCACGTTAGCTACGAGCAACCGACAAACAAACCTCAGCACGGCGGCGACGAAGCAACTTTCCCACTTGCCTCTCTGAGGTTAAGAATCATGGCTTGATATGATTCTCTATTTAGAGGAGATTGATACGATTTGAACAAAGACCATATTTCTGACGTAATTTCCAAAAACACAAGTTTCTAAGCTTTTGATACAAAACTGTCATATTTCAATCCACTGATTGGTGTTATTTTATTTTCCTGTTCCGTATTCCATTTTTGATGAGTTATGGCCGTAGAAATGTGCCACTCGACTTGGTACAGTGGAATGCATAAGTAATACATAGTAAATTGTCCATCACCATTTTTATTCTTTGTTTTACGTAATCAGATTTACAAGAATTGAAACAAAATGCCAATCAAGCTGCTGACAACTGCTGCATCAGCATACATAAAAGTCCAGTCCTTAAAAACACGTAGGATGCAATAGAAAAATTAATGAAAACAGTCTCGGACAATTTGCTGAGCAATACTTGTGCATCCCACTGTACAAGAGCTAGCATACACATGCATGAGCATGACAAATTAAAAACATTTATCAATTTAACTTTCAAGGCCTCCGTTAGTTAAATCAAACGTCAAACAACGAGGTGCGTACGTTCCAGGTTAGTCACTACGTCTCCGAACAACAAATGCGTCATAGTTCCATGATGACGTCATCAACACATGCCGCAACTGTAAGGCCGTTACAGCTTTTGTGGATTCCGCGATTTTCGAACCACCAGACTTAACAACACTGAAGGAATGCGTGTCGCACTTAAAAATACACGCCATTGCGTATATTATTTCCGTCGTGTTTACACAGTCACGTTATTGGCGTAGCGGCTCTGTATTCCTATTTTCCTGTTGTGACTAACTTCCGCATTCTGATCGAGAGGGTTATAAAAGCTCCAGAGTTCTTCGGAAATAGAAATGTCCCTGAGGAGATATTTTTCGCCGAGACAGTGAAAACTCACGCAGAGTGTGTGAGTGTGCGTGTTCCCTCCCCCTCCCCTCCAGGCAGCTGCTGGGGGATGATTCACCGTTGCTTTTTTTAACGATAACGAGGGTGACCAATATTAGATGTGGAAGTGTTGGTAACCTAGGGTTAAAACGTTAGCTCTAAAGTTTGAATAAACTGCCCCAAAGTTTACAGCGAAGTCTTGATGTAATACAGGGCGTTTATAATGTAGATGGGCCGTTTTTCATGACTTTTTCTTTATTTACTGTGCTTCTTTACTGCCATCGTCCACCACCGTGGTCGTGAGGTCTATCCTACAACAACGACTGGAGGTTCGTCGTGCTGACCACACGTCACCCGTAACTGGTCGGATGGTCTCCCACCTCGGCAGGTGGAACTGAGTCCCTCACGGGCTGTAGCGCCATGGGTTATTATTATATTTTTCCTTTGCTGACATCATAAATACAGGTTGCACACGGCGCTACGAACCCTCGAAGAACTGTACATTTTTCCTGTACGTATGCAACCACGCGTCACAGATTCAAGGTTGCCACTGACCGATTGTCAGTCGGAAAGCAACGCTCGTAGTTTGCTGCGTATATCAATATAACGAAATTCGTTCCTAATGCGCCAACTTCTCTGTCCAGGCCGAGATTCGAACACGGGAAGCCTGGCGACGTAGCGTGGCGTGCTAACCACTCCACCACGATGCAGGATAGTGTAGTTTTTTCTAGGGCTCGTAGCTGTTGAGTTGAGTTGATGTTTTAAGTCCACTTTATGCACAGTAAGGCTAATCGGGACTGGACCTACAGTTTAAAGTGGGATCCGAACCACTTGTGCCTCCACCGGGTATCGAACCCGTCTAGGGCTCGTAGCGTCGATACGAGAATTCACGCTGTGAAAGTTTGTCGGTGCTGACGACAACCTGTAATCATAAATATGAACTACCACAGAGAATATGGACCTGATGTGAAATTATTTGATGTATCAGCCCCGATCCTATTTGTACCCTTGACTCATTCGGGGGAGGAGTTATCAACAACATAATCTAATTCTAGTCGTCAGCGTAACATAAATAAACGCTATATCAATGAATCTCTGCATCGAGAACTCTGCAAAACACGTATGAAATTTCTGCAACAATGATGATTAATGATGATTAGATTACATTGATGAAGATTCACTCACAAAAAAACTCGAACCCAGTGGCGGCGATTTGGTTCCAAAACCGGGGGAGGGCGGAAGGTGGCAAAACTGGGGGGGGGGGTAAAGACAGTATATTTTCCTTTGTATATAAGATTTATCTTAGTGCGGTGCAAAGTGATGAAAATGGGGGGTGGGCAAGTGACCCCACTCGCCCCCTAATCGCTGCCATTGAGGAGAAGATAGTGAGTCCAGCACTCAAGGCTATCGGCCACCGAGACGACTATATATAAGAGAGAGAGAGAGAGAGAGAGAGAGAGAGAGAGAGAGAGAGAAGATATGCTTGATAGGAATCACACTTAGAGCCCAAAATAATAAAAAAAGAGGTATTGTTTTTGCTTGAGGGAAGATTGATGGTTATTTGGTATTAAAATAGATCGGTGAGCAACACTGTCCACATATAGTACACAACGCGTTGGTTTTTATAGGTCGTTGTGTGACCTCGCGTTCCTCCTTTCTCTTATATGCCTCTGCTCCTCGATTCCATCGCGTGGGCTCTAGGACGAGCTATTCTTGTCTCTCCGCTGGTTTAAAAATATTAGCAACACCTGCGCCATGCGGGGCCAACAACCAGCGGGAAAATTGGCCTTTCTAACCGCGCAGTGTTGCCATCCCGATATCTTTCCCACCATAATATATGGAGATTAAGTTTTGTGTCAAAATGCGTTGGAGCATTAAAAAGAGACACAATTACACAGAGTTACATAAGGAAGCAAAGCGATTTTTTAAATCGCATATCCTGCGTATTTCTTGCGAAGAGAGAAAACTTGACATTGTCAAATTAAACCAACAGCATGCCATATTGTTCAGCGGAGCTTATTTCTTTTCAATTCATGAGATTTTACTCAAACAACTCTGGTAGCTTTCCCCTTAGTTTTATGCACAGAAAGGCTAATCGGGACCGGACCTACAATTAAAAGTGGAATCCGAACCATTTTGCATTGTACCTACACCAGGTATTGAACGAGGGACCCCTTGATTACAAGGCGACGACGTTGCCACTAGGGAGGCACTACATCTCGAGTGGCGTGTTCTCTTCGCTAATATGAGTTAAAGCAAAGCTATCCTTTGCTCATTGTAACATGCGAACGCGTATGGGAGTATGTGAACGTAGGGCTATACGTGTTCACAATCTAGACCTTTTGTGGAGGTTATGTGATCAGCACACCCTCCAGCTGCGGCTGTCTTCCTCTACCAGGTTTCATTAGAAGGTGGGTGAACCCCAGAGCCGGTTCATGGAAGGACACTGCTGGGAAAATTCCAACCTGAAACAAAAGCTCAATATGCTAACCAAGGCAGAATTTGTTTTATTTTAAAACATAAACTAAACGTTACGTTCCAACCTTCTACAATGAACTGGAATGGGGGACTGAAGATAAACAAAGAATGGAAGAAGGTGTTAGAAAGAGTAGAAAGGATAAGAGCGAAGGAGGAGAAAATGTAGAGGAATGAAGAAAGAAAAGATAAGGAAAAAGAGCGTGAGATAAGGAGTCCAACCACTTTCCAGATGAAAGGAAATGTTTATCTAAATCGCCTCTCAGGTGAAACAACAGTTGACAGGAGAAGGCCACATGCTGGAACACCTGGAAAGGGATGTTCCAGATAAACAGCTTTCTAATAATCTTGTGTCTGGAGGGGAGTAATTTTTTTTTTTGTGTGTGTGTGTGTGTGTGTTTATATATATATATATATATATATCTTCCTGTTTTGTACCTTATTTCATCTGTATTTGGTACAGAGTCTGAAGAAGACCTTGCTAGAAGGTTGGAACGTAACGTTTGGTTTATGGTTTAAAATAAAACAAATTGAGCTTTTGGTTATCATGGAACCAAGGCTTAATGGTGTTATCCAACCTGAATCCACCCACCCCGGGAGTCGAACCCGAATCAACCACTTGAAAGTTAGACCTCATACCAACTGGACCTCTGCGGCTCTAATACTTACACACACTCACACACACACACACACACACACACACACACATACACACACACACACACATATACACACATATATATATATATATATATATATATATATATATATATATATATATATATATGCATATGTATATGTGTGAGGGTTTCAGAGATAACTTTCTTCAAGACACCAAAATGTCAGACTAGCGAGGCTCTGGCGTCTGGACTCACAGGCATTAAAATCCTGTGTCATCCATATATGTTTGTTTTGTTCCTTCATCTACAGGGTGTTCCATTTACAACGCAACCCGGAGTTGGGAATAGTACAACTTTTGAACCGGAAGTGGTACACATATAATCCTTATACCAAATTGAAGCCTTGTTCATGCATATATTTCTAAACCGGGGAACAATGATTGGATTTCATTAATGTCCACGCAGTGTTGCCAGATGTAACGGGAAGTGTAAATTATTTTTTTTTTTATTTGTACTATCCCCAACTACGGGTTGCGTTGTAAATGGAACACCCTGTATTTCATCTCATCACCATTAATTCTCATCTTCGAGATTAGCCTAAAGTGGCAGAAGAGCGACGTAAATCAAATCAAATCATATGTTCTTTGACACGTACAAATATACAGAGTGACTTGAAAGTAACTCCCTATTGAAAAATACTCGCATTTACATGAAACAAAATGTATATAGTAATATTTCAATTGTTCACGGAACAATTCTTCTCTCAAACTGGAAAATGTGAAGGTGGTGCAGAATAGGTTTATTCAAAGAAATATACGAGGGGCAGTCAGAAAGTAAGGTTCCCTAATTAATATCAAATGTTCTATTCCAGTCGAGCTGTCTTTTGGCTGGGATGAAACTTAGATTTTGATTGGTAGTTGGGTGCGGTTTCCAATGTCAGTTACACTTGAATCTTGAAAAAATACACAAAATGGGCACTACACTGGTGAAGAGAACATTATTATTAAGAGACCGGATTTTAAAGGGAAATCCTTTATTATTTTTCAGCACGGATGATGGAATAAATAACAGCAGCGTTGATAATTATCTTCAACCAACAAAATTACATCGTTTTTACTTCCCCTTTTTTCTCTTTTTCAGCCCGGATTCCCTTTTTTCCCCCATTTTTCCCTTTTTATGAAATAATTTCTTTTCTGGTCAACTTATTGACAAGTTTTTCAGCCCACATTTCCTTTTTTACCCATTTTTAGAAACACTTACTTAGTCCCTTTATTGACAAGACATCAAAAACTTTGTACGACTGTATTTTCCACAAACAAAACATTCAACAATTGTCTATTTATTGCAGCTTAGAGAATAGAAAGAAGAAGCGCCTTCTGCCCTACCTTCTCTCCATTGTTTGCAACGATTGTTGCAACAATGCGATCTGGGCTTAAGCAGTAATAAACGCGTTGTAAGAGGCACGTCTGTTGAGTTGAAACTTGAATGTGTATATCATTTGTTTATGTATTAATATATAAACATTTGTTTATTGCTTATTTGTAGGGGTATATCATGTGTTTATCATATCACAGATTTGCGCTGCACTAAAAGTAATATTTTAAATGAAAACACAATATATACCATTCATATATATATATGAAGTAGAGTAAGAAATGCAATAAATTAATTTAATGAATCCTTTTTTACATATGAATGGTAGATATTGTGTTTTCATTTAAAATGATAAACCATAGCCCTTTTTTTGACAATAATTTTCCCTTTATTGTCCTTTTTAGGGTAAACTTTTTCCCTTTAAAATCTAATTTAACTAGAGAACATTATTTTCTGACTGCCCCTCGTATAATATTTATATACGTAGAGGGGAGAGAGAGAGAGAAAGAGAGAGTTGACATTGTTTTGTTAGAATTTTAATTTTCTTCAGTTCTAAACTTACTGCCTCTTCGTGTCCAATTAATAAATCCCGAGTGTCGTCTAAATTCAGATGACAAAACTCTTTATTAATTCTTCCCGCCATAAAAATCTAATTTACCCCGCAAGGGAAAATATCGCCCGGTATATTGCTGTTGGATTACTTGCGATAACTTGCCGCTCGCCACCCACGCCCGCTTGTTCTCCGAATTCGATACGCACTTGTGCGTAAGGCGGGGGCATAGAGGAAAGTGCGTGAGCCGCTGAACATGACGTGCTCCTGCCGACCTCCCACGCGTGAGTCAGTTGCGACGCTCGTGTGGGAAGCGTGTTGCCATGACAATCGCATCTCTCATGTTTGATTGATTTGAAGGAAGGATGAGGGGAGGGGATGCTGCGCTTAATCCCGCAAGGAAATTTCTTAGCAGTTTCTTTTCAACGTTTTCCTCTTTGCGATTTCTGTTGACCCGGTTCGGGTGACGCAATGCACAATCTGCTGTAATGAAGTCCCGGTTTTCTCTTTAAAGCTTCTGTTGGTATCGTATCATTCTAAAGAATGATCGGATCAGAACCAGTCACTTTGCAATTAATTGCTGGGTGATGTAAGTTATTCATCATTCATCCTCTGATGAGAGCACTCGTCATTGGCATGACGAGTTAACGCTTGGCAATACGAAAAGTACAAATAACACTAAGGAACTAAACTGCAGAAAAGACAATGGTCACTCGTTGGGTTTTGTGAACCTTTGAACCTGAATCATGGCTGGGTGTTAGGATAATTATCTGTCTATCTGATGAATTAGGATGAATAGAATATACGAAGTCCTCTGTTGGCTTCTCAATTTGTTGACCAGAGCGTCGTCTCACTTCTGCCCCACTGTTCTCCTAACCACTTCTCCCTTCTCAACTCCAATCCAAAAGTCAGTCCCCTCTCAGCTTGTCTCACCTCTATATCACTAGGCCATCGAGCTCTTCCTCCATGCCGAATCGTGTTTTTAATTGCCACTATGCAAACCGCCGACTCCATAGGCAGAAGAAACTACGTGTTTCCTGAATAGCTCAGGAGGTTTGCATAGCACAACACTGTGCTGCATTGTTTACATGCCTCAGAGGCTGAGACAACTGAGAAAAACAAGTGAATGCCCTGGTCAACGTGAAGCATTCAGAGAGGCTTTTATAAAATAAACATATAATTTGATTGATTTAATTGATACGGTATCTTATTTTCCCCCACTCCTTCTCCTTTCCTGCTGCTTTGCGTTGATTTCCATTTTCGTCTCGTTCATGATCTCCTGTCTCTCTCTCTCTCTCTCTCTCTTTTGTATCTTGGCATTTCCTCAGTTCGCTATGCTCTGGAGGCGGATACTTCTGATTGTTTCAACAATTATTGTCACGTGACTCTCTTGCGCGAGCCTGGTAAGGATAGATGGTGGGCGTTCGACTCCGAGTTCTTGATCTCTGATATAAAATATTGATTCCTCGACGCAATGTCCGATTATCGATCCGATTCCAAATATCGATTCCCAGTTCCAATATCCGAATCCTGAATCCGATATAAAATCTCGATTCCTTGATTCGATATCCAAATCTCGATTCCTCGATGCGATATCCGAATATTGATTCCTCGATCCGATTTCCAAACATCGATTCCCAGTACCCGAATCCGATATAAAATCTCGACCAATATCCAAATCTCGATTCCTGGATACAATGTCTGAATCTCGATTGCTCTATACAATATCCAAATCTCCTTTCGATATCAAATCTCGATTTCTGAACCCGAGATGTAAATCTCGATTTCTCGATCGGATATCAAAAGTTCGAGTGCTCTATTCGATATAAATATAACCAAAATTAACATAATTAATTAATA
The DNA here is from genome assembly GCF_977018435.1 of Lepisma saccharinum. Lineage (NCBI taxonomy): Eukaryota > Metazoa > Arthropoda > Insecta > Zygentoma > Lepismatidae > Lepisma > Lepisma saccharinum. The sequence continues at coordinate 12,274,244 of NC_139249.1, forward strand.
TAACCAAATATACCTTTATTCTTTGTAATTTATGATTTATCTATTATTTCAAGAAAGTTATTCTACGCGGTATTGTTGCTATGTAGCTATAAAGAGACGAAAACAACAGAAGTAGGCTATTTCGAAGATATTGATTGAAATAGATTTCAATACAACGAGGTTTAAGAGATTTAAATAGAACAGTTTCACCTTGTAAGATACGTTATAATGCGAAAGCAAAGTGTATTATTTTTGTTTTGATACTGCATCGCATTTGAGCGATTAATATTCGCCAAATAGCGCCTAAGACTAATCCCGAACTCTGATTTGAAACACGATTTTTTTTGTTTTGATACTGAATCGCATTTTTGCGGCTAAGTGGTCAGCTTTGGCGCCTAAATATTAACGTCTTATTCGCCAAATGGCGCCTAAGGCTTCTTTGGAATCCTGACTTAGGCCGTAAGAGCGGTAATACAATACGTGTTAGTTTACTCAGCGACATATTGACAGAATATTCTGACCTCCTGGAGGAAATGAAAGGAAATGGGATGACTTTTATCACGCCAGAATTTCCACTTTAGAGGATAGAAATAGTGAGGTGGGACAGGTGCAATATTAAACGACCGGAAGTCGAGGATTTTTCTTGTTTCACGTCTCCAAGTATGGAACCGCCAGATGGAGGGAAAAAAGTTCCCGCGGAACAGATCAAGTATTTCCACGCCTTATCTCTCCCCACGCGGGGCGCAACTGATCGTCCCGTAGATCGGCGGGCAGAGATATTAATTATATTTGCACATCGTTAGAGGAGTGCACAGGATGTGTGGAAATAGAATACTACGAATTCTCGACAAGATAGAGGGGGAGGGGTTATTTATGGTCTATACATACAAAAGTGGCGCTACACCTCTCGAACGAATTCAAACAATCATCAGGCGATATCGACGAATTTAGCGTCCCGAGTGCGTGTCGATTGTCATTGAATGAGCGATCATGAAGTCATTGCGTGTAGTCTGCTTGCAAGCGAACGTACAACGAAAATAGTCGTGATTGGAAAAAGCTGTGAGGGATTCATTATGATTAGGGAGCGAAAGCTGATTACCTAAAAATATAGTTATATGATCTATAGAATGTCCTAAAAAATGGGAAAAAATGACGTAAAAATGTAAAAAAAATGACCATTAAATTTGTTAGTTTCAGGTTAAAAATTGAAATGAAAAGGAAATGAAACAAAATGCAATCTTGCTTTCAAAAAAGAAAAAAAGGCACCAAATGATACCACATGATACCCGTCTGGCCAGGGGTATTTCCTGCCTCTACTTATCTGATCTTAAATCTGAGTTGCCCCAGATGGACACCTGGTTGTTTCCCCCGACACAACAAAGACTGTCACCAGTTCAGCATTTCCTTTGCTCGTAAGTTGCAATCCTCCGAGATATATACAGGCCTGTGTTCACCTTGGTGAAAAGACTCAAGAATATTACCAAAATGAAAGAAGAGACAAATTATTATGACGAAACAATACACCGAATATTGCGAAAAATAACAGAAAAATGCCGAAAATCTGGGGAAATGACCTAAAACTTGAATATTGGCAAAAAAAAAAAATGCACATTAAAATTACCTTTTTTGGGTTCTAGACGAAGTGTAATATTGTGAATATTTAATGGGCATCGTGTCCGAGATGTCAGAAAAAAGATGACATTTCATCAACTTCCGCTCCCTAATCATGATAGAAATAACGGTGCAATGCTATCTGGGTAACTCGCTTGCATTTGTGTAGGCTTGTGAGCGCTCTGCACACTAGCGTAGTGGTACCGTCGTCGCCCTGTAATTAAGGGATCCTGGGTTTGATGTCCATTGGAGGCACGTGTTGGTTCGGCTTCCAATTTTAAACGATAGGTACAGTCCCGTCCTTATTAGCCTATCTGTGTATAAAGTGGGCTTAGAAACGAACTCTAATAAAGTAGAATAATGCTGACTGCAAATAAGAGAGAGAGAAACAGAAAGAGGAGAAAGCAGAGAGAGGGGTAGGAGAGAAAGAAAGGAAATAGAGAAAGAGAAGAAAACGAGAGAGAGAGCGACGAAAATAGAGGAAAGCAGAGAGAGAGAGAGAGAGAGAGAGAGAGAGAGAGGAAATCAGAGAAAGAGATGGAAAATAGAGAGAGACAGACCAAGGGAAATAAAGGAAAGCAGAGGAAGAAAGAAAGAAAAAGCAGATAGAGTGAGACGAAACCAGAGAAAGAAAGAAGAACACACAGAGAAAGAGACGTAAATAGAGAAACAGGAAAGCAGAGAGAGAGTGAGAGAGCGAGAGATAGGTAGAGAGAGAAAGAGAGAGAGAGAGAGGGAGAGGGAAGAAGAGGATAATAGAGAGGGAGGGAGAGAAAATGACAGAGATGAGAGAGAAGCGGAGAAAGAAGAAATCAGAGAGAGAGAATCATACAAAGAATGTCAAAGAGAGAGAACGAGAGAGGACACAGAGGGAGGGAGAGAAAATGACAGAGATGAGAGAGAAGCGGAGAAAGAAGAAATCAGAGAGAGAGAATCATACAAAGAATGTCAAAGAGAGAGAACGAGAGAGGACACAGAGGGAAGGAGAATGTATACGAAAGAGATACAACAATAAGCGAGCATAAAGATCATTAACGGATTAAGTGCGACAAGAATAACAAAGAAAATGAAGTCCGAAAGTTACATCGAACATATCAGAAGCAAGCGCTAACATCCCCTTTTACCTCTCAGGCTCCTTTCAGCGACTCTCACGTTACGTCACGCGTTTCTTTATCCGCGGAATCTTCCAGAGAGAAATATCTGCATGAGGACACGGGAAGGGGAAGGGGTACGAAGCTAGAATCCTTGGCGAAAGGTTTTGTTTATGTTTCGGCGAGGAGGCCGCGTGACTATTAGATACACAGACCTGACCAGGCTCATTCCGTCGAGAGCGTGAATCACTAGAGAGACTCGAAATAAACGCTTCTTAGAGCCAAGCCTCCAGGCTCCAGAACGTTCCTTCCGTTAGTCACAGTAGGGCCTTGGGTGAATAACGACCGCGTGCGAACGAAATCTGCCTATTTGGCGTCTTGGAACTGCAACCTTTCTTTTCTGCGCAGATTGCAACCTTGATTTCAAAAAGACTCTGCATTGATTCTTCAGGAATGCGTTGGCACCATGTGGCTTTGTTTAGATGTTGCTAATCCCGATCAGTGGAAGCTATAGTCCCTGTGGAACTCTTCCCGCCAAAAATGCCAGGTTTGTATTGAGCGCGCCTATCACATGGCGCCTTAGCAGTTGATGGTAATGCGATTGGCTGCTTGACCCACGTGGGCTTAGCCAATCTGTGTCTTTCCCGCGCCAGCGATCGCTCGACAGTTTCTGTGCCAATCGGAAAAGAGGAAAATGTTGTCTGCTTGACGGCGAGCGAATGAGAAGCAGAGCTTGCGTAAACACTGTTGCCACTTCGTAGTTTAATCCTAATCGTTTATGCCTTATTAAAGAATCTTATTTTGCCCAATTTTCGTGTAGTGATTTGTGTGCTGTATGTATATTTCTGCAATCTCGTGTATCTTCCCTCTGCTTCCTTCTAACGTGGCTTTCTTGACTAGGAGAGATTTAAGACCGAAGCGACAAGCGACACAGGACAAGCGAAACTAACCTCTAGAAATTATTTCATTTTATATTTATCGTCCAGTGAACTTCCTTTTCTACATTTAATGCATTTTAATTATTTTTCAGGGTTCTGACCTGGCTGTTGGAAATAATGCGGGAACCGTTATTACATGTAAGTAGACGTTTTATAAGCCATGCTTCAACAATTATAATAACTGTAATAAGTGAAATTTCTCACCAATTAATATAGGTGCCGAGGAGTTCCCAAAGGGGATAACTTTGGGGGTGATGACAGTTTAGTTATGATAAATTAATATATTTGTTCTGGAGGAGATTTCTTCCCCTTTATTTAAATTTCTCAAAAAGCATCTATGTTATGCATAAATATTATCATTTATGTCAATCCTTCCCCCATTATTTTTGTGACATTGACGCTGTCCTCCATGAAGATAGTCTGTGCTTTACCATCTTCTCATGAATATAACACAAATCCTTTCAAAGAAAGGCCTGGGGTAAGGGGTATTATTTTCACTAGTAACTCGAGCATACTATACTTCATACAGAGAGAGAAAACTGCAACTGTATGAAGAAACAGAGAACAGTTTGATACATGTTTGCGATTTCTTTAATAAATTATTTTCAAATAATTAGTCGGATCAAACCTTTACATTGAATTGTTTTTAGTTTCCTGTAAAATCATTTTGAGTTTTCACCAGAATTGTATTTAGTTTTTACTAGAATCATTTTAACTTTCCTGTTGAATTGTTTTCTCTTTATTTGTTTTTTGTTCTCTCTTGAACTGTTTTGTAATTTTCTCTTGAATTGTTTTGTACTTTTCTCTTGAATTGCTTTTTGTTTTATCTTGAATTGCTTTTTGTTTTCTCTTCAATTATTTTTGTTTTTCTTCAATCGCTTTGTAATTTTCTCTTGAATTGCTTTTTTATTTTCTCTTGAATTGTTTTGTAATTTTCTCTTGAATTGTTTTGTAGTTTTCTCTTTAATTGTTTTTTTTATTTTATCTTGAATTGTTTTGTAGTTTTCCCTTGAATTGCTTTTTGATTTCTCTTGAATTATTTTTTGTTTCTCTTGAATTGTTTTGTAGTTCTCTCTTGGATTGTATTTTAATTTTATCTTGAATTGTTTTGTAGTTTTCTCTTGAATTGTTTTGTAGTTTTCTCTTGAATTGTTTTGTAGTTTTCTCTTTAATTGCTTTTTGTTTTCTCTTGAATTGCTTTTTGTTTTCTCTTGAATTATTTTTTGTTTCTCTTGAATTGTTTTGTAGTTTTCTTTTGAACTGTTTTTTTTTTGTTTTCTCTTGAATTGTTTTGTAGTATTCTGCTCAATTGTATTTTATTTTCTCTTGAATTGTTTCTTGTTTTCTCTTGAATTGCTTTTTTTATTTTATCTTGAATTGTTTTGTAGTTTTTTCTTTAATTGTTTTCTATTTTCTCTTGAATTATTTTTTATTATCTCTTGAATTGGTCTGTAGTTTTCTCATGAATGTTTTTTTTGTTTTCTCTTGAATTGATTTTACTTTTCTATTGAATTGTATGATATTTTTTCCTTGAATTGTTTTGTAGTTTTCATTTGAAATGTTTTGTAGTTTTCTCTAGAATTATCTTTAGTTCTCTATTGAATTGCTCGTTGTTTTCTGTTGAATTGTTTATTTTATTTTATCTTGAATTGTTTTGTGGTTTTCTCTAGAATTTCTTTTGGGATTCTCTCGTGATACTGAAGGATCTCATTAGAGATTGAAATCAGATGAATCACTTTAAATTACCCTGTATCATTTTCACTAAAACTCGAGCCCGACCCTGTGGCCGAGTGGTTAGCACATCGCGCTGCGTCGCCAAGGGTACCGGGTTCGAATCCCGCTCGGGCTTGGCTGTTTGTGAATGTCCATTCATCAATTTCATCACTCATCCCCATCTTCGCAAATTAGCCAAGAGGCACAAAACGCGAAGTAAAATAAACTAAATGAATCAATCAATCAATCACTAAAACTCGTATTTCTTTCTGTCCTTAGTTATTGAGAGAGAGTCATGCGCATTGCGTCGAGGTACAGTTTCATTTGTCAACTCCTCATGCGTTAGTGCGTGAAATGAAGGGGTTTTGATTTATCACCAGTTATCCGTGGTGCATACGTGCTTTTGCGCAGTTGTCCACGGGAGAGGACGTCGAGAAGTGCAAGAAAACGCATCCCAGTTTACTTAGCGCAAAGAATGTTTGACGGGGTTGAAAGCTCCAGTTCCAGGCACATCTTGTGCACCTGGTGATTACTCCGGATTAACAAACGCTGCAGCGCTCGGCTGGAGTTTGATTTGGAAGATTCGGTTACAGCCAATGAGGTCACGCCATTGTTCGGTCGGGGAGGACGTCTGATAGGGAAGAAGGCTCCGTCTCCGGGGAGCGAACCCAGTACATCCAATCTTGTGAGCGGCGTGGGTGGCGGTTAAGCTACTGCGATTATTACTGCACGACCCTCGTGACGTAATTGAGTGTTTACTTCGCGGGATCGGACAACAACCTATATTTGTAGACGATCGTGCACACTAATGCAGGGGTTGAGGGGTCATCTAAATTAGATTTTATATAGGTGGAACTCGGAACCGTACATATTACCACTAATATATATTACTAATTCTGTTAATGTATACGCAAAAATGCATATAGCTCATATCCCCGTTTAAGGAAACTCTACTTCTCGTGGGAACGAAGCAGATTCTTGTCTCCAGATCTGACCTAAATTCCACATCTTCCTTCCAAAAGGGTTAATCTTCTGCCCGTCATCTCCCACCTTTCCAGAACAATAGTAGTGGCTATTTCGACCCAAACGTTCATCACCACCTACCGTGCTTGGCGGCAGCCGCTTGCTGTTTTTCAGCCAAAATAGATTCCTCTTCTCAGATAACGTTCATCAGGTTGGGTATGTCGGTAGCAGTTTCTTGAACCTTGGCCTGCATGACCCCGCGGTTCAAATGGAAAGGACCAATCAGAGCTTGCCCCTTCATGTGGGTATTTTGGGAAGTAACGGAGCCCGCGAGGGGAAGTTTTCGTTAACGAGAGAACAGACAGTCGTAGAGGACAGTTCCTTGGAAGGGTTCGGGCACGACAGTTCATTGCAAGTGTTGGAGAAGACTTCGTCCAGAACAGTTCGTAGTGCATTAATTCGGTGCAGCAGTACGCTAGTGATATTCGAGTTGCCCGGAGGAACAGTGCCAGCTGGTCGTCGTGCGAGACAATGTGCATTTGAAGTGTCACTCAAATGACACATCGTGCGATTAGCCCAGACGCGGGCGCAGCAATGCTCTGACAAGTTGCGACTGTGGACAAAGCCAGTGTGACGGGTTCGCGTCCCGGCTACCTAACGGAAGTGTGCGCGGCAACTTTTCTTGTATACCAGGTTAGAGTCCCGGCAGTGGGCACCGCAGGTAAACGGGACCAAGAGTGCAGAATTAAACGTGCGTCGTACTGTCAAGAGAGGAGTAGAAAATAATGTGTATATACAGTGTAAATAAAATGTATATACTGTACACGACGTCTCTATATAAGAGCCCCTTGATTCTTTCCCTGAGATCTGCGGGATTTTGTTGTGTTTTTGCTCCTGCAAACTGAGTCGGCCTCTAAGAACAGAAAGGAAAGTTGAAGTTGCACAGGAGAAGGAGGTAGTTGAAGTGGCTTAGGGCAAGAATGAAGTCGAAGTTGCAGAGGGTGAGGAGGAGGTTGAAATTGCAGAGGACAAGGAGGAAGTTGAAGTACAGAGGGCAAGAGTGAAGTTAATGTTACAGAGGGCAAGGATGAAGTTAAAATTGCAAAGGACAAGAAATAAGTTGAAGTTTTAAGGGACAAGAGATAGTTGAAGTTGAAAAGGGCAAGAGGCAGTTGAAGTTGCAGAGAGAAAGGGACAGTTGAAGTTGCAGAGGGAAAGGGACAGTTGAAGATGCAGAGGGCAAGGGACAGTTGAAGATGCAGAGGGCAAGGGACAGTTGAAGTTGGAAAGGGCAATGGACAGGAAGTTGCAGAGCGCAAAGGACAGTTGAAGTCGCAGAGGGCAAGGGACAGTTGAAGTTGCAAGGTGCTAGGGAGAAGTTGAAGTTGCAGAAGGCAAGGAGATAGTTGAAGTTTCAGAGGGTAAGGAGGAAGTTGAGGCCTTCCTGTAAATCAGCCGAAGTCTTGCGAGAAGAGCGCAATGGGAACAGATCGGGTTCCTGGAATCGTTCGTCAGAATGAAAACTCTGTAATATCCTCTAACCTTGAGTGCAATTTATAAATATGTCCCTTACCAAGCTTGGCTGGATCTGATGCTCATTTTCCATTCTTCGTTGCAAGCTAGGGCCGGGGAATTCTTGGCAGAAATATATGATTTTTACCGGTGCAGGCTCTGTTGAAAATGATAAGAATAAAATGTAACAATCTGCTGAAAAGGAAGGCCAAAAACCCATTCGCTTCTGTTGCCTTCAGTCATTATTCCTTAACCCCCTTTTGTAGCTTCCGATGAAGTGAAAGAAAGCCCTTTTCTCCCTTCATGCTACGAATATTCAGTCTCTTCGTGTGTTTATGAAGCTGAAGGTTATCCATCAACAAAACAATCGAGTGTGTTTACTCCTCCTAATTTTTAATATATCAATTGACAGATATATCACTAAGTACTCTTTTTGGTAAAACTATCAAAGCCGGTAAACAGATTTCTTCAAATTTACTTACGGAATTGAGTTTCTGTGTAATTTCGGAAGGTCGTAGAAGTGTTTTCTCGCATTTTTCAATGTATTTGGCCGCTAATTCATGTATTTTTCTATAATAATGTCCGTCCGATGCACGAAAGCTGTTGCTTGCATTTCCAGCCATGTACTTGAACCGGATGTTGCGAGCATCTGATGACGTAATCCCCGGTAAGTGTTTCCAAACACGCAGTTTTTTCACTATATTGCCCAACCTAAAGCAACCTAACCTAACCTTACCGTGATGGTGCGTGGGGCTATCGTGAATGGTTTTTGGGGCTATTCGGGAATGGTTTTTGGGGTTATTCGTGGATGGTCATACTATCCCGAATGATTTTTGGGGCTATGCGTGAATGGTTTTTGGGGCTATGCGGGAATAGTTTTCGGGGCTATGCGGTAATTTTTCTGTTAAGAAGGTTGAAACACTGCTTTGCAGTTTGAAACACAACGCTAGTCAACATTTGCCCGACATTTTGCGTGTTCAGGAAGCGAGTTAAAAAAAAGCGAAATCACTTGTTAAACAATCTTTCACAATGCAGAATAAGTAAGTACGAATGTCAACAATTACAGAATAAACGAGTTTCAGACAATTCCCAGCTTTGATAGTTTTACCCTCTTTTTTTACCCTTAAATCTAATTTGTTGAAGCAAATACTAATGGGAAGGAAGATTTCAGGGTGAGTACTTCTGCTAATAAACTTTTCTTGGAAATTGTCTGCATTTTTTTCTTTTCTAAAAAGGTTATTTGAATTGCACTTACACCTCTTGAAATCTAGGATATACAGCAATGCGTTATATTCATCCAGTGTTTTTTCTTGTTTTATGGTGCTCTCTGTTATCTACTTTTTAGTTACATGCAATTACCGTATTTATGCATCTTTCATCTACAAGTTTACAGGGCATAGCATAATGAGTAACTAAATTTTAAAGTAAGTTTAAGTAACTGGCTCGAGTGGACAGATCCAAATGTTAGAGGACAAGTAGGTAGAACCATGCGCAAAAGTTTGCTGTTTCATATCTGTAATTCGTTTGTTTACTATCACTCTCTCTCTTTTTTTTTCTTTTTTACGACGATGGCGATACTTCACTTGAAACTTGAATACTCTATCAGCAGCAAACGATTTTCACGGAACCTGCTTCCTCGTCTGCGTTCCGCTTGCAGCCGTCTCCCCTGTTTGGCCACTGGACTCGTCCATTTAGCGCATGCGTCCATGGTCACAATTAATACAGATCGACTATACATACTGCTCTATTCATTTCGTACATACACTTTTTCTACACGATACGAATTCTTATGAACGTAAGTACGTACATATCCTAAAGACATCCTCAATATTTATGAGCAGGGAACGGATTTATATATACCAAAATACTATTAGATATGTAAATATATACGAGGCGTATTTTTAAAGTAAGTACCGTTTTGAATTTCCGCCGCTGCAGCGCTGCGGTCGGTGTCCCGTCCATGCGCACTGTGTACCTACATCTGTTGGCAAGCCACAGACGCCATTGCGGCAACAATCGATCGTGTATACATTTGCTTTTGCGTATATAAAATGCCTCCGCCGATTGAGAATCCCGCCGACTGTGAAATACGCGCTGTTATTCGTTTTCTTAGTGCTTAAGGCGTGAAAGCAGTTGAAATTCACCGTCAGATTTGTGAAGTGTACGGACAAAACATTATGAGTGATGGAATGGTACGCAAATGGGTAAGAGCTTTCAAAGATGGCCGAAAGAATGTTCATGACGAGGAACGGAGTGGGCGACCCTCAGTGATCACTGTCGATTTGGTGCAGAAAGTCGACGAAAAAGTGAAAGAGAACAGACGCTTCACGGTTTCTTCGTTATCAGAGGAGTTCCCTGAAGTTTCAAGAAGTGTTATCTACGAAATTGTTACCGAACGCTTAACCTATCGAAAATTGTGCTCACGATGGGTACCAAAAATGTTAACTGAGGCGCACAAAAGCAAACGTTTAGGTAGCGCCTTGACTTTTCTTGTCAAGATCTCATCGCATCATTTGGCTGGGAACAATTTGATCATCCTCCATACAGCCCCGATCTAGCGCCCAGTGACTACCACGTGTTTCTGCAACTGTAGAAGCATCTCGGAGGTCAGCACCACGATGACGACGATAGCCTCAAAACGGCCGTGTTGCAGTAGCTGTCAACTCAGGCGGCAAACTTCTATGACGACGGAATACAAAAGCTTGTTGTTCGATATGATAAGTGCCTTAATATTGGTGGCAATTATGTGGAAAAGTAGATAGAGGGGTGGTCTTTCATGTAACAATAAAATTGTTACAAAAAGTTTACTTTTTTTGTACATATCAAAACGGTACTTACTTCAAAAATACGCCTCGTATTTATTTATTTTAATCAAAATATGGAAGTAAATATTGTCTTACAATTGTGGAAAATGGCTATTTTCATTAAGCAAGCGCCTCTCCTAGATAAATATAATGCTTTAGGCTTACATGACATTAATTATAATGCAAGATTCAAATATAAAATGTGCTTTATTTTCTGTTACCAAAGCAATGGATTACCAAACTTCATTTTAGGTAATGAAATGTTTGTCTCCTCTTGTTGTCTCTTAAGACAGATTTGCTTGACTGAAACTGCGTTCAATATCGCATGCATTAGTGGGAGTGTATTTAAAATATGCAGTGGATTTAACAGCGAAAGCTTGAGCTTGAGTAGGGGAATATCTTCGTTTGTAAACATTTATTTGCTATTTATTTATTTTACCCTGATTTTAGCTAATTTTCCAAGGGGGAAAGATCCAAAAAATCCAATTTTTACCACTTTTATAGTATAAAAAATAATTATGTCATTAATTATGTCATTAATTATGCCATTTTCCACAATTGTAAGACAATATTTACTTCCATATTTTGATTAAAATAAATAAATACGAGGCGTATTTTTGAAGTAAGTACCGTTTTGATATGTACAAAAAAAGTAAACTTTTTGTAACAATTTTATTGTTACATGAAAGACCACCCCTCTATCTACTTTTCCACATAATTGCCACCAATATTAAGGCACTTATCATATCGAACAACAAGCTTTTGTATTCCGTCGTCATAGAAGTTTGCCGCCTGAGTTGACAGCTACTGCAACACGGCCGTTTTGAGGCTATCGTCGTCATCGTGGTGCTGACCTCCGAGATGCTTCTACAGTTGCAGAAACACGTGGTAGTCACTGGGCGCTAGATCGGGGCTGTATGGAGGATGATCAAATTGTTCCCAGCCAAATGATGCGATGAGATCTTGACAAGAAAAGTCAAGGCGCTACCTAAACGTTTGCTTTTGTGCGCCTCAGTTAACATTTTTGGTACCCATCGTGAGCACAATTTTCGATAGGTTAAGCGTTCGGTAACAATTTCGTAGATAACACTTCTTGAAACTTCAGGGAACTCCTCTGATAACGAAGAAACCGTGAAGCGTCTGTTCTCTTTCACTTTTTCGTCGACTTTCTGCACCAAATCGACAGTGATCACTGAGGGTCGCCCACTCCGTTCCTCGTCATGAACATTCTTTCGGCCATCTTTGAAAGCTCTTACCCATTTGCGTACCATTCCATCACTCATAATGTTTTGTCCGTACACTTCACAAATCTGACGGTGAATTTCAACTGCTTTCACGCCTTAAGCACTAAGAAAACGAATAACAGCGCGTATTTCACAGTCGGCGGGATTCTCAATCGGCGGAGGCATTTTATATACGCAAAAGCAAATGTATACACGATCGATTGTTGCCGCAATGGCGTCTGTGGCTTGCCAACAGATGTAGGTACACAGTGCGCATGGACGGGACACCGACCGCAGCGCTGCAGCGGCGGAAATTCAAAACGGTACTTACTTTAAAAATACGCCTCGTATATATTTACATATCTAATAGTATTTTGGTATATAAAAATCCGTTCCCTGCTCAAAAATATTGAGGATGTCTTCAGGATATGTACTTACGTACATAAGAATTCGTATCGTGTAGAAAAAGTGTATGTACGAAATGAATAGAGCAGTATGTATAGTCGATCTGTATTAATTGTGACCATGGACGCATGCGCTAAATGGACGAGTCCAGTGGCCAAACAGGGGAGACGGCTGCAAGCGGAACGCAGACGAGGAAGCAGGTTCCGTGAAAATCGTTTGCTGCTGATAGAGTATTCAAGTTTCAAGTGAAGTATCGCCATCGTCGTAAAAAAGAAAAAAAAAGAGAGAGAGTGATAGTAAACAAACGAATTACAGATATGAAACAGCAAACTTTTGCGCATGGTTCTACCTACTTGTCCTCTAACATTTGGATCTGTCCACTCGAGCCAGTTACTTAAACTTACTTTAAAATTTAGTTACTCATTATGCTATGCCCTGTAAACTTGTAGATGAAAGATGCATAAATACGGTAATTGCATGTAACTAAAAAGCAGATAACAGAGGGCACCATAAAACACGAAAAAACACTGGATTAATATAACGCATTGCTGTAAATCCTAGATTTCAAGAGGTGTACGTGCAATTCATATAACCTTTTTAGAAAAGAAAAAAAATTGAGACAATTTCCAAGAATAGTTTATTGGCAGAAGTACCCACCCTGAAATCTTCCTTCCCATTAATATTTGCTTCAACAAATTGGATTTAAGGGTAAAAAAAGTTCCTTGTGATGCGTTTTTAAAATAATATATGGAAAATTAAATAAAATTAAAAGCGATACTGAAGTACTTTATATTATTTAATAAATAGGTTCTACTTATTAATCATAAAAAGTCCAATAAATAATTTTATTAGCCCACTATTATAATTAATTTATAAACAAATATAGAGATAATCATTAATTTAAAAATATTTTTTTCAACTTTCGAATTTGTTTGTATTCGATTGTTTGTATTTTTCACAATATAAGATTTTAACCATTTTTCTTGGTCAAATTTTAACCCCTGATGGACTTTGGTAAGTTTCATACCTTGCTCCAAGTAATATTGCAACAGTCGATAGTGAAGCACATAATTTGTTTTGTTCTCAAATGATAATATTAATTTTGTTTCCTCTGTACTTGGGACCTTCTGAGAAACTGGTGCCATAGCTAATCCGTGGTGATAGTCATGGAGATCAGATGGATATTATAAATCAACTTCCAAAAAACAACCTTTTGGATGATCTTTAGACCAATTTTTAGGAAATCCCTATCTTCAAGTTCTTTCTTGCTCATCCATTCGTAATTACCGATTGGCAGTGATTGAGTCATCGCATAACCATTTAAATTGTTCATATCAACATAAAATATGTATTTAGATGGTTTGTTAGGATCATAGTTAGGTAAATATTAATTGTTAGCTTTTGCATGTCTTAAAGGACACTGCACTATACCACCACGTTTAGCAGATTCAGCAAACATAAATTGGTCAATTTTATTGATGAGACCAATTTCAACTTTAGTATTTAAAAGCATGGCCTGCCAGGATAAACCGAGTGTTGTATACCTGAATACAGGATCTAGTTCATATAATTTAAAACAACGTTCTCGAAAACTTTCGAATACATCAGCCAACTGGAGAGTATCCAAAATCAAGTAGTTGTCATGGTAATCCCCCATTGTTTTGCAATTTAGTATTTTCCAGATTCTCTGTGCTATATTGATAATCTTCCTCGCTACATTCTTTATCATCAAGTTTGTTATAAAATTTATCTATCGATGGTAACTGTGTGTCATTGAATTTTTCAAAATTGTCCATGTAATCATATGGGTAGACCCCTTTTCTTTTCAGCAATTCTATCTTATCCTCACCAAAATATTCTTTTGTATGAACAAATTCCTCGTTGGTTAATTGACTTACCAGAGTAGCTAAACTGCTAGAAAGAAACTGATATGAATCCAGGAATCTAAGATCAACTTTTTTTCCTTCTTTCTTTCCTTTTTCTAATTTGATAGTTTTTTCTATTGCAATATATTTATCTTTACTGCGTGGTATAATATTGATATTCTCTGTATCATATCCTAATTCTTTGATAAATAAATGTGCATCAAAATTTTGCAAATTGTGAATAAATATTGGAATGAAGCTAGGTTTCTTTATTTGCAAATTACATCAATTACAAATTGTATGGATATATTCTCCATTAAAATGGTTGTGGTGTTTATTTTTTTCACTATCAGAAATAAAATATTTATTACAGTATTTACAACTTAAACTATTATCATGTTCCTGTTGTTGTTGTGGTGTAAAATCGTTCATTGATTTTTCATCATCTTGTAAAATTGGACCATATTTTTCTCCCCACTCTCGAAGTTTTTGAATAAATTTTTCAGCTGCATCTTCACCTCGATAAAAATATAGTTCTTCTGGAGTATTTTGTTAATATGTTTTTACTAATTTTAGTGCAAAGCCACATGCTTTATGTTTAGCTGTATGTGTTGTACTTGTTGCATTCGAATCTGGAAAACATGTTGCTATTGTTTCTTGTATTGTTTCAAAATCAGCATAGATTGCAAATGGATGTTTTACCAATGATTTGTAATTACTAAATTTTATATTTTTAGATGAAAAATCATAAGCCCCAGGAGGGTGGAGAGAACAATATTTAATATGTTCCTTTAATTTCTCTTCACGTGTTTTCCCATATTTTCCATCAAATTTTGTAAAGCATCGATCACATATTGTTATTTTACCATGATCTGATGTTACTTGACTATGTACCAATCGTCCTAGATCCTGTATGAGACAATAGTGTTTCTTGTTTCTCTCTGTAACATATAATAAATGTATAACACGTGTACCATCTGCTGCTGGATAGTGGCGCAGTACACAAATATCTTCTTCATCAGTACCATAAACTTGCACAGCTATTTGTTGATTCTTTATATTGTTTTTCAAATTTACTAATATCTGAGATATCTATTGGATATTTTATGCCTGACATAGGTTTTTTAAACTCTGCTATATACTCAGGATAATTGTAATTAGAGGTACGATATTTATTGTTAGATGCTGGAGACACTAAAGAAACATTTATTATCTTTATTTTGAATATTTATTACAGCATTTTTGTCTTTAATGTGGTCAGGTAAATAAATATAACTAGATCCCCCAACTAGGTAACATCTTGCTATTTTCAACTCAAGTTTATGGTTTGTATCACAAAGTGACCAACCCGAACCTTTTCCTTGGAACTTTTGTTGTGCTAACTTAAGTTCTTCACATGCTTCATTATATTTATCATACAAACGATTAATATCGTTAGTAATAGCCTTATTAGTAATGTATATCTTTTTTTTAATGTTTATTGTATTTTATGCTACATTATGGGTAATTAATGTATCTTCATGTTTGCGAGAGTTCACTATACGAATTTGTATTTCTAAACATGTATAGATGTCAGTTTTGTTGTAGTATCCTTTTGTAGATAGTGAGTGATTCATCTGTACTTTAATCTGTGTTCTCAAAAATAGTATAAAAGCGAGGATATCGCGTAAGAATCATCACACTTTTTCGCCACGGATCGACGAAGCTTTTAAAACTTAAAAAGAACTCCTCGGTGTTGTGCATACATCTTGGTATGGTAGTTCGGGGCGCAAGCTAGGCCTATGTGAACATAGGTACGCCGATAGCCATGCATTGATGATATGCACAATACTGCAACCATTCTACGTCAAATAATAAAGTTAGCCTAAAGATTAATTTGGAAATAAAAGGCTAAAGAGCAAATATTGGCTCAGTTATCATTGCATATCTCTTGGTGTGGTAGTTCGGGGCGCAAGCTAGGTCTATGTGATCATAGGCTTGCCGATAGCCACGCATTGAGTTTTATGCGTTTTAATTGAGTCAATTCATCGACAAAGCGAAATCCTCGCCTTCGTCTCAAGTATAGTTGCATTATAATTGCAATAAATAAAGAATAAAACTTTTCAGTTTATACATACGGCAGTAATGTGGTTTTATTTCTCTGTGCTGTGAATATTGTCTTTGCCTAACACTATCCCTGTACCTGAGAGGAGTCTGTGTACTTCACCGAGTCTCATCGTTCACCGCTGAGTATTATTAAGTTAATATTAATAGTAAAATAATACGACGCGTGAAGTAATTGTGCTTAGAACGTGTCACTAGATAAGGAAGTTAAGTTCTCCGTGCATATAGCACCGTGCCATGAAGGCATTTTTAGGGTCACACACATTCTCGAGCTCGACCATTTTGGAGGTGATGTAATCATCACCACGCTCCGGTCGCCTTTACCCCCAGGTATCCAAGGCTGGGTGAGCTCCAGAGACGCTTTAAGGGTTTCCGAACTTAGGTGTATCCCGGGAATCGAACCCAGGTCTCCCGCCTGGCAGTCAGACGCCATACCGACTATATCACCGCGGATCCCATGTGAACATACAAGTCCGTACCCTGCGTATGAGTCTTTTTGTTCGGAACGATTTTTCTGTCCTATACACCAACATATGCGTGGTTACAAACAAGTGGGCACTCATATTGTGTATTTGTACAGTTATATCTTGCCTAGATTTCGAAGTATTTCCGTTGTGGATTTATGAGAAAACCATATTGTACGTCCTCTTCACAGCGAGTAGTGTACGGAGGAGAAGAGACGCATTTTCACCCCATGTTGCCAATCAAGTAATTCCACTGACCACGCTATAGTTATTGGTTTCATTTCATTAAGTGTTTCACGTCAAACGTTTTTCCGACTTATCAGATTTTTCTAAGAACAAAATAACAGTTTCCCCCCCCCCCTCTAGTTTCATACCATGACCTATTGCAATTCAATCTTCGTTTCACCATTATCTTGAGGTGAATTTGGACCAATGATATTTCTAGACAATGGAGACTGTTCCTACTATTGTACGTTGACATTTCAAACGGTCCAGTGTGTTATTAACGGTTGCGTTTCGGGGGAAATGTATTTACGCACAACATTTCTGAAGAAATCATGTTCTAAGATAAACTTCCTTTCACCTTGGTCAACCTATTTAACGTTTCTGCAGATCTAGGTACGGGAAAAGCATCTGCAATAATGAAATAATTTTCACTTCCCCTTCCCCGTGCCTACCTGTACGCAAAACAATTTGATATTCAACTGCATAAAATGTTTAAAGCTCAATTTACTTGAACCGACCTCCTGGTCGGAGTGGTTAGCACAGCGCGCTACGACGCCAGGGGTCTCTGGTTCGAATCCCGGCCTCGGCATGGGTGTTTTGCAAGTGTCCCTTCATCAATTTCATCATATCATCACTCATCCTCATCTCAGCGATTAGCCAGAGAAGCGAAGTAAAGTGAACCAAATCAGTTAATCACTCAAGGTTATTGTGTAGGTAAGAGGTAAAGAAGGCCACATCTGGGGTTATTTAATCTATGCTGGCAACACTGGAGGTCCACAAGTGCGTTTACAGAGATGGAAAACGTCCCTTCATATACCATAGGATCATATGAAAATTGTAATCCTTGTCTAATTTTTCGTTAATGTCTCCAATGAATTACACACATATATACAAACAAATCGATGAACAGTCATGTATTAAAAAAATGGGATTCGGACGATTGAATTCATATTTTCTGAAACGACAGTGAGCAAAAATTTATAATAAACTTTTTAACTGGTACATCTTCACTCTGCACCCTTGTAGATTGACAACCCACAGCACACCGTAAATGTACTGGTTGCATACTATCTTAACTCTACTATGAGCAGAACAAAGCATGACTTTCCGTTGCTGAATTGATGTGTGTGGTGGTAATTCTGCTCACAACACTATAATAAAACATGGTTATTATTTATTCATTTATTTACTTTCCCCACCCAGAAATTTTCATGGTACCATAACGATACTTTTGAAGAGGATCAGGTTTTTGTTCTTCGATTCTTAGCGATCAATTTTCTGGAAGTTTTTGTAAAATCCACTTTGAACACACAAGCGCTTCAGGACTGGACCTACAGTTTAAGTAGGATTCAAGCCACTATGTGGCTCCACCGAGCACACACACACACACATACATACAAACACACATTATAAATATTTTATTTAGTTTAAATTTAGTTTGGCGAATTTAAAAGTAGTAATACATTTTATCCTTGACATTCATATGTTGGTATATTTTACAAAAATATAAAAAACATATGTAGGTGTGTATTTTATACACACACCATGCCGGTCCCCGTGGCGGAGTGGTTAGCACATCGCGCTACGACGCCAGGGTTCCGGATTCGAATCTCATAAGGTCTATTCCAAACGCGAGAGGGGAAGCAAGCAGAAGCGCCAGCCAAACTACACTGTGATATTTCGTTTATATAGATTTGCTTGCATTCTTCGCTATTCTTAAGATGCTTCTCCCTCCCTTCCTGTAAGTTTTAATGCCCGCTTTCCTAAGCACTGTACATATCTTTTTTGTGGTCTTCCCCATACTCCTTATTACAAACCTCCTCTCTTTTTCTTTCTCTTCCTCTTTTTCGTTGTCTTCCAATTTTGCCCTGCCCCTTTTCTTCCTTCTTCTATTTATGTCCAGTCTATCCTGCTTCTCATAAACGTTACGTTTAGTTTATATTTTTAATAAAATAAATTACTGCCTTGATCAGCATATTGAGTTTTTCATATCATGGAAACAAGGCTTAATGGTGTTAGAATGAAATAGAATAAATATGAATTTTAGTACAATAAGTGAACAAAATGTAAGAAGAAAATGAAAATGAGAAACAAGAACAGTTGTCCCGGATAGCCACTCATCTGTTGGATCGGGTAGAAAAGTTTACGCAAGAATATAATAATAGTAAGAATACCTTGCGATAAATTGTTTTTTTATTACTTTATAATAGTTATTAACAGTGCTTTTTTCTGGGAAGATAGATTCTGTAATCTTCAAGTTGGTTGTTATTGTGTTCATCATAAGAACTACTCTAAATATTGTGGTATGTTCATAAATGATCGCGCTTCCTTATAATTACACACTTATTTCTTCCGTTAAAATAAAATCTTAATATCTCCATTCTCACCTATATAAAGGCTTGTTCTGCCGTTGTGTACGGTCTTGTGTACCGCTACGTACCATTCTTTGTATCGTTGCGTACCGCTTTGCGTACCATTGCGTATCACTAGAAAAAAGCTCTGCTTAACATTGTATAATAATAATAATCGTGATAATAATAATTATTGCTGTTATTATTTTTACTATTCAATGGCCTGATCGCGAATTTTATTTTTTCCAGTCAACTTGTGAATGCTGTTTCATTTCTTGCTCTCTGATTGGCTGTTGGAAAGTTACGGTGCTGTGATTGTGAGAATGTCTTATTTTCTATTTTTAGCGCAAATTTGCTGTTTTTTAATGTAACCTTACCTAACCTAACGTACAGCGCAAACAAGACATTCTGACAATCACAGCACCGTAACTTTCCAACAGCCGATCAGAGAGCAAGAAATGAAACAGCATTCACAAGTTGACTGGAAAAGGAAAATGCGCGGCCTGATCCTCCTACAATAGTTTTTGACGACGCTCATTCACTCGGCATCTTTCTCTTTCAGCGTACACTCCACCAACACCTCCTCAAGGCACGGGCCAGCATCGCTACATGTGCGTCATCTACAAGCAGACTGCAGCCTCGGAGATTTCCGTTCCCCAAAGCCGAGGCAAGTTCAATGTTGGGTCGTGGGCCGAGAGCAACCAGCTTTGCGGCCCGCAGGCAGGAACCCAGTTCAAGACCCAGTATGAGTAACGTGGATGTTAAGAAGCCTCACGATTCATCACTGAAATTAATTATGGTGCTATTGCTCTCTGTTGCTCTTGCTCCTTGTTGCTTTTTTAAAGTCCATTGCGTTGAAGCCAATTTACTTTACTGGTGTTTTTAACTTTCTGTTCGTGAGTTGATGATAATAAAGCTTGCTGAGTTAAATGGCGTGTTTCTAGTTTGAATAAGTGTTTACTTATCTTCTTTCACTTAGGCTAAGATGTTGTAGTAATATGTTAAGGACTCATAATTATCTGTAGGAAATCTTCAATGTGCGGTAGTGTTGCGACTTGTCCAGAAGACAACCCTTCTGCTTCAGAAGACGACTTGTATACCCTAACAGACGACTTTTATGACCAAGAAGGTGACTTATATGCCCAGAAGTGATTTGTGTGCTCTCACCAGACAATCTTTATATTCCAGCAGACATTTGCATGCATCAGACGACGACTTGTATACCCCAGAAGACAACTTGTATGCCTCAATAAACGACTTGTATACTCCAGAAATCAACTTGTATACCTCAGAAGACAACTTGTATGCCTCAGAAGACAACTTGTATGCCTCAATAGACGACTTGTATACTCCAAAAGTCAACTTGTATGCCTCAATAGACGACTTGTATACTCCAGAAGACAACTTGTATGTCTCAGAAGTCAACTTGTATGCATCAATAGACGACTTGTATACTCCAGAAGTCAACTTGTATGCCTCAGAAGACAACTTGTATGCCTCAATAGACGACTTGTATACTCCAGAAGTCAACTTGTATGCCTCAGAAGACAACTTGTATGCCCCAGAAGACAACTTGTATGCCTAAGAAGACAACTTGTATGCCTCAGAAGACAACTTGTATGCCCCAGAAGCCAACTTGTATGCCTCAATAGACGACTTGTATACTCCAGAAGTCAACTTGTATGCCTCACAAGACAACTTGTATGCCCCAGAAGTCAACTTGTATGCCTCAATAGACGATTTGCATACTCCAGAAGTCAACTTGTATGCCTCAGAAGACAACTTGTGTGCCCCAGAAGACAACTTGTATGCCTCAGAAGACAACTTGTATGCCCCAGAAGACTACTTGTATGTCTCAATAGACGACTTGTATACTCCAGAAGTCAACTTGTATGCCTCAGAAGACAACTTGTATGCCCCAGAAGACAACTTGTATGCCTCAATAGACGACTTGTATACTCCAGAGTCAACTTGTATGCCTCAGAAGACAACTTGTATGCCCCAGAAGACAACTTGTATGCCTCAATAGACGACTTGTATACTCCAAAAGTCAACTTGTATGCCTCAGAAGACAACTTGTATGCCTCAGAAGACAACTTGTATGCACCAGAAGTCAACTTGTATGCCTCAATAGACGACTTGTATACTCCAGAAGTGAACTTGTATGCCTCAGAAGACAACTTGTATGCTCCAGAAGACAACTTGTATGCCTCAATAGACGACTTGTATACTCCAGAAGTGAACTTGTATGCCTCAGAAGACAACTTGGACAACTTGTATGCCCCAGAAGACAACTTGTATGCCTCAATAGACGACTTGTATACTCCAGAAGTCAACTTGTATGCCTCAGAAGACAACTTGGACAACTTGTATGCCCAAGAAGACAACTTGTATGCATCAATAGACGACTTGTATACTCCAGAAGTCAACTTGTATGCCTCAGAAGACAACTTGTATGCCTCAGAAGACAACTTGTATGCCTCAATAGACGACTTGTATACTCCAGAAGACAACTTGTAGTATGCCTCAGAAGACAACTTGTATGCCCAAGAAGACAACTTGTATGCCTCAATAGACGACTTGTATACTCCAGAAGTCAACTTGTATGCCTCAATAGACGACTTGTGTACTCCAGAAGTCAACTTGTATGCCTCAGAAGACAACTTGTATGCACCAGAAGACAACTTGTATGCCTCAATAGACGACTTGTATACTCCAGAAGTCAACTTGTATGCCTCAATAGACGACTTGTATACTCCAGAAGTCAACTTGTATACCCCAGAAGACAATATTTATTTATTTATTTATTTATTCGTTTGCAATCTCCAATTATAGGAAAGCTTACATATACAGGGTGTTTCTAAAGGTCGTTTACAACGCTTGGGAGGTGATTCCTCACACGAAAACAAGCAAAAAGTCTAAGTTCCATTTTTACGACTGAGGCTTCGTTTCCGAGATAGGAGCCTCGCAAAAGGTGACAAAGTGAACGTCACACCTGACTGGGACGAATACTATAACAGATAGAGAGGCGGTTCCAAGGGAATCATAAAGGAATCGTATGTGCTCAGTCCGGAAGTCACTATGAAAAGTTCACTGCACGCATGCGCAATGGAGTCCTCAAAGGAATTGGGGATTTCCAGCAAGAACAATGCATGGAAAAGGTATGTAACGCAGCAAGAAGGACCGTGACAATGAGAAATGCGTTAAAGACAACACATCCCGACCTCAAACATCAAAACATGAGCACCGAACACAAAATCCGAAAAGTTGAGCACGGTTGCATACCCCAGTTACACGCGAGGAATGAACGAATCATGTCATGTGGCATACGAGAGACACATTACTCCACCAGGAGGAGGGAAAGAAAAACACAATATCAGATGATTGCGACAACGTGTATTTTTACACGCGACAACTACGTAGTATCCCCCCCCCCACACACACAACAAACAACAAATGCTACAATATCTTACGCACAGACAGTCCGTGTCACTGTACACCAACTGAAGATGTCACTTTCACCACACAAAGGGGGTGGGGAGCAATACCAAGAGTGTTCTCACTGGTATTTACCGAGGGCAATAATCACAGACGGTTTTCAAAATGTCTGCCGTTTACTTCTACGCAGATATGACAGCGACGAATCAAGGATTGTCGAGTACGAGCAAACAAGCCAGGTGTATCTGCTACCGTCGCGGCGGCGACGTTGATGCGAGCAACGAGGTCCTCAGCTGATGTGACAGGTGTGTCATATACGAGGGTTTTCATTTCTCCCCAGAAGAAAAAATCGAGAGGGTTGAGATCTGGCGACCTCGGTGGCCAAGGCACAGGCTCATCCCTACCAATGAACCTATTGCGAAATACGTCATGCAGGAAATGTCGTACATTACAATCGAAATGAGCTGGTGCACCATCGTGTTGGTACCACATTTCTTGCCGCAGTGCCAAAGGTACGGTCTCCAACAGTTCAGGCAGAACCTCACTAAGAAATGCATGATACGTGCAACCATTCAGGCGAACAGGGAGAATGTATGGTCCAATTAAATGATCATGTACTATCCCGCACCACACATTCACTGAAAACCTGTGCTGGTGATGGGCCACAAAAAGTGCATGTGGGTTGTCAAAGTCCCATACATGACTGTTTCTACTATTGAAGACATCCATCCTGGTGAAAATGGCTTCATCTGTCCACAATACGTTTGCCCCGAAGTGAGGGTTTATGTCCAGCTGATGCAACAACCATTGGCAAAACTCCATACGAGGGCGAAAGTCAGGAGGTAACAGTTCTTGTACTTTCTGCAGTTTAAAAGGGTGCATTCCTTCCTCTGACATCACTCGCCAAACATACACATGAGACGTGTTTCGTGCCCGAGCGAGCACTCGCGTACTGGTGCCAGGATGTTCTGCGACCGCTGTTAACACATCTTCTGCAAACTGATGTGTACGTACACTTCGGGGTCTTCCAACTTCTTGCCGCGGTGGTAACACTGACCCTGTTTCCCGCAGTCGACTGCCCACTACCTGAAAGAAGGTGTGAGACGGTAAACGTCTATGTGGAAAGCGTTCTCCATAAAGACGCCTTGCCTCACGGCTATTACCACGTGCCTCCCCATACATGAGATGCATGTCTGCTAGCTGCTGGGTCGTATACGCAGCCATGTGTGTAATAGGGAGCTGGAACTGCAAAGTATTGTTTTTGTTTAACACTGGCACACTGCACAAATTGGCCGTATCACCGTACGAACACCACAGACCAATTGTGAACCAACCCTTCGAGCTCCTCTCGCGGGAACAGCAGTCATGAAGGTCAAACGTAGACTACGAGAGCCAGACTTGCCTGTGCAGCGCTTCCAAAACTGGTCTCTTTTACGTCACAATGATCGCGTGCGAACACTTTTGGTATTGCTCCCACCCCCTTTGTGTGGTGAAAGTGACATCTTCAGTTGGTGTACAGTGACACACACTGTCTGTGCATAAGACATTGTAGCATTTGTTGTTTGTTGTGTGTGTGTGGGGGGGGGGGGATATTACGTAGTTGTCGCGTGTAAAAATACACGTTGTCGCAATCATCTGATATTGTGTTTTTCTTTCCCTCCTCCTGGTGGAGTAATGTGTCTCTCGTATGCCACATGACATGATTCGTTCATTCCTCGCGTGTAACTGGGGTATGCAACCGTGCTCAACTTTTCGGATTTTGTGTTCGGTGCTCATGTTTTGATGTTTGAGGTCGGGATGTGTTGTCTTTAACGCATTTCTCATTGTCACGGTCCTTCTTGCTGCGTTACATACCTTTTCCATGCATTGTTCTTGCTGGAAATCCCCAATTCCTTTGAGGACTCCATTGCGCATGCGTGCAGTGAACTTTTCATAGTGACTTCCGGACTGAGCACATACGATTCCTTTATGATTCCCTTGGAACCGCCTCTCTATCTGTGATAGTATTCGTCCCAGTCAGGTGTGACGTTTACTTTGTCACCTTTTGCGAGGCTCCTATCTCGGAAACGAAGCCTCAGTCGTAAAAATGGAACTTAGACTTTTTGCTTGTTTTCGTGTGAGGAATCACCTCCCAAGCGTTGTAAACGACCTTTAGAAACACCCTGTATTCAAATAATAAACATATAAGGGTGTAGATTACATATAAACACACACTTACACACACACACACACACACACACACACACACACACACACACACACACACACACACACACACAAACGCATTATACACACAAGATAATAAGTGAAGTACTACAGGAGAAACATACATACATCCAACCATATTCATTGTTCAGAACATAACCTTTACATAGTATTGAACGGAAAAATTAATAAAATAGAATAAAATAAAATAGCATTGAAGGTAAAATAATTTCAGAATAATGGAAAATAATGCACAGTACAGTAGAAAACAATGCACAGTAGAATGGATTCACATATGTATATCTAGTCTTTTTCAAACATTGGTTTTAAAGTTTTTAGATACATGGGAAAGTGACAGACTGAAATCCAGATTTTCATGCTTTGTAGAAATATTATTATATGCAGAACACGACTTGCATACCCCAGAAGTCAACTTGTATGTCGCAAAAGTCGACTCACATGCTCAGAAGGCAACTTATATACCTCATTAGACGACTTGTATACCCCGGAAGACGACTTTTATGCCTCAGAAGACGCCCTACATGTTTCAGTAGACATCCTCTATGTCCCAGAAGACGATTTTTATGCCACAGCAGACGACTTGTATGTCCCAGAGGGCGATTTGTATGTCCCAGAACTCCCAGAAGACGACTTTTATGCCTCAGCAGATAACCTGTATGTCCCAGAAGACAACTTTTATGCCACAGCAGACGACTTGCATGTCCCAGAAGACGACTTGTATACCCCAGAGGACGATTTGTATGTCCCAGAACTCCTAGAAGACGACTTTTATGCCTCAGCAGATAACCTGTATGTCCCAGAAGACGACTTGTA
The DNA here is from genome assembly GCF_977018435.1 of Lepisma saccharinum. Classification (NCBI taxonomy): domain Eukaryota; kingdom Metazoa; phylum Arthropoda; class Insecta; order Zygentoma; family Lepismatidae; genus Lepisma; species Lepisma saccharinum. The sequence continues at coordinate 12,299,968 of NC_139249.1, forward strand.
ATACCCCAGGGATGACTTGTATGTCCCAGAAGACAACAGAACCATGACAGTTTCAGCTCAATAAGGCTGAGGCAGGGAAGGAGAGAAGATATCCAACGTCATATCCCCTCCACTTTCGTCCTCGCTTCCAACGTCTCCGCGCTGATCCTAAAACATACATCCAGTTGTACCAAACTTCCTTGAATTTCACTGTATTGGTATACGGTCATTGCTGTTTCCCGCTTGTAGTTTTGTTTTAAATCCTACTTATCACCATTCACAATATTACCGAATGTTCACATCCCTGTATCGAAATCAAACTTGAAAATTACAATTAGTTTCTATTAATTAAGCGTAGGGATGTGACGACCTCATCGCTCAGAGGCGTGTTCACCGCAGTTAGTCAACCAACAGAGTGAAATGGTCAACATTTTGCTCTGTTGGGATTTACAGAGCTGTCCTGTCATGGCTCTATGAGCGTCCCACAATCGGCAGAAGTGGGGTATGGTTGGTGGACTACAATATGATCCTCCCAGCTAGAACCGAGGGATCCGCTGACCAACGACAGGTGCGGTCCTCCATTCATATTGGGGGTTAGGCGTAGAGCTGACAACTCAACACTGTAAATAGACATGTCAAGAAACAGCAATAGGAGGCCATGGATGTTCCCAAGGTAAAATATTCCGGAGGTAAAATAGTCCCCCATTCAGATCTCCGGCCGGGAACTACTTTAGGAGGTCCCTGGACTGAGGATAAGATCTACATTAGGAATAAGGATATTAAATTAGGCACCTGGAATGTTCTGAGCCTTTGCCGGCCTGGGGAATTTCAGTGTACAGTTAATGAGATAGTTAAGTATAAATTAGATGTAGTAGCTGTCCAGGAAGTTAGGTGGCCAAGAGAAGGAAATCGTGAAACTAAAAATTATACTTTTTTCTATGGTGGTACTGAAAATCATAATTTTGGAACAGGGTTTTTCATAAATAATAGAATTATCTCAGCCCTTAAAACAGTAGAATTTATTTATGATAGGATATCATATGCAGTTTTACAGGGTAGGTGGTGTAAAATTATTTTAATAAACATACATGCACCAACGGAAGATAAAGATGATAATACTAAAGATGATTTTTATGCAGAGTTAGAACAGGTCTTTGATAAATTTTCTCAGTATGATATGAAAATTCTGTTAGGTGACTGTAATGCACAGATTGGCAAAAAAGAGACATTTAAACCCACGATTGGTAAAGAAAGTCTTTATGAATTAAGTAATGATAATGGTATAAGATTGATTACTTCTGCAACCTCAAATAATTTAATTGTGAAAAGTACCACTTTTAAACATAAAGATATCCAAAAATATACCTGGTCTTCTCCAGATGGTAAAACTCATAATCAGATAGATCATATTCTCATTGATAAGAGAAGGCATTCTAGTATAATTGACGTTCGTACACATAGAGGTGCTGACTGTGCCAGTGACCATTATTTAGTAATTGCTAAATTAAGAGAAAGACAGTGATAAATCATAAGCAACAAAATCTATAAGTTATAAAATTTAATACAGGAAAATTTGCTGATGAAAAAATTAAGAAAGATTACCAAATTAAACTGTCAAATAGATTTGATGTTTTGCAGGATTTAAATGTTGAAATATAAATGAACAGACGTAAATAAGAATTGGGAGCACATACGTAATGCAATAGAATCAGTAGCTAAAGAAAGTATAGGATACCATAAACCAAAAAAGTAAGCCATGGTTTGATAATGAATGTCATAATCTAATAGAAATAAGAAATCAGGCTAGACTTAGGTGGTTAAATAACTCTGATGATACAAATCTAAGCAATTATATTAGATTAAAGCGTGAAGTTAACTGCGAGTTTAGAAGTAAAAAGAAAGATTACTTGAAAAGCAAAATTAACGAAATTGAAACAAACAGGAAAAACAAAAATATCAGATATTTATATAAAGGTGTAAATGAATTTAGAAAGGGGTGGCAACCTAAAGTAAACTTGATAAAAGATAAAGACTGTGATTTTCTAGCTGACCCAAGTGATATTCTAAATTGATGGAAGAACTACTTTAATGGCCTTTTAAATGTTCATGAAGGAGATAAATGAGAAGTAAACGAAGTGCACACAGCAGAACCTTTAGTTCAGAACCTAACTTGACTCAAGTTAAAGATGCTATTAAAAGGCTAAAGAATAACAAAGCACCTGGCATTGATTTAATACCAGCTGAGTTAATTAAATATGGTGGAAATTCGTTAATATGTCAAATTCATAAATTAATTTCTTTAATATGGAATAAAGAAGAAATACCTCAACAGTGGAGAGAATCCATAATTGTTCCTGTGTTTAAAAAAGGTGATAAAATGAACTGCAATAATTACCGTGGAATTTCTCTACCCTCAACAACATATAAAATATTATTTAACAATCTTTTAACAAGACTAACCCTATATGCTAATGAAATTATAGGTGATTTTCAATGTGGATTTAAACGTAACAGATCAACTACAGATCAAAATTTTCACATTAGACAGACACTTGAAAAAAGTGGGAATATAATCAAAATGTCCATCAGCTATTCATTGATTTCAAAAAAGCATATGATTCGGTCAAAAGAGATAAATTATATAATATATTAGTAGAGTTTGGAATACCTAAGAAGGTTGTTAGTATGATAAAAGTGTGCACAAGTGAAACAGAAAATAAAATTCTTGTGGGTATTAATGTGTCTGACAAATTTACAATTCATGATGGGTTAAAACAAGGAGATGCATTATCTCCATTACTCTTTAATTTTGCCTTAGAATATGCTGTTAGGAAGGTAAAATAAATTAACGAAGGACTAAAATTAAATGGTGTGACTCAGTTGTTAGCATATGCAGATGATGTAGACTTATTAGGGGATGATATAAATACAATTAAGAATAATGCTAAAATATTTTTCAAAGCAGCTGAAGAGATAGGTTTGGAAGTTAACAAAGAGAAAACTAAATATATGCTTACAGGCCGAAACCAAGTGTTAGGTAATAATCAAAATCTAATTATTGATAACAACTCGTTTGAACAAGTTTCCAAATTCAAATACTTAGGAGTAATATTAACAAGTGAAAATTATATTAAAGAGGAAATAAAAAGTAGGCTTAATTCAGAAAATGCATGTTACTTCTCTCTTCATAAACTTTTGTCTTCTCGTTTAATATCTAAGAAACTAAAAGTTAAAATATACAAAACAGTAATTTTGCCTGTAGTATTATATGGGTGTGAAACTTGGTCCCTTACATTGAAAGAAGAACATAAATTGAGAATATTTGAAAATAAGATCCTTAGCAAAATACTATTTGGACCTAAAAGAGATGAGGAGACAGGTGAGTGGAGAAGGTTACATAATTTAGAACTACATAATTTGTATTCATGTCCAGATATTATTAGAATAATTAAATCAAGAAGACTTAGGTGGGCAGGACATGTGACACGAATGGGAGATGAAAGAGGAGTTTACAGGATTCTTGTTGGGAAACCTGATGGTAAGAGACCTGGAGGAAGGCCAAGACGAAGATGGAGGGACAACGTTGAGATGGACCTAAAAGAAATCGGTAGGGATGGAAAAGAGTATATAGATCTTGCTCAAGATAGGGACAGATGGAAGGCCTGTGTTGCTGTTGCCATGAACCTTCGGGTTTAAGAAGGCTAGAGAGTTAGTTAGTTTCTATTAATCTGCCTTCGACATCTTGTCACTGATATTGTGTGGTTTTGGTAAAAAAAAAACCAGCATACATCTTTATTGCTACTGTAAATTTCCTTTTCCATTCTTAACAGAGTCTTATAACACTCCATCACAGCTGGGACGTACATTGTTTATCTGTTCACGAATGAGCGAACCGAATATTGACATTTATAGGTTGTATAACAACAATATTGCCATATGTGTGCAAGAAACTTGCCTTGACGTTTCGGGAAAGATTTTTCTACCCGTTTACACTCCTTAACCCATCCGAGTTAGGATTTTCGGGTCAAGGGCTTCCTTACGACACATCCATCTTCCTCAAAGGTCGCTCCACAAATATTCACGCACCTGCACTTCACTCTCTCTCTCTCTCTCTCTCTCTCAATTTGCAAAATAACGCCCGGTGTGTCTGATGGGTGGAACAACATGGAAATGTATATATAACCGGGGAACTTACGTCAAGATGATGCTCCTACGCACACAGGCTGTTGACATTTTTTCTAATTCACAAATGATAATCCGACTCCTGCAAGACGCGTAAAGTGTAAATTCTGTTGAGCTTCTTGGTTGGTGGAAATACGCTTTAAAGTAGCCGAAATCTTGTTTTCAAAGTTTAAAGCTCAAAATGTTTCCCTTTACGTCACGTTACGTAATAATGGAGACAAACTGAACAGATGAACGAACAGCGATAGATTTCACGACAGACAACAAGAGGCAGTTTCACCTGACAACGGTCTACGCGATGAGAAACTATTACGTTTTAAAGCTTTCTGTACTAGGTTCTAGCCAGTGTTTTTAGGCGAATGCTATCATCATCACCATCATTCATTCATCTTCATTTCTAAGCACACGTAATTTTATGTCAGTGTAACAGGCAATTATATGTTTACTGATTTAGAAGCGCACTTCTCAAGTGACTGGTGTCCAAATGTTTCGAGATTAATATATTTGTCACATTATAATGGAACTATAACACCATTAAGCCTTGTTTCCACGATATGAAAAACTCAATATGCTGACCAAGGCAGTAATTTATTTTATTATAAAACATAAACTAAACGTAACATTTCAACCTTCTAGCAAGGTCTTCTTCAGACTCTGCACCAAGTACAAATGTAACAAGGTACAAAAACAGGACGATATATATACACAAACATTACTCCCCTCCAGACTATTAGAAAGTTGTTCTGGAACATTCTAGCAGGTGGCTTTCCCTTGTCAACTGTACCTGCACCTAAAAGGCTAAACATATTTACTTCCATCTAGAATGTTAAGACAAGAGAGAAAGAGGAGAGAAGAAGGAAGAAGAATGAAGGAAAAAGAGCGTGAGATAAAGAGTCCAACCACATTCTACATGGAAGAAAATATTTTTAGCTTTTTAGGTGAAAGTACAGTTGACAAGGGAAAGCCACCTGCTAGAATGTTCCAGAACAACTTTCTAATAGTCTGGAGGGGAGTAATGTTTGTGTATATATATCGTCCTGTTTTGTACCTTGTTACATTTGTACTTGGTGCAGAGTCTGAAGAAGACCTTGCTAGAAGGTTGGAACGTTACGTTTAGTTTATGTTTTATAATAAAATAAATTACTGCTTATAAATTATATTCTATATTATTTGTGCACTAATCATCGAAAAATGAATAATAGCATCCTTGTGTGATGGTCATATGCATCTGACTGTCTGCAGTTTAGTGAACTGAGAGAAGGAGGGTACGAAACAAATGGTATAAGGAAAAGAGAAGACAAAGAAGGAGACAGAAAGTGTAAATAAAGGGAAGAAAACAGAAGAAAGATGGACAAGGAGCGAGATGGAAACAGAATGAGATAGGAGAAAACAACAGAAAAGAGGGAGCGAACAGCAGAAAAGAAGAGAGAGAGAGAGAGAGACAGAAAGAGTAAATAAAGGGAAGAAAACAGAAGAGAGAAAGATGGACAAGGAGACAGAGAGAAACAATGAGATAGTAGGTAAAAACAGACTGACACAAAAATAGAAAAGAGGGAGAGGAAAAATGGAGAAAGATAAGACACAGAACGTATCAGAATGAGAGAACCAGAGAACAACAGGAAGGCGAGAAGAGAAATAAAAAGAATTAGGCAAATAGACGAAAATAGAGAAAGACAGGGAGATTCATGGAGATAATTAAAGGGAAGAGGGGAGATAGACGAAGAGAGGTCATGAGAGAAATAAGGACAGAGAGGAGAGAAAGAGATGGAGGTTTTATCCGCTACCTTGACAACGTCCTACGCAAGCAAGATGTCCCGCGTAGAAGTGCGTGCAGTCGGGAGTACTTCCTGCGTATCCAGAAAATCGCCTCTTCTTCGCATCACCTTTCATAACACCTCATCCCCTCCAAACCATTCATTTTTTTCCATCTCCGCTGGTATTTCGTGCCTCCCACGGTTAGGTTGCCCAGATACCAACGCAGGTAATGCCTCAAGAAAAGAACTATGCTACAATTTCCAAATGTTTGATAAGCACCTTCCTACGAGGCCCCGTAGTTACTTTGTTGTGCCTCACTTACGGACAGTTTATGACATTATTTCGTCTCCGTGGATACATTGAGAGATTGAGAGAGAGAGAGAGAGAGAGAGGATGAGACGTCAGAACGCAGATGGCGATTGGCTACTCTACTGAACATATCTTAAGTGATACAACAATTAATTCTACCACGTCAAAAGTCAATGATTCCGGACTTAACCGCCTGACTGGGATAAAAAGATACTTTTTTTTTGGTACTATCATCCATTTGGAGACACATTTTATGGTGTACCCTTCATTAAAATGCATTAAAACTTATATCGTTTTAAAGCTTATGAAATAGACTTTCATTCGAAACAATTTCTTGTCATTTAATTTGTTCAAAAGTTAAAAAGCAAAGACTTCAAAGAAACTAGAAAAAATTCACTTTTTTGAAGATTATTTTTAAATTCGGGCAAAACCACCGACATTATCGAAAAATTAAACAGAATCTTTTTTGTAGCCCATCTAATGAGGATTAAGACTAAGAAAAGATTACCTGCCTACGACAATTGGTTACGGAGAAATATGTCAATAACTGAGAGTCTGCGAAATTGATGTTTGGGGGAGGGGTGCTGGGGGGGGGGGGAGCACCGCGAGGACGCGCGGGGAGTTTTGGGATTTTGCACTACTAGTAGTGTTCTAACAACTGACCAGAATTCAGCTTTTACGGAATTATTCCAGACATGAAACCTTTATTGACTAGGCTATACACAAAATAATCCAGGTTTTGAATTGACTCTCCCCCGTATTGGTGTCAAAAGAGCACTTATTTATCTGCTTTTTCGTGTTTCCTAGGAGAGGAGGGGCGGGAGGGGATTGGTCGACCTGGAAGGTTGATACCATTGAAGGTTAGCTTTCAAGCAGGGTTAGCTCCAGGAAGCTTAAAGACATTCAATTTCGGTTCAGGAGAGAAAATCACCAAGCGTAAAGAACCTTTATATCTGTGAAGTTTTTCAATTCGGTCCAGGAACTTTTTTCCCGGATCAATTTAAATACGGTCCAGGAACCGTGTTTTCAATGAAACAAAACGCAACTTGTACCGAATTTAAATTGTGCGAGAAAGGAGGTTTCGGTCCTGTAGCGGAACACAATAGGACCCGTTAGAATTTATGCGTTCCTGGAACTTTAAGAACCCTGCTTTCAAGTTCGTAACCATAAAAGCAGCAGGAATAGCTGAAACTTTGGCAGTAATTTTGTTCAAGCCAGTAGGACGCATCGAGATACCAATGGCCGAAGAGGTAAGAACGAAGCACCACAACCATTGGAGTTGCGTATGTGAAGGGGCCGCGGGAGTTCTCTCCATAAATGTGGGAAGGGAGGCAGATTAGCAAGTTCTCTGTCGTGACCTTTGCCCTTTGTAACTGATCAATAGGGCCTTGCGTAGGGACGACGTTGGCATTGGCAGGCCACAATTCGATAGTATCGAGGCGAGACAGTCGTTGAAGCCTTTAGTACACAGAATGCAAATTATACGAGTGTTTTTGGTAAATCACACCTGAGACTTTACTTGAGTGCCAGGGGCGTGGTTCTCATCACATTGACACGTTCTTTAGACAAAAGAATATGATTTAACTAAAAGAGCAAATAATAAGTTCACATGAAAGACTCGAAAGCATTCCCGTGATGCCTCTCAGGGTATGGGGTATAATATCTCTCTGTTAGTTCGTCAAATAAAAATCAAAGTTACGTTTGCACTAAGAAAAAGGAAGTCGATTTTACTTCTTTGCAAACTAAATACTTATATGCATAACATATAACCCATGTCACTCAAAGATATTAAACTTCTTATAATTCAACTTGATCACTCTATTAAAAAACCGAGCCCGAACTTCCAAGTCCAGACAAAACACGATCGTAATGGCAACAGATCTTAACAAGATAAGTATATACAGGTTAGTCACTATCCTGACATTATCAGTGATAGGTAAATTACAGAAATTAAGATAAAAGAACAATAAACATTTGTACAAGAGAAAAGGTAATTAATAACAATAAATATTAGAAGAATGAGAAAGGACGTGTCAACATCATCCCCATCTTCGTCCGAGATCAATAAAGTGTCGGTCCTAACTCCACACACCCCCTACACGCCTTCATGGCGTGGCTCAAAGCACAGTGGAGCACTTTACACACACACACACACTCACAAAGAACATCCATGCCCAGACTGGGATTCGAACCCGCTACCCCTGTTGTCCAAACGCGCTGTGCTAACCACTCCGCCACGGAGGTCCACTTTAATATGACACCTATTGGAAACACACCTAAGGGATGTCTGATTGTAAGTTGTTAAATGAGCAAAACTTAAGACACTTAATGTTTATAATTTGTTTTAATGAGTATTAAAACAAATAGGCTTTCCTTTCGAAAGGTGTCCGAGACTGGCATTGGAAACTCTAGACGAGACGTCAGAGGCGTCTCGTGAACGCATGCGTCAATTGTGGGGAAAAGGACAGCTTGCTCTGCGACGACATTCATGAGCATTTCTACATTCTAATTTCTTCATATAGGAGAAGTATTTATTTTACAGGAGAGCGCTGAATTAAGCTTATATTACATTTCTTGGATCTGAAGTGAAAGAAAGTAATAATTCTTTTCCCACAATTGATGCTGCGTCACTTCAGATCCAAGACATGTAATATAAGCTTAGTTCAGCGCTCTCGTGTAAAATAAATACTTCTCCTATATGAAGAAATTAGAATGTAGAAATGCTCATGAATGTCGTCGCAGAGCAAACTGTCCTTTGTCCCACAATTGACGCATGCGTTCACGAGACGCCTATGGTACCATTCCTTAGCTTGCAAGATGGAAGACAGGACCAATGAAATACGAGTGCCGAAGGATTCCGTTAAACAATATATTGAAGATGCACTTACGGTTACAGGTGCTTTATTACTAAATTCTGCGCTGTTTCATATCAGTAGAGAGGTATGTTCATCGCTGCATTTATTGACTTATTGATTTCGAGTAGTGGTATTGGCTATATTATTGGCACAACAAAAGTACGAACCCCCTCAAGCAGATTTGGCTACACTTAAAACAGGCTCAACATGCCCATATGAGCTTTTTGCTCAAGTGTGGAATCTTGTCTAATCCAAGATTTTTGTAAAAATGCCCTCGGGAATTTCCCGAGAAAGTACGAACCCCCCTCAGATTGATTTGCCTACACTTAAAACAGGCACTTCTGTGAGATTGTTGTCCATAAATTTGTTAAAAATATGCCCCTCTTCATATTTTTTTTTGCCCACACCTAAAACTACGCAAACGTATTAACACACACCCACACCCACCCACACCCACCCACACATATTTACTTCCGGTTCACTTCCGGTCCACTTCCGGTCCACTTCCGGTTCACTTCCGGTTCACTTCCGGTCCACTTCCGGTCCACTTCCGGTTCACTTCCGGTCCACTTCCGGTTCACTTCCGGTCCACTTCCGGTTTGCTTACTTCCGGTCCACTTCCGGTCTACTTGTGGCCAAGTTGTGGCCTATTTCTGCTATTTTTATCCAGCATAGAGTTTTGATTTGAACCCCAAGAAATTGTATATAAATACCAATGCCAAAAATATCAACACACACATACACACACACACACAGCACAGTGTTGAACCCAACTGATATTTTTATCCAGCATAGAGATTAGATTTGACCCCCAAGAAATTGTATATAATAAACAACAACAAAAATGCCGAATCAAAAATATTGTAATCAGTGCAATAAAAATATATCCAGCTCCAATTGGGCCAAGCACCAAAAGATTTGTAACCCAGACAAATACAGAACTCCCACAATAATTTACCCCAAATGCCATAGAGAATATAACATGGAATATTTCACATATAAACATAAAGATACTTGCTCTGTACAGTCATCAACACAACCATCTACTTCTGGTCTGAAAAGAAGGCACGAAGCACCTGTTAATGCTGGACCGGCAAAGCAGCCACGCTATGAACCCATCCGTAGCAGTTTTAACGGCCAATTAAGGGATCACCGGTTTGTATCAGAGCCAAGATGTGGCATTGAGAATTTCTTGAACAGTATAAATCCTAATCTCCAGGCAATTCTTAATGCACAAAATGGGTCTTATAAGCTCTCCCTCAAATTGTTTGCACAATATAAGAAACCAAATGGCACAAAATTTACACAGCCCCACATAACAGAAACTGTACCTGTATATTCAAATACAAATTCAGACACAATAATAAGCAGCTTGATAAATCAATTAAATATCAAACACTCTGAATTTGCAGCAAAAGAGTCCGGATGGAGCCTATGCGGTTCATCACACAAGTTATATGTTAATATTTCTGAATTCAGCCCATTAAAAGGTTCTACATATCTGCCATTACCTGATAATATTAAAAACAGAAGAGCCGTGGTCAATATAAAAAATAATGACGCGAAATGCTTTTTGTGGTGTATATTAGCTGCTCTGTATCCTGTTTCAAGAAATCCTCAGAGAATAAGTTATTACAAACAGCATGAGCACGATTTTGACGATGCAATGGAGGGTTTAGAATATCCAATGTCTATTCAGAATATTGATAAATTTGAAAAAAAGGCCAGGCACATCAATGGCAAACAATTATCTATTAATGTATTTATTTGTTCCACTGGCAATTGCTTGATAGCACCTCTCAGAATCAGCACACTTGATGATGAATCTGCTGTTCCGATTGATCTGCTCTTAATTGAAGGGAATGATACATACCATTATACTCTGATACACAGTCTTGAAGCTTTAGTCAGAAAACAACAAGGCAAATCCAATACAATATTCAAGTCGTGCAGAAGATGTTTAACTGAATTTGATGGTAGAAAAATGGTGAATGGGGTTCGGGAAGTGAATGCAGAAATTGCTAAAAACAAGTTAATTGAGCATCTGAAATACTGTGGCAACCATAAACCTGTTCATATGGTGATGCCCAATCCAAGTGAAAATTGCAAATTCAAAAAGTATGAAGCCTCGTTGGAACACCCAGCATATATTGTCTGTGATTTCGAATCGAACGTCAAACCTTTTGCATTCTGCAATCCAGATCCTGAAGAATCTTCAATTACACCATACCAGCTACATGAACCTTCCAGTTTTTGTTATACAGTTATACGGGATGGTGTAGCTAGTGAGCCGTGCTTATACATGGGAGCAGATGCCATCAAAATATTTGCACATAGAATAGAAAATGAGTGCCGTGACATAGCATCTAACATCTTATTAAAATCAAAGCCCATGTTGCCTTTAACAGAGGAACAGATTGAAGATTTCAACAATGCAGAAAAATGCCCGGTATGTGATTCTGAATTTTCAGATACAAATATCAAGGTGAAACACCATTCTCATACAGATGGTAAATTCTTAATGGCCCTGTGTAATAGCTGCAATATTAAGATCAAGAGACCAAGATTTATCCCCATATTTTGCCATGGAGCATCCAATT